>NW_026639769.1:0-642955 GCF_028554395.1 Pezoporus wallicus | reverse complement strand
AAAGAAACTTAAAAATACATTGGTACCTATAAGGAATTAACACCCTAGGAAAAAAAAAGAAAGATTTTTGACGCTGCCTGTAAAATGCGCAAGGCCACTGATCCTGATAGCAAATAGCTTCTGGCTATTGCAAAAATAGTGCAATGGGAAGAACAAGGTTTTTTTATGAAGGGCTTAAAGTGTAAAATGAAAGTACAAACAAAGCACCTTTTGTCCTCTGTATCATAAAGAAGTATTGTGTAGCAGTGTAATTTCTTTTATAATTCAGAATTGATTGATGCTCAATGAGGTCTGTGGATTGTACCCCTTTGGGGTGCATAGATGCACTTGATATGTGCAATAATGTCCCCATTCACTGGAGTGGAAGCACTATTGAAAACTGCGGCTGAACTTGCTGTCTCTAGCAGCAGTGGCATGACTGATTGCTGAAGGTTGGAGCATGGGACTTGAATAGAGGTTTGGCAACACAGGGGAAAATGGTTGTCTGTTTTGGAGTGTGACATGCGGCAATATTTACCCTGCTCTGCTTCTCCCTTTTCCAAGCAAAAGGCAGGTTGCCAAGTACAGGGACTGAATGGTTTGGATCTTCACTTGGAAACATTTTGTGTGCACTGGGGTAAATGAGATGTGCAGATAGCTCTGGAAATCTGAAAGTTTCCTTATACTTGTATGATGCTTAATGGTCATGCAAACTAGATGGCTCATTTCATACATATGTCTCTCTGTCCTTCATAAAACTGAGCTTTGTTCCTGTCTGTATCCTTCCCGTTATAAAAAGAAGTTGACAAACTTTCCTAAGTTGCTAAACCCCAAAATTCCCGTGACAGATATGCACAACCGCAGAATTTCTGCATCTCTGGTATTTCCAGAGGTGTCACAGCAGAACCAAAGATCCATCTGCTATAGCTGTTGATACAAATATGTACTTTTAGATGCATAGTAAATACATGTTTAGTTGTTACTATTTGTATATTTTTAGGATTAAAATTTTCTAGTTAGTGTATGTTCTGGAGAAATGAAGATCTTGGCAAGTGTTCAGCAAGCTTAGCTGAGGGAGTACAGTTGCTGTTTTGGCAGCTCCAGCATTCAATCATAAGGCTTCAGCCTCACAGAGCTCATTTTGGAAAAGCTCTAAAGTGTCAGATCTCTTTTATTTACCTTCTAGTTTCTATGCCATTTTTCAAGCTGTTCTACAGCCGTGAGGAGTGTTTTAAATGAAATTCTGCAGAATTGGTCCATCCAGATTTACTTTGTTTTAAAAATGCCGCAAAGGGGGATTTAATGTTAAAGCCCTCTCTGACTTAAGATCTTTTAAATCTTTCAGCAGTTTAATGATGTGTAGGGTGATATGTAGTCTCCTGTTTGGAGCTTCTTTCATTGCATGAAAAAAAATTGATTATGAAATTTTTAATAAATCTTTGAAACAGTCCTAGTTTGTCCTTTTAGCTGAATCATTTGTTCTTCAGATAGAGAGCTTCAGTATGGTCTTAGATCATGAAACCTTTATTGTCCATCTAGTTAAGTATGGCATCCTATTGAATGAAACAAATATTGGGGGATTTCAGATAACTTATGACAGAACATTCTGTGATGGAGTGGGACTTCTCAGTAGATTACTTAACCTAGGTTTACCACTGCATTAAGTGACACCAGTATTGATTATGATGTTTTAAAACCATTTCTTCACTGTAGCTAGTCTAGAATATGTAAGAATTGTTTGCAGTTCAGCATTTAATGCCATATAAATTGGGGTGAGACTGCTTTTTACAAAGATTCAGAAAATTTAGTAGTTGTTACGGTTGTCTTCAGGAGTTAAGTACTTTGAATAAGAATATAGATGTTTTAGAGAGCATTTCCTTCCCCTCTCAAAAAGAACTATGATTGGAAAAGGTAAGGAGAGATTGGACAACTTAGAGGGCTTTTTTCCCTGCAGAATGTAAAATGAAACTATCTACAGTACCCTGAGCACTACAGTGATTGCTTTCTCTGTAGGCTAGTATTATTCTGGGCTACTAATTTAAAAGCTTTGAAATGTGCAGTTTCTATTCACTGTTGCTTTGCTATTTTATTTGAACTAGTGCTTGCTACATAGAAGAATATACAGAAAAGTGATGTTTTTAAAAACTTTTTATCAGAATGATGAATGTTTCAATGACCACGTTAAGAGCCTAGTGTTGTAATGAAGATAAACAATTTTGGTTTCCAATTTTTAAAAAGGAGAAGTGGGGAGGAGAAGGATGCTTTGTTTGCAACATTGGAATTTATTCTATTTGGACGTGAACATTCAAATATATTTGGTTATCTTGCTATGTAGTATAATTTATTTTTTTTATACTAAATATACTGTTATTTAAAATAATTTATTCACATTCATCTGTATATTAACTTGAGGTTTTCATGCTCTGCTAGTACAAAAAAGTGAGTAAAACTCATGCTGTGAATAAGCAGGAACATGCAGTTCTACATGTCAATTTTTTTTTCCTCAAGTAAGGAAAGTGTGTCTTTCCCTCAGAATTTCTAGATGTATTATTCTTTCCTATTGATTCTGGTGCCTCATAAATACAAAGTCAAACAATCAAACACAAGTCTCAAAAGAAGGCTAGCTAAGTGCTGTTAATGTCTGTCATCTCAGCTGTGGAGACGAATTCAGAGATCGGATTTTTAAACCCAGGGAGTTTAAAGAGCTACTATTAAGCTTTTCTCCTCCTCCTCTCTTTCCTGCAGTACTTGGGACATGTCGAAGTGGATGAATCCAGAGGAATGCATATCTGTGAAGATGCAGTGAAGAGACTGAAATCTGTATGTATATTTGTTTCATGAAAAAGTTGGTTTTGGGGTTGTGAGTGTTACTGAGAAAGTCCATTTGGCAGCAGTGCCCCAGCTGAACACTGAACTTTTGACCCATGTTAGAACAGTTGGCAGGTTTGAGAGCACTGCTGCAGTTAGGGGGACGTGCTAATCTGATGATGAGAGGGAGAGAGTTACAACTGTTCTTTCTACTTGCAGAAACTATTCGCAAAACAAATGTGTAAAAGTCCTCTGTGACCTTTCAGACTAAGTTGGTACCCACATGGGACTTCAATCATTGTTTTTTAACAGTTCTTTCTCCCTCTCTCTCTTTTCCTCTCCCTCTCTCTCCCTCTGTTGCCTGCCACTTTAATAGTGACTTAATTCACCATTATTATACAAAATATTACTTGATTTAGGCTGCTTTTTTCTAATGCACTGCAACATTGTAGTCATGCATGGAATAATCTGGCTTGCATCTGCTCAAGGTGTCCTGAAGGCTACCTAATTCTGATAATGTCATGAAGTGGGCTGCTCTTAGTTTGGCTTCTGTGAACGTTTGCTCCTGTACATGGCACTCGTTCAAAGCTCTTTGTATTTCTGTGGCTTATTTGAAGAGGTCTTGTCATCTCTTTCCTGCAGTAGTAGTATCACCAAATCCTGCAGAAATAGCAAACTCTGGAAAGGCAGTGATTAGTATATCAAGGAAGTAAGGATAGAACAGCATAGATGAGAGCACAAGAAAGTACATTAAAATTTGAAGTTTGAGTGGAGATAGAGATCTGCAATCCTTTGCATCACTTCTGATGTGTCTACATTCTGTAGAATGTCGTTAGTGGAAGAAACTCTTGTATCCTTGCAGCTCAGCAGAATTACTCAAAAGTAAAAGTACATCAAACACTTCTACTGCACCTTTGCTAACTTTAAGATATCTGCCACTGGACATCACTTTTTTCTCACCAAATGTGAGAGCTCAAATGGCTTCCAATTAAACCTGTTCCTCCCTTCTTCCTAGCACACAACAGAGGATTATAGGTCATCTTTTCTGCCTTCTGTTGTGCTGCAAAGTTTCTGAATTGGTTTAGTGCTCTGATTAAAATCAAGTCTTTTCACTTGTTTCTCTCTCAGCTAATGTATATCAACCTGTTAAAGCCGCATCCCATCTGTTCCTATTCAGTCCAGCAGTGGTTGGTGATTGATTTTTATTAAAAAGGGCCACACAAAATATAAATGAGTTTCTTTATTCTATGGATTTAGTTTATGTAGCTAAAAGTGCAAGTACTGACCACATAATGAATTGCATCTGTTTTTGTCCCATTCTGGTTTTTGTTCTATTAGAACACTTTCTATTGGCACACCAAATAGCACTGCAGTATCTACTTTGCAGGTTCTCTCATTCTTTTCCCTGGGGAGCTGTGCTGTAGTTGTTTTCTAGTTTGTTCGTTTTTCTATTTGTTTTTTGTTTGGTTTGTGTTTTTTTCTTAATAAACTTTAAGCCTACAGGGCAGCTAAGTGTAGCTAAGCATGTAAATAATAAGACAGTAAAAATGAAGCACCCAGTTTCTTCTGGAACCTGGATAATTCCAGAATTGTGATTCTTGATAACCTGAATTATTGATACAAATGTCAGACTTGGATATCTGACTTCTACAGTGCTTTTTCTGGAAGTAAATAATTTCATTTCCCTATTCTATGCTATGTCATTGTTCCAAATTGTGGATTACATTGGTTTACCCATTGTCATAAATTCAGTGTTTTTCCTCAGCTAATTTTGATTTCTTCTGCTGTTTGAAGGTTTTGATGTCTTTATATAAATAGGACGCAAGTGTGCATCTCTTGCTGTGTGCATTGCCTCCTTTGTCAGTGTTGGAAGTTCAGAACCAGAGGTGAAATTCTCATTTATCCCCAAGAGGAAGATTCAGATTACTGAAACTACTTTGTGCAAGCTAGTTGCTAAACTCTGTCAGATCCAAGGTTCATTTGGAGCTGCTCACTGCAACTCAACCTCTGCCTACCACCCCCAGTATGTAGGTTTTAAACGGGGGGCGCTTTTTAGGACTCTACCATTACTGAAAGGTCTTTTCTGTACAATATGCTTTCTTACTTAACAAAAGCCAAATGACTAGCTGATGTTTCAGCATGCAAGGAATTTGATAAGAAACCAACTTGTTCTTTTGGTAGTCTCTTGGATTCACAGTATCTGGTTATTTGATGGGCTTCCTTGGTCTTGAAAGAATTACAGTTTTGAGCTGCAGAGCTCCAAATGGAATACTAGCTTAGGAAAATTGGACTTCACTTTTCATATGGTTAAACTACATCAAAATGTAGTTTAATCTTCTTGTAGTTTAATCTTTATTGTTTTTCTCTGCAGGAAGCATGCAGGTTTTATAAATCTAGTCGATAAAAATAAGAATTGTTCAAGTACGTGTATCTTGTATCTTCTGAAAATGAAATTCTGTCTTTATTTAATAGATACTTTTTTTTCCTCTTAATTGTTCCTCTCCAACAGTTGGCAATTCATTTGGGGAGCTTAAGTCTGTTCTTTTTTTAGGGTTGACTAATGAATTTTTAAAACATTTTATGGGATTTGTCAAGAAGAACATAGAACAGTGGTAATCTTGGGTTTAGCAATAGTTTAATTTCTTCTTTGCTTTTTGAAAGAAAAGATGCAAACAAATCTTTGTCTCTTTATTTGGGGAAATAACCTTTCAGGTTTTCTTTGTTGCCTGCTCATTTAATGTGTGGTAATTGGTTTTGAGCATTGCGTCTCACAAAACTTGAAACCATATGATGGTGAGCATTTTATTCAGGCATTGTTTAATTGACAGCTGAGTAAAAGAAGCCACTTTTAGCCAGAGAATCCCTCATCTATATTATATTGTTGTTATATAGCACACCAGCAATACTATAACATGCAGTTTGCAATGTTGCTTAGAATGAATGAAGACAAACCTGAGTTATGTCCCTGTCTTCTGTCCAATGAAATGCCACTGCAGTCTCATAGATTAGAAACCCATGTATTCAGCCATCAGTCTATTATTAGCGTGGGTTTATATTACCAATGGAGCTTGCATTTTTCCTTAGTAGGGATGTATTGCTGACTGTGAATGTTTCATATCTGGTAGGATCCTTGTATTTTTATGCTAAGCTCTGATTTCTTCAGAACCATTTCACTGAATTTAAAATATTTAGCACAAACTGGAAAGGAACTTTGTGAGGGCCCTGTAAGTGTATTTGACTCAGGTATGGGAACATTATATAAAGACAAATTATACTCTCTAATGTCATGTTTTGATTTTAAATCAGCTGTAGCTTGTATTGGTTTCTAACTTGCCACTTTTTGTTTTAAATGATGCATTTGTTTTAATATATGTTCTTGTTTTAGCAGGTAAAGAGACAGTTTAATATTTTAAAACATGCATTAGTTATCTCTAAACTACACTAACTTAGTGTTGTTTAAAACCCATTTTGCATGATGCCTTTTCCATTAACCTTGTCTAGTTTATTAAAAAAAAAATAATCTTAACAAGCATTTTGCTGAGAGCAAAATTAACCATCACCTAAAAATGAGGTAGCTTCTGGTGAATCTCTGAGCTTTTGCTGTCTTTAAAGGCTGTTATTTAGTCTAATGCAATACTCATTGCTCAACTTGGCAGCAGCATCCAACCCCTGCTCATTATGTACACAAAACTGTGATTAATCCATTAGTTTTTCCTCCTAGTTTTCAGAGTATCCTGTTCAAATACATAATCATTCCTGCCTCTAAAAACTAAGCTTTAAGCTGACTGAACGAAAGAGATGTTCTTTATACAGTGTCTGAGTTGCCATAAATATATTACAGATGATTGGTAAGAAGTTCCATGGATGGACATCAGGCAGAGAGGTACACAGCAACAGAAATCAGGAAATGCAAAGTCGAGATTGACACTCCCTTCTTAACTTTGTGTTTCCTGGCTTTTGTTGGCTTGCGTCAGAACCATAGCTTTGTTTTAAATATAAACTTGTTTAGCAATCAGTTCTTGAGACACTGCCTCAGGATACTTGTAACAATATTTTTAATGTAGTATTGTTATCAGCAATCCACAGGTTGGAATTGCACAATGTTAATATGGGGTCAGGGGCTGTCACAAAGTGTCATCTGCAATTCTCCACCTCCTCGCTATTAGTACTATGCCATAGCTTTCTTACAAGTGAAACAATTTGGAAAGATAGCAGGAGCAGCAATATGCTTCCTGTCAGCTTCCTCCAACGCAGTGCAGCATGTGGCTGTGCTCGCAGAGCGCCAGGGCTTGCTGAAGTGTTCTCTCAAGAGATTGGTTCAGATCTTGCAGTTTTCATTGTCTGGTAACAAAAGCAAGCCAGTAAACTGAACTGCGTGCAAATATGCTTACAGTTGTGTGCTGCCTTTTTTGTAATGTGAATTGGGCAATCGGTATAATTGCTTCCAGGCTGAAGAAATCTGGGGAGTTGTAGTTCAACTTTTAGTGTCTTTGCACCCGCTTAGCTGTCTGTCCCTGTCCAAGCTGAGTTTAAAGGGTCTGTTCAGCCTATCAATTGAGTTGTAGAATGAATATCTAGTATTTGTATAAACATTGTATAAAGCCTTCCAAGGTTTAGAGAGAATGAAAGAGAAAAGGATCTCACTCCTGTTTTAGTTGTACTGCAAGGTAAGGTGAAATTCCTCACTGTACAGAGAAGACTGCATAAGATGTGAAGTGTCGGAGTAACATGTAAACCAGAGCAACAAATAAAAGGAATAAAATGAAGCAGTGTTTAACACTGCTTTATACCAGCCGTACATGCTTCTCCAGTTTACAAAGCATTTGCCTGGGGGGAAAACTGATCAGTGTAGAGCAAACTTGACTGTAATTCTGGAGTTAGAAGTCTGCATTTCACAAGAGCCCATACAGTATTGTTTTACCACCATATCTGCTGCCAAGTTTGGTTTATAACCTAACTAAAAGGGACTAAACAAGGAAGAGTGAAAATAGAGTAACAACTTTGCATGAAATTGGGGCTAAGGTTCTCTTCTTTCCACCAATTTCAGGGCAGTAGTTGATTAGAATTGTGTGCGTGCCCTTTGATCTGCATTTTCATGGGATTATTTTCACGTTTGCCTGTCGCACCTTCTCATGGATAACTCTAAAAACCCCTTCCTTTCCCTCCGAACCCTATTCTTGTGTGTGCTTGTTGGTTTGAAACCCTGGGACATTTTAGCTACCCACAGTAATAGCGCTCGACTTGTCCCCCCTGTTCCTCCAGGAAAGGAAGTTCTTCAAAGGCTTCTTTGGAAAAGTAAGTTTAATGCCTTGTTTGTGCTTGCACTATAAGGAGTTACATCCCTGGTATAGCACTGTCATAAAATCAGGGTGTTGAGAGTCCCCTAATCCATTTCAGAATATTTGCTGCTAAAACCGACTTGGAAATACGTTGATCGAGCAAAGAATATGGTTAAAAAAGCAACCTGAAACAGAAACTTAAATCCATATGGGCTGTATTGGAAATCCGGTGTTCTGAAGTTATTTGGTCTTCCTTAAAAAAAATGTAATTTTACCTTTTAAACCCTTAAACTTGTGCCAGCCTGCATCACCTGGGCAAATACATACAGAGCAGTTGGGTCCTGTGCCCTGTGCGTGCTTCATGATTGACTGCCTGGCACCATGAGTTGACCTTCAAATGTTAGTGTTGGGAGAAAGCAGTGTGCCTACTCTTGCTATCTCTTAAACCTTTCTTTTTTGAGCACAATCCTAATTCAAAGGTATATGAAGATGAGATCAGGTGTTTACCTACTGTGTTTTTCTAATTGCAACTCAACTTAATAACCAAGAAATTCACTGTTCCATCATTGAGGACAGTGTCTTAGATACGGTAGGCAGTACATATAAACCTCTTAAAGAGCTCTCTCTCTCTCTTACCTCTCATCTGTGCCCTACCTCTGCATTTAAAATTCCTGTAAAATGTTTTCATTTAGTTTTTGTATAGAGTTAGTCTAAGATACGGCTTCTGAAGTATCTTTTTATAAAATGAAGCTTGTCTTAAATAGAAACTAACAGGTTTGTAAGTTCCATCCATATGAAAGTCTTTTTGAGCATATTATTCTCTGGTCACAGATTTGTTTTGGCTCTGCTTAGGGAGTAAATGAGTTTTGGGGCTTTTTTTCACCTTTCACTCAGATAGGGATGCATGTCATACAGGGTCAGCTGTTTCCCCAATTCAGGTTTTTTTTCTATGATCTGTGAAAGCACCCATCTGAAGTGTCATGATGGTAAAGTAAGAGGCTCTTAATTTTTAATTTATTTTCTTTTAGGGCCAAAATACCATGGGTGGGAGATCTGCCAGATTACCTAGATCATTTGTATATGCAAATGAAATTCCAGAGCAGGAGTTTATAGAGACTGGAGTCAAAACATGCCATTCGCTTCACAACCAAAAATGCTAAATACTACTTAGTTTGTTTAAAGCAGTACCTCAGCCTGATCAGATATGTTGGTTCTCTTTCTGCCTATTGGTATTAACTTATGTTAGGGTACATGAGAAAGCAAAGATATAGAAGGACAGATGTTTGCAGAGCACTTAGATAAAAATCTGGTTTTCATTTTTTTAATTATTAAACCTTCCAACTTCCCTATTACATCTTAGTTGCTCTTTTATGTAGTCTGGTACTTTACTACAGTCTTGTAGATTTGCTTTGTCTTTTGTTATAATATTTCACCGAAGAGCGATCTACTGCTTCAGCCTGTGAAGTTTCATTAATTAGCACTGAAACCAATTATATCCATAGTATTTAGATATCCCCACAGCATCAGTATGGCAGTGCCTTTATTACAGCTTTGCCCTACAATGTTAACCCAAGTCTGGGGAAAACAGCAAAAAAAGCGACAGCTGTTCTATTATTAATAATTGATAAATACTGATAACTCTAATATCTTTTGGCTCTTCATCTATAATTTCCCTGCAGATGCTTTGCTTTGGGATTAATTTAATGTTCCAAACTGCAGAGCTGCTTCAAACCCGCTAGCAGCTATCAAAGAGTCAGTCTAGACAGATTTGCTGCTTTCTCTGTCCATATTTTTCTCCCCCTAAAAGGTAAATCTGACAGGTTTCTGTTTAGAAATGTCAAGTATTTAGTATTGGAAATACTTTCTTTTTTACTTTAAATAAAAATGAGAAGTCTGTTAATCGTTCCAGGTTAGGCTTCTGCAGTTTATTTTGCATAGCATATGCAGCATAACCAAATCAACTGCCTTTTTAGGCAGCTCTTCGTATTTTAAGGCTAAAGCTTTTCTGTTGTAATGAATAGTAGTACAGATTTGATGATCTTTCATATTTTGCTTCCACTGAATGCATGCATTTCTTGTCACACAATATTTTATACAATCTGAAATGAAGAATTTTCTTTATATATGCCTCAGACTCCAGATACATCTTACAGCTGTTTTGAAGTCCAAGGATAGCATAAACTAGGCAAAAAGATTAGAAACAATTTAGAAGTGTTTACAAAATGCATTTTGGGGAAACTTTAATTTTGCTCTGGTATCTTTAAAACTTCATTTCCCACCTTATAAGTGCTACTTACCTTGTCTTTTTTTTTTCTTGTGGTTGCCCATCTCTAGGGCATTGCCAGCTTGTCAGAGAGGTTTCCCTCGTGCCCATCCTACAGTGGTCCTGCTTTATTTTCAGTCTGTGAGGACTGATGCCTCCCCTGCCCTCCTGAAAACCTCTGAGGACTCTGAAATTGGTCCAGATAACAAATTTCATAATGACACAGATTTCTGACCTCCTAAGTACTGAGCAGCAAGATTTCTATTGGGGCTGACTCAGCAGTGACAAATCAGGCTCCCAGGAGTCAGTACCACACATGGCTCTACTCCAGCAGTGCTGTCATCCAAAAGCTCTTGAATATGAAGACAAGTTACTGATATGGGTGTCTAGACAAGTCGCTTGGTAGCAACATTTAAGACCCACTGTTCCAATGGATATTGGCTATTTGCTTTGAATAATGTTTGGAGTCACGTACCTTGCAGCGCTTATTAGATAGGCTGTAATCCTGCGCTATCCTGCTGTGGTAGGCTGTGAATGCCTGTGATAGGGGTTCATTTCCCATGCAGTATCTTGCATCCAGTCTGATCTTTGTCCGGTGTGTGCCAGGAGTACAAGTGCTCATATCTATTTTGTAATCACAATTAACTTGGTAATTTCCCACCCATAATGGAGCAGTACTTTGATTTGCATATCCAATATGAACTGATTTGAAGAAGTATGTAGGCACAGATAAGCTGAGGATTGAGTAGATAGGAAAATTATGTTGCCCAACAGTAGAAGATACACGTTTGGGATAAAGACTGTAAGGACTTACCCCTTCTAAGTGCTGTATCCACCATAAATCTAGAAGAAGGAATTGGGGGGAGCAAAGCGTGTTTAGTTTTTCTCTTGGTGTAGCAAACCCATGTTTCATTGTCTTGTTTGAGGAAGCCTGCGTTTTCAGTGGGAGAGGAGGACTTAGCCCTTCAGCCTTTTCATTTTATTCTGAGAAACATGAAATTCCATGTCTTAGCTATTTCTACATCCTCATTTGATGAAACAGCAGGTGAGGAGTAGCTCTGCTGAATACTGCTTTATGAAGCACCCAGCACAACTAAACTTGACTTTAATACAAACTTGAGGAACAGTTGCGTATTTCCACAGAAACAAGTTTTTAATTGTTTGCTGGGGAAGGACATATAACTGTCTTCCTAATGATGGTAATCTAAGCCAGTTACCTGCAGGCATTGTCTTGTCTTGATTATATTTTCTTGAATAAAGACTTTAAGACAATATCGTATAAGAAACTGGTACTCCTTTTTAAAACAGTTCAAGGAGACAGACTTCTACAAATCATTTGTTTTGGGGATTAATAGGGACTTTCAGGCTATGGAAGTTAGCTGAGCATTGAAAATACACATTATATTCTGTGGATATTGATATTTACTGCCTTTAGGACCAAAATTTAGAAGTGACTTTAAAGGCTGCAATATTTTTTCATACATATGATGGCAAATTTAAGTACATCTTCCTTTGTGAAAGTTATGGGCATTCCAGAACATGTCAGTTTTACTTTAAACCTTCTCTGGGGTATCCAGCAGGCTGGATGGACATTTAGAAACTTGCTTCTGGAAGTGCTTGCTTTCATGCTGTGCTTATTTGCTCTCTTTTCTCTTTTAATCACTCTTCCGTACAAGTCAGTGCCATTATCTGTTCTCACCAAGCTTTTTGAAAATGCTCAGGGTGTTGTTGCTGCTTTGAAACTGGGACAGATAGATAGTTCCTCCCCAAAACTCAACACAAGTTCTGCCAGGCCCATTTTCTTCACACTCAGTGCTTTCTCTGAGAATGAAACAAATGTGATATAACAGGAGACTTTTTCCTCCAAGATACTTCATTCTTACAGGGTTAAAATCGGTGTTGCAGACTTGGAACATGTGGTAGCTTATGCTGGAATGTCCTTGCTCCATTTCTTGCCATATGAATATAAATTTTATACATCAGCAGTGAACTATTAAAAAATAAAAACAAAATAATTGCAGTTCTTGCATGAAGCCACTAGCAGATACCCCCTCATCTTTTTTATTTTTGTTGCTCTCTCCACTCCCTGCAGTGGTCTATGGTGGGTGCCATTAGTAGCCATAAACTATGTAAACCCAGTGATTGAAAAAACATTATGAGGAGAATATTTTATTAGCTGGCTTAAAGTATGGGGTTTGTGAATTAAAGTAACACTTTAAAAAACAATTTTTCTAGTAGTAGTTCTCTGTAACAACCAGTAAAATTGCATGGACATCTTGTACCTATTTTCTGTTGAATGAATTAGTTTCAGAAGAATATTGTATTAAGTGTTTATACTCTTTTCTGTAATTTTCCCTTAAAAAGTAAACAGTCTAGGAAGAATCTGTAGTTTAAATGGCTCCTGAAGCCTTCCTGTGTTTCCCACTTTTACTTAGCCTCAGCTTGTGGCAGCTGAAAGTTCCCACAGTCAAATCTTGGATAAAGGCCAGACCGCTGCTCGCTGCATCAGCCGGCCACGCACCATTGCTTTTTCCAGATACACACCAAATGGCTAAGAAATAATACTTTTGTGCTTCTCTTCCAAGATGTGACATTTAGCTCTTAATAAATAGTGGAACATGTTTGGATGATTTATCGTGGCATTAAGCTTATATATAACATATATATAGTTATATATAGTTATATACATAGTTATATATATAGTTATATATAACATAGTAACTGATGATTTTTGGGTGCTTTCAACACTGGTTTAAGGTGATGCCATGATTCTGCCATGCAACTATTGGGGAAGAGGGTAGGGCTGGTGGAAATACCAGGTAAGAATTTTTGTATGTTTAAACTTGTGCTGAAGAAGCTACCTGTGGTGTAACTCCTTATGAATTAGTGTCGTCTGACTCTCTAGTGGAATTCTTCACCCACTTGGTCAGTCTTGAATTCTTTACTGTCAGTGGATGTACACCTTGTTTTTGCCTCCACCTGTGCTGTGCCCTTTCCCCATCCCCACAATGTGCTGTTTCTGAAATTACTGGCTTTGGTTTGGTTCTCTGAATGTTTTGCAACTTGGATTGACTATTTGGCTCTGGGTACCCTACTGACCGTGGACTTCATCTACACTTAATATTACGGTTCTTCAAAGGGGAAGCGGGTGGAGATCTGATGCTGTTGGGCTAAAACTGTTTTGTTTTTTTCTTTCCTTTTCTTTTCTTTTTTTTGGAAGTCTGGAAAGAAAGCTGTTAAAGCAGTCCTGTGGGTTTCGGCGGATGGACTCAGAGTCGTAGATGAGAAAACAAAGGTTAGATTTCCCTGGACAAAAGTTTTAAATCCCTCTATAATAATATATGTACCATAACTTTAAAGGGACACCAATCTTTATGTTAATGCAAATGTTGGTATTTGAAAGGAAGACTGAAGTATATAATTAGTTTAATCATTTCTTGCTTTGTAAATGTATGTATGCCTGCTAATTTTTTTCTCCACTTAATTCCGCACTACTCTCAAAACATTCCCTAAAATGTGACAGGTAGCACAAGCTTGGAATATTTTTTGTTGCATTTACTGGAAGAACCTTTTTTTTTCCCCAGTAATGTTCTGTTGATGTTGAACTTCTCAAAGTCCCTTGACTTTGTTCTGCACCACTGCAGAGGGCTGCAATAGTAAATACATGGGCAAACTCATGTTAATCAATATAATTTTCAGGGCAACCAAATCCTAGAATGGTTCTGAGTGAACAAGAGCTAGTTTCCAAAAGTGAAATAGGGTATGTTGTGCCTTCAGACTCAAACTGAATAGTAACTGGGTATGAAGTTTGTGATTTCTAATTCCAATATCTAAGATGTTGGTCTGAAGTGGAAGACTAATGTATTTGTAGCATCATTCTAGATTGTTTTAGCATTATTTTTTTTTAATTGTGAAATAGCAGAGTATGTACCACCAGGGTGCCTGTGTGCAAGTAATAGCAAAGAATTCTTGCTTTTACCTTGATGTAGACAATTAGAAATAAAAGCTTTAGGTGTGCCTCTGTAAGTGTAATAGTATTTTAAAAGATGTCATGGCTGTTGGCACAATTTTAACTTTCAGTAATCTGAAATTAATTCAGCTTCATATTCATGTCATTTAACCCATACTTATGTCAACCTAAAAGATAATTTCTGCAAGCCAACATTGTGAAGCACATACAGAACAATTCGTATCCCTTTGCAGTATGACTGCCTGTTGGATACCTGCTCTGTGACTGCTGTTACGGTGTTATGGTTTCATCAGCACTAAACTTACCGTCTCATAAGAATTCAGTTTCTAATACAAACATACCAGTGGGTGCATTCAGTCTACTGATTGCCTCATTTAAAAATAATAATACATGTATTATTTTTAGAAATGTTGCTATGTATATCTTATCTTTTAAAATTGAATTTTGATGAGTTGTGCAGACTCTGAAGGTTGTTAAAAGTATAGAACTTAAAAAGAGAATATACTATTGCCTCCTGGTGGTTGAATACATGAGAACGTACTAACCACCAACCAAAATAACCAAGAAAATATTGAAATGCCATTTTTAACAAAGATGGCATAGTTCTTAACTATTTGCTTTTTAGAAACACTTCTCACATCAATCTATGGGAACAAATCATGGAATTCTAAATCATAGAATGATAGAATAGTTAGGGTTGGAAAGGGCCTTAAGATCATCTGTTCCAACTGCTCTGCCATGGGCAGGGACACCTTGCACTAGACCATGTCACTCAAGACTCCATAACAGTGCTGCTGGTGCTTTTTTGCCTGCATCCCTGCATCCCTGCTTAGCTAATTGGCAGATCAGCTTTTAGTCTTTCTGTAGCATGTGCTAGAACTTGTCACACTTGAAGATCTCTCCTGTAAGTTTCAGCATTGTGGTTAACCACAGTAAATATTTTTTGATTGCAAGACTTCTGGAGCTGCTGTAAAAATAAAATAAAACAAAACCAAGAGTTCCATAATCTAGAGGAGAGACCTTAGGAATTGTTTGGCTCCCTGAATTCTTACGTGGTGCCTTGGCACACTTCTACCAAAAGCAGCTGGTGAAAAGTGTCATCTGTCCTTGTTTTTTCAGAGTAGGAATAGATTCTGAATGGTGAATTCACTGACACAGTCACATCAGGTTACCCTCTTTGTACTATAACTCATCTTCTTGCATTTAGTACTGAAAATTATTTGTTCAAGTATTTCTCCATATTTCCTCACATTTCTTTTCTTGGGGGCGGGGGGATTTTTTTCCCCTTTAGGATCTTATAGTCGATCAGACAATAGAGAAGGTTTCTTTCTGCGCACCAGATAGGAACTTCGACCGGGCATTCTCATACATCTGTCGAGATGGCACAACGAGACGCTGGATATGCCACTGCTTTATGGCTGTAAAGGACACGGTAAGTTTAATGTGTATGTGTCCAACTTTTCCAGCTACTAGTTGGAAGTTATGCTTAGAAAAATTAAGTGCCTAGAATACATGTTTTGATGTCGGCTAAAATATTACTTAGTCCTTGAAAATTATTTTAGTTCTAATTCTTTGTATTTGAATTACTTGATATCCCTTCGTGGTGTCATCTTGTGGAAAGAAGTGCTGCCTAGCATGTATATAACAGGAATGCAGTCAGCCTCAGATATCTCCAGCAGAAGAGAACTACTCTTTTAAAAATAGACAGAAGATATTCTCATTTGAAAATGTATACAGAAAAAGCCTGAAACATAATGACAGTTTTTCTAGGATAAAATCATAGTGTATAAATACAGACTGGTTATGAATGCAGCCTCTTGTATGCGAACGTTATCTTGAATGGAAAGTCATGTGAACGTTAAAGGGATGAGGCTAAACTGCATTTAATTAGCATCCTGTTTGTTTTGAAGTGATAGAGATTTTTCCAGTAGAAGGTTTGAAAGTAAGTTACCTCCATCAGTCTCTTGCTGTTATTTGATTCTGTGATCGGACCTTTTCCTCATTCTGCTTTTTGTTGACTCCTAACTATGCTATACAAAACACTTGAAACCTCATGCAGAATTCTTGCATGAACTCCACATAGCTGCATGCTCAAAGCAATTGTACTTGACAATTTATCATTGTTCTTTAAAGAGAAACAATGAAGTTAGACATTCCCAGCTAGACTTATGTTAGAGCTGGATCTTTTCTATTTCCCTCTCTGAATAAGAAGTCAATTCACTTCCTGATTACAATAGATGAGTTGAGCTACTGGTAGTAACAGCGCCTCTTACTCAACTGTAGCCACTGTATCAGCTGAATTGCTGGACTTCCTCCAGTCTGAATTTCCTTTCCCTATTGCAGCTATTGGGTAGTGGATCCTTTAGACCTCACTGATTAATAATGGAAGGGCTTTTCAGAAGGCACTCTCAATGCTAACTTCTGCATTTGGTCATGGTCATTAAAAGGTGTAAGCAGTCACCACTGTGCTTTTAGTTTTCACTCTTGCACTAAGGGTGGTGTCTCCCTGAGCCCTCTGTAAACTTCCTTCATCTGAGAATACCACTTAACCTGCCTGCACTGATCCCTTGGCTCTGGATACATTCGTTCAGAAACTAACTCTTATGAAGCCACATCTTAAGTGGGTGTTAAGTCCCGATGGACAGGTTATCGCCCTAGCATCTTAGTAGCAGCTGAACTAAATAGATTATCCACCAATCCCTTTCATTTCTGGGTGGCCTTCTTGAACACTGCTTGTGCCTGAGTAGTTGGGAATCTTTATATTACAGGTTTAATTTTAGAGCCATACAAAAGGTGGCCAGTTACAGTAGTTCTCTAATGCCTTAATTAGATTCCTCTTGCAAAAGCAGGTTGTCACATTGCAATGCTTGAAGCACATGTATGTTTCTGTTCCAGTTACTGTATGATGCAATGTTGTCTTGTACAGGGGGAAAGGTTGAGTCATGCCGTGGGCTGTGCATTTGCAGCATGCCTGGAGCGAAAGCAGAAGCGAGAGAAGGAGTGTGGAGTGACTGCCACCTTTGATGCCAGCAGAACCACATTCACTAGAGAGGGGTCATTCAGGGTCACTACAGCTACTGAACAAGCAGAGAGAGAGGAAATTATGAGACAGATGCCGGATGCTAAAGGTACGGGATGCAACTTAAACAATCCTCCATAGTGAGCAAAACCAGCACTGAGGTGAACTGGAGCCTGTGCAAGGGCTGAGGCTTAAAATCCTTGCAACATTCCCCTTCTTTAACCTCCTTATGTACAAATCGTATGCCCAGACACTTGTCACTTCACAGGATGAAAAATGCTCCCAGATTTACTTGTGGTGCATTTTCCCACATCTCCTATAGAAAAAAGTACAAGTGACTTCATATATTAAATCTGCTTCTGCTTTGTTTTGTCAGCCTGCTTTATGGCAGAGATCACCGTAGAACATACTAAAAAGCTGTACTAGAAAGATGTTGTAAAAGTATAGCAAGTTAGCCAGACATTGTAGTCTAAATCTTATGGTAAACGAACAGAAAATTATATGGAATTTTCTTAGAAAATAATATATTTTTATTTTCAAGACAGGTTACAAAGTGTATGTATAGAGCTATATTGCATGAGGGAAGAACAGATCAATCACAGTGTGCTTTCAAAAAAAAAAAGCTAAAGCAACACCCTCACCCCCCATAAAACACATAACTGATGCCCTGGTAATTACACTCAAAACTAGTAACTAACTGATTTGAGAGGAGTTCGGTTTTACTTCTTAGCCATTTAAGAAACCATTTAGTGTTCTAAAATTCAAGTGAAAGTTGAACTTATTACTCAAGTCTTATTACAAGTAGTGAAGTTCTACAGCTAACAAAATGTTAAGTAGTATAAATATTGTTCATAGCCCTCTTTACAGTGGAGTTGAACTTCTGTTTCAGCGGGTTCCACAGCAAGTTTTATGTCGCCACTCGATTGCGAAACTTTGATCTTCGTTTTCATCATCCATCTGCTTGTTCCCATACATTAGTTTTAGAATGTGCTAAATGAAGCTTAAACACAAGGCCTTTGTTACTTGAGGGCATGAGTCAAAGTCTTGACTCAATGAAGGTGTGTGAAATCCTTTCCAAGAAAGACTGATTAGAAAAGTTTCACTTGAACGAGCAGCTGCAACTCATGAGTACTGAAGCTTGCAAGACAACATAATTAGTTCCTCCTACCATTCCAGCTCCTCAGAAATCTCTAGTGTGACTCTTCTCCTTACCAGACTTCCAGTTATTCTGTTGATGTGTCAACAAAAAGTCATTCTTTTTCCTGAAATGTTTGGAAAGCAATGTAAGTAAAATAGGAGTTCACACCAGGATAGTGAGATTTATCCTTCTCCTGATGTGTTGATGAGCTGTGTTTATTGCCCCCAAAGCCAATCCAATTACAACATGAGTGAGTTTTCCTAGAGATGGAAGAATCCGCATTATTCTTTCAATCATAAGCGTCATGAGTTAAACTAGGCTTAATCCTACATTTCTGCCGTTAGGTCTGGCTGACAGGAGCATCGTGGTGCTGTGCAAAACCCTGCAAAATGAAGCAGCTGACTTTAATTTGGGGAAGTTTGCAGTGCAACCAGCTAGTGATTGGGTGGTAATGTTACAGCTAAACTCAGCTGTGATGCTACCATTTATAAATACATTTACCATTTATAAATACATTTACCATTTATGTAAATACAGCTTAAAGAAGCGACACAGGAGCTCCCTGTAAATGTGCCTGGTGTTAGCAAGGCCTGTCAGCTCAAAGGCTGGACCTACCTGTCAGCCCACTTCCATCTATCTATAAATGTGTTTTCTGGAGGTGCTGGGGAGCTGCAGTCTGAGCACTGAATACAGCTTAACCTGTTAAATGCTGCTCCTGCTTTGGCCTGCTGAAGCTTGTGCAGTGTGTTTGGCTGTTGCTGCTGATTCTGCAGGGCTAGGAGGGTGACCTTCAAAAGAAGGTCCTAGAGCTGGGTTCTTTTCCCTGCTGCTGCTGAGCTATGTCACCCTAAGTCACTTAATGCAGTTTGTAGTAGTACTTTGGCCATAGTTCTGTATGAGGCAATAGTAAAGGTCTCAAACACACAATACACTTTTCAGTCTTTGTCATAAATTAATTTCAAGTGTTTCTCGAACTGGGGGTCTCAGGAATAGCTAGAAGGAATACATACATAAGGCCAGCATTTTCAGGAAGTAGCTAGCCTCAGGAAGTTTTGCTTTGGAGACTGGATGTGTGTAAAGTGACATAGTAAAGACAATGAGGGTATACAGAAGTGTTTTTTCTGCTGTGATATTAGGAACTCATTTGGAAGAGCACTAGTTATGCAAATTCCCACATTTTTTCTTATCAAAACAAATGGGACTAGTGGCAGGCAGTTGAACACTACTTTGCTTTATTCTTCTAACCTCACCCTATTTCCTCCAGCAGTTGAAACAGAAGTGAAAACAGTAGCACCAGGTGCTGCACCAAACAATACTGCCCCCTCTTCTGGCTCACCAACCTCTCCTACTGCTGAAGTTGCTGCCTCTCTGGATAAAGAAATGAGCAATCCCCACGCTATTCCACGGAGGCATGCCCCTATAGAACAGCTTGCCAGGCAAGGGTCTTTCAGGGGCTTCCCTGCCCTTAGCCAAAAGATGTCTCCTTTTAAACGCCAGTTGTCTTTGCGAATAAATGAGCTGCCTTCAACAGTGCAAAGGAAGACCGATTTCCCCATGAAAAACTCAGGTAAAACCAAACGGTTCCAATGAAACATTACCTTAAATTGTGTCTCCTTTCCTTCTCTGTGGCTTCAAATAACTACTTATTTTCTAGTAAATCTTTCTTCCTTCCTCATGTGGATCATTTCTCATGAACAAACATCACCATGTCAGAAAACTTCTGCTTTGGGAATAGGCAAGAATTTCAAATGCAGAATTCACATGCAGAAAACAAACAGTTCTAATAACTACCTGAAATGTCACAGCACAGCTCAAAATGCTCTAGGAATGGGTGTTGGTGAATGAGTAGTCCCTGCCTTTTCCCTCTGAGTCACTAAACCAGTTCTTCCACTTAATGCCAGGGCATCTTGAGAGATAGATCCCTTCGAGGCCTTAAGGATTTGTCATGGGATCATGTGATGATTTTCTGTGGTCTGTCCTTCTGCCTGTCTGAATTCTTCTTTTTGAGAGCAATGAAATGGCTTTTCACCATGCATTAAAGAAACTGTACTGTTTAGGTGCTACAGCTGGCTGCACCAGTAATGCGTGGCACAATTTTCACATGATGGTAGTGGGTTTCTAGAGTCATCCCAACAGAAACACGTTGAGTGCTAAGTACCTTGCAAGATGTCCTAGAATCCCCTTAGCTGGGTTATCCTGCAGGCCAACTGTGCTCTCACTTGGCAGTACAGCTAGTTTTAGGGTTCTAAGCTTTAAAGTAAAAACTATTGTGGTAAAAATCAGCAAACCCAACAAAAATACCTAGTCTGACTTCTCTTATAATCCTTATTTGGTGACTTGTGCTTTAAGATCAGCTCAGAGTTTATCAGTTTTACACTAATAGTGCACTGCTCGCTAGTGATACTTGCTGAGCATGCTGCAGTCTTGAGTTTTTCATGATTCAGAACATTCCTGATGCATGTTCCATGTATGCCGCTATCAGTGCTGCTTACTGTCATACCACATGCACTGTATTTGAATATCCCTCAAAGAATCAAATTTTGAGCATGCCTCACCCTGGATTTTAGATATGGTGCATGTTGTGTCCAGACATCTAATGGGTTTTGTACTACTTTTGCTTAATTTGCTTGCTTATGTCAGTTCTGTGCAATGGACTGATGCTCAGTACTTCTGAAAAGCAGTACTATAATAGTAATTATAGTAATTATAATTAGTAATAATGAGAACATCTGGCAAGTCAGCAGGTTTACTCCAGATGTTATTTTATCCACATTATGGTGATACTTGGTTTAAAACTGAGAGTCCATTTTATTTGAGCATTCAGCTTTTGCTTTTCATAATTCTACTACGAGAGCTAGGGTTTTCAGCTGCTGCTGAACTGAAGCAATCAACATTCTTCCTCTAGACTTAACCTGCTGCTGTGCATTGCTGTCAGCACATTTAAACTTCATCTAGTTACTGTGGAAGTATGTTGTTGGAACACTTAAATCTATCATAAGTATTTTCATTTCAAAGAGTGCCAGATCTTAGTGCCAAATCCTTGATATGTTTAGCACTTTAATACTGAAAGATTTAGATCTCTACTGAAGCCATAGAAAACCCTTTTAATTTCTGAAATTAACATCCTCTTGCATTAGCACAGAGAAGCAGTAATAATTGACTTTAAATCTGGAATGCTGATCTCCTTACCCTCTTGACTTAGTTACAAAATACACTGATATATTCTAGTTCAGGTCAGGTCTTCGACACTGTTTTTTGAGAAAGCTGTCGTGCAGATCAGTAACAGGAACATCCAGGACGGAGGGAGCTAATTACATTTCAATTTCACATTAGTAGTTGTACGTTGTTTCTGTATCCTTTAAACTTCCAATTGAATGAATTTTATTTACATTTCAGTCCCCGAGGTAGAAGGGGAAACAGACAGCATCAGTGCCCTGTGTTCTCAGATCACCAGTGCTTTCAGCGCGCCATCAGAAGATCCTTTCTCTTCGGCCCCCATGACAAAACCAGTGACAGTAGTTGCACCACAGTCTCCTGCCTTTCAAGGTTTGTGATTTGTGTGCTGTGATCATGCTTGATGAGGCTTGAGTGCACATAACATTGCTTTCCAGTAACATGTGATCTTAATTTTTGTGCAAATCCTGTTATCAGTATTTTGGGGGAGTGCTTTATTCATCTTGTCTGTTTAGTTTGCCTGTGTTTTTGTTTTTAACAAAAAGTTTGTGCACCTACCACACGATAGTTATCTGTAAAAGGGACTGGCTTTGATACAGCGGTTACTTTAACATCCTTCCTCCTGAACTGCAAAAACCTTACCAACTGTGTGTCACAGGAACCAAATCCCACAAGGGGAGAGATTTTGTGCCACCACATGATTACTTTTTTTCACACAAACTCTTATCTAAGTTGTGGAGAAATGCCAACTATACAACTTATAGCAGCCTCTAACCTTCATTTCACTGATACGCTTTTATACAAATTGTCTGAAAAAAGAACCTGTCCTTGTTAAATGCAGTTATTGTTACTTTGCATCTACAGTCTGCTCTTCTTTTGAATCTAAAATTTATCATGCAGTAACTCCTGGTGAGCTGCATCTATTCTCTATAAAAACAACAAATTTAATTTCACTTGCTCATCAGAACTCAAGGTCTCACCAAATACATAAAAATCCACCATCCCACAATTCTGTTAACAAACCTTGGCTTGGTGAAATGGAATTTACTGGCTTTAGTAACTGTCAGTCCAGTTTGGCTAATTTACACAAACTGCTGTCATGTGGAAGTGTCTAAAGTTGTTGTATGTTTATACGTGTGACATGGCCACTAATATTCCAGTCACATGCATGCCTTGCATGAATTAATTGCACTGATGTTGTCTGCTCCCATTTTAGTTAATGGCACTGCCTCTGCCTTCTGTGTGCTTGCTGCTAAACCATCCCAAGCTGCTGTAGTGTCCACAGCTATGCCAGTTCGTGAAACCAATCCTTGGGCTCATGCTCCTGCTGCTAATACTGGAGCTGCAGCCATGGTCACTGGTAAGATTGGAACTAGATCTGGTGCATTGCTATGAGAACTTGCATCAAAAGCATAATTGAGCCCTTGAGGCAATTGTCAATGGCACTTAATGGCAAGTGGAAGGAACAGTAACAAAAGCCGGAAGTAGTAGCCTTTTGCATGACTGGATGGAGAGAAGCGATGAACTCGCTGGTTCTGGGTCTGTAAGCTGGACTGATTCTTTCTGTGGCAGCATTTTAGAAAATCTAGTGATTAAAAAGGAAGCAGTGAAATAGTGTGTGTTTGGGGAGGAAGGGGAAAGAGTTTCTGCACATCCAAAATAATTTGTGTGCATTCTTCCCACTGACATATGTAATGAGAGATTAAGTTGGTTGGTTAAAGGCTTTAGAGGTTCATTTCTTCTGCTGAGTAAGTTTAGATAGTACTTTAAATGGTTGTCGCTGTGTGGACACGCATGCTAGAAGGCTACAGTTACACCAGCATCCCTTTCTGGTGTAAGCTCAGCTTGGAAAGAGAAACTTGCTTTGCTAGTGAAGTGAAGTGGTAGGTTCTGCTTGGCCTTGTAAGAGTACCAGACTCATTTTCAGTAAGTCTTCCCCCATGAGAGAGAGTCCCTGAGCTCTGCCTCCAACAGTTCCCACTGTAAAAACAACAGTAAACTGATCTCGAGGTGTTGTTTAACTAGATCAGGCTGGCTGCAGATTACTGAGCAGTAAGGGGTTTCTACTCCCAAACACCAAAAAACACAAGAGTTCTAGATCTGGCTCTAGCATTGCTTTTCTCATCACATTGGAAACCTAGCAAAGCCATATGGGAGGGAAACAGGATTTGAAACTCCAAGAAGAAGGAAAGGCAGAATTCGCCTGGTGGGAGAGTTTTGAAACTGGCAGGAATGCTGATTGATTTATTTATTTATTTACTTATTTTAATCATTGAAGATAAGTGAGTTAAAATCAGCTGGTTTTATAGAAAAGAAGTCTAAAATGCTAAGTAAATGTTGAACATTGCAAAAGAGTTTGAGAGGTAAACAGCCTGAGTTATATATGAAGGGAGTAAGGGAAGAGCAAGTGGAGATGGAGGAAGAATATAAAGGAGTCATAGTTAGTACAGTTTATATATATAGTAATTTGGTTAGATGTATTGCCTTCAGTGTTCATGTATACTGTAGTGAGTACTCAGACTTCAAAGTGTATAGGACAGGCAAATAAATGCTGTCTTTAACTCCCTGTACAATTGTATTACTGTCTTTTAGAGGGTAAAGCCTTAATTTAGGAAACAGAGCAAATGAATCTTAGTTTCTTAGTTTCATGTTCTAACAGTCGCCCAGTCCTGAGCTGTATGTCCAGAAACTGATACTCCCCAGTTAGAGGAGTTAGTGGTTATGGACCATATCACTGCCACAAAGTCAGGAGTGCAGGCAGCAGCTCTCCAGCATACCCTAAAGTCTCAGGTATCTGCTGAGAAGGAATAAAAAAGTAAAAGCCTTCATTTTAGTGAAGCAGCTCTCCTGAAGGGAGGAAGCCTGTCTGTCCTTGTACACATCCTCCAGCCTTTCTGAATGAGAAAAGGATGAGGAGGGGACATATTAGTGACTTTCCTCATGCTTTCCTTCCCAGGCGCTGAATGGAGCAGCACCTCCTCAGGTGCAGCCTCACCAAGTCTCTTCCAAGGAAATCACAGACGTACTCCCTCAGAGGCAGACCGCTGGTTGGAAGAGGTCTCAAAGACTGTCAGAGCCCAACAGCAGCCAGCCCCAGCCCCTGCCCCTGCTCCACAGCCACTACTCCAGCCTCCTCCGGCACCTTCCCAGCCAGCACCAGCCTTCCCAGTCAGCACTTTCATTGCACCTCAGCCTGTGCCGGTTGGTGTAGTACCGCCCATGCAGCCAGCGTTTATTCCAGCTCAACCCTATGCTGTAGCAAATGGGATGACCTATGCAGCCCCAAGCGTACCTGTGGTTGGAATCACACCTTCGCAGATGGTAGCCAATGTCTTTGGTACTGCAAGCCACACTCCAGCAGCCCATCCACATCAGTCCCCCAGTCTCGTCAAACAGCAGACATTCCCTCAGTACGAAAGCAGCAGTGCTACAGCCAGTGCTACAGCCAGCCCTTTCTTCAACCCACCCGCACAGCACAACGGCTCTACCGCTTTCAATGGAGTCGATGGTGGCAAATGGGCTGCAGAGGACAAGCATTCGCAGCCTCCTGCACCTGCTCCGCAGGTAGACCCATTTGAAGCACAGTGGGCAGCACTAGAGGGCAAGGCAAAGCAACGCACTAATCCCTCTCCAACTAACCCCTTCTCAAGTGATTTACAGAAGACATTTGAGATTGAACTTTAAGCAGTCCTTGGGAGGGAGTTGGATAAATTGTACATTAGGATAGAGGGATAAAGGGAGCAGAGGGGCCTGTTTATGATCAGTTTGCTTTGATAATCCCAAAGGTCCCTTCAAACAAAAATGGTTTAGGAGGGAGCAATTATGAGGAGGATCTAAACATACAATGAATTTAATGTGCAGTTCTTTAAAAGGAATCGTGGAGCCACCCCAGTCTGCATTCCCTCCTCACTTGGAAAGCTGGAAGTCAAACAGAGCAAAGGCAGGCACCCAGCCCCAACACCTTCTCTGCAGAAACATCCATCATCTCACAGAAAGGAAGGCCCCTTTTGTACTGGGGTCCTTCTGATGCCCTGCAAGTCCTGGACATTCCCCCTCAGGGAACAACAGGGTGGGGTGGGGGTGGGTGGGTGGGAAGTCGTCACCTGCTTAACAAAAGCCAGGTTTGTGGAAAAAGTTGAGCTTCCATTTTGAGTAACAAAGTGAATATTATATGTAAAGAATAAAGTAAAGCCAAAATCTTTATTTTTATGCATTTAGAATATTTTAAATAGTTGGATATTAAAAGCTGTATGAGTTGTAAGTAATCTTGCCAAAGGTTAAAAAAGAAGGGGGTTGGATGTAAGAAATTGTATATAAGATTGATTTATCTCTGATTCTTATTGTAAGTAATATTGGGGGGTGGAAAAAGGGGCTTTAGCTTGTTCTTGTATCTGTTCATTGTAAGTAGCATATTGCAACAACAATCATGACCAGTAAGTCATTATATTGTAGTTTTAAAGAAAGAAAATTAAAGAACAGTATTGTCATGGTTTGAAAACCAAAAACCATGGGGAAAATTTACTGTTTTTTATCGGAATTGGGCTACATATTATATATAGTATGGATTTTTTCCTTTCATGTATTGCTGCAGTTTCTTTGTCTTAATCTATTGGTTCTAACACTACTGTGACAACTTACTGTAACCATATCTACATCCTGGGGCTACCTGGGAACCATTTTATGTTTGTCTGTCGATAGATCTTAGCGTTTTTTAACTTTGGTTTTATTTTTTTTCCCACTGATTTGTGAAACCTTGTGGTTAAGGCTGCAGCTGGTTCAGGTTCTGCCTCTGGTGACTTGTGGAAACCATCTCATTTTAACTTTACTTTTAAACTTTGGCCTTACAAGCAAATGTAAGTTATATATATTTGTACTGATGATTTATAATCTGCTTTAACAGAAATAAATGTTGGTGGTAGAAGCACTGTCTGTGAAAGCTTTATTTCCCAGCCCCACTCTGTTGTCAACATTTGCCCTTCTGGGTATTTTCTGTGTTACTAGGTAAATGTAGTTGAGCTCTGCTTGCCTGCCTAGAAGCTTAATCATTGTATCTTAACACCTCTTCTGTTTTTACACCATGTTAGGTTACCTTGAATTTTAAGACTCAACTTGCAAATATCCTGGTGAACTATTTAAAGCTCTAAAAGGGAGGGCTTTACTGAAAACATCAGATTCTGGGTTTTCTAACTGAATGTTTATAGAGGTAAATATGAAGATACATTCAAAAAGGGGGGAAAGGAAAATTCACTTTTTCTTTCCCCTGATACTAAAATGAGTGAAGACCCTATGAGCCATATGAGAAGACAATGTATTTTCACTCCTTTTCTGTTCTTCCAGTGAGCTGGTATCTACCTTGCTAGTAGGACTGGTGCTTACTGCATTCTTATGTGCACCACATCAGTTTAGAGACAAGGAAAACTCAGACTTGGTAACCTGAAGGAGAAGAAATGCTCCCTTTGTTTGGCCCTAGCATTTGAGCTTGCCAGCAGTTTCTATTTCCAGGCCAGTACAGTGATTCTCGCTGTAATGTGGTCTAGAAAACTGAGTTCTTTTCTTTACAGATTCTCACCTGTTTTCAGTACAATATGAATAGTCATGACCAACACTCCCTGTAGTGTTTGAGTTAGTGCCAATGCCTTTTAAAAAAAAAAAAAAAAGGCAAATATTTGTAGACGTTTATACTAGGAAAGAAACCCTGTATAGCTTACTTTATTTGTTCCCTATCTTTCACAGCCCTGGTGCCCCAAGATCAGCTGAAAATAGCGCAGGGTAGCTACACCCTTTCCCTGTCCTGGAGATAACAGTGAAGGGGATGGGTCCTTCCTATAATCCATTGTTTAGGGAAGAAAATGGACATCTTGATTCTCAAAAAAAGTAAATAGGCAGTTAAGTGCCTGACTGTTACACAGAGGGGAAAAGCATAAAGTCAAATAGAAGAAATGCAGAAAGAACCTTTAGTTAACTATTACAGTGATGGTATGTACATAAAGCAGTGAGCTGCATGTCTTCCGCTACATCCTTACTACCACAGTTACCAGCTGGAAAGAGGTCAGAGTAAACACTCATTAACCAAAGCGTCTTCAATGTCAAAGTCCTGCCCATCAGCATACAGTGGACTGTTAAAGCCCTTGCGAGTCTTGAGAAAGCATTCCCTGGACACATCCTGAGTACCCATACTGCTTAAAGGGAAGCTGACCACGCAGGCTATTTAAATATTCTAAAAATAGAGCCTCTGGTGTGGAAAGGGTTATTATAGTTGTGACTGACTGCTTATGTTGGGATGAAAGGGTCTGATACAACCACAATTAACTTCTAACCATGCTCCTGAGCAGGTCCAGACCTTGACTACCCTCCGTGCCTGCCACAGGTGAACTGGGAGGGCTCCCCTAAGACTGGAATTCACACAGTCTGTGATTGATTAGTCTCTGGTCTCAAAAGGCAAAGTCATGCTATATACAAAAATACCACATACACACAAAAAGATGCTGGTCTGAGATATTAAATGTGAAATTATGTACAAGGACAACTGGAAATCCTCAGGACCATCTTATTACTCTATAGCTGGTATTGTCAACATCAAACCTTATACTGTAGCACCTGTGAATTATAGCAGAGGATATTTTCCCTAATCAAATTAAAGAGTCTTAACTATATAATCAATATTTTTGTCCTTTTTAGCAAGCAGATTCTTACAAGGCCACGGAAAGACCCACCCCCAAATAGCTGCATGACCATCACCTCCTGCTCCTTTACTGGACTGCTTTTAGACTTTGCAGTTTGTTCACATCTTAAAGCAGTGTGTCCAACCCTGAATGAAGAGAGTGCAATCATGAGGTTAGTGATTCTTAGGTGCATCTGAACTGATTTACTGGATTTAGAGTTCACACCGGCTTTAGATTCTTAGGTGCATCTGAACTGATTTACTGGATTTAGAGTTCACACCGGCTTTAGGTGGTCAAGCCTGGGGAGGCAATTTTCAAGCTGTAAAAAAGGCTTTTGCTCAAAAACAATTCCATTTTGAGATACTGAACACATCCAGTGGCCTTTCCTGGTCTAACAAATCATATAATCTCACCTCCCCACTCACAGTTTCAGAGCCTCTCTGCCACTAAGCCCTTGTCTTGAAACAAAGGATGCTTTTCAGCCGCAGCTGCTCTGCATCTGGAAGTCCTCACTTGCTAGCCCATAGCAGCAGCAATCAGCCCAGGCCCCATGCATGAGCCAGGCTTGCCTGGACTTACCCAAGACTAGAACAGATCACTGGGAAGTTTTACTCTGGCACATCAAATACCCCTACACATACTTCTTTCTATGTGTATATTATTCAACTACCCAAGCTGAAACTCAGTGCAAAGCTACCACTGAGCCCAGCTTTGCAGTAACTTCAAGAGCATAATTCTGGCTCTGAAAGAAACATCAACCCTAAAACGGTCTCCTGAGCCTTCCTAGGGCGAGTGATATTTAAACTGCAGCATCTCAGAACAGATAACCATGTTGGTATATTCATCTGAATTACCCCTAACATTCAGGAAGGGTTTAAAAGCATACTTCCATTTTGTCTTAAAGCTTTTTGTGAAGCATTGCTTCTGCATTACACTCCAAAGCTGATTACAATGAAGTAGAAGCCAAACTGAGCCAACTAGAAATTTGCCTAAGGTCTGCTGGAATAAAACAGCTCCAGTAACATGGCATCGCTAGAGCTAGTAATCTCAAAGGACCTGAACGCTAATTTGATATGCATCAAGCTGTTTCTCATGGACAGAGTCCTTTGCATTTAGATTTAAAGTGCTCCCCAGCATTACAAATGCTCATCGCTCATTAGTGATTTGGTTAGAACAGTTCAGACCCATCTTCAAACACTTCAGAGCTTATTTTCTTTAAGAGCACTTCTCTCTTGCTTGCATGAAGAATTGTTCTCTCCCTCTTTTATGCTGGTTATGTGCCTTTCTTAAAGTCACAGCATCCTTATGTTCCCAATAGCATCTTGTTCTGTGAATGAAAGCAACTACTCTTAAGTGAAGAAATGGATTAGCTACAGCAATCCATACAGTGGGGAAAAGAGAAATTTACAATAAACTTGACGGTGGTGGCTCTCCCACCTTTGAACAGTCACGCTCCCTACCCGCTGTTCAATTCACCCTCTATGAGCTTTTCCAGTCTGTCAGAGCTCCCAGAACAGTTTGATGCAGGAAGTGGACAGAGTTCAGATGTGCAGCCTCGCAGTCAGTCACCTGTATTTGATGTGGCCGCAGGGTGTCTATCACCTGTGGCGATGAGGAGGGCTGGCCCGTGGTTGGGAGCGAGAGCAGCTAGCACAACAGAAGCTGGAGTAGTACTCGTTGCTGCAGAGTTGGGCCTGCAGGATCAGGTCACAGTTGGCAAGGTGGGGCTGGTCCACGCACTCACTGCTCAGGTCCACAATGCGATTCACAGTAGCTGCAGCCAAGCAAAAGGTGAAGGAGCTGTACACACACTGCCAGAGCTTATCCTCAGGTTTCGTTTCCCACAGCATGCTCCTGCTTTCTCCACCCTGCCAGTTCTAAGGGTGTTGGTTTAAATTTAGTCCAACATCAAGGATGTTGAGAGAAACTGACACCTCTGGTGAGACACAGGAGGAGAATGCAGTTTCTGGGGCTGATCTGAGGAGAGACCACTCTACACCCTGTATAAAGCCAGCTGGATGGCATCCAGAGTCCAACTACTAATCTTGCAGCCAACTTCTTGGTCAACCAACTATGACATTTAGGCCTTGGGAAGTTAATTAAGCTCCCAGCACCCTCATGCATGTGTGTTGGGGGGAAGCATTTCCACTGTCCTGCTTTTCTGCCCAGGGAAAGCAGGGCTCCATGGGAAGCACAGCCCAGCAGCTCCTACTGCTCCCCAAAGCCCGAGGTCAGTGGTGGATGGGCACGTCAGTAGGCAGACTTACAACAGCATCAAGAGGCAGTCACTATGGTGGGAGAAGCAGGGGGGGCAGGTTGTACTCACGGCTAGGCTGGCTCCTCAGCACCTTCACCTCTGTGCTGGCACTGACGGAGTTGCTGCTGCTATAGGCGCTGCATGTGTAGGATCCCTCATCAGCCTCTTGAACACTGCTGATGATCAGGCTTCCATCCTGGGACAGGTGGATGTGGTGCCCATCTGCCCGCATGGGGACCCCGTTCCTGTGGTGAAAACCATTTTGTGTCACTATTCCCACCCACGTGGCCAGAGGAGCTCTCTGCAGTTTGGGAGCTGAGGCTCTGTGGAAGGAGCGAATCTTTACAAATTCAGCAGGAAGGGAGAAAAATCCTTTTTCCATGACCCGGCTCTACAACTGGATATTTACACAAGCCCAAGTGAGTCTGCGTCCATTGGCCACTGGCTGTGTGGAAGGCAGCTGGCTTTGTGCTCCGCATAAAGACATTGCCCTTTCCGCTATTACACATTTTTGAGGCTTGAGGAACTCAGAGCAAATCCAGGGTGCCTTTCCTCTCTCCAGGTTGTGGTCTGGCAATGCTTATTTGGCTGTCATTGATAGTAGCGCATATTGTTTGAGGAACATATGGGGCAGTGAGCAATGTGCCCTCTTTCCCTTAAAAGCTTGCTTTTAAAAAAATACATTTAAAATACCAGCACAATTGTGTCTGTTCTGTTCCTCCTGGAATACTCTGTGCCCAGCAGCAAAACTGCCTGAATTATGGACTCCCAGTTACCAAGGAAATGAAATTTGTTTCACTGAAAAGGGTTTCATTCAGGCTCTGAAACTTGCATCATTTTGCTAACTCAAATACCAAACTTCTATATGGAAGAAAAGCTCTTTGTGAGATGGCCCACTTCAGTCCTATCCCATGGAGTAGAGGGATTTAAACAATTACCAATCCATCTCTCTGGATCCTTTGCAACAGAGCTCCAAAACAAAGCTGGTTATTTTCAAATAGGGGAAAAAAAACCCTGACCATACACTTGCACAAATTCAGTTTCCCTGTAAACCACCAAGAGAAGAAGACACAGCTTTTCCTTTGCCTTTGTTAGAACACGTTAAAATCTCCTTTGCTCCCACTTGACAGTAGAGGAAGAGAACTATTGCAGCAGGGAACTGGGAGAAGAGTCACCATTATTGTGGGGGCTAAAATGTTTGTTCGGGTTAGGCAGAGAGAGTTTTATAAAGACCAACTAAAGGTCTCCCTCTGATTACACATTTTAGTTTTTGCTATTGTAATACCTCCAGCTTTCCAACACGGAGCCCTTCTGAACTCCATGAAAGCTAAGCTTAACATCTGCTTTTCTCCTTGTTTGGCTGGAACATGAGCCTGGTGACTCCACAGGCATCTTTCCCAGGATTTGGCGGTAACAGCCAAGTTGTTTAGGAAAATGCAGGTGATGCTAAGTTAGGGCTGAGAACCATGGGTCTCTCCCTTGCCTAGCAGGCATCTTGTATTATTATTTTGAGGGTAAGTGATGAGGTTCCAGAAGAGAAGGAAGGGGAAGTTCTGTCTCATTTTTGCTCACCTGGACCACCTTATATTCACGTTGTTGCCAGTCACTGTGCAGTGAAGCTGAGCAGTCCCTCCTTCAGGTACCGTGATGCTTGGCAGAAGACCAGTGATCCTCAGCTCTCCTAGACCAGAAGGAAAATCATCACTAACAGGAAGACAATGCCAGGCAGTAGGAGCATTCCCTCATGGGAGAAGTCCAACATATGCTATGATAAGCTACAAACCCCTAGGCCTTGAAATAGCATGTTTGGAGCTATGATGCTGTTGCTATAGGGAATGGGGATTTCCTAAGGTCTTTGGCCCAAGCAAGCGCAAGTAGCAGTGGCCTCAAAGAGCTTTTTCCTCCAGCTGGTTATAAGCACATCACATGCACAGAAGAGCCATCCTCATAGTTCCTCTTGCTCCTGTATGCAGGGAGAAGCAATTGTGGGACGAGTGTCCTAGAAACAAGACCCTGAGAGTCATTCTTACTGTACTATTAGTTCCTCTTCTCAGCTGCCTGGAGCACCATGATCTACTAGACACACACAGATTACCACTGGGTAACACCACTCACTCTTCCCTTTCCCTCAAGCTGCCTGTTACACGTTATGTAAGAAGCCAAGAAGCATGGCCAGAAAAGAAAGCCATCTTCACCTGCCCTCCCTTTTTCCCACTTGTGTGCAGACACATGTGTGTGCAAACATGCCATGCATGCCTCCACACATCCCATACCAAGAGGTCTGAACAGGACCTGGTGCTGTTCCTGGTCACGTCCATTTGAGGCAATGCAGGTAAAGAAGCCGACATCTTCAGAGCTGACCCGGCTGATGACCAGGGCCCCGTCTGACTGCTGCCTGTGTCTGGGGAACAAAATAAGAAAGCTCCTCAGCCTGTGCTTGGGTCAGGATGGGACTCCAGACACCAGTGCTGAAGCTAAGCAGCGTGCACAACTTTGTAGTAATACTGAGTGAAGGTCTAACAGCAGTTCAGTTCTCAAATCCCAGCACTAGTGTTGGGATTAGACTCTGAGAAAGTGTGCTGCTGGTGCGGGGTTTTGGGAGGAGAGGGTGAGGGGAGCTGTAGGACAGCAACACCAGTAGCCGTGGAAGCCATGCAAGCACCCTGAACTCTCTGCCGTGGACCTATGTACTGGCTCACATGCCAGCTGGTTTTTGGCAGATTTGCCTGCTGTGTGCTCTATTTCTGCTAATCTTGTAGATGAACATATTTCAGCTTTGGCTCACTTGTAGATGCTGTATCACAGCTGTTCACTCAAGGGTTCAATGCAGACTTTGATCTGTGAATGAGGGTAGGGCAGTCAAGCAGTATGGTCTGGCTCCTAACAGGGGAAGCTGGCCAGCACAAAGCTGGATGGGCCCTAGCTGCATGGCCAGGAGCTCCATTCTGCCAGGGAGGAGTCAGGGCAGGCAATGTAGGAGGAGGTTCTCCTCCACATGAACCTGCCTTTGGGAATGGTGAAGCTGCTGGGGAGCTCACCTGGGAGAGGAGAGGGGCTGCCCGTCTTTCTGCCATTCAATGGTAAGAGCCGGCGATACTTCCACTGTGCAGGGCAGTCTGACCCTCTCCCCGATGTTGGCCTCCACTGCTGAGGGTTTGCTCTTATCCATCCTCAACCTGAAAAGTCCACCAGCACAACAGAAGCTGCACAAACTCCCTTGTTTGGCATTTGACTTTCAGCACAAGGCTTTTTCAATCACAAGCCTTCTGTTTTGCCTCCAATGGGAAAGGGCAGTGCCTGCACTCCTGTCAGAGCTCTTGTACTTGCCGTTGCTAGCATTCACTCACCACATTCAGAAAAGAGCAGTCTCCATTTAACCCTGCTCCAGTTCAGCACAAGTTGGTGCTGCACTCCTGCCGGCCAGCTTAACCCTTAGAGACAGCAGCCCTGTTTTTTATAGCAACCCCCTGGATAATAGCCCAGGAAGTGTTTGTACCATTTGCCATGTGCTCATGTTGCTAAGTCCTGAACCAAGCAAGCTTCCCTGAAGGTGCTTAAATGGCACACAAAATTGAGCAGGTATTTTGAGGGGAGTGTGAAGAGCCCACTGCCATCACCTGACTGCACACAAGGCCCAGGAGCTGGCCATCCACTTCATGCAGCAGAAAGGCTGGGGTCAGGCTCTGGCACCACCCATCTCCTGATGTGCTTTGATCTCTTACAACTACAGTTAAACACCATCTTGGAAGAGAACTAAACCGTGATGCTCCTGGGGTGAAATAAAATATCTGCACCCCCCTTCTCTGACCTGAATTCCTGATCTCAAAAAAAAAAACAAAAACAGAGCCTTAATTGAATGAATCACTTCTTTCTGCTTTTAGGCAGAAGCAGCTGAAGAGACTGCTGGGGAGTTCAGCAAATTGACTGGATTTTAAGTTGTAAACTCAAAAGAAGGGAAGGATCAGATCATGGTCCCATTTAACCCAGAGCCCCAACATGCTGCATTTAGAGCAAAAATAATGTGCTCTTTTATTTCTGTGGGGCCTAGAAACACCAAAAAACCGTGCAAGAAGCCATAAAAACCACCATCCAGTATGTGAAGAGAGTTTTGAGACAAACTGGTTTGTTCACAAAATATTTAAAATAAATGGATGGGGACTCAAGTAACTGGAGCTTTTAAAATCTGTATTTCTGCCTATTCTGTGGTAGTTAAGCAGTTCTTACTTGCTTTGCTTGTTTTCCAGAACAGGTTTCTCTTTCTGCCTACACTAACTTGAACAGCCAAGGATGCTGGCCCTGATATTTCTACTTTTGTTTGAACCAGCTCCTTTGCTGTCAGCCTCCCTGCACATCTTTGCTCAGAACATGCTTCTTTCAAGAGACCCCTGGGGAGGACAGAAGGTAGCTTGCGACTGGGATCTTCTTTCCTTCCTGTTGTCAGAAGTTTAGTACTGCTTGCTCCCCAGCCGTGCCCCAGAATGGCTGACCCAGGACCTCTGCAATCTTCAGCTTTTCTACATGAAGAGACACCATATGGCTCCTCAGCTGGGCATGGTGGACAAACTGTTGCTGTATGTGCACTTACGTGTATGTGAATTGCTGATGCACAGAGGAACCGGCTGCCTGTACAACCTTCCTGCCTCTGGATAGCTCCGAATGCTGATGATTTTCCTTGTGAAGGACCTGACCTCTCTCAACCTCTGCCGTAGCAGCGCTCTGGTACTCTATTCAAAATAAAATGCCATCTGTGAGTAAAAGGACACTTCTTACTGTGACCTCTTGCATATGGTTTCTATGAGCTTGAGAGAGCTTGCTGAACTGAAGCCAAAGAGCCCTTCAGCCATCTGTTTTCTGGCTGACTAGTGCAGTAAACCTGCACTGTCTGCTAATGACAGTCACAGACCTACAGGCAAGCAGTTTTAGACTCCTTTTTCTCTTCTGTCGAACATGTTGCCACATCCCTTAGGCCACAATGCTTTCTGCTCCATGTGCCACTGCTGTGACAAAGCATACTTTGTGACTGAAGACTACAGGAAGCTTTGCTGGCCCATCTTTTGAGACTGGTTTTTCATATTGTTTTTGGTTTTCTTTCTTAAACAAGGCACGTTTTTCAGAACAGGGAACTGTTTGTTACCCAGCAGGACCTGTCTGGGCCAATGCACCGGCACAAGCAGCCATGGCAAAGCAGTCACATTACAGTGTGAGATGGAGAGCCCAGGAAAATACAGGAAGCCTTTCTTCTGGGGTTTCCTTTCTGGGATCAGGATGCAGCTGATGGCTCTCAGGGAGGAAGATATGCTCACTGTGCTGGAAATGGGCAGGTTACAGGCAAGCCACAACTGCAGTTGTGGGGTGGCACTGCTGGGGGGGCGAGTACTTTGAGGCTTGAGGCTTTGTCAAGAGACAACACAAAAAGAAGCCCTGCTGCCTCTACACTCCCTTGTGGCACCCCTACAGTGGAGGAGACCGACTGCTTTGACAGCTCATGGGGCACCACTGCCGTGGAGGGAACAACACTGCTAGCACAGTGTGGCAGTGGAGGAAGTCTGCTCCTGCAGCTGGCTTTATTGCTCCTGCTGTCAATAACCATTAACAAGGAGCCCTGAGCTACCTCTTTAGTTGTAAGCAGAAGATAAGTCACCTATGATCTGTAACTGAATCTGTCGGGTCTCTGTCTTCCCGTCAGAAATGAGGCATGCGTAAGTCCCAGCATCCTCCGGCTTGACAAGGCTGATCACTAAGGAGCTGTCAGACTGGTAGGTGTGCCTGCAACAGGAGCAAGGATTAACGGGCTCTGCCTGGCCAGGGACAGCATCTGCCCAAGGTAGAGCAGCCCTTTATGCTGATCTTACATAAACCATCACCATGTAGTGCCCTCCCTGGCTTAGAGAAAAACAAAACCTTGTTGACTACAGAGGGGTCAGATGCAGGGGAAATAAGTGCCACAGAAAGCAGGTCAGGAATAGAGAGAAAACCGAGATGGAAAAACAGGGAACTGCTTTCAGCAACCCTCTCCATGAGGAGGTTGAGTCCCGGCAATCATCTGCAAGCAAAAAAGAGTAACTGGGTTTTTCCTAACTGTGGTTTTCTTAACACAATGTCTGGCTCTAAACTGTTGCTGGAAACAGACTTCCCAGGAAAAACAGGATCTTAAAATAGATTTAAAAAATTATATCTTAGATGGGAGTGCCAGAAACTTCCATCCAGAGGAACTCTGAGTTACTTGGAGCCCATCTGCTCTCCAACGAAAGGAGCTGAGCTCACCTGTCAGACAAGACCGGTCGGCCATCCTTCATCCACTCCACTCTGGAGAAGGGGGACATGCCTGCCCTGCAGATCAGCTGGACATTTTGCCCCACAGCTACTGTCACAAGAGAGGGACTGGCTTCTTCCAGGATGGTTCTGAAAAAGAAAGTGATTCCATTGGCACCACTGCTGCTTTCCTCTCCTCTGAGTCCTCTGATGTGACCCTGGATGAATTACAGCCACAGGGCAAAGCAGGACTGGCTAGTTATTCAGCTCAGAGCTGATGCACCAGGAAACAGGAGCCCTACCCTGAATGGCAAAAGCTGCTCTGAACAGACCAAATGCTACAATATCTGCAGGAAGAGTCCTACAACCCCTCTGTTCTGAAGAAACTAGGTTCAGCTCAGCAGACAGACACAGATCCAGTGCAGATACGTTTAGATCTTGCTTTACACACTCCTGATTTTCCCCCTGCATTTGAAAATGTTGTTCCCCAGAACAACCCACTGCTGCTCATACGCAGTGGTGAGGTAAAGGCTCTGAAGTCAGAGAGTCAGCTAAATTTGTTTGTCAGAACAAGACAAACCTATGGATTCTCATTTACAGTGTAAGAATGCTCCCCAGACAAAGACCCCAGGATCCTGCAGTCTTTTCACACACCATACTTTCAGTGCAAAGACAGGGACAGCAGGTATCTCCATAGCCTGAATAACTTAATTTACCAAAGGGTCACATGCATAGAATCAATTCTATGATTCTACGTATAGCCAATCCCTTGCACGGCGTTCCTAGTGAGCTGGTGCCAGCTGATGCAACATTTCCACTCCAGAGGAAGCTGCACTGGTGCTTCATAAAGAGCTGGCAGAACAGGAAAAGAAATACAATAAACACATCATCACCTGTGCAGAGCCCGCACTGGGAAGGTGTCTGCAGGTGCATGGTACCCAAATCCCTCTGTGATGGAAACATCTGCTCCAAAAGCCTTCTGCCACTGCCTGCCTTCCTGGGGCGGCTCCTGCTGGCCACTGCTCCTCTGCCTCTCCGAGGGCCCAGGTACTGCTGTTTCCCACAAGTGCCGCAGGCTCAGGCTGTCCAGTCTGCTTTGCTGGGTGCGCCAGCGTTGGCTATCCAGCACACCAGTCCTTGGCAAAGACTCTGTCAGCACCTCAGTTCTCCGACTGTCCTGTCTGTGTCTGTCTTGCTTGGGGAGTGAAGCTCTTCCCTCTTGGCTGTGACTTGTAGACTCTCTCAGGGGTGGCTGCTGCTGACCACGAGCATCCCCTGTGCGAGAACGGGAGCTGGTGTGCTGGTGTTGCAGCGCTCCTGTGCCAGAAGAGGGCTGGTGCTCCAGAGGACTGACCCCTGTGGAGTTGTGGCACACTCTCATGCACTCCTCCTCTGAAGCAAAACTGTTTTTATTGCCATGACAACCTCCATACCAAAACCGGTTGCACTTGCCAACAACAGCCACAAAGTACCAGCGAGTGGTCCAGTTCGAGCAGGGGCCATGGGCACTGGGCAGCAGGCATGTTACAGAATATGCTACCAAAAACAGCAGAACAGAGGGAAATGTGAGGATCATGAAGCACAAAGGTCCAGGTGCTTCAAGCCACCTACCATGATGATCTGATGGGCCTTGTGGGCAGAGGGCAGGTGGGAAAATAAGACACCCGAGTTTGGCACCCCGCCCTGCTTTGAAATTAGGCAGCTGCTCACATGTTTCTTTCTGCCCCAGTTCTGTCACTGGTGGAAAGCAAACCAGCCTTGAAGCCATTTCTAATTCTAGATACTAGATGGATGCTTTATGGCCTTTCTTGGGGAATCCTGCAGCTACAAGGCTGGCTCTGGGGCTTCTTGTCCTGCAAGGGGCATGTGGCTACTCTTTGCACATTTCCAGCCCACAAAGCAAATGGATTAGACCCAGTTGTGAAGCCTCATGCATTACAGAATACCCCTCCACACATTGATATAAAGAGGACCACAGCCCAATGTGTCCACAAACTGAGCCCTGGGCTCTTGAGTCACAGGTACCACAGCCACATGCTGACAAACACTGAATGTAGGGCCCTGGGAGGTCCTTTGCCGAGCTGTGGCTGAGCAGAGAGGATCCAGAGAGCTTACCCTTTCCCCAAGGCAGCCTCACAGGGCTTGCCACGATGCAATCTCTGTGCTGCAGCAAAACAGCAAGGCAATGCAGCAGCAATGTGCCTGCAGAGGATACAGCTGGGAACTAAAGGAGCAGAGATGCTTTTGCCCAGCAGCTCTAGTGCCCTCGTAATACAGCACTGTATTGATCTCTGCTGGTTAAAAGCATCCATGCAGCCCTGAGCAACACCTCCATTCTTAGGTGTATCTCTCATTCCAGCCCTGTCCATGGTTGTCTGGAGACTGAGCACAGCCCTGATTCCTTAGATTCCTACTTCTCTCAAACACCTGGTAACCAACTTGGAGCACTCCAGGCTGCACCAGCATGTCTTTTCAAGGGCAAACAGCTCCCCAGGAGTCCTGCAGGTTGACTGAGATCACACAAACACAAGTCTGTCCAATTATCAGCAGAGGACAAGAAGACTTTTTGCAGTGGTTGACAGAACTGAACCACCTGGCTGCTTTTCTACACTTCCCCCAAGTTTCCCCTGCCCCAGCCACCAGGCAGAATATCTTTTCGAAAAGATAATTTACTACATTTTACAGAAAGCAGAGCTTCCATGCATTCTGTAGGACTCTTCCCATGTTTCTAAGCCAAGAAGCTAAAGTATCACTTACGGTAGTTGGGCCTATTGAGACATCCTTCCCCTTGAGGACCTGAAGCTGAAGCAATATTGTCAAAACAGCAGCCGTACATGGAACCGCGGCACTCGCCCGAGGGGTGCTGCTGGGACAAGGCTTGGCTTGCCTTTAGAGATAGGAATTGGAAGCCAAAAGTTATCATGCATACATGAAGACAGTAGCACATGTAAGGCACCGTGTCCAAGCTGTCGGCTGCAGAAGGCCAGCTGTTAGAGGAACCTCTATCTGTCTGTTTGCCTCCTAGAGGCTTCCATGCTGGGAAGGGGTGGGAAACGTGGCTGTCAGCCATGGAGCCAGGGCTGCACTTCTCTTCAAGACAGACCTAACCAGCCCAGCTGCAGACCAGTTTTTTTTTAGCTGGCCCCACCGAGCACCCCAAGCTGTAAGAGGAATCACCTCCCTGGCTATTTTGCCCTCAATTAATCTGCAGAGTTGACAAAAGCAATTAATAGTGGCCATGGTTTTCCCATTTTTTCCTCCTAAAAACTGGATGGCAAGATTCTGTCCAAAAGAAATTTGATTGTTCAGGATTATTCAATCAGTCCTACACAGGATGGTCATCTACTTCTCAGACACCTCCCACTCTCCCACTCTGTCTCCTGCTTACAGAGGATCACAGGTGGATTGCCCCAGACTGCACAAGGGCAAAGTTGGCCAAAGGGCTTCATGCATGGAGTACTGGTTCATTACTGGCAGAGATGAAGCACAGCAGAAACCCACAATGTGAGCCACTGCAGTAAAATCTGAATCTTCATATCTGATGGGCTCCTAAAACACAAATTGTTGTACTTACTGTTGGAGTGGGTGCAGTAGGCTGATTTCTGCTCGCTTGAACATCATAGAAATATTGCGGGCATCCCATGTTGTTAGGACCCTGGGCAGCCGATGCTCCATCAGGACAGCATCCATACCTATGGGAAAAGGCAGAAGGGCTGCAGCAGTACCCAACTTGCCCAGCTCAAGTAAAGGCAAAATTTCAGCAAGCCCCCAGGAAAGGCAATGCCTCCCTGCTCAGGCATATATATTCCAGTTACCTGTTTTGGTGACAGGAGCTGAAGGGGCAACCTCTCCCCAAAGGGCCTGAGGCTGGAGTGTGCCCATCTGGACAGCAGCCGTGTGGGCTCTGATGACAGTGCTGAGAGCCAGTCCCTGCAGTGAGGCCCTGAGAGAAGCTGAGCTGATGGGAACCTAATGAGTGTGACTGGGATTCCCAGCGAACAGGCAACAAGTTGATGCCACGGTCCTTGGTGGATGGGATGTGGTGATTTCCCTGAGTACCATGGTTCATAGAGCTCCCAGGGAGCATCCTTTTGTCACCAGGATCTGTGGAGAGAACTCCTTACAGCATACAGGTGCACGTCAGTTTTCCTTAGCTCTGCTCTTTTTTACTTGCTGAAGGCTACAGTGCAGGCTTTTCTGCATCAGAATGCACCTGAATGTGCCTTCTGCCCGCCCCTCACCTTCCCCAGTCTTTGCTCACTGCACTGACCATTCTTTCTGCTGTCCCATGAGAAACCACCTGCTGCACTACTGTGGTCCCATCACGTCATCCTTTCTTATTCCTAGGATCTGCTTTGGGCAGCATTTCTCTCAGCCAGCACAGAAGTCATGCTGCCAGAACCTGGCATGTATATATACTATACAGAGTCTTCTGCATGGATAAATTCAAATACTGGTCACTATCTGTGTAAAAGAATCTACACTTTGTCCCTGGCTCCTTGAATTTCTAGAAGTCCATGAAAAGAACAAGAGAAATGAAGAAAAGCAGGAACCTTCCCTGACCACAGCCTATTTCAGGTCCACCATCATCAAAAACCCAAACTAACAAAATTCTTCCAAACCTGTGGCAGGGCTGTTTGGGTTGTAACGTGTCAGCAAGGACTGGCGAGTGACATCGTATCCCATAGTGTCCTGCATACTGGGGACCTCTGCAAAGAGAGACGTACACAAAATGAGTGCAGACAGTCCAGCCATATGTTCTAATAATTGCAAATGCATTCAGGAATCAACAGGAGACTAAAGTTGATGAAAATGTTTTTTAATTCTGGAACAGCTGCTGAGCAGCAATTGGATTCAATTGAATTGTCCTGCAATGGGCAGGCAGACAAATGTCAGCATTTCAGCTCTGGCATGAAGGCTAGACACAGATGGCAAGCAAAATCTTCTAAGCAGTTGTGTCCTTTATAGCTGCTCCACAGAGGGAGGAGACCTGGATATAGTTTTTAGTTACTGAGCCTGCCCAGGTTGTCAGTCTTCATGACTGGGACTCCTGGGGTCAGTGTACAGTACACACTGGGACAGAGCCATCAGAGAATACTGAATTCAAAATGGACACACATCAATGTTGTCTTACATACATTTCAACAGCACAGGTACTGGGACTCTGGTTATGTGCACAAAACATAAATGCACAGGCAGGCAAGAAATTGAGAACATGAGCTGGTGCAGAGCTGGGAATTTCTACTCCTAAACAAAAGCATCTTAGGAAAAGCGAGGTGTGCAGCAGTACCACTCACGCTGTGGCAGGTAGCAGGGCTGCATGTTGCAGCTACCCAGGGTGGCTGGTTTCTGTGGCTGGATGGCTTTGCATGTCTCAGGACTGTAGAATTTGGAATCGCCATCAGCGCAGATCACTTGGCGTGTCCGGATGCCTGAATTGCAGCTCTTGGAACACTTGGGCACAGAGACAAGTCAGGTGAGCAGGCAGCAGAGGCTGAATGCAGAAACCCCACAGACCAGAGGAGTGGAACAGCTGCATGACTGGCTGCAGGCTGAGCACAGCATCCTCCATCAACACACAGCAAAAAATATGTCAGCTGGATCCATCTGAACAATTAGAAAACCATACTTTAAACCATTTTAAAGGGGCTGCACCCAGCCCTGAAGCATTAGACTCTGGGCTGTGCTCAGCCTGTAACATCTGGATGAGCTGCTGTTACACACAATAGTGTGGCAGTGAGCTGGAGTGAATTGCTTCAGCCTGGCCTGAAGGCATCTGAATACTATGGGGATCCGCCAGCTGTGAGAAGGTCGGTTTTGAACTATGCTTTCAAGAACAACAGTTTACTATAGGAAAGCAAACTGCTGGCTTTCTTGTAAGCAGCTACCTAGAGTTTCTCTCACTGAAAGCTGTAGATGAAGAGGGAGAAATGAGCAGCACCTCAGGGAATGGGAGAGGATGAGGTGTCTGTGTAAGCCAACTGTTGGTGGCAAGCTCTACAAACACAGGAGACTATTTCTCTCTCTTATTCAGATGCAGATAGGAGCCCTTCTGATATCAGAAAGACAGGGCCCCAAAAAAAGATCAGATTAAGGCATGCAAGTTCTTTAGCTGTTATGAAAACTCGGCCCATATCTCATGGGCCAAGAGATGTAACATGTTTTAACTCAGAACAAGCTGAGTCTGGCTAGCACAGAAGGGGAAAAGTGTGTTTGGAAGTCACCTGATGCATTTGATCTACCCCTATCTCCTTCCCGCAGCACTTTTCCCAGGTCAAACAGAGTCTGGCTTTCTCCACAAAGACAAGAGTAATCCAGCTGAAGCACAGATTATCTGAACTATTACAAAAATGTACCTTAAGCCATATCACCATGCTCAATGACCAGTCCTGAAGCCTGGTCACAGTTATGCAAAGAGCTGTTCTGCTATTCACAGCAATGGAGCAAAGAATTGGGAATCAGCAGCAAGGGCGGATTATTGTTTCAGCTTATTGGCTGCATTTTGCCACTGTCACTGAAACTATAATCCCCCCCATCAGAAGGGTTTATTTTTGTAGCAGCTGCACACAAAGCAGGCAGCAGATTAACTGGAGCATTACTAGTGCCAGTTACAACGCAGATGTGAGCCAAGGGACTGGTAAGGAAGCAGTACATGCTCTCAGCCTCAGCCAGTGCGCAGACTGCACAGATCAAAGTCTGTTTGCAAGGAGACAGCAATACAATCAGTTATTTCTGAACCGTGGAAGCGTGATGCTCACCAGACCCCAGTCTCCAACATGCCAGCCAATTTCTTGGATGCAGCTCTCCTTCAGGCAGGGCTGGGTGGCCGACGGCTTTGGCTCCATTAGGCAAGCGAAGTCCGGAGCCTGAGAGCCCTGCTGTGTTCTGCAGGTGACAGTCCGGGTCTGAACCCCTTCCCCACAGCTAGCTGAGCACTGCAGAAAGGGGCCAAACAATTACAAGGAAGCACCTGGTTTCCACTTGCACTTCCAGGCTATGCTCCCTAACATTAGGGCAGAGCACCATTCTGAGGTTGCCTGAAACAATCAACCACCATTAAAATCATCTTCAGGACGGGAGTTAGCAGAGTAGTTGTTTATGCTATAGAACAGACTATAAGGCATGGTGGATAGGGTCTGGGAGATCTGGAGCTCACTGGATGATTTTGGCCTAGTCGTATCATTTATTTTGATCTGTACCAGAGAAGACATGGAGAATGATTTGGGAAAAAAAGTATCAATACTGCAGTATACATCAAGAGTAATAAATGGCAGGAAATACCTGGAACCTCGTGTTATTTACTTTTGGTTACAGTCAGAACAAGGTAAAGAATTAAAGGGAAGATATAAAGATTAGGTTCTTGTATTGCTCATGTCTTCTGCCTGAAGACCCTGTGCTTCATTTTTCATGGTGTGTAGCTGTGACACAACTTCTGTACTAGCAACTGGCTTGTGACATTTTCAATGCCCTCTTAAATTCACAGTCATGTTTCTTGGAATCCAGCCTACTTTTCCATGAATTACCAAGGTCTTTTACAGACAGCATTAACTTGGGGACAGTCCGAATTACTTTAGATGAGCTTCCCAGCTGAGTTCCAGCCACTCATTTACTAGAGTGACATTTTATCTCTGAAAGTACATGAAACAGTCACTTTTGAGAACCCTGGCATGAATAACAGAGATCAGTTTGTAAGAACAGGACACATGGTGCCTTCCCTGGACAGCACCCTTACTACGAAACCCTGAAGTCATCTCAGAATTCACACTTCACATCCCACAAGGGGGAGGGGGAGGTAAAAAAAGAATCTACAGTCTATGTATATATATACATATATGAGTCTATGCTATACAGTCTGTATCATGCCTCAAAGTTGCATTTTATTCTGCTGCACCACTCAAAGTACTACCACAAGATCATTAAGTCAAATGTTGCAAGCATGCATATCCTCCTATAAAGAGGAGGATTCTCTTGCGCTTTAGGGATCGGGTAGAGACTACTTTTACTTTCTAAGCCCTTGGAACATAAGATGCCTCCTAAATGCCTGGCTTGGCAGCACTGAGCATACCCAGTTTGAACAGTTTCGTCTCCGGGAGATATAAACGCACAAAAAGCATCAGAAAACACACCACACAGCTGTGTTTGGAGAAGCCCTGCATGGACACACAGCAAACAGCAGGTCACCAGTGTTTCAAGCACATCTTGCTTACCAACTGTCGATTGCAGTACTGATGCCCAAGCCTAGCAATGCTGAGGCTGCAACATGCATGGAAAGAAACAGCACAGACAGTAGCCATGAGCTCTTGTTTTACGGAGGAGGGAGTTTAGCGCATCATCAGCTGATGGACAGGAGCTCTCATGCCTGCCCTCTGCCTTCACCAGGCCTGACTCAGAAACTCAGCCAGTGCCATGTCTGGTGGATCTGTAAAAATACAGGAGTGGGGAAAGGACTGGCAGACCAGAGAAGAGAGAACATGCAATAAGAAGACCAGAGGTGCAGGGGCATACACAGTTTTGAGCAACACGTATGTAGGAGGACATAGCTGCTAGCCAGCTGGAAGTCTGTTGGAGGACCACAAGGACACACCCTATACCCCTGGCACACCACTTATCCAGAGACACACACTTTTTAGAGCCCCAGAAAAGGAGCCTGCTGTTTATGCCCAAGCTTTGGCAGGTCTTCCAAGGTGCCAAGGGCAGTTACCTACACACACACACAAACTCACCTCTGACCAGGGCCCCGTGCTCCAGGTTGCACATTGTCTCATGTTGCAGGGCTGACTGCTGCGAGGCTGCTGTGTAAAGGCCATGCACTCAGCGTTATCCACCACCCCTTGGGAGCTCTGACCATCGAATGCCACACAGTAAACAGAGCGAGTCTGGGTGCCCCCACCACAGGTAGCTGAGCAGGGTCCCCACTCCCCTGTTTTCCACCTGCAGGTCACAGATTCAAGCAAAACAAAAACATAAGCCCAGCTAAACCCCTCAGAAACACAGAGGAGATCAGTGCCATGTCCCTGTTGTAATCAGACAGGGAAAAATTCCTTTTGCAGAACAGAGTCAGAGGCGAGTTCCCATTTGACCAAGTGCTACCCAGCTTAATTGGCAATGCAAAGCCTGAGTCCTGCTTCAGAGACAAATCCCCAGTACAAAACACTTGTGCTTTCCCAGAGGGGGAAGATTTTTCTCCCTGGCTTTTGGTATCCTGATGCCTGCAAAAAAATCACGCCTGGAATGGAACATCAAAGAAAAAGAAAGAAAAAAAACACAGAAACAATCTAGATCAGTTAAAAGAAAAGCAACACACACATGGCTAACCACCCATTATACTCCTGCCACTATCAGAAACAGTAAAATCAAGCCAAGACCTCACTCTGCCTGCAAGCCATGCCAGACACTCTCAGAAGTGCTTGTGAACTTTTCCCTGACAGCCAGTAGAAAGCTGGTTTATTCCTCCCATCAGCCAAATTCTCTAACAGCAGCACACTCAAAAACTCCCAAAACATGGATTTTGTCCTGTGTTTGGTTGCTGAAGGTGCCACAGAAATGATACACCCTTGCTAACGGAAGGAGGGATGTCCACAAAATCTGTTTAGATGTTAAAATCCCTGCCCTTGTCCATTTCCATGTCTCAGTGCTGCCTAGGTAGCTGGGAGCACACCTTACATGGCCTGGATTCAGGGACGACAACATTTTGTTTAATTCCAGTTCCATCTTGCTGTGCAGTCAAAAAGCACTGGTGGCAGAGGGGGAGCATCATGGTGATGTGCTTGTCAACTGCGATCTCCCCTTGCAGCTGGGTGAGCCCCAGCCGCAGAGTGATGGCAGTTCATGTTTTGTCCCTGAGCTTTCCAGCTGCTTACCTGGTCTGCCCTCACCACTCATTCACTGAGTTTCACCCAGCCAATTCACATTCATCCCCTGCCAGAAACTCCACAGCAGACTCAGCCATGTTCATCTCCTTAAGATACACTTCCTTCTTGCTAAAGGTGCAATAGCAGCTCAAAAACAAATGGCCTTTGCTATAAAATAAGATGTTCCCATTGGAAAGGGAACAACTACAGCAAGTAGAAGCCACTCAGAGCAGTGTGGTTTCAGGGCTCAAAACAAATGCTTTGATCAAGATTTTTCAGAAACGCTAGAAGGATTAACTCCCTCCCCCCGAACTGAATTCTACCTCTTGTAAAGTGAGTGTACAGTTTTAGAAACTAACTAGGAACATTCATCTACAGCTTCTTTCAATTTCTTCTCTTGACACTTGTTTCATTTCCTTTGTAAGACAAGGTCAGCTGTAAGCCTGGGACCCTTGTCAGAGAGCAAAGAATTGCAAGTCCTGCACGATTAGCATCTTACTGGGGGATAACTGCTTTCTTCTGATCTTTTTTACTTAGCATACCTCATTGTACGTAAGTATTGAATCTGTCATGTCCTTGTATTCAGCTCAGTTTATAGGGACTTTCCTGCTTGCTATAGGTCCCATGTCAAAGAAAGAAGAGCTTTTTAGAAACCCTGAAGTCTTTGCTATGGCATGCTGGCATCCTAGCCAATGTTTATGTTGCCCAGTCCATCATGCTGTCTGTTCCTTTCTGTTCTTTAATTTATCTTGATAACTCAAAAATTAACACCCCTTCACCTCTTTACCTTTATTCCATAAAAAAACTCAACCGAACAGTTACCAGGATAAGCATCCAAAAGCTATGAAGAAACTGTCCCCTTCTGAGTCCCACAAGAATCAAGTTACCAGCAGCACGCACAAACACCTAAGCAAGGCTGCCATCCAGCACCCTCCACCGTCATTTTCATTGCCAAGAATCCAAAGCAAAGCACCACCAACTGCTACCACCAGTGCCAAAGAGGAAAGCTCCCCCATCTTTGCCGGGCAGCTAGGTGGAGAGCAGAAGAGAGCAGCTGCCTTCTTGTGCTCTCTGTAGCCTCCTTCTTGTTACCTCTTCATCTGAGAGCTCCGCGCTCCGCTGTGACTCCAGTCTTGCGGCAGATAGATGTAAGAAGTCCTTTATACACAGAACAAAGGATTTAAAGAATTTAAAACAAGTACCTACAGACTGCCACGTATTCAGAAATGCTCCCAGGTTTCCAAGTGCCCCCTCACCCACAACAGTACTCACAGGCTTCCACTGCACCCACCAGATACAGCTGGTCACAGCTCTGGATGCCCATGTGAGAGGCAAGTGAAGCCGACTGTAAAGCTGTATCAGCAAGGGTGGAAAGGGCTGGGTAAAGGGGTTTGATAATGCTGGTGAATGAAAAGATTCCAGGATTCATCCCTTTCTTAGAGCAAGGACACTGGAAATGCAGAAATGACAAAATGACACCAGCTCTGACCTCCCACTGTTTTTGCAGGCTCCAGTTGAAAAGAACTGTCCTGGGTTCAGCAGTAGCAGTCATTTTTTCTCCTTCTTAGTAGCTGGTGCAGTGCTGTGGTTTTGACTTTCAGCCTGGGAACAGCGCTGATAGCACCGATGGTTTTAGTTGCTGCTCAGTAATGTTTACTCTGACCAAGGACTTTGTGAGTCTCATGCTCTGCCAGGGAGGAGGGGAAGCCGGGAGGAAGCAGAGACAGGACACCTGACGCAAACTAGCCAAAGAGGTATTCCATGCCACAGCACGTCATGCCCGGTATATAAACTGGGGTCAGTTACCTGGAAGGGCCAGATCACTGCTTAGGTCAGGCTGGGTATCGGTTGGGGGGTGGTAAGCGATTGTATTCTCTTCCCTTGTTATTTCCCTTATCATTATTATTATTATTGGTGGCAGCAGCAGTGATTTGTGTTATACCTTGGTTACTGGACTGTTCTTATCTCAACCCATGGGAGTTACATTCTTTCGATTCTCCTCTCCATCCCTCCAGGAGGAGGGGAAGGAAGAAAGTGGGGAGTGAGTGAGTGGCTGCATGGTTTTCTGTGTTGCTTGCTGGGCTTAAACCATGACAAGAACAAAACCCAGAGAATCTGCTTCTTACCTCCTATGTGGGCTAGAAGACTGTCCTCCACAATCCTACTCTGGAAAGCAAATTTAACTGGTCCATAAAATGAACATAGGATGTATTTAGCCCTTTCCTTGTGCACACAGAAAGAAAGTGTTAAGCCCTCATCACAGTGTTATCACCACCAGCCTTGTCTTGGGCTTTCTCTGATTCTATGATATTTTCTATGATTCTCTAAGAAGTGAAACAGTTCCTTAGAGAGAAGCACACTGGTGGCCAGGAGAGGTGGAAAAGTGAGAGGGTAATTCTGTTTCTTGGTTCTAAAAGCACCTCAGGAAGAAGTCAGAGTCCAGAAGAAGAAAGAAAATCTTACCGTTTTGTCTGGGGACAAGTCTGATGGCCACATGTCCGGTTATTGTCTGGTTGTGGTTTATTCCTGCACATATAGTCTGGATAAATTTCATTGTCTATGGTACAAAACACCAAGCGGGATTGGAAACCTAAAGGAGAAGCAAAAGAGTACCCTGATCAACACAGGCCACCCAGAACCAGGTTTGCAATGTGCTGGTGTGGCAAGACAAGTTTCTAAAGTAGTGCAGAATCCACACTTGCTGCAGCGAACCTGGAAAGAGAGTCCCGTGCAGATCTTGGTTTGTCACTATGTGCACAAATGATGCTTCCCCAACTCCTTTCAGGAGTCCTCTGGAAGGGCAAGAGAGCCAGAATAGTTCTGCGTACCTGAGGAGCATTTTCCTATTATTTTATGGATTTATACTCACAAGGGAAGCACCATACCCAGGACTTCAACAAGAAACACTGCATGATGTGTGCAGTATATAGCAGCAGAGCTGGGAGTCTCCTGTTAGACTCAGGTCAGTCTTGAGAAGACTGGATACAGGAGAAAAACTTGCAACTCTTCATGCTTCCTACAGGATAAGAGTGCCCAGGCAAAGACAATATCAGCACCTACAGCCACAATATGGCAAAAACTATTGAAATAGCCATTAGCCTGTAAGACCAGAAGAGGCTGACAGGAACTCTATTTACAAGTCAGCTGGACAGGTTTGTTGTTTTACTGGGGTTTGTTGTTTTGGTGTTTTGATTTTGGTTTGGGGTTTGTTTGTTGTTTTGTTTGCTTGTTTGTTTGGTTTTTCTGTTTTTTTTTGTTGTTGTTGTTGTTGTGTTTTTTGTTTTGTTTTTTTTTGTTGTTGTTGCTGGCTTTGTTTTTTTTTTGTTGTTTTGTTGTTTTTGTTGTTTGGGGGCTTTTTTGTTGGTTTTTAGGTTAAAATCCATAACTTTATTAATGGAAAAGGTGATGATGGGATTCAGTTATGTAGGTCAGTTTGGAGAGGACACCTCAAGCAGTTCAAAAAGCCTGAGAAGGACATAAAGAACTGAAGAGAAATGAACCAAACCAAAACAGATCCTAGTAACAAGTCTATGGATTAGGGCAATGAAAATAAGACAGGACAAGGCATGGGAGGCAGTACTGTTGTGACTCCATGTGTTACCTTCCCTTGACCAAATCTTATTTGCCACCTGCAGATACCTGTGCTGTCTGCCAGCAGGAGACAGACTGCTGGGAAGCAGCTGCAGAGGGCAGCACACTGTCTTCAGTGTGGCAGCCGTCCCTGATCCTGTCCCCTTACCTCCTCCGCATTCAGAGCTGCACTCACTCCAGGAACCGTAGCTCCAGCTGTAGCCCGAGGCCTGTCCTTGCACAGGCAGGTAGTACTCATACTGTACCCCTGGGTTTGGCTCCTGGCTGATGAGCTGCAAGAGCATGTGAGAAAGTCAGGGAAATAACAGCAACAGCGCTTTCCCCTTCACAGCATTTCTCACACATGCCTGAGGGGTCAAGCTGACCTGCACCCCTCCCACTCCAGGAGCACTTATTCTCTAGGCTGTATTTAATCCTCGCCTTCTAGGATACTCTAGAGAGCATTATTTTTCACAGGAGGGTGCATTCCATCCTCTCAGTGTCAGGAGATCCAGCTATGCCTGTAACAGTAAGTGTCCTTACCTGGCCTAAAGGACATAACAAGCAGTGCCCTAGAGCCTGTCCCTGCCCCAGTACCATTTGGTGCTGACTCACTCACTACCCTTGAAGTCAGAACCCAAGGGAATAGGCAGGAAGACACCAATAAGCTTTGCCCTTCTCCTTTCTAGGCAGCAGAATCAGTGCAGAAAATACTGCTGTTTCTGTAAGAAGACCACCTTGGTCTATATCTTGGGGGCCTACAGGGTCTATATCTTGGGGGCCTACAGCTCTGTAAGACTCCTGAGGGCTCCATCATTTCTCCAGTCTCCAGTTCTATGTGGTCCCCACCAATGCACTCCCACTGCAAATCAAGGGCTGCTATGCAACCAGAGAGCAAGAGTATCAGTGGGGGCAAGCACAGCTGCTTACCTCAATGATGAGGGGTTCTGTGGTGGGACCTCGTGCATGGAGGAGCTCTGGGGCCAGGTCACCCTCCGAGCCACGGTCATAGTGCATAACCGTGCTAGCCACCTGCAGAGCTCGGCTGAAGTCGATTGTCCAGTGCCCATTCAAGTAATACTCCCCTCGCACGTTCTTGACAGCTGCACAAACCCACGTGCCAGAGAAGAAAAGGCAGCAAATTAACATCCCTATAACCTGCAACTTAGCTCCAGGTGCCATGAGACAGAGCCTGCTCTAGACTTCCAGGGTACTGTCAATCCAGAGCTCTCAGCTCTGCCATTTGAACTCCAGCTCCTCACACCAGTACTGCAACCCTTTAAGAGTGGTGACCATCTAATGTGGCAGCATCTACCAACACAGCAAAAGTTCACACATCAAAATAGGACCATAAGAACTCCACAGGGATGCTCCTGTTTCCACTCGACCCTGTGTTACAGGTGTAGCAATAAGGTGACCATCATGTTACAACCATGCATCCCCTGTAAGGCTCTTGTGCCAGAAGCTGCTCCACACTCAGACAGTGGCTCTTCCCAGCTTTACTGCAGACCAAACACTTTTTCTTACTGCACAGCCAAATGTCTCAAGTACATTCCAGCCCTGTTTCTGCACAGCCTATGTCATCCTCTGTCCTGTTTGCTGTTAAGATGCGGGATTCACACCACACTGTCTCGACACCTCTATCCTGTTCATCAGATATTCTGTTCAGAAAATAAAGCCTTTGATGCTGCATCTGAGTTTTGTACAAAGGCAAACATCACCAGCCAGATTTGTCCAAAGCACTGGGCAATGGAAGAGTCAGAAAGCAGAATAGTATTTGCTTTCTTCACTGGAATTTTCTCAGCCCAGAAAGCTAGGTGAGGACATTCCTACCTTCTTTTTGCACTCTGCAGCATGACCAGAATTTGAGACTGTACAGAGAAATACCCAAAACATATCTATGTGGAAAAGAAGCCCATCCCAAACTTATGTGTGGCAGCAGTTCTTTGGATTTACAATCACCAAGGAAAAGAGCAGTACTCATGGTCAAATTTTGCTGTATCAGCTAAACTACTTGTTTTAATGCAATGGCTGGAATCCAAATGGGCTGAAACAGAAGTTCTGACATCAATCTTACCAAGGAAGTTCCTGCTGGGCTTAATCTCCTTAATTTGGATGCTTGTGGCTCCCATAGGGATTATGAAGATTTGATTGTAACCTGAAAAAGACCAGAAAGGCATTATTCAGTATCTGTGGATGCCACACAGTCACTCTTTGGTGCCAAAGACGCTCACTGTTTCACTAGTGCCTGAACAGCTGAATGAGCTTCATGATGGCGGCTTGAAGCTTTTCAGCTGTCTCTTTATCAGCATTCTATTAGCTTCACCCTACAGTATCCACAGGTCAGCCCATGTGTAAAAAGTTCTAATCTCACCTCAGAAAAGTAAGCATAGGGGTCAGTGCAAAGTCCATTTTTCAGATTTTATAATCTTTGGACTTTCAGCGAGCATCCTACTGGAGCTCAAACAGAGAGAGATCTGACCGCAGCTGTAGTTGTTATCTTGACACTTTTCAAAATTGGCCAGATGAAAAAGATGCAGTCCCTTTTCTAGCCTTGCACTAATCCTGGTGGGGCTATCAAGACTGGAGAGGGAGGCAGCCTTATGAAGGCAGTATATGCTATGTTCATATGGCACATTTATAGCACCTGCTGAAGACTGACCAGGGAAAGACACCAGCAGCACAGCAAGTGCTTCAATCTGTGTAGAGGCTAAGGAAGTGATTCCTAGGATACGGCCATCAGTACATATTCTGATGCTAAAGCAGATGAAGAGCTACATGCTATACAGACATTTCAAATGAACACCTAAGCCTGCCTATGACAATCCTGCGATCAGGTGTCCCCACCAGCTTTTGTAGCAGTTGCCTTTAGGTTTACCTCTCTCCTCCTCACCTGCCCAAACCACCTAGAGCATCTGTACCTTTGGGGAGGCTGGGCACATCAAAAGTGCCCTTCACAACATAGCAAGTGCTGCCATCTCCTCCACACTGAAGGCACTTGTCCTCCTTCTTGGCAGATTCCAGCATGTTATCACAGCCAACAGCCTGCAGAGCACAGAAACATTGATATGAATAAATAGTAATGACAGAGGAAAGAAAAAATGGCCAAATGCTGGACTGATCTAATGAGGAAGCCTGAATCTAAGGAGTCTGGGAAGTCAGGATAAGGCAAGGAAGGAGTTGTCAGAGAAAGGATAGGCTTAGCATCTTCTACTTCACATTCAGAGACGGACAGATAAATGCTGTCCACATGCTCCTCAGAACCTTGGTAATGAAATGATTCTCCTTTTCTGATGCTGTTACGAAAGATCAAGTAGAACAAAAGGAAGCAACAGAAAGACCGACAGACCCAATAGTAAAGGAAGGAAACAGCAATATAACTAACCTGGCAAACTCCTTCTACACAAATATCCCGCTTGCCAGGTTCACAGGTAGTCCCATCTACCACTGCTTCCTTGTGCCTGTAGTAGAAGTTTTCTCCCTTGGGGATACAGTTTAATTCACACTTACTAGGTGCTAGTAGGAGAGAAGAAAACAAACATCCTGTAGTATGGCTAATGCATCAGAGCTTGGTTTTAGATCACAGGAGCAGAAACATAACTCATATTAAGTGGCAGATTTTGAACAAATTTCTGGGTCACAGACTGCTGGGGCTGGAAAAATGCCCCAGTAGAGCCCCAATATATAGAGCCATTTCCTTGCTCACCTTGACTGGCCAGTGGTGGAAGGGGGATGTTAGGCCAGGTGGATATTCTGTTATATTCCTTAGCAGGACTGTTCTTAAGCTCCTTTAAAGCACAATGCTTTCAAGAATGAGAGCATGTGCTGCTACAGAACACAAGGGAGTTGTTACCTTTACAGCCAACAAAAAAAAAATCTATCTTGAAATCCCTCCTGATTTCTTAAACAACTGTGACTAACAACATACCAAAGCTCAGAACGAGGACCTCTGGTTTCTACACCTGCCCTCTGAGCAGATTCCTCAAGAAAGCATGGGCCAATAGAAAGAGATGTCATATTTCCTGAAGCACTCATTAACTATATGCATTTGATTCTCCTGTGCCATGCTAATATTCTTTCCCAATATTGAAAAATATAGCACAGCTTCTGCTTCTCTGATACTTTAAGACTTATCTGTAACCAGTTACAGCTTTCTTAAGTTTCTGAAAGAATGGCTGTTAGAAGAGACAACTATGTAATGCTGCAATGGGAGCTGTCTCTTGGCCTGTGCATCCAGTGTCTGCAAGAGGAATGTTTTGTAGCTGGCAACAAGATTTTTCCTATGCAAGCCTCTGCCCCCCCAGTAAGGGTACTACAATCAAAAACATTACAATCACGTCAAAACATACTGTTGATAGTTAAGGATAAAATGTAACCCTACATGTTTATCATTACCTCCATAATACGGAAGCCACTTGTATTTCTTTCCTTGGAATTCTTTCCCATCGAACTCTGCGCACTGCTCTGCCCGGAAATCCCGGGAGCCTTCCGGGCAGCTCTGTTGCAAGAGAAAATGTTCGTATTGGGTCATCATAAAAAGGAGAAAAGTTAAATGCACAACAAAAAGAGGTATTTTACTACATTGCTCCCATATAAGATCAGGGGCATAAATTCAATATGCTTTTGAAGGGTACTGTTGATGAACTGCATTCACCAGTGATGCCACAGAAAGAGAAACTAATAATGACATATTACTTATGAACAAGAGTGATGTTTGTCTGGAGAAAAGGAGCAACAGGCAAGCAAAAACAAAGAAGAGGACAAGCAGAACACTGTACCTGAATGTTGCATGACTGGTAGCTTCGAGCTGGTCCAACACAACCGGAAGAAACTTCTGCCCTGAAAGACAGAAAATCAACATGAAGCTCTCTGAAGAACAGACACACAAAAAATCATCTCATGGCAGACATTAAAAAACACCTTCACATCAAACATATCACCCTCACAGTTTCCTGAAACAGCAAAACTACAATGCATTACTTTTCTATCAAAGTAAGCCAGCATCTTGTAGTGCCATTTCTGCTATGGCTTGGGTTTTGGCATGAATGAGACACACACCATGAACAACTGCAGTATAGCTCTTCAGGACAATGTTTCAATTAAATAATGGAAATGGAGCTTTTAGTCCAGCAAACAGCAAGGTGCCAATACCCAAACCAGAAACATGAGCAGTAGGAGGTTAGTGGCCAATATAGGATAGGTATGCACATCACCTAACATGCTGCTTACATGCAGATTGATAGAAAGAGGTAAATGTGCCTATGGAAAGTGTAGAACACTCTCATTCCAGTCAAATTAAAATGGGTTTAAACTTAAACAGGGGAAGTTCAGGTTAGATCTAAGGAAGAAGTTCGTTACTGTAAGGGTGGTGAGGCACTGGAATGGGTTGCCCAGGGCAGTTGTGAATGCTCTGTCCCTGGTGGCGTTCAAGGCCAGCCTGGGTAGAGTCTCGGGTGACATGGCTTAGTGTGTGGTGTCCCTGCCAATGGCAGGGGGGTTGGAACTTGATGATCTTAAGGTCCTTTCCAACCCTAACTATTCTATGATTCTATGATTACTGCAGGTAAGAATTACGGAGAACTACAGATACAGAGGAAATAGATCTGAAACGTCAACCAGTGTCTAATATCTCCCAAAATGGAGAACAGGCCTGCAGGGATTCTGGCAGGTGTATACCGTAACAAGTAGCCTTCAAAAGAGACCTTTCTTTATTCTGGGTGGGAAGAAGCAGTGCTCTTCTGGATTCTTCTACTGAAAATCCCACTCTCATTTCTCCAAACATAAAGAGAGGCTGTTCTTTTCAGGATATTACTGAAAGTCTGGCTTCCCCCCTGCCCCTGTTTTCTTTGTTTTTATCCATAACAGGATCTCTAAGGTCCATTATTCCCAAGAGGTGCAGTCCCAGTAATCACCCTCACTGCATCTAACCCAGCTGCAAATGAGGTGGCACAGTGTTCATGCTGCTTGAGTAAACCCTACTCTTATATTTCTTCTGGGACAATTTAGTCTCCCAGGAATCATTACCCTAAGAAAATCTTGGCATAGTCGCCAGATCTTGGGAGAGAAACTTACTACTCTGGACTGTTCTTCCTCTCCCACAGGCTTGCCACACTAGACCTGATTGAACAGCTGCTGCCATACCAATCCCCTGATTGCACGGCCTCAGATCTCACAGGGAAACCGCTGTGCTCTAGCAAAGGAGCTAAAGCAAGGATGTGTTGAAGTGAACACTGCTCAAAACAATGATAAGACTGAAGCTGAGGATCATCTCCAAGTGGACTCAGGTGACTTATTCCCCTGAATCCCCCCTGGAATCAAACACTAGGTCATTTTTGTTCTGCATATGTACAGGTACATTATTGCAGGAGCTCAGGAAAAAACACATTTAAAGAAAACAAAGAGAAGTTAGCCCTCACCTCTGGGAGTAGCAGCCCCGTTGCCGGAAGCTGACTCCACCGCCACAGCTCCGACTGCACTTGCCCCATTCACCCCAGCTGCCCCAGACATCAATCTGCCGTTTCATCCGGTGACCCTGTAAATAAAACCCCACAGACATAGCAAACAGCGATGGCAACACAGGAAAAAAACCATGAAAATGAAGCGGAACTCCTATGCGTTCTCTTGCTGGGCTGTATTCCTCGTATGAAAAGTGGCATGTCAGAAACGTCAAGCCTCAAATTTTTCAAGAGTATTGGCTTCCTGAAGCCACACAGCACATCCAGCTTTTTAATCTTCCTTAAACTGTTACTGTTTGCCTATTCATAGAATCTCAGCACTTCCGAATAACCACCTGAGCAAGGATAACATCTCCCTCTCAGCAAGGCAGCAAAGGCAAATTTAATACTTCAGGGACTATGAACACTGTCACTCCACACCAGATCAATGGAGCCACTTACTCCCAAATCCTTGGCTCCAAGACAGATACTTAAGAGAAGTAAAGAAAGCAGTAAAGAACCCCCCGGAACACACTTTTTACTGCAACAAAATGCTATACATGGAACTTTTTTCTCCCTACCCAACTGTATCTAATGATGAGGTCAAGGTCTGCATCATCATTAGCTACAGCCTTAATTAATTTTGTGTTTAGAAAGTATGAATGCATACCAGCATTAGAAGAAATGATAGTACAGACAAGAAGTTACAAGAACCAACCAAAATAACATTGTTTCAGCAGCATGTGAAATATCATATTTTCAGGAAGAAAAGGGCCTACTGCAGCTGATGAGATCCACATACAGCAGGACATGGGGGTGTCGTGGTTTAAACCAGTCAGGTAATTCATTCACTCACCTCCCCCCCCTTTCTTGCCCTCCCCCTGCTCTCAGAGGGACGGAGAGGAGAATCAAAAGAATGCAACTCCCACGGGTTGAGATAAGAACAGTTTAGTAACTAAGGTATAACACAAATCACTACTGCTACCACCAATAATAATAATGATAAAGGAAATAACAAGGGAACAGAATACAACACCTCACCACCCGCTGACCGATAACTCGCCCCCCAAGCCCGACCAAGCTCCGACCGATACCTCCTCCAACCCTGCAGTCTCCCAGCCCTTCCGGCTAACTCCCAGTTACATCCTGGGCATGACGTGCTGTGGTATGGAATACCTCTTTGGTCAGTTTGGGTCAGGTGTCCTGTCTCTGCTTCCTCACAGCTTCCCCTCCTCCCTGGCAGAGCATGAGGCTCACAAAGTCCTTGGCCAAACCAAAACATCTCTATCAGCTCTGTTCCCGAGCCGAAAGTCAAAACACTGCACTGCACCAGCTACCAAGGAGGAGAAACATGACTGCTACTGCTGAACCCAGGACAGGGGGTTTAGCAGAAACAAAACAGCAATATTCTGAGAAAAAAGAATAATTGCAAGAAGCAAGAGGATTAATGTTGCCTGGGAAAAGAAGGTAAATGCAGGGGTACACAGGGAGTGATGCTGCGAAAAGACAGTTTGCCGTGCAGCTGCATCTGAAGGGCAGTTTGCGTGTATATTATACAACTGAGAAGGTAATGCATACCACTTGGGCACTTGAACATTTGGGGTAGTGAAGAGTGGGCAGGCAGAGAAACAAAAGGCAAAAAAATATTGATATGTAGTCTAATTCCCTTCCATGTGCACAGTATCCCACCAGGCCTACATAATGAAATCGTGGGTCTGGGTGCCAATACATCATCTAATTTCACACAGCTACTTTTGACTTGCACACAGCATCCTTTGTTCCCATCCTCTATGTTTCCCAGTTTGTACTCTTGTTTCCATTCTTTCCTGCTGTCCCTCATGCATCCTCATGTAAACTATTCCCAGATTGTCACTCAGCTAGTAAATAGGTTTTCCGCTGGAGCGGAGGAACAGTCTAGAAATGGAGAATTTCACCATAGCAGTGATATTAAACCACTCAGTTCACTTTCCAAGGCCTACAGAAAAGGGACAAGCTCCTCACTTTAAAAGCATAATTTTCACTTCAGTTAACTGATAACTGCTTTTACAGAAGACATCCAGGTCTCTCCTAGAAACAGGAGCTAGCCTAATACATTACGCAGTGAATCCAACTCAGCCAAGATGCACGAGTTAATCCTCCCTTGTAACGTAAACAAGTTTTGTAATTTTCTACACATAGTCCCTGCCTGATTGTATGCTTCTGAGTTACAGTCCTGTTTCTCTCTTTCACAGAATAATTTCCTGCTGTTGGCAGAGCAACAGTCAGATGTATTAGCTGATCATATTTATGCACTTATTACCAAATTATCCACAACTACTTAGCTGCAGAGTTATCCCAGATTCTTCTTGACCACTATCTATATTGCTCTAATGTGAAACACTTTCTTCCTAGCCCATGCTATTTAATTTGCTTCACAAAACTTCTGTGCAATTCTTTCTAATACCTCTACAACCAAAATCCTTCAGGACAAGTTTTCTGGTTCAGACAAACTCTGCTTGCCTTCACCCTGCTCACGCAATGGCACTACCCATGTCACAGCCACTTGTACATACCTTCCCTCTGCCAAGTCAACATCTCCCTGACCCCTTGCCAAACCCTTCTCCCATTCTTCCATTCCAGGTACTGAGCTCAGTGTTTGCTTGCTTCATTCTCACTTGCCTTTCTGGGAGCAATCCCATGAACAGTGTTTCAGCTTTCAGCAAGGCATTTTATTTTCCCAAGTTATTTCCATCACCTAATTCCTGCCCCTGTAATCCCCCCTGCCTTACTCTCTAAAGAATGAAACATGCTACCACTCTGTTTCTCTGCAGTCTTATTCCTCTGTATCAGCTGACTGATTTAGGATCAGTATTAGCTCACCCTGGAAACAAGGGACCTTTGAGTCAGCATAAGGAAGAAGAAAACATGTAGATAAAAATCCAAAGGAAGAGCATTTGAAAGTCAGATTACTGGAAGGCAATTAGGACAGAAAGCCCTTCCCTGACACCCACACCAACCTGATAAATATTCCAATAACCCTCCTACAGAAGCAGCATTCTTTATTCCTCCTATAGAGAGTAAATCTGCAGGGACTCTTTGTTGTAAGGCTTATGCATCTGCAGAGTGCAGGAACAATCATTTTCTCAGTATCACTCCATTTATGTATACCCGAAAAGGAGCATCAGCCAGAACAATCCTCCCAAGGCCTTATAATATTAGAGAAACATTTTAATAGGGGCCCAACTCCCACATTCAGAAATCTGTGCAGTGTCCTCATTATTCAGAGCTGCATGCATGTGTATACGAGCAGGTACGAAGCTGCATATTTATAGTAAATAAGAAAACTATTTTTACATCAGCTGATAACAGCATGCTTTTAGGTGCTGTCAGCTAGTTTCTGTTCCAAAAGCCTCTTTCTGCTCTCTTCAGACTCTGGAATGCTTTTATGTGTTGTCAGTCAGGACAACTAAATCCTGGTCCCTCCTGGACTGCAGAACTAAAAATTTACAAATTTCATCACTGTTACCAATTTGTTTGTTTCCATCCCTCCCTCGCTTTAGCCTAACATGCATACAAGAACACAATTCCCTTATCTGCATTAAGTACATATTTTAATGTTTCAGGAAAAAACAGAAAATGCATGCAACCATCTTAGTTGACTTCTAAAAACTCCAGAAAGGACTGTCGCTTAATGCCCAACTGCTCTGTCTAGTTTTATTGCCTGCTAAGACAACAGAAATACACACATATTGATGGTGCAAGTGACCCTGGCACCACATGCTCTCAGTGCTCATTGCTCTCCCCTCTTCTTCTTCCTCCTCCCCATCCCCTGCTCCTGGAGGGATGGGAAGGAAAATGAAAAGAATGTAACTCCCATGGGTTGAGATAAGAACAGTCCAGTAACTAAGGTATAACACAAACCACTACTGCTGCCACCAATAATAATGATGATAAGGGAAATAACAAGGGAAGAGAATATAAAACTAAAAGGGGAAAGGGAAAAGAAAACAATAAACACATGCGATGCACAATACAATTGCTCACCACCTGTTGACCGATACCCAGCATGACCTGAGCAGTGACCTCAGCCTTCTGGGTGACTCCCCCCAGTTTCTATACTGGGCATGACGTGCTGTGGTATGGAATACCTCTTTGGCTAGTTCAGGTCAGGTGCCCTATCTCTGCTTCTTCCTGGCTTCCCATGCCCCTCCTCATTGGCAGAGCATGAGACTGAGAAGTCCTTGATCAGGGTAAGAAATACTTAGCAACAACTGAAAACACCAGTGTGTTATCAGTGCTGTTCTCAGACTAAAGTCGAAAACACAGCACTGCACCAGCTACCGAGAAGGAGAAAAATAACTGTTACAGCCGAACCCAGGATAGGCAGTGATTTCATTTTTATGAACACTGCATTGCTTTCATCAGTTCCTAGACAGATGCATTGCTGATATAGTTGCAGCATCTGCTGTTATCAAGCCAATTGTATTTGATAAAACCAGCAAGTAAAAAAAGCTATGCCTCCGAGTCAGTAGAGCTCCAGACTTTGTCTTCAAGGACAATTCCATTATGCATCAGACACAAACAAAAGAATTCTGGAAAAGGATAATATATACAATGTAATATTTATTTCTGTATATGAAACATGCACTGGAAGAAGAGTTATGAATGGGACTAGGCTCAGATAGAAAACGTTGGCAGTGCATAAAAACTTCAGAAAGGGCCCTCGAAAGACTTCTCAGCCAGTCTGATGAAATGGATAGGAAACTGTGCATGGGAAGAGGACTGTGCTCCCCAGGTATATGCATTGCAGACATGCAGTGACCCACACAGTTCATAGAACCAAAATGTAGACTAGTAATTCAGCATGAATAATTTGCCAGTGCCTTGTTGCAACTCAAAGGCAGCTCAAATGCTAGCAAGCTATCAAAGCAAATATCAATATACTATGCAGTCCAAAGTGAGCTGTGAAGGTCTGTAGTCACAGGTCCAAACAACCTAAATGCCAGCCAGGTTCTTATCCACAGTGTTTCTCTTACTCTTTGAGCACCTTTGAGGGCCCAGAGATAGTTTGAATTACTCTGTGATTCTTTGTGGCTGCCTTTCCAGTCTGACAAGCAGCAACAAAACATCACATTACATCACTCCAACAATCGCTGCTCAAAGCATGTGATTACCAATATCCATGCCATGCCGGAGAAGTTTTGGACAAGGCTAATACTTGCTTTTAGAGCATCAGGTCACATAGCTTTGGTCTATAGAGCTGCAACTGAAGTACTTTTTTGGACATGGTAAAGTTGTTTCTGTGGCTTCTTGGGCTGTGTCACACAGTTACTAGACTCCATTCAGACCTGAATCAAATCTCTTCTCCAACACTGAGAATATGGTGGGAAACACTGGAAGTTGACCACAACACACAGTACAATTGTCCGCTGAAAACAAATATTGCTGTCAATGATAAAATGAGTGATGTGGTATTACTGTTACTTTAGGCAGTCAAAAATCAGACTCTCTCTCTAACCTTTCTTATATTTCTGAAGTGACCCTACATCCTTTTTTAAAAGAAATATCTACTTTCTGGAGTTTCTGAAGCCAGGCTGGGATGTGAGCTTCAGGTGGGCCTGGCTCCTCAGGTCTCATTGCCAGGATGGGCAGGGCTATGCAGGGCCCCACTGCAGCACTGCTGGAGCAGGAACTGACAGCCCTGGGGGGGCTGCAATTGGGTCCTGGGCTGTGGGGAGCCCAGTCAGGGATAGAAAAGCCCAGTGGTGTCCTCAGGGCCCTGACAAAAACAACACACATAATATATATATATCCTTACACCATGTTGCTTTTCAGGTTGCGAAGCATTTACTTCTTTCTATACCCAGTACTATAATGATGACCACCTATAAGGTTTCCACATAGCTAAGCCCTAAAAGACACGTGGCATTCAACACTCACACTGAATTGAAAGTGAGCTGAAAAAATTCAGTTTCTCTCACATGTTTATAATATAGATATATGCTACTATTCCAACAGATGTATTTTCAGGATAAATCCATCTGCAACTGGCAATGCTATTAGCCAAAAATGCAACAAAAATTAAGCAAATTAATCAGAACCACATCAGCAAGGCATGTTTTTAATAATCTCATTGATCTTGGCTCAGACACAGCAGGCTTGAAAAGAGCTTTGAGGGTGAAGAATGCCAAGTACCATTTTTATGAATAATGAATAAGCAATCAAAGAACTGCATTTAAGCAAAACTAGGAAAAGCAAGAATGAAAGTGAACAAGATGGTGACAACAGGAAGTGAAATACAAAATGGTACAGAAGAGGAGAGTATTGTATTAAGACAACTGCTTCACAAAGAGTAGGAAAAAATTACAAGGCTCCGTAAGTTTTAATGGCTTGTGGTTTATACTCACTGTATCTCCTTTTATTCCCCTCTACCACCCTAGCCATGGCTTTTTAGCACATCCACTCTAACAAACCCACTAAAATTCATCAGTTCTCCTACATCTTCATCTCCTCAAAACACTTCAGGGTCTCCCTACACCATTTAACCCTCCTCCATATTGTTCCCAACTCTTTTCCATGTTCCCTGTGTTCACATCCCCAACACTCCTCGCTCTTGTGCCTCTTCATGGGACTGTCCCACCATACACATGGCTCCTTCCACATCCCCTGCTCTCCTGTCAGCTGTGCAGGACATGGTGCACACCCACTGCAGAACCAGGCACACGCTGGATTGCTGGCTAGGGTGCAGAGCAGATAATAGCTACTCTTTGGAAATGGAAAGCCTTCCAGAAAATCTGGGTGGCCTGAAGCTGGCTAGGGTATAAAAAAAGCTGTCTAAAAGGTACAGCCATTGCAGAGAAGTCAAATTAATTCCTGGAATCCTTGTGGAAGGAATTGGGGACATTCAGAAAACTCCACAAAGAGGAGGATTGTGAGAAAACTTTATGACCCCAAACTTATTTGGAAAAGTGGACAAAACACACAGTATGAAGTCATCAGAAGTTGTTTATCCAAGGGGCCTAACAGGAACTGGAGGGTGAAATGGATGAATTGTTTCATACCAGCAGACAACACACTCAGCTAAAAGCACTTTGGCATTTGATTACTGGAAAGTGGAAAATCTGACACCAGTTTGCAAAAGGATCCCAGAGGAAACCAAGGGACATATACCCACATATTGTAAAATTGATGTCTACTGATAAATTAATAGAAATTATAAATTAAGAACAGAATTAGCTGCCACCTGCATAAACACAATCTATTTGGGAAAAAGTCAACAAGGCTTTTTTGAAGGGAAATCCTTCTAAGACTGTTAAAGTTCTTTGAAAGATTCACAAACATGTCAGCAAGGGCAACATGTCAGACTCAGATTGCCAAAAACCTTCCAACAAATTCCTTCACCTAAAGCTTTGAAGGAAGCTAAGCAGCTAGAATAAAAGTCCTTGCATGGCTGATGAGCAGGTGGCCCAAAGACAAAGGTAGGAGTGAAATCTCCATCCACTGCAAGAACTGATGTTTAGCAGCAGAATTCTGTAAGGAGCCTTAACTGCTCAACACACTTAAAAGTTATGCCAAAACCACAGAAGTAACAAAGGCAACTGTTAAGGGCAATTCAAAGTAATACAGGACAACAGAGAATCGGAGACAAGAACTATTGAAGGACAGTATAGCGTGACTTGGCACGACAATGACAGTTATGATTTTATGTAGGTAACTTGAGCGATGCACAGGAGAAAACACAAAATTGTTACATATGAGCTGGTCTTTATAACTCAAGTGCAGGATCTTGGTCTTATGATAGAAATCCTGTAATGATAGAAGTCTACATGGCTTTGAGATATTAACCAAATTCAGGGAAGAGAAATAGAGATGTCTCCCCCTCAAAGGGTTCATAAACTACAAATGACTGGAGACTGGAAGCATATTGGGGAAAATTGTACTTGCCTACCAAATCTCTTATAGCTTGTTCTAGACACATTTTTATGACATAGCCAGAGATAGGACAGAGGGCAAAATGAACTGTACAGTACATTATTGCCCAATACAATCATTCTTGTGCACTTTTTCTACCTTTTCTTCAATAGGAACATTAATAAAATCTCCTCCTCTTTCTCCCTCCCCACAGTAATTTTCACTGTTTCTGTATGACCTTAATTTTGGTCTTTCTGCACCTTCCACCCTTTCTGTCAGATCTAGTTAAGAGGTTTAGAAGTGTAGTCAATAGATTAATAGCGTTTAAACAATAACAATGTTAATTTCCTTAGAAGAAATTAAACCCAGCATTTTTACCTAGAAATGCAGACCCATAGGGAGGAATATTGCCCAGACTAAATGTATTTGAGTATGATTTTCAGCCAAGCCTCAGACCAGCCTTTACTTTAAGCACACCTGAAGTACAATCTAGGTGCAAATGTAAGTACTGGACATGATGTAACTATTAGCTAATGCTTACAGATAATAGAAGATTACATAAAACTTCCCCTGATCGGCAGCTTTTCCTTGAAATAGTCTCATGATATGGGCAAATAAGGCATTTTCAATCTGGAAGGAAGGAATTCCAGGTGCAAAAATTTGCCAACATGAAATCACACTTGTAAAATAGAAATTGAGGGAGAGAGGAATCTGATGTCATGTTTACTAAACATAAAGCAACCCCAAAGTGTACAACATACACACAATCATGCCAAACACATGCACAATAATAGAAGAATTATTCATGTGGAAAACTTTCAGAATTCATTTTCTCTAATCACTAGAACCACTGTTTCAGCAGCAGCTGCACTAACAGACAGGAAAAACACTTCAACCAGACATTTTCCATTATTGCCACTGTTCACAGTCTTCCTAGAAGCAATGACAGGATGGCCTGAAGTTGCACTAGACTCTTCTGTCTCATATAAAAGATGGAGAGACATCTTTGTTTTCTGTTTGCATAGCCCATAAACACAACTCCTTCTAACCATCAGGCTGTAGCTTCTAGTACTATGACAGCGCAAACAGTAAAGGAGCTACAAGTAATGAGCGATCTTCTTTTCCAATTCCTTCAAAGCCTGATGAAAAGGGACAGACACTGCAGGTGCTGTATGGTAAGGCCCTCTCCATGTTCTAGCAGGAAAGGAGTGTAGTGGGTCCCACCAAGGGTGGAGCACTGGGCAAGCAAGCTCTCAGCAGCCAATGGCTTTGACAAGCAGGAATCCCTCTCTTGCTCCTTAATGGTGCCTGCAATGTCTGGCAGATAAACCAGCCACTCAGACTGCGAGCAGAGAAGATGTGGGTAATAACCTCAGCTGCTCTTAAAGTCTCAGCCCTGTCAACATTTCTGCCCTTGTTCCAATTGCTGCTTTCCCTAGCCTAACAATCAATAAAGTAAAAACGAGTTCAGTTACTCCACTCCAAAAGTAAAAGTGATGAAAACAGTAGGCATCAATCTACACCCTTTAATTACGAGCAGACACGAATCCCTCATCTTCTCCATCCTTGTGTAAGCCCACAGTTCACAGGTTTATAGCTGTACTCCCATTAGCACTGTCAGTCTGTGTGTTTACAAGTTCATGCTTTCTTTTTTCTGGGACAGAATCTGTCCAGGTAGCAATCATTGTCTGCATTGGTGCACAGGATGGATCTAAGAGGTAAACGGCTCATTCTGGAATAAACAGTGCCTTTTCCACTGTTTTTAGTTTTACCACCACCCTCTTCTTCCTGGGGGGTACACTATTCATTAGTGGAGGTGATCCAACTTTCTGTCCATGTGCTTCTAAACTGGCAGCTCATTTGATACCAAAATCAAAACAATTGCTGCTGCCTCAGCTGCAAGACTGCTCTGTAGGTTTAGCACAGTTAAAGTGACAGAGCCTCAATTTCTTAGGGATATGCTACTATACAATTAAAGGAAGTGTTTCTCATTCAGTGGGGGGACATGCAGCATGCCATCTGACAATCTCTTATACCTCTGCCACCAGGAATCACAAAAGAACACCACAGGGAAGGGACCTTTTCAGTGCTGTGTGACATGGATTAAAGTGATTTTTCAGTAAGCCTGCCATCTCAGTAAAGCCCTAAAGGAATGGAGAATGGTGTAAACCAGCAAGCAATTCTCCAACTTATTTTCCCACCCTGCAGTATTCCCTGCCTCAGCGTTTAGTCTCAACCTTTCCTTTCTTTCACCCACCACATAAGTACAATATTTGCATGTATAGCAGCAGGGCTACCACTCCCCCTCTTCAGCAGTGAAATACAGATAGGCAGGCATTGCCTTTTCAGAACCGTCCCACCTTAGGGAGCTCAGGCAGGTCCACTGCTCTTCTGGTGCATAGCCTAACCTAGCGCAGACTTGCATGCCATCACTACAATCAGTCCTGCCAGCTCCAGCTCTCACAGCCTAACTGTCTCTTGCTATAGTTCAGCCCACTTGCATTAGCGTCTGGTAAGGAATGGCCCATGTGAAACCAGAACCATTACTCTATTCCCTCACAGAAGAGAATTACCACAGCAGTGCCTCAGTGCTGCTGGATCTTCCTGCTTCCTCATGGCTTGACAGATCCAACATGTCAGGGAAACAGAAATTAAGTGGGGGCCAAGCAAAACCTTCTCCTTCCATTCAGCATTGCTTCAAGAGAAGCTACTGACTGCATGCAAGTGACAAAGTCTAATGCTAGAGAGGAATATCAGCCTTCACAGCTGCAGGGTGTTTCAGTCATTTCCCTTCCAAAACATCACCAGGTTGGAAATAGGCAGGTGAACTGACTATAGTGTGCTCCATTTCTGGTTCTTTTGGCATACAGCACCACCTTCTATTAGGTATGAGATAGCAAGATCTCATTTAAGCGTATTTCCATCTGTAACATAGGATGTCTGTGACGACTAACAAACTGCTTGATTTCTGGCATCTCATCCCTGCTTTTCAAAGAAGGCCTAAAAAGCATTTGCAAATGCTGAATCTGGGTACAGAAATTCATAATCATATTAGAGATTTAAAGTTTTGGACTCATTAATTTTAATGGCATATTTATAATTCCTCACTACTTCCACAAAACACTTACTCCAGGTGATAATTACCTCTTTTTTCCTCCCCTTTCTGTTCCTTTACACCTAACACACATATTGCATCTTCCTTTGCTAACACTTCCACTCAGCAGGTCACCTTTGCCTCAGATGTCCAACTCATTAATATAATTGAAGTTACACTCAGAAATACTGTTCTCCAGCTGCTCTGAGAAAGATCCGACTTCTCTCTCAGAAAGGAAGAGGAATCCCAGTTCCTAATACCTGTGTTCTTTTTCAGACAGTATCGAATTAGCTTAACATAAAGGTTACCTCCCCCAGTAAAGCTTACACCACTATGACCAAAGAAAAGAGAAAATCAGATAACCAAAGATTCATTCTTCTTACTTCAAGTGATAGCTCTCCGTAGCTTTGCAGATAACACCCCTTGAGCCAAAGGCACTACCAGTATTTTGTTATTTAATTGCCACGTTAGACTTTTCATAACATACTGCAGTAGGCCTGATGACTTGAACATATTAGCTCTTTCAGGAATACTTTCTACAAAATGCTTGAGTTAAGATGTTGACAACCGTTAGCACAAGTGTCTTTAATTTTTGTAACAGTGACCAGAAGAGCTTCTACTTACTGAAAATGCAGAAGGTGGCATCACTGTTAGCATGAGCAGAAGTAACAAGCTCTTCATCTCTGCCTGCGGGAACAGAAAGATTACTGATCAGAGTTGCTTGCTTCTTTGCTGCTTGTACGCAGAAAAGCTACAATACAATAGAGCAAAAGTGAAGGGAGAATAGTTTTATCACTACACTCCCTGGATAGATGAAGGCAACTGCAACAATGAAATTACCCTGCAGAGAAAGCCAGACTGTAATTACAGAGTGCAAATATTTCCCTGAACTTTCCTCTGGTATTACGAGAACACCATCCCCAGGCACAGTGGAAGCTGCATGCTGTTGCATGTCTGCCCTCCCACCCTTTTACTTATACACATGATAAAATACTTGAAGATTGCAATGACTTCAACCAACCCAAGGTAAGAAATTCCACAGTTAAAATTTATGTACCCTATATTCATTCTGTGTGACTTGGTGAAGCTTCATGTCTGTCTGTGTGTGATCTTGCTTGTTTAAAATCCTACAGTTAATCACACGCAGCTGTAGCTAGATTCAAACATCAGTAGCTGTATCCCTTTTACAGGGCTAGAAAGGAGATCAGGCCACACAGACTGGTGTGGCAACATACAGTAGGATACAATAGTTACTAAAAATCAGGGCATTATGCACACTCGGAGCCACAATACTTCATTGGTGCATTGCCTGTTGTTACTTTATCCTTCCTGAGTTGCACCAACCAAGCCCATACCAACCACCACTCACCAGCATTTACAGCTGTGGACACTTCAGCCGCAAGAGACTGCCTGTTTTTCAAGACCATTTTCTCATGACCTCATGACCAGTCAATTAAGCCCAGAAAGCAGAGATGGACTAGATATTCCCAGCTTATTTAACCTAGTCTAAGATGCTTTCTAACTTGGGAAAGGAAAGAGGAAAGATGGAGAAATCTTCTGTGCATAAACGCGTCAAGTGAGAAATGTTCATATCATCAGTCATTGTATCATCTGATTTAATATTAAAACTTCTCATATAGCTCCTTAAGCCTGTGAGCTCCTTCAGCTCCTGGCCTATTAAATTCAGATAAAATATAGAATGTGTATAAAGTCATTGTTTCATGAGAATACCAAATCAGAAACAAAATACACCAAAATGAAACCTGCTTGATCAAGCATTTGAATATTTCAGGTTACTTTATGACGTGCAACCATTTTTCTCACAGTGCTAGGTCTCACTGGATCACAGCTCATTACAACTCCCTACGTCCATATACACCATGGGGTTTGACACTGAACTTTCACAGTGCTGGGGATAAAAAGCTTGTTCTTCAACATTTTTCTTTCAGATGTAAAACCTACTAAGTGCTAAAAACCCAGTCACACCAAATTCTGCGTGCAAATAACAATGAACAGGGAAAATGTAACTGGGAAAACAAGCACTGATAAGCGTCTCTCCTATATACTGAGGGACTGTATCAAAGCCACAAGACGTCACAGTTTTGATGCTTGCTTGTATTTTTGTGCTGCTGCACTTGCATGGGAATTGCTGTCATATGTCCCAAATTTACCTTTCAAATGTTTAGACCATCCAGCCCTAATAAACTAGTCAACGGATTCCCGGAAGGATGGTCAGAAGGAAGAACAAGGCCTTCTGTATCCTATTAAATCCTCCACTGCAAAACAAACCTTCCGCCTGACTCTCTGAGCTCTAACAAACTTGTTATTTTAAAAGCTTCCTCTACTGTAGCATTCAGCATAGATCCCTTTTGCTTTCCTTTCAGCCACAAACAACACAGATGGGACTGGGGAATCTGTCTGAAACCTTCAAAAAAAGGTCAAGTTCTGTTTCCGGATTTAACAGCTTTCATTCCTTGTAGCACCTGGGATACAGCAGCATATGTTTATTCTGCTTGTTTGCCATTCTCCTCACTGAAGGCTGGGTATGCGGGGGAAGGAATGAAAAGGACAGTGTCTTGCAGTGCTTTCACTTATAACAACAGCAGCTGCTGCTCCCTGTGCCTCCTGCCCTTCCTCCATTCTCTTCAACCCTCCCCAGCTCCCTTTTCCCACTGCGTGCTAGAACAGCATCTCCACTCCCCTGTACCCAGAAACAGCAGTAGGGCCTGAGGGGAAATGGTGACTTTATGCTCAAGATATGGAACAGCTGCTGGAAAGCTCACATAGAGGAAACCCTGCCACAGGGCTAAAATATGACGTTATCCCAGCAACAGGGATTATGAGAATCAGATCACAGTGAGTAAGGAACAACCAGAATCTTCAAACAGAGCTAGAGGTGTGCCCTACCTCCATTCCATACACACATTAACTGCTCAGGTTAGATGAAAAAAAGGGGTCAAAGTGATGTCTGGGTCCAGCCATCTGTAAACTCGGTCAAAATGACTGAGTTTCAGACCAGAACAATGAAGCTGCTTTATCCAAGAGATGCTGACCCAAGCTCCTCTAAACACTGGAGAAGTTCAAACTGGAATCTGACTTCAGCAGCTCTGGACCCTTACATCTATTCCAAAACAGTACGGATCAAGCCACATTTTGTGGAAATTTCAGAAACTTCTGAAAGGATGATATTAAGGTCCTTTCCAAACCTAACTATTCTATAATTCTATAATGTTCTGGTGCCCCTTCTGAGCTGCCTCCACAGTGCCTACTTCTCCCTAGAACTTTGGAGAGGGCACCAGAAAGGAGATGGCTAAAATTTCATAACTCTGGACAGAACGCAGGAGCTCCAGTACAACTGAAAACTGGGATAAGCACCCTTATTAATCCTCAGGGCTTAACACTGAACCCACTCAAGAAAGAAGCTTTTGCCTTAACAAATAGAAGGTGTAGAAAAGACAGATGGGCAGCCTTAGAGATTTCTCTGTAATGGCTGTAAAAATATTTAGTTACAAACTCTTATTCAGGGCCAGGCAGACTTAGCAAGATCAGTCAAATCTTCATTAAGACCAGGAGTACGTTTCAGAAATCAAGGATAGTTTTAATGACTCCTATATTTACTTTAAGTGTGTAAATCCCACCTTCCAATGCATGAAGGTTCAAGCCTGCTTAATTTGACTTGGCCTCTTTTCCAAAGAAGTTCCCAACATCCATGCTCATAGGGAAACAAGACCTACACTGCCTGTATGTATAGGTAAAAATAACTTTGAATCAGAGGGCTAATTTCAGGGTTTCAAAAGCATAAAGTTAACTTTTGCTTGAGGGAAAAGATACTGGGCTGGGATGAAGAGGCATACTGGACTTTCAACCCATTTATATGATGACTTTTTCCTTTGAAGAGGAAGGAATCCAAACTGGAAAGAAATATTACAAATAACTCAGCCTTGCTTAAAAAGCGCTTAAGCCATTTAGACTACAGAACCAGATCACAAAGTCAGAATAAAACAGGTTCCAGGAGTTCCATTGCTCACAGATTTATCGGTCTGGGTTTTTCTCTATTTATCTTTAAAATAATTAGACAGCCAGTGCTACATGGCTTGTCTCTGTTTAGCACATCAGACAGACTAGTCTTCTTTTGCCTGGGAGCCACATTTCTAAATCAACCTTTGGCCAAAGACATATACCACGTATGCGAGTCAGGGACTGTTCTAGGGATGGTTCACAGGCAGAAGATAAAAAGACCCTTTGAGGGTTAAAACTCTTCTATTGCCAGACAAGGTTTAGCTGGGCATGCAATAAGCAGCAAAGCCACGCAGCAATACTAGCTGCAGCAAGTTCTTGGGTTCATTTTGTCTGCTAGCTGGTGATTTGAATTACCTAGTGTGAATCTATTATTCCCACCTGAGTTAGCTCTGACACAGAAGCCACAGACAAGTTGAGCACTCCAGCATTTGCCAATTGGACAATTCAATATTTGCCTGTTGCAACATAGATAGAAATTGCTTATAGTAAAGTTCAGCACATCCAGCACTAAAGCAGAAGTTGTCACTGTGATCCTGTTACTCGCACCTTTCCAGAATTTCCTTCCCTTTCCTCCACTCCCAACTCCACTCCTCTTTAACACCTCCTATCTCACTCAGTTGTTATATTTTCAGAAGTTTGGTTGAAGGAGGTGGCAAGTCAGAAAGGATGGTGATATGTTGCTCAGTTATTTACTGGCATGGATCATTTTTAGCCACTGACTCAAAGCTTTTTATCTTCCAGTCTCATTTTTCAAAGACATGATTACTTTTGCTTTGCTCTCAAAACCTCCAGTGTATCTTGGTTGCAGCTTGCTTTTGCTTGCCTTGTCTACGAAGAAGCATCTTTCAAATTTTGGTGGAAAAGTTAGAAAGGGAAAATATGTACACACAGCAAAAAGATGAGATGAAGGCAGGGAGAGAAAAGAGCACCATGGAGCAGAGATTAAGGATAGGGAAAAACCTCCTTTTACTTTGCTGGGAGATGAGTTAGGAGAGCATGAGAACCACATCACATAGCCCAGAGGAGCTAAGAAACCACTCACCCTTTCAGGCAGAGGAAATCACATTCAAGATACTTCTTAATACGTATGTTTTCTTCCCCAGCTACAGTAACTACCGTTTGGTTTGACATTTTTCCAAAGAAAATCCTGGGCCTGATGTTCTTTGTACTAGGGCAGATAAGCCAATTAGTGTGCATGTGCCTGTAAAGTGGGAGGATGCTGAATTTCCTTTGCCTTGACCATGCAATGAGCCACATTATAAAGAGCTGTTTATAGAAAAAGCAGGGAGAAATGTTTATAATGTGTTTAAACACAAGACTGACTGAAAGGGCTTAGTAGGAAAGGAGAGAGAATAAAGAAAACCAAGACACAAGTTGCCTAAGTACAAGCTTTATGGAGATATTTTTACCATTGGTATCCAGATTTATTAATTTTAAATACATACTAGTAGTAGCAGAATCCTCATCAAAAAAAGTACTCCTGCTGAGGGATACTTTTAGCCATATTATGCATATTATGAAAGATAAACTTTAGCTAGAACAACTTTAAAATTCACCTTGTTAAATGAAAAAAGAAAACAGTTAAAAAACTTATTACTAAGCACAGCAGCAGAGCACCAGCTGGCTGGAGAACTGAGTAATGGCAATATACAAGCATCTTCCAGACTGCTCCATCAATAAGCTTTCATCTCAGCCTTCAGCCTGATTCATTGCAGGCACATAAATCTGCACCAGGCCATTGCTTAATGTGGCTGACAGAAACTGATAATGTTTTTACAGAGGAATTCTACAGCAATACCAAGTTCAGCAGCACCTGGGAAAGCTATAGCAGCCTCTGCCATAGAGTTTTAATCTGGAAACCGAAATCACACAGAACTGTAGTTGAAAATGATCAGCTGCAAGAGCAGACCGTGAAACACACAGAAGTTCTAGTGAGGCCTCACACCATGCCCTGTTGGGAGATGGGGAAGAGGCAGACTGGCTTCTTTCCCACTCTCCAAAATACACAATGAAGTATTTAAGGTTTAGGTCAGTGAAGCAGCATCTTCCAAGTAAATACGGTCACTATGCCAGTGCCTTGCAGGAACTAATACAGTATTTGATGAGGACAGTTTTCTCTCTACTTATTAATATCAGTTGAGAATCAATTTTCTGCAACTAGCCTTCCACTATTAGGTTTGCAGCTAGAGATTTATTATAAGGAGCAAAGATAGGATTCTGCCTTCTATTTTGGTACTCTCACTGTGCTTAGCTGTTAATTAAATCTGGGAGCATGTAGGGATAATGACAAGTGCACACAGACTCATTTAGACAGTTAATTGCAATAAGAAGCCACACACTGCCTACGGAAAATATATGACAAAGATATAATAGTCCAAACACTAACATAGTTGAAGAGGAATGGCTAACAGCAATTTACTACTGTCCCATCACAGCTCAAGCTTCACTTACATAAGTGATTTAGCTTGATCTGAAACACTGAGCACTGCTGCTGTTTACAAACACATTAGCCAGCTCAGACTAATCCCTTTCACTTCAAATCTCAGAGAATTCTTTAGGAGAAGAAAGGATTTCAATGCTGGAAAATCGCTTCCAATTTTGTCTTCAGTCCATCCTAAATACAAACATGGCAATCTTCTGCACTGTGCAAGGGGTTAAATAAGAAGACAAAATTGTCGTAAGTCAAAAATTGTCAAAAGAATTTCAAAACAATGTGTTTTTTCTGCCTCTCTTTGCAAGACCTACATCTCTGTTCACTTAAAAAAATTTTAGCACCATGTTCAACAGTGTGCTTGGAGTATGCATAGGGAACACCTGGGTTCCCAAGCAAATTTATTTAAAGGTGATTAATAACATGAACAGAAGAACATGAGAGTATTTACCCTGAACTTCATGTGGGCTTTGACTGTTGCTGCCCCTACATTGTTTCTGGAACCCAAGGTACTCTTTTTTCTTAAAGCTAACTCACTTTTAAACATATATATATAGCTCTATATATACACACGTATCTCAGTAAACATGCCAAGCATGCCACACTTGTATGGGTACATCTCTTCCCTAAGGAATCACCCTTACTGACTGTGATGCAGACAGACCTTCAGTGGTATGAAGCACGAATTCCCTCAGAGAAGCCAGAGGGTTTACTTACATTCCTCTGCAAGGGAAAGATGACGAACATGAAGAGAGAGAGAAGAAATGAAAAGGAGAAAACCAAACAAACCAACCCGAACTTCTGACTAACAAATTTAGGAAACAGAATGTGTGCTAGTGGAATCTGGGCTGCAGCCTCTAAGGATACAGCCGTAGCATCTTTCATCTGTCACTAAAAATTAACTTCATAAAAAAATTATCTTAAGAGAGTGTGATCACACTGCAGCGCCTGGAGAGATCTCAAAAGAAGCACATGCTCGACTGTGTGATCACAGCAAAATGACAACAGTGTAATCTATAAATAAATTGGTTCTTTACTCTGAAGCTGTTTTCTTCCACAGATGCCCAAACGGGAGCTTCCAATTACTGCTTTGAGGGCTAGGCAGAGAAATAAACAATCCATGGATGGTACTTGTTTTCTCTGTCATCTCTGCATGTCAAGAAGGTGAGCTTGTTACTGTGCAAGATAGCATAAACTAGTGGTTTGCTCACAAGACCATGTGCATGTGAGCAGGTATCCACTCAAGTCCTTTTATATTAAAGTCCCTTCTCAAACATTTATTAACCATTAATTTTTGTTGTCTAAGACAAGACCAGAGCAAACCAAGTCACGTTTCAGATCCAAGAGTGTTAAAAAATGAGATAGTGAAGCTGTATCCAGCAGAGTATCATTTCCAGTGAAATGAGATCTTTTGACAAGTCCATCATACCATGGGCATGACTGCACTGGATCAGAGTAATCATCCATCACTGCCTAGGCCCAGAGACTATGCTGGGAACACCGAGGGGTTTATCATCAGTTTTGTATAATCCTTTCCACAGACCTAAGAGCAAAGCAACTTATTTCTTCTGGACTTCATAGAATTATAGAATCGTTAGGGTTGGAAAGGACCTTAAGATCATCAAGTTCCAACCCCCCTGCCGTGGGCAGGGACACCTTACGCTAAATCATATCACCCAAGGCCTCATCCAACCTGGTCTTGAGCACTGCCAGGGATGGAGCATTCACAACCTCCCTGGGAAACCCATTCCAGTGCCTCACCACCCTAACAGGAAAGAATTTCCTCCCTATATCCAATCTAAACTTCCCCTGTTTAAGTTTTAACCCGTTACCCCTTGTCCTATCACTACAGTCTCTAATGAAGAGTCCCTCTCCAGCATCCCTATAGGCCCCCTTCAGATACTGGAAGGCTGCTATGAGGTCTCCACGCAGCCTTCTCTTCTCCAGGCTGAACAGCCCCAGCTTTCTCAGCCTGTCTTCATACAGGAGGTGCTCCAGTCCACTGATCATCCTCGTGGCCCTTCTCTGGACTTGTTCCAACAGTTCCATGTCCTTTTTATGTTGAGGACACCAGAACTGCACACAGTACTCCAGGTGAGATCTCATGAGAGCAGAGCAGAGGGGCAGGATCACCTCCTTGGACTTGCTGGTCACTCTCCTTTTGATGCAGCCCAGGATACGGTTGGCTTTCTGGGCTGCAAGCACACACTGAAGCTGGCTCATGTTCATTTTCTCATTGACCAACACCCCCAAGTCCTCCTCCGCAGGGCTGCTCTGAATCTCTTCTCTGCCCAACCTGTAGCTGTGCCTGGGATTGCTCCGACCCAGGTGTAGGATCTTGCACTTGGCATGGTTAAACTCCATGAGGTTGGCATCAGCCCACCTCACAAGCGTGTCAAGGTCCCTCTGGATGGCATTCCTTCCCTCCAGGGTATCAACCGAACTACACAGCTTGGTGTCATCAGCAAACTTGCTGAGGGCGCACTCAATCCCACTGTCCATGTCAGTGACGAAGATGTTAAACAAGACTCGTTACTGGTCTCCATCCGGACATTGAGCCATTGACCACAACTTTTTGTGTGCGGCCATCCAGCCAGTTCTTTATCAATTTCACTGAGCATCAATATGCCACTAGGCAAATATTTCCCCCTTCACTCAGCTAATGATGAACCCATAGCATGAATCATGAGGGCTACTGTAATTGCATCCTATGTATTCTAGGTGCTGTTCTTCTACAGAACAGCAGCTCTCATCCTCTTATCAAAAAAAGCTATTTGTTTGCCATGTATTGATGAGTCACAAGGTACATACATGAACTAATATATTGGTTAACATTTTATTAATATATAAAGCCCCCCCCCGAAGAGAAAGCTTTCTGGCTGCCTAAACCCTACCTGTTCTGAGGCACAAAATAGTATTTTGCCTTACTTAACATTGCATACAGAAGGAGCCCTCAACCCAGATCAGAGGGGCTTTTCCCCCAGGTTGCATATTTTAACAGAACATCTGTGTTATTTAAAAATAAAATTTGTTCTTTTAACTCAAATTCAAGTACTACCAAGAAAACCAGCTGCAACAACATAACTCCTTTCCTGTTTCCTAAACCCTTTTGGCAAGTCAGGGCACAGCCATTCACATTAACTGCAGCTGAATCTTGGCGCCTAATTTTTGAGGCAAGTAACCGCTGAAGCAACTAGATTAGATGAACTCTACCAGCATTCTCTTTTGCCAAGCTGGTAAGCAGCTGGATCCCAGAAAGCCCATCCCCAAAACAAAGATACATGAATATCTACATCAGAAGTTACATTTATTGAACAGCAAGATTTGAGATCATCCATTCTCCAACTCCTCTTTAGCATAATCATTGCTACTTTCCTTTAAACTTAATTTAGTTTTATAATTAATATTCTTTTTAATATGTATACATAGAGACAGCAGCAAACAAAAACCTACATCATTGCTTGAAAATCACCTCACTTCATTCATCACTCACCTTTTCTCAAAGGTTAGAGTGGACTGTTTACTAGCAAATGGATTCAGAATATGCAAATACCACAAAGGAACTGTCCCAATCCCAGAATTTCTGTGAAGCCATCAAGCATTTAGACTCATGAAGCAAGCTATTTTAAAACCAAACACCCCTGAGGTGTCAGGATGCCCCACAGTGTGTGAGAACCTGAGAATATGCCTGGAAAAGAAGTCTCAATTATCTCACACAGGACAGGAAAATATGCTAAAAGCAAAACTTCAAAAGATACCAAATTTGCTCCGTTTTATTTTTTTGCTTTTTATTATTAATTTCATTTACTAACATAAATATACTTTAAGCTAGTGCCATGCCAAAGACATACAGTCCTACCTACCTTTGTTCCACATCACAAACACCTCCTTTTGGTCCCTGTAACAGCAGAGTGTTTGTCCTGAATACACACACACACACACGGAGCTGTGCAGCACATTGGCTCATCAACACGCTGCACCTCAGGAAGAATGATTTTTCATGGCTGCTCTATCTAAACACACTGGGAAATGCTCTGCCATTGCAGAGGGTGATACATCTCATAAGAAGCCAGGAGAAAAAAATCTAAATCGCAAGCCAGCTTACAGAGAAGCTGTTGAAGGGCCCTCACAAGTACAATAAAAGAAACTCCAAACCTTATGAAGACACTTCCAAAAGTAATAAGCAAAGGTGTTTACAAACCCTTTTGAAGGTCTCTACAGTCAGACCTAAAGAAACATACCATCTCCCTAAGCTTCTGTACTAACACAGGTTATTCCTAGTCTTGGGAACAACATTGGAAACCTTTACGAAGCTTTGAAATGCAGTTTTTAAACCAACAGCTCCACCTGACCACCCACAAGGAACACCAGAGCATCAGGAAAATCTACACCTCTCTATATTGCTACCAGCCCATTACCATCTCCATGCCAGGACAGGTCCCTGAAGCTGCCTTCTTGGCCTGTTTCACACATCAGACTTCCTCAAGGATGAGAGATCTGGTCCTGCAAACCTCCCCTCTCACAAACAGGTCTGTTGGCTCTGACAGCATCATTTAGCTGGGCCTCCCAAAGGATCCCATCTCACACAGCTTAAAGCAATGGAAGATTGATTAGGAGACACTCCCTCCCCTCAGCACCTGCTAGCACATGAACAGAAGCAGTTTCCCTCTCAGGAGTGGTAGTTAGGGGGTATGAGAGTATTGGTGCCCTTTGATTCTAGGCAGGATTTTATTCCAAAGCACCTATGTCTGATTCTCCCAGGCTCACCCAGCATCCTATCAAACTGGTAATGTTCTTTCCACTCCCCTGTTCTCTACAAGCACAATGTCAGGGAAAGCAGTTTTGATTACATTAAGTCTCAGTGTAATTAACTGCAAGTAAAAGGGATTAATGTTCACCAAATACATAGAGTGTCTTCATCCCTCACTTCTAGGAAATACAGTTTTGCAGTCATAAGGACTCTGGTCTCTCTCCTCTTTCCTGCACTCTTTTACCTGAAGCCAAAAAAAAAGAGTGGGAAATTAAAAATGGTTTAAAAATGACAAAACAGCACTGAAAAGACTAATAGATAATAGATATCCAAGTAGAGGGATCAGGAGGCAGCCCAGAATACAAAGTCAACTCTTACCTTCTGTGTGAACCTGTAAAAGGTGAGTGCAAAACTTGGAGATACTTGCACCACTGCAGCAAATTTCGAAAAACCACTTTCTTATGTTCTGGTTCAAACAGTGGCTCTTAAGCACTCTTCTCTCCAGCTTCTGTTTGGTTACTAATCCTTACTGCACAGGAAAAAGAGAGTTATATTTCATTTAACCCCTTCAGCCTCTGTTTCTTCACAAGAGTTTTCGGTTTTGCTTGGGAAAGCTGGAGTTGAAAGCATGCACACACACATGAATGCTCTCGGATTCTTTCTAGCTCCTGTAGTCTGTGTGTGAGTGCACACACTAGCTCTAAACTGTGCCTTAAGTTACTGCAGGGGTGGGGCCCTTTGTAGCTAGTTTTAATTTAGCTGTAGGCAGCATATCAAAAGAGAGACAGTTATCCACAGATCCCTTCAGTGTTCAGTGAGTTCCCAGCTCTAGAAGAAAATTTATTTAACTTAAGTTTAAAATTAAAGCCTGAATCACAGTTCCCAGATATGTTTTTGACCAAAGAAAGTTTGAACATAAATACAATTCACAGCTAGATCTGGCTCTAGGCAGGGCTAAGCAGGTCCCCAAGGTCTGAAAATACCAGCACAGATCTGTATTTAACCAAAGACAAAAGCAGCTCAGGTTTCTCTATTTTTTCCCTCTAACAAATGTCCTGCAATTCAGAAAAATCCCATAAAGGAACAATTTAGCAATTGAAAAACTGTTAAGGGAAAAGGAATCTAGTTGGATGCATTACAAGGAAAAACTTGTGCTGTTATTCATGTGGATACTAGAGGAATCATTGCATAACGACTTATGTGTTGCTGCTGTTGTTTTATCTTGAAAATAGATAATTCCACCCTACTGATTTTGTCCTCTGGTTAGCATAAAACAAATATTGAAATACAGAGACCACTGATCTATAAAAATAATTCTGATCCAGCAATTATAACAGCTACCAACGTTTCAACTCTACTTAATACTATGACTGAGGTTTCCAAGATTATGAGAATAGTTTTAAAGTCTTAAGTTTGGGTTGGGTCTTTTTGTTTGCCTTCCAGTTTCAGAGTCCTTTTTCCATCAGTAGTTCATTTGAAACCATGATGAACAAAACCTTGCTTTCAAATGGAAAGATGAAGCTTCTACCTTCAGGTAACTCCATGTGCTGGATCTTCCAAGTAAGACATCAATGTGTGCAATGAAATCTCCACTACTCTCCTCTTGGCCACACTACTACTTTAGATGATAAGAAGAGAAAATATCGTTGGCAACTGTTGACAAGCCTAGACACACACAGCTCCAAACAGAAGAGAAAGTTTCTAGCAGCCTCGTAAATGCACCAGGTGACACAGAAGCAATTTTATTCTAGGGCCACAGCTCTTTTCATCCCAGCTGGTCAATCCCTGTCTGGCAACTAGCCACCAAAGATACACAGTACTCAAATCCTACTGCTACACATCCCACAGGGGACAGAGTTTGAATAAAAGTCACGTATTTTCCACATGCAAAAGCAATCCCATACTTTCCTGCCCAAGCTAACTCAGACACAATAAACAAGGATAAACCCTAACAGGAAAATGGCAGCACCTCCACCAAGAAGCAGGGGAACCCCAAAAGGCTGAAAGATACAACACAGCCCAGAAGAATGCTTAACGGCGGTTCTGATGCATGGCTACCTACGCTGCCCATGTCAGGACAGACAACAACTGAACATTGTTAATGGCTAATTAAGGACACAGAAATTACTGTCTTGCCCTTTTAGACTTAAATTTTCCTTTAAAAAAATAAATTCAGGCCTTGGCCCAAGCTGTGGGTGCTTCTTTTCCATCAGAAAGAAGTTACATCAATGCATGTTTTTTCTTTATCCACCCATACTCTCAACTGGCCATCCTGATAGCCGCCACAGTTATATCCTAAACTTCATGATATTTGAACAAAACAAAACCTGCACCTTTGACCTTATGTGAATAAATTACACTTTCAAATCAATTTAAAGCTTTTAGAGCCTGTATCGTTGGCAAGAAAAGGCTCAAAATCCAATCCAAAAAGCTCAGAAGCTAGTAGGCAAAAACCCCACGAGCACTCCAGATGAATTTATAAGTATCTCATTCTTAAAATTTCTTCTCACAGCAGCAGGGCCCTCAATGTACGTTTTTTGGAAATAGCAAGCTTAGTAATGTTCTTGTGGTTCTTGTGTTCTTGTTGATAGTTAAAACTACAAGGGAGTTCAGACGGGGAAAATGTGACTGCTCATGTTGGAATCTAGCCAGGACACATCCAAAAAACAGCTGTGCCTACTGCATTAAAGCAGATAGTGTGTAAACACATCCGGATTGATTTTTAACCCCATAAAGACTTAATAACCAACCTCCTGAAAGGAGCTGAAATAAAACAAGAAGTAACCAGATTTTTACCACAACTAAGCAACATGAGACATTGAAGACACTATTTTTACTAACAAAAGGAAATTAAAATCTGCTTACACTTCCTGGTTCTAGTAGAAACATGACAAAATCAGAAGCTATTAGTGTGATATTTGAACTTGAGGCCAGTTCCTACCAGGAAAAAGACAATGCAAATATGAAGTAAAACTTTGCCCTGTAGTTCCCCAGAAACTACGTGTGTACTGCATGTGTACCTTTTCTCTGGGAGAAAGGACATGTTCCCTGTGTTGAAATTGTTTTCAACCACTACCATTTAGTGAAACTAAGATAACCCACTGATTCATCTCTTGATAAAACACTCACAGTCCACTACAAAGATAATACAGTCAGGACTACAGATATTTGCCTTTTGCCACTATTCTATCCAGTTGCTAGCCTGGAGGCAATGGCATCAACATCATCAAGGAGAAACAGCTGAGATGATGAATACTGCTGAACAAGACATCCCTTCCAGTCCCATCAGTGAAGAGATTTTGGCAAGAAGCAGCCTCTACAGGAGCTGTGATACTGAGATAGCAACACTAACGTGGTCAGAGATCAGTAATAACACTAATGTTTTCTCTTCCAGAAGTACCTTTAAAGGAAACAACCAACCAGGACTCCTTACAATCAGAGACTGTTTTCAGATTATTTGAAGATCTGCATGCTTTACTGGACACAGTTCCAGTCTAACTAGTTATGGCTGTCTAACAGTTATAACTTAGTGGTGGGTTTACCTTGGCTGGTCACCAGATTCCCACCAAGCTAATTTATCACTCTTCATCCTTAACAGGACAAAGGAAGAAAGTACAATGGAAAAGCTTATCAATCACAATAAACACAGGGAGATCAGTCGCCAGTTCCTGACATGGGCAAAACTACTTGACTTCAGGGAAGTTAATTTGTGAGAAATAAGAACAGAACAAGAAACACCTTCTTTCCCCACCTCTCCTTCTTCCCAGGGGAGTATATCACTCAACTCTTCTACCTCCTCTACCCTCCTCCTGAGCAGCATCCAAGAAACTCAGACAAGACTCACAAACCCTCCACAAGAGAAGCTGGTCTCAGTAGCTTGAGCATTAACCCAAGGAAGTGAAGGATCTGTGTTCAGTTTGTTTAGGAGATCTGAACCTCCCAGGAGACTACTGTGATCAGGAAACCATGGCATAGCAACACACTGCAAACTGGTATTCTTGATCACTCCCTTAGTCATTTAGCCAAAGAGCAAGGACCAGCAATGTTATGATTATGGCAGGGTCACATGCTTAAAAATGGGATGTTTGCCTTGTTTTGCTTTCAGATTAATATCCAGCTTCTTAGGGAGGTGCAATAGCCTAACCAAGGGCAGTGGACAGCCATTCACATACTGGTGAGCAGGTGAACCTGCTACTTTGGGCATTTTGCTCAGGGTATATGCTCAAAGTATTCTGAACATAGGATAATACTGAACAGCAGTCTGACATCCCAAATGAGTGTGCGGGTGACTGAATAACAAGATCAAGAAGTAAAGGTCTCTGGGATGTCAAACCAAGTTTGCTGCTACTGGGGACACTATAGCATAATCTCTAACCCTCTCCTTTCATCAAATGCACAGGGTCTGAGAACAGGAGGCTTCATTCTTCGGAAAAGAATGCATCTTTATACGTACTGATTTTTTCTTATTATTTTTTAAAGAAAACACAGAAAAGTAAAATTTGATTCAATCTGAACTGAGCTTTTGCCAAACATGAATAGTGCAGCAGTATCTCCATTCTTCCCAGGTTCTCACTCACTATCACAGGATAGGCACATCATTTAGCCCTCTGAATCCTAGCATCTCAGTATACAGAATGAACCCTTGCCAGTCCTTCAGGAAAAAAAAGCTCAATTTCATGTTCAGGAGACATTGCAAAGTCCTGGCCTACATCTGCTCCAGAGCCCTGGCCATTACTCATGAACTCTTTCAAGCGCTGAGGACTGCTGCAGGAGTTGTATCCCTGTGAAACTTTAGCACAGATCCCACTACTAGCAGAGACAATTTTATTGTGATTTGCCAGTGTGCAGCCACTGAAGTCAGCAATGCAAGAGAGCAAACTGGAGTAAGATGTATGGAAAATAGACACCAGTACTGAGAGGATTATTAGTACATAACTCAAAAGACCCTAAACCAGGGCCTTGGGGACTACAAAATTGTCACTATAGAGAACTAGACACATACAGACCTAGACCAGATTTCTGAAACAATCACCTTATACATTGTACTCACATTTTCCATGATTTTTAGTCTAGAGGATCAAACTCCATCTGCTGACCTTCACAAGTTCTCCGGGAGACACTGTATGTTTAAAATCTGGAGATCTTTCCAAAGGTAGGTTTTCATGAGCAGTGACGGGCAATGTGTCACATAGAGCCCATTCACCTCTTTCATACAGGGGCCTTAGAGCAGTGTTTTTTTTAAAGTTTTGGGGACTTCTGGTCCACTTTTGGGAGGTTTCCCTCATGTCTTCCTAGCTGCACAGACGCAGCTCACTTTCGCTTGTTCAGTGAGTGAGTACTCCCCAGCACATTTATGCTTCTCTTCACTTACACTCAGCTTCTACTTTTGATTCACCAAGCATAGTTTCTTGTCCATTGTGAGCCCCGGATTCCCACCCATCAGCTCATATGCTCATGTGCAGAATTCAATGCTCTTCCCCTCTCACAAAAACATTCTTGCTGAAGGTCACAGAAAGGGAAGTATTGGCTTAATTCCTATCCAGTCTCCCTTCTATATAATGCAACCCAGAACAGTGAAAACCAATGCAATCATCAGTACTTTGCTATAATCTGTTCCAGAAACAGACCAGATCACAGGTACTGGGTCTGGCTGAATCCTCTTTCTCTTAGTCCCTTCTTGACTACTGAGCCAATTCTCTCCAAGAGAGCACTCAAATAAATTGGCTTTTTGTATTCAAAGAATTAGACACCTCTCTTCATCTCTTTCCAAGATGAAGGAAACGGTAAGCCTGTCACTTCATATTTATTTTGATTCTCACCCAAATCAGGCAAGACTTTTATTCAGGCCAACTTTCTGAAGAAGCTGATGATGCTACACACAAGTTTCAGCTCTTCATCCTTTGGGCATTTAAAGAAGAAAAGCAGCACACGCTGATCATGTTGGTGTTCAAAAAGCAAAACCAACTTCAAAGTACTGTGACTAATTCCATGCAAACTTAGTTCTGAAAGGCACTGCAATACACTGCACCTCAGGATACCAGTGAAGGCACTAATCCATTGCTAAGACTATACTTGGATACACAAAGATTTGTGTATAAAAAAAACAGAGGACCTACATGCAATGGAACATACATCTATTTTAAACCAGCCAAACTACTCCCAAGTTTAACACATGGAAGCAAAACCAGGACACAAGTGAGTCTAATGGAAAGGAAGGAATGTTATATTAATTTTTCCTAGCATTGGATAATGCATCCAGGCTTTTGAATGTCCCACCTCAAATCTTAGGATGTTTGAATAAAATCATTCTCACAGCTTTCTTTAAAAATAGACACTTTGAATCCTGCTAATTAAGAAACTCATCATAAGGACACTGCAATCCCATTTTCTTTTCCTGTATCATGGATTTAAATATTACGTAGGGTGAACTTGGCAGCCACAAAGAGAATCTCATTTAGAGAGATTAACCTGGGAGCACAGAGAGATCTGGAGGGTCTCCATTAGTCCATTCTTTGCTGCATAGGATTTAAACAGGAATAATTATATTTAGCAAGCATACACATACTCAAAAAATAAAATACACATGCATTACATGAGGCAATGCCTTATTCACAACAGACGCTCCCTCAGCTGTTTGTTTTCCTTTTATTGTTGGTTTTACATTTTAATGATATATAAAAAGTAGGAGAAACCACAGGTGGTAGGCAGATTTGAGCTGGAGAATTCATTTCAAGAGAAAACATTTTCCGTTCTTATACAAACAAATATAGTGATTAATGTTAATTTCTTGTGCTCCCCAAGCTGTCACTGGTGAGCAAAGGGTCAAGGCTTGTCATTTGTATTCAGATTACATATGAAAGCATAAAGGACAGTCTCTGATCTACCAAATGTTTTCCAGATATTCCAATCTGCTCCACCCAAAACAGCAAAAAATAAAAGTCTAGATCCACAAATTTAAAAAAACATGTTGTCACAGCTCCCACTTACAGCTATTCACAGAAAAAGCTATTCGCCATGGATGTCCCAGCGCTTTGCTTGCCACACAAACAGCAGCCCTCTGCTCAGAAGATCTGGCCCAGAGCTCAGTCAAATTAGTGGGAAGATTTTAATTTCCAAAGGGTTTTGTTCAGGCCTAGAGTAATGTGGCGGGGGTTGGGGGGGAAGGGAGGGGAAGCAGAGAATTAACAATAACTAGCTATTTCTGTGCCTGATCTTAGTACTTTTATTGCAGTTACAAAACTGCAACTATTTTCACCAGTGCTGGACCGAGTCCTGTGAGAAGGTCTTGCTGAACTCTTCTGCCCCTGCCTGAATCTCCATGGGGAAATCAAAGCAGCCAGGTTTCTCTTTGCCCCTGGGCCAAGTCCCTGCTCTCAGTGTGGTTAGTCCCCTCTGCAGCCACACTACGCCCGCTGTGGTTAGTCCCCTCTGCAGCCCAGTGTGCCTGGGCTCCTGATGCCACACAGAGCCTGAGCCCCCCAGGAATGAAAACAGCTTCTCTCAGAGAAGTCCCAAATGTCAGCCCTCATGGGGAAGGGGGAGCTTGCTGGACAGAGATAACCATACAGCAAAGCTTTGGAGGGAAGAAGTAAGCTGGATACATCACAGCCACCATGAAGAAAGATCCTGCTGGAACTATTACAGCTATTCTCCATTTAAACATTCTGGATTTTTCTGTCAGCACTCCCTCCACACTCCCCACTGAGATCTCCTGCTATTGACTGTGGAGTCAAAAGTCACCTGCTCTAAACTGGACTTGGCACTGACTACCCCAAATGCTGCTTAGGAGAGACGGGAGAAAAGTTGAAAGCAAAACCTCTGACATGCAATTCTCACCCTGATGACCCACATGCATTTATCCCTCCTAATTCCTGGTTCCGTTATACACATTATTTCTGCTTCAGAAAAGTAAATCCAGTGCCAAAACACAGCTCTTTGCTTAAAAAAAGTGTTATATTCAGCAGAGGTTTAACTACAGCATACTAAACATGAAGTCATTAGGATTTAACACTATTGTAATGAAAATCGAGACTAAAACCTTTCCAGTTCTTATACTTCACTTTTGAATTGGAAGAGGACAACACCAACTGCTATAGCATTAAAAGATCCTCTGGACCAACACGCCCTTGATAGCAAGTACTTGGAAGCATGAGGCATGTCGTAAACTCTTGCTGATGTCTTTCAGCGTCAGTCAGCTAAGAAGCTGACACCCTACTGAGGACAGCATCACAGCCTCACTGTGCAACAGAGAAAGTTAGCAACAAAACAGAGCAATAGGGGCTGTCAAGACGATGATCCTTCTCTCCATCTCGGCAGACTCTCAAAGCACAGCTCTCTCACAGCTCAAGGCAGAGACAGTTCTTTTCCCAGGCTCTGTCCTTGTGCAACCCCCATGGGGCATGAGAAGGTGCCCAGATCCTGGCAGCAGTTGCTGTATGCCTATGGCTCAGATCTCTGACAAGGGACTGTGGAATGAGATTTCCCTCCCATCATAATGAGGTATTTAGTCATTAACAAAGGAGCCTTCTAGGGCAGAATTCCAGCTGCGACTGAGATCTTGCCTCCACAACGAGATGGTTTTTTTTCCGGCACACAGGTTTAGTCTGAGGAGGAAGGGAAAGGGTTGCTTTAAAATACCAATCCAGGGATTTTCAGTTGCAATTGTTGAAGGTTTCTGTTTACTCTTAGATCAGGTTAAGAAATCTCTTGCTTCTCTTTCTTGCTGCTTCACAGCTGCCGGTTGAGCTTCTGTGCTTGCCGCTCCTTTGCCTCAAAGGCAAACTTGGTGTCCTGCAGCTGGGCAATGGCCTCCTTGGCCTCCTTCAGGTCCTGACAGATGTGCTCATACTTCTCCGTCAGCTCCCTGTTCTCTCGGCGCAGTTCCTGCACCACCTGGTTTACCTCCTCCGTCTGCTTGGTGCAGTGGATCTTCAGCTGCTCTACCTCAGAAAGCATGATCTCCATGTTCTTGACCAACGACTCCAGTTTCTCTTTGGACATGGTGTCAGGATCAGTTCTGTTCAGCCTGCCCAACCCAAACCCGAAAGGGACAAAGAAAGCCACCCTGTGTAACATGCACCAGGAAGGCTGGCACTCACACTCTAGTGGTCTCTTTTTATACTCCCTCCTTCTCATCCTCCTCCCTTCTCTTTCCTTCCTCAAAGTGTCTCTAATCTTCTTTGCTTGGTTAATCTACTTATTTTTATTGCGCTGTAGAAATCTACTGAAGGGCTGAGAACCCCACAGTAACATATGTGCTGTGCAGCAAAAGCCAGAGCAATAATGAGACTCTACACAGCCTGCCCATAGAAAAACAGCTTTCTTCAGAAGAACTCTCTTGGGAACCTCTTGCAGAGTCCATTAAAGTACAAAGAAACCTCTTCAAGCCAGACGCCTACTCCAGTCTTGCACACCCAGTCCCCAGAGCACAGCATGAGTTTCATCTTACATATATTGAGGTACACAGGCTTGCATCAGTGTAAGCCAAATATAGGCAAAGAAGAGAATGAGCCTCAGTTTTTTTATCTCTCTTCTAATCTTGGGCAATACGGAAGGAACAAGCTCTATCCAACTTCCTCCACAATAGCCTGCACCCTATCTGAAGGAGTTCACAATGGTTATCACAATCAGTGGCAACCACAGTTACTGGGCTATGCACCACATGAAGGTGGCTTGCGCTCTGTTAGGGACAAACGGGCTCAAGATTTTAGTCCCTGGTTCCCCTCACTTCAGCTCTACCAGTAACGTTGGCCCCAGAAGTAACACAAAAACTTCTTCCTGGACGCATGTGCTACCCACAACGGAGTCTGGAACTGCTGCTGAGCACTGCTGTGAACCTGTGAGGATCAGGGCTGAGACATGCCAGGCTGACCATACACTGACGACTCAGGTCACAGCAGGCACCAGGATGATCCCAGCAGCCACAAGGGATTGAGAGAGTCTGGCCGACTTTCTGAAGTTTGACCCAGACTCTCTTATGTATCCAGTTAATTAATGTACTTGCCAAGACAATAAGAATCATTAATTAGCCAGGGATCTGATGTAACAGTATCACCCCTGAGAAACTGGCTGAAAAGAAGGTGGTGTTGCATGTGGCTCTCCAGGAAAAAAGCCATGCAATTTGGCACTGATTGTCTGGTCAGAGGGCACATACCACAGCAGACGCAAGAATACAGGCTTGCCTTTGGACAACTTGCAGGCTCTGGACAGAAAGTGTGCCTCTCTCCTTCCAGCCCCACACTGAGAACATTTCCCCAGGCTGAGGCTGCACCTTTTTAAAAGCCCTCAGCCTGTGGTACACACCCACAGAAATGCACAGTCTTCTTTACCATGTATCACAGACGGACATAGAATCATAGAATAGTTACAGTTGGGAAGGACCTTAAGATCATCTAGTTAAAACCCCCCTGCCATGGGCAGGGATGCCTCACGCTAGACCTCACTGTATTCACCTCACAGAATTATGTTCCAGTGCACAGCATTATAAAATGACCTGTATTCTTGCATGGCATTTTGCAACTCCAGTTCCCTTAAAAAAGACCCCTAAGATCGATCCTGTAGTCCCATAACACACATTCAATACCAGGTTGAGAGAGAATACACATGTTCACATGCATGGCTCCCACAAATACATGTTTCCTCCCTTTTCCTCCACAAAACATTGCTTTTTCAGTTGCAGAGAATTTCAGAAGCTTCATCCCACAACTCATTCCCCTTTTTCCCCTGCTAGGCTCAGAAAAATAAGGCTTTTTCTTCCAGGGTATTTTACATCTCCTCCAGCACTGGATGAAAACACTGCTGGACACTGGCCAAGCTCTGACAGTGTTCAAAGGCTTGGGACTTCTCACAGCTGGAGGTTAAAGAGTCACTCACAAAGCCAGCCATCCTACTGCCTCGCACACAAGTGCACCAGCAGAGCCCTCTCATGCTGGCAGATGGAGTGCTTTGCACCACACTTTGAAATGAGCAGAAAGAGTGACATCCTTCAGATGAAAAGGGAGTGGGAGAATCTAAACATAATTAGAATATGTCCTAAAGTCCTTGAAGAAACATTTGCACTGGCTGTCAGCCCAGATCCCATGTGATGCACATGGCACTGGAATAGGCTGAAACACGCTGCAGCGTTACAAAACAGCAGGTCTTCATTAGTGAGGAATCTTTCCTGTTTCCACAACTGCACCCACTGCACTCAAACATTTTAAAACAAGCAGAATTACAATGATGCGTAAAGGGAGTGCGACAGAGGTCATTTACTTGGATATTAGTAATTGATACATCACGTCTCACTATCTTACTCTCAAAATTATTGAAGTTGCCTTGGATACAGACAGAATCTTGGGAACAGAAACTAGGTAAGAGACTACTGAAATAACAATGTAGAATGAAAACAAGGAGTAGCATGAGAGGAGTTTATCTCATGAAAGATGAGAAAGATGGGAATCATTACTAGGCTTGGTTTAATTGAAAATATTCTTTGATGAAGTAAGAATTAGGAATTGAAGACAAGCTTATGAAAATTGCAGTGGGAGAATGATGCAAAAATCACTAGAGCTAGAGAAATACAGCAAGGAGTCTAGCATGAACTGTAGTTTCTTACCTTCTGTCAGTACTGGACTGCTACTGTTGCAGAACTGGAGGCAGAGGTAAACACTGACAAGAGTGAAAAAAGCAAAGCAGCATACCTGAAAAAAAACAATTTAAACCACAAGAATTCAATGCAGAAGGACACACAGGAAACAGCAGTGTTGGCGAAGTAGCATGTTAGACGGACATCTGTGGCACAACATAACAGGGGATAAAGCACTGCTAGGCTCCATTACACTGAGGCATTGCACCATAGGGGGATGAAGTACCTTCAGCTTCTCCCTCCCTTCACCCCACTGGGGAAGAAATGTAATGTTTCATTCTGAACATCTTGTTTGAAACTTAGACAAGCATCCAGAGAAGAGGCTGATTTCAAAACATGCAGACTCTCGGAACCAGTTTTAGGAAGAAGGATTGAACACTGCACAGCATGGTATTTCTAGGGCTGTTTTGCAGCTATCCCCATTCCCATTTGAGGGAAGACAGCTCAGCTGTAAGAATGCTACTACAGTTATTAAGGGCTCGCCTGTGCAATTGTCATTTTGAAAACACTGGTGATTTCTATGCACTCAGCCAAATGGTGCCTGTCTGGTGATTTCATAGCCATGTTAAATCAGGAAAACTTGATGTTAAACTTCTCACTACAGTACATGCTACATTCATTGAGAGACACCATTCCTAAATCTATGAGCCTTCTCCCATGCATTCTTCTTCTATTCTACCTTTCCCTCATGCACATGGATTTGAGATGTATGAAAGCAAGGAAGGCAGAGCAAAATAAGAACAAAACGGGAGCAACCACTGGGAACGCCCACTCCTGCTTTTGTGGATGGCAGGAAAACTGTAGGAAGTGGCAGAGGTGGAAGTGAAACTTCCCATAATGGCTGGAAGCTACCACATCTGACTGCAATACCATACAGCTATGCTAGCTTTAGCACTAGAAGCAAACGACAGGATGGGGTTGCCAAGCTGAGGGTGGTTCATGTGAGACATATTTGTGTCTTCTTCACAGATCTCTGAGCCAAAGAGAATGAACCATTCTTCTCATCCACAGGCACATACAAGGGAGAAATGCAGGTTTCCTATTATGTGCATACCTCAGAGTCTGAGGAGACACAAAATTCATACCTTTTAAGTATGAATCTGAAAGCAGACCACAGGCATTCCAGTTTCTAGGTTATTTCAAAGAGGTCCTAGGAACATTTGTGGAATACATAAGTAAGCTACATCACTCTCCTTCTGAGGTTTTCTCAGCAACACAAGGGGGAAAATTCACTAGACTAGATTTTTAAATGGGAAGAAAAAAAAATGCAAACCCCAAAAAGAATGGCTTTAAATAACTGCTTAGGCTGGCAAAGCAAACCCTGTGGAATAAAAAGTAAAGTTACAAACCACATACCTCGTCTTCTCAGGCACATACTTATATTGCTGTATCTATTTCTAGTTTTACCAGCCACATACATGAATGTCCAATGCAACGTTCACAAAACAAAACTGTCGTGAGAGACAGCACTTGACAGTCTCATAGTAGCTAGTTTAAGGTTACCATTCCCAGCTAGCAATGGTCACTATTTTAACAATTGAGATATATATTGTGTCACTAACTCTAGTGATAGCGTTGGAGCTCTCCACACTTTCCTCATGCAGCCTTTTCACAGATCCCTGGCTTACCCCCACAGCCATGTCCAGCAGCCAGCACAGCATGCACAAGCTCTGTGCTCCACCATCTAGGAAGTCCATTTGGGTAAATGCATTATGCAAACAAAGTCATTACAAGCTTAAGCATAAAAAGCACTCATCTCTACAATTATAGTAAAACCATTTGGAAAAAAAAACCACAAACCACTAAAGAGCAAGCAGCAGTGAAGACACTCAACATTCCTGTAACAGAGAGTGGGAGACATTTGTACCCAGCTGTTCAATTTGCTTCCAATAAAAGACAAACACCATTGCTACATGTGTCAAAATACTCAGCACTAAGACACTGATATAATGATGATCTCATCCTGCAGAGCTTAGAGAGTATTGATAAAATCTGCTTTCTTACTAAAACATGAGACTTAATTTTAGCTACTATTGTAAGTATTAATCATATCTCATGCAACTTGGCAGAACTTGAGCTGGGCATAAAGCTACATGATTTACAGGTTCTGATGTAAAATACTGCACCAAAAGGATAACCACCTAAAATTATGATCCTTGCACAAAATAGAATAATATGCTTCAATATTCTAAGTGTCCAGAGAGGTACTAAGGAATCAAGGAGCCTTTTTCCATTCTGCTTCCATCTACTCACCAGCTGGATCAAAATACTTCAGAATTAATTTAGTATAATAGAGCTCAGTAAAGAAAACATGGTACCATTAACAGAGTTATCCCCAAAACAGATTGATTTCTGCTTAAGAAATTATCTGGGTAGTACAAATGCCACACCAGGATCCTTAGACTCTGCCCTATCTGGAGGGTGTGTCCACTGCCTTTCCTCCCCCTCTTCCCCCCCCCCCCCCCAATACCTGAAGCCAACACTGAAAAGGAAGGGGAAAGAGGAAGGAAACACCTTACCCATCTCCCAGTGCATATGCAGACCAGCCAGCATCTCCAAAGCCAAATAAAATGCACAGGACTCAAACGATAGTCCAGGTAACCCAGTGAGCAAGGCACCCAGACGGGTAATCAGATCTGATTAAAAGGTATAGTGGTAGCACCAGGCGTCAAACAAAAGTCACCAAAGGGGTGGTTAGTTACTCAGAACTGCTAAAACTGCTATGGCATTTCAGTCAAGAGTGTTGCGTAATTTTTGCAGTAATTGGCTAGCTTCTCTCTAATACCAGGAACTTCTTCACAGACAGAGGGACAGGAATAATAGTCAGTGGTTTATCTAACATATCTTTGCATGTCATATTGAACTAAGGGCTGCTGGAAAGGAGCAGAAGAAGCAAAAACCAATTACCTGTGATCAAAACTTTCAATAGAGGGGCAACTGAGTACATTAAAAAAAAATGCAAATAAATAACTAATCTTGGAAGCATTCATAGAATCATAGAATGGTTTGAGTTGGAAGAAACCTTAAAGATCATTCAGCTCCAACCCCCCTGCCACAGGCAGGGACACCTTCCACTAGACCAGGTTGCTCCAAGCCCCATCCAACCTGGCCTTGAACACTGCCAGGGATGGGGCAGCCACAGCTTCTCTGGGCACCCTGTGCCAGTGCCTCACCACCCTCATAGTGAAGAATTTCTTTTTAATGTCTAATCTAAATCTCCCCTCTGTCACCTTAAACCCTTTGTCCTATCACTACATGCCCTTGTGAAAAGCCCCTCTCCAGATCTCTGTAGACCTGTCTTAGGTACTTGAAGACTGTTTTAATGCCTCCCCTGAACCTTCTCTTCTCCAGGCTAAAAAACCCCAACCCTCTCAGCCTGTCTCCATAGGAGAGGTGCTCCAGCTGTCATTTACTCTGTTGCACAATCTGTCCTAAAGACCGGGCGCCCATCTAGCCAGAACATGCAGACTTCAGGAAAACAAACAAATGCAAATCCCCAAACTGTTGCTGTTATTCAGTACATATGAACTGAAATACAGGTTCAAAAAAAAGTTTTGTATTTCTTATATGCAGGATGTGAGGTTACATGATCCAGTCCTGTAACCAGACTACACCAAATAAACTGACAATGGCACAGATGTCAGTAATTACTGAGAAATTTCATCTGGTGAGAAAGGTCTCTTTTAGTCCTAGATACACATGAACAAATGTTCGCATCATTTTTGGTTCAAGATGCCAAATTCTATTGTAAAGATTATTTTGACATGGCATTTCAAATTCTCACTACCTAGCTAAACTGATCTCCAAAAGCCAGATGAAGAAGCTGTCAGTTTTCTGTGGATTTTTCTTGACTACCTATTGTACATTTAAGAATAAGTGATCCCTGCATTATCTAAATACTCCAAGGAATTTTCAATTGCATTAACTTTTCAGGGACTACAGACTTTACAGCAATATTTAAATACGACCTAATGCTGTTTGGGAAGCCTCCAGACTCTTAACAAATGGAAGCACTGAAGATGAAAAGACTTCCTCAAAAGGATTATTCTAAACTATGGGATATCCATGATAATGGCAAGCTCTTGCCCAGAACTACCTACAAACAGTTTCATTTAACCATGACAAGAAGCTGTCAATGCCAAGACACTGGTATAAATAAAGGATAGCTTCCCAGGTGACTGCCCTCCTATTAGCTGGTCAGAAGATCAGTCTCTTAGCAAATCCCAGTCAAACACAATCAAAATAAAGCGCTAAACTTTCTGGGGGCAACAAGTAGCATTTTCTCTGTGCTGTATACCTAGTTCCTTGTCCCATAAACAGCCTTGATGATCTTTAAGAAGATTAAGAACAGAACAGCTTCATCTCCAGAGGAAGTGGGATTAAAAGGTTTATTGCTACTATGACAACAGCTAGATTCTGCTGTTCTTAAAATAGTTTTGAAACCTTGGCAGTGACTGGAAACGCATACATGCCGCCCCTACAGGATTCATCATGTACCAAATACAGTCCTTCAAAAGGAAATCATATTTTATAACAGTCTTTTTTCAAGCGTATATTTTTATCATGCTCTTTAATCCCTCGTTACGAGCGCTAAGAATAGAAAGCAGTAAAAAGGCAGTGCTGCCATGTGGCTGTGATTACAGCTTTAGAAGTGATTACTGCTGGGAGCCGACTGCAGACACCAGGAAAGGCACTGTTCTCACGCCTGCTCCAAGGCAGGGCTTGTTCCTTGTCCCCAGAGAGTAATCAACCCTCTTACTGAAATGGAGCTCTCTGGGGACTAAATCTAGTCCTCTAGCTGTTCCATGTTGCCAAACACCAGCCAGTTTTGGTCTTGAGAATCTCCCCCTTGACACCTGCAGGCATTCTGTTGCATCTACATCTGAATTAATTCCTTCCTCATAGGTAAAAACTGGCGAATTTGTCACACAGCTCATTACCAAACAGTATCGGGTAAGCCTGTGCCCAGGGCATAAGTCTGTCAATAACTAGATGGTAGCAGGACATCCTTCATTTGTATATGCTATTATATCAGTGATTGTTGAGCATGGCTAAACAAGCCACTGATTCAAACAAATATGCAGCTATGACATTCAATGAACATCCAGATGTGCTCTAAGGCATTTCTCAAGTACGTTCATGCTGCCTTGTACAACAAAACCAGTAAGAAGTACAATGCTTAATTCTGACAGCAGTACAACCCAGATCAAAGCGGGTAACCCTTATCTAACACTACTGAAATCAGAAAATTAATATGAACACAGAAGTTTATTCATTACTCCATTTAGATTAAAAGCATATTTCAAAACAAAGAAAAAGCAAATCTAATCCAATTACATTAACACTATCCATATGTATCTCTTGATGCCAAGTTGAAATCTCCTTCCTGCAGCAAATCGTTCTTTAAAGAGAAGAAAACCAAATTCAAGTTCCAAAACTCAGGACATGATTGATTGTTTCCTTATCCAAACCCCAGTTCTGTTAGCTCCTGTCATTGAAGTTCCTTTCTCTACAGAGTTCACAAATTCGGCATTTACAGACCAGAATCTGGCCTAAACCATACCTTTAATTGTGATTTCTTGGTAATTTAAAAATACCCAGCAGTGACTGCTACAGACCAAGCAGAATCCTCCAGAAGAGCTGACACTGTCAATAAAATACAATTAATTTACCTATCCCCAAAAGGTTACTTTAAAAATGGAATGAAGTAGGAAACAAAGGGGTAAACTAGCATATTAGAATCATGTCTCCAGTCAACCTTAGTAAAATACTACTAAGAAGTCAAATCAGATCTCTGCAAGATCACTTTTAGAGGAGGGTTTAGCTCCCAATTACAAATACTATTTCTATTCCTAAAATATTTCATCATATCATACCTCACAACTAGATCAGAATTGAGAAATCCTTGTATTCTGGAACAGTTTTGTACCCCTGCACTGGACTCATTCCAGTAAGTCCCACCTTCCTTAAAATGGGGAACCCAGAACTGGAGACAACACATCAGATGTGGCCTAACCAGTGCTGAGCAGAGAGGACAACACTCCTCCGGATCCAGCCCAGGATGCTGCTGACCTCCTTTGCTGTGAGGGTAGACAGCCAGCTCAGTCATCTAAGCTGTTCACCAGGACCCCAAGGTGGGTCTCTGCAGAGCTGCTTTCCAGCTTGTCAGACCCCAGCATGTACTGGTGCCTGGGGTTACTCCTGCACAGACACAGGGATTTCTGTTTTCCATTGTTAAAACTTTCATGACACTCCTTTCTGCCCAGTCCTCCAGCCTGCTAAGTTCCTCTAAAAGGCTGCATAGGCAGTCACCCCTTCCATTTTTCTACCATCTGTAAACCTGATGAGGGTGCACTCCATTCTGTCATACAGATCATGAATGATGAAGTTGAACAGCCAGTATTGAGCCCTGTGGTGTACTACTACTAATTTACCTTCAATTGGACTTCCTGTGGCTGATCGCAACCCTCTGCATATCTAACCCATAGTTTGTCTGCCTGTCTATGATGACATGGGAGATGGTGTGAAAAGCTTTGTAGAAGTCAAAGTAAACAACATCAACTACTCTCCCCCCTCACCCAGCAAGCCAGTCATACCAGTGACAATGTCGATAGCAACAAAGTTGGTCAAGAACAATTTTGCCTTTGTAAATCCATGCTAATCACTCCAAATCATCTTGTCCTTCATGTATTTGGAAGCATTTTCTGCTTCTGCTTCCCAGGAACTGAGGTGAGGCTGACTGGCCTGGAGCTCCCCAGTTCTTTCCTTTTCGAGGATAGGAGTAAAATTTTCTTTTCCAATCTCCAGACAGAGCGGCCTCACAATGACATCAGCCGGCTCAGTGAGCACTCATGGGTACAACCTGTCAGGCTGCACAGACCTAAGAGCATTGTTTGTGTACATGCTTCCTAAACTGCCCTTTTCCACCAAGGTTGTCTACCTTGATCCAGACCTTCCCTCTGGTCTCAGGGGTACGATTCCTTAAAGGCCAGTCCTGCCAGCAAGTACCTCAGCCTTCTCCTTGCTGTTTGACACAAGTTCCCCTGCCCCATTCAGCAGGGAGGGCACCTAGTCTTACTTTCCCTAGTCTTACTTTTGCTGTTATATAGTTGTAGAATTCTTTCTTCTTGCCCTTCATACCCCTTGCAAGATCCAACTCCAGAGGGGCCCTGGGTTTCCTAACCCTGCAAGATCTTAAAAGAAACTCCATGCTCCTTTTGGGTCACTTCCTGTTTGGGTTCAGTGAGGAGCTCCTTGTTCATCCACGGAGACCTGCCACCACCTCTGCTTGACTTTCTACTTGTCAATATGGACCTTTCTTTAGGTCTTCCATGCAGGCCTTCCATCCAGAGACAAGGCAGTCCCCAAGAAACAGCTTCAATAGCAGTCAGTTAACTCAGATCTGAATTTTGCAGTGAATACTTCCCCAAAATAATGACAAAAAGTCCTTCTAGGGGAAAGCTCTTTGCTGCCGATTTCATATCAATACAATTAGAAAAGTCACACTACATACCGCTGTTTGTGAAATGTTTTCATTCTGAGCATCCTATGTATTTTTCCTCTGTAACAACGATCTTTGTGTTACCTGGTGTTTCAGTATAATCGCATAGTGTTTTCTCATGCCTTAATTATACCTTATGGGTGCCTCTACAACAAGCCTGGACTCACTCTTCAGATGGAACACAAAAAATAGCTTTCAGAAGAAAGTACTTCTACAGAAATCAGCGTGAAGCTCTGCCGCTGGGAAATAAAGCAGGTACCTAAGTGTCTTAAGTCAAGAATCTCACAAATGCTGAATCAAAACAGCTATGGTGTTTAGGCCTCCAACAGCTTTAAGTGATGACTTTAAAATAATATAGTAAAGGCAAGATAAGTCAGGATCCATGCAACTTTTATTTTAATAATTAAGACAAACACAGTAAAATTTGCAATAATCTATCAAAAACTTATCAAGAACATGAAAGGTGTTTAAAAAACATTCACATTCAATTCAGGTTATGTACAAACCAGTGTTCGTAAAAAAGAAAACAGCAAATGCTTTGAGTGTAGAATTCCATTCTAGTTCATGTTTCAGCGTTCCCAATGACCAAGTTACCACCGAGATGCAATCACAGTGCAGAAATGTTCCACAGTCTATTAAACTCATTTCAACAGCATCATTGCCAAAAGTAATGTCTTTTTAAATAAAGCATTTTGAGAAGTTTTGTCATACAGTACCGTCCACCCAAAATGTACTTCTGCAAATTTAACTCTTGACTGCACTAATGGCAGAACATTTCTCATTTACAGGCCCAGAGTACATATATATCTACATGGCTACAGGTACAGATACATATCTATATATCCAAGAAGCACCAGTCTCCTATGCCTGAAATAGTTACGGTTTGCTTTGTACATTTTTAGTGGAGCACAGCCCTTGATTATTTGGCTCAAAGAATTCATCATCTGCCCAGTCAGAACTATTCTGTATGTGTTGCAATATCACATGCATACCTGCAAATCTCACCTCACACAGATGACATTTGAATTTGAGTGCCACCACGGATAGCACTATACCATATGTATATGCCATATGTAGATACGACAGCATCATACACATTTCTATTAAGACCAGCTTCCAGGGATCTCTCTTTTTTGCTCTGGATTAAATCCCCCAACAGGGAAAAAACAGGAGAAATGAAAGTGGCCAGGTTTTAGGCAAGTATGTAACTCAGTGTTATTTTTTCCTCATTTATTTATCTGAAGCTTAGCCAAAGGAGACTAATCACTGATGTAAGCTGAAAGGGAAGAGAAAGCTATCATGACACCCAGTTTCAAAGTATGAACACTGGAACAGTCACACACCAGCTACCAGTCAGTCTGCCTGGGCACAAAAGAGATTAATTTAGCTACTAGGGTTACACAATAGTTCTTTCAGAGCTACAGTCTAACGTGCTGTCATTAACATACTAATTTAATAATAACAAAAACTCACAAAAATGCAGACTACACATTGAAGTCCTTCAGTTATACCAAGCTAGCCAAGCTGAAATGGTTCACAATCTCAGACTGGTGTTTTAAGACAAAGGAGAGGAAAGTGACACAACCTTCACGCTTATGTAGCTAACAACCCACAAGCAAACAAAGACTATTCTCAGCTGAACATCATGGACCCAAGTACTGAGATAATCTTTGGTTGCAAGATCTCATTTGGAACATAAGCTACCATGACTTGGTATAAGAGGGCAAATCTAGAAAATTTCATCTGGTTTCTGAAAGTGTACGTAAGACTTGGTAATAAGCAGTTTATTTTAACATACATTGGTCTGGGCTGGAAAAGCAGTTTCCCTTCTGAATTTGACATTCAAATACATAAACTTGAACAGTTTCTGCGAATATAAATTTTACAGCCTCCACCACTGTAAGTCCACACTAGCTCAGAAATTAGAACTTCAGGATAGCAGATGCAGTGCTGGGGGGCAGAATATAGGCAATTTAGCGTTTGAAGATTCTGAGCTCTTCCTTGGGTTGTACATCTAACACCCATTCAAGTATATGGAAAGGCTTTTGTGCATTTCTATAGATTCTAAAGCAACTCTTCATAGAGATAGTGCTCCCGTGGTGCATATTTAAGCCAAAACCCCAAATAATAAAGATAACTGGGGCATTTAAGTAACAACCCTTGATTGAGAGTCAGCTCAGATAGGCAAACTGATGCTAGTGATGCCAACTCTTAACAAGCCTGTTCTACACAACAAAACAATAGTTAGGATGCCAAATAAAACACACAAGAGAATTTTCTTAGATATAATGCTCAGGAAAGGGACAAGTTACAACAGTATAAAACCATGTAAAAGTCTTGCAAAAAAAAACAGAAAACAAAACAGACAACTTGTTTTAGGGTCAGGCTTCAAAAATGGAACAGTGATTTAAGCTAGAAAACACAAGCAAGTCTGACTTGAAAAGTCAGTGTACGCAATTTTGATATGGTTGTTTTAATAATGCTACCCATAACAAATCAGCACACAAATGAGATCATAGAACAACAGAATGGTTTGTGTTGGAATGAACCTTAAAGATTACTTCCAACCCCAGGGTCCCAATGCCAACCCCTGAGGAATGCCACTCATCAACTGATCTCCACTTTGACATCGAGCCATTGACCACACCTCTCCGAGTATGACCATCAAGCCAATTCCTTATCCATCAGGTCAAACCCATGTCTCTAATTTAGGCAAGGATGCCATGTGGGACAGTGTCAAATACCTTGTAAAAGTCAAGGTAGATGATGTCAATTGTCCTCCCCTTATCCACCAGTCCTGTAGGCCCATCATAGAAGGCCATCAGATTTGTCAGGCATGACTTGCCCTTCCTGAAGGCATGTTGACTAAAATAAAATTTATTTATTTATTTCATGGGTGAAATAAACAAAGTGATAATGAATGAAAGTACTTTAGAGGAGACAAGGCAATATATTTTATGAGAACGCAGATGCTAACACTGTAGTTAGCAAGTCATACTAGAAGAGACAGATGTTTCCAAGGACAATCAAAGTAAACGTCTCCTGGTTTTAAAGCAAACTATTACATCATAGCCTTTCTTCCCTTATTTGGGCAATGGTTGGTGAGCATCTGTGGTGTCTCAGTCCTTTGAATCTACAGGCACTGAAACAAAGCCCTAAAAAAAGGTAAAAGGAACTTGTCAGGATTTTGACAGTTTTTCTACTTGGCAGGGACTCCAGTATCAAGATGAAAGTAAAATGGAATGCCCATCAACAGTACCCACTCCCTATGCTTCCCTCAGAAAATAAATTACTTGTACAGAGTAAGAGCCTACAGCAAAATCAACTTCATCTTGCACAAGACTCATTTCCAAGCAATTATTTAGAAATTATTTCTTTCAAATGAAGAAGAAAACAGAGTTTAGTAGTTTTAAGGTTTGAATCAATTCTTTTTCTCATAAGAAGTTAAAAATCTTCTGTCTTCTTTTCAGTGACTGAGTTGCATTTCATTTTTCCAGGTTCCTCACAGGAAAGGTAAGTAAAGTGAAGGGGGTCACAAATTTCTCTTATCAGTAACACTAATTAACGTCTCAACTTAAGTATCCTCACCAATAAAGATACTGCATGAAAACAAAAAACCAACCAGAAAACCAACCCTGCCCAGCCTGAGGTGCTAGAGGGTTGACTGACCAATATTTCAGGTCAACTGAACTGTAAACCACATTTTTGACAAGGAAAAATTTAAATGAAGCATTAGAAGTGCTACTAATAGCACTTTGGCCTCTAGATCTGGCGAGCTAAACTCCATCTGGGATTGCTGCAGATGTGTACTTATAAGAATTTCAATAGAAGGAACATATACCAACAATGCAGTCCATGCTGTTAGTGACCATTCTCAAACACAGGGTTTGAAATAGTGTTCTAGTAAAATGATCTGCAAGAGCACAGAGAGTAGGTCCTGAAATTGCTTTTTAATGCAGTTTATTGACCTTCTAGAACCTAAGATCCAAATTAGGACCTTATGAACTACTAATGCCAAATAATTCAGTCCAAGTCTAAGTAGCTATATAAACTGGAGCACGTGTACAGAACGTGCACTCCATGCTTGAGGATTCAAAGTATTAAAACTGAGAAGAGGGTCTCGTTCCAGTGTGGGAAAAGAAAAGCTTTTATATTTAATAAACAAAGCATGCTCAGGCACAGAGGCTATGAAGTGGTGGAACACTCTTAGAATGACAGTCCCTTCTACCTTTGTCAAATTGCTGCAAAGTATTTTCTCATTACACAAAGACTCCACTGTCAAAAAATCTCTGCCGAAGAAGTCTGAATTGTTTTTTTTTTTTTCTCTTTAAGCAGTTACAGGGACAAGTTCCTTGTGATTTGTCAGCTTCCTCTGTTAACATCAAGGAAGTCCTGAGCACCCTTAGTGCTGTGAAAATAATCAACCTGTGGTAAGAGATCACATTGCTGGTGGAAGCATTAGCAACTCTCACAGCGGTGGTCCTCACCAGAGATAAATACACGTATCAGATTACTTCTGACATAATAGCACCCGGTTTAGACCGGCTATCAGGAAGAAGTCATTTTCACACAGAAAAAGCTCTTATGGTGCTCAGTGCAGCAGTCGTCTCAGGAAAAATAACAACCAAACCAACAAAAACCCACGCCACTGGAGGAAGTTGTAATGATTCAGGCTTGGAATCTTGAGTATTAAACTTCAGTCTCACTTGAGAACTGAAGGAAAAACATTTTTCCTCCTGAAGATTTGCTACAAATATCCATACCAGCATCAAATGTGCTAGATATAAAACTGATGGAATGCTAGCTGGTCCATAAAGGGCTGCACCAAGTTATCTGTAGCAAAGTAAAAAACAAGCCCAAAGGTTATGGAGATTGGAAGAGCTGGTAAGGCCTTCTTAAAGATGGCAAGAAGCAGAAGTGTAAGGCACAGACCCTGAGAGGAAAAAAAAACAACAAAAAACATGGGGAGAAATTAGGGAACTCTGACAAGCAAAAGATTATATATATGCAAACATTATTCTCACAGAAATACAAGATACAGCTCATGTCTTCTTAAACTAAAGGCTTAAGTGACAGATATACAGCCAGCAAAGATGACAGCTAAAGTCCTCATCAGTTTTCCTCATTCATCTGGTCACCAGATAAATGAATTCCAAATAAAAAATAGCAGTAGTTATGACTTTGTCTCTGACGAACAATAGAAACTATGCCTATTATAATATTACAACATACTCACAATTAATATGGCTACAAAACAGGCTAAAGTTGTATTCCAATCCCCGCTTGCTGTTGCGGAGGCTTTGCCGACAAGAACACTGTAGAAAATGAAGTCTCCTAAACCTAGCTTTACTCCTCCTGCAAAAGTGAATATATAGCAGCATTAAATACCAGACAATCTACTAATATTAAGCATCAGTAAGTGTCAGAGAATACAGATTTACAGTATGTTTTAACTAGACTTGTTAGCAAGAACATTTTCTTTTCAAAACTAGCATTACTCCTGAATCAAGCGATAAAAAGTCTTGTGAAACAAGACATCTTAAGAACATTATACCACTCAAACATATAATCAGAATTTTTCTATGTTCCTAGTCCCCTGTACATACAGATGCAATATATACAAACATATGTTTGTAATAATATTTGTTCAGGGAATGTTCACTTCTGGTTGTCATACCATATTCAACAGAATACTCAAGTACAATTTCTTTAAGATGTCTGAGGGAGAATACAAAAAAGCCCTTTGCAGATGATGTTTTATTTGCCAGCAAAATGTTCCACTGCCCTCCCAGTTTTCCTACAGAATTCTTACTAAGGTAGCTCTAAAAAGCACTTGTGTGTGATTACAGAGCACATCACAAAGGCAAAAACCCAAGATATTTAGTCTAAGATGTGAGGTCTAGGAAAACTTATGAGTTAATGCCTTAGTCTTTTAAACAGTAATCACCAACCTTAGCAACAACTCTGGGAACACAACACTCAATTATTTCTGCAAACAAAGTAACGAAGATTTCCTGAACACCAGTACACTTTGAGCTTTTAATCCAAGATACTAAGTCAGAGAGGCCAACCTTGGGTCACCAGCTGTTTTCATTTGGCCTATTGTTTACTTTGTTACCCGATTACTGTCCAGCACAAAACTCATTTTAGTTCTAAGAAATTATCAAAAAGAGGTGTATGCCTGATTATCACTGGGGAAAAAACAATGGAAAAAAGAAGGGGGCTGGGGAGGAAGACAGAGGAAAAACAAGGCAACCTCAAAACTGCTGACACAAAACTTTGATGCTTGCTTTTTCAGTGTGACAGAACAATAAGCAAAGGCAAGTCCTTCCACACAAGTGAACTCTCCAAATTTCTAATGAGCTGCTCCAAATTTCTAGTAAGCTAATGCTGGCTAACAACTCTGGATCGCTGCACATCTGTCATTACTATTCGCTTTAGGAATACAGGAGGGAGAAAATCATTAGTCTGACCAGAAGAGAGTTTTAGTTAACTACTTAACAAACTAAAATAGCCCAAATCTCAAAATTTTTGCATTTTCATGTTATTTTTCTAAGCTCTATAAATTAAAATGGATTTGTAACACACTCTGAATTTGGAATTTTGGGGACAAAATAAATTAAAAATAGACTTCCACTTTAAGAACAATTTTAGAAACAAAGGAGCACCTGAGAATCAGAGGAAGTAGTTGTACCTGTATCATACAGAGCATCACATGGGGAGAGCAGTTTATCAGACAGGTAGACCCTGATTTATTAAGAGCTTTGCAAATCTTAATAGCAGTTAAACTGCAACTGGAAATCATAAGCCTGTTAAAACAGATCTCTGAGTATCAATGTCATATGCTCTCCAGAGATGATCAATCAGGAAGAGGCTGGAGAAAAATAAGCAAGCTCCTGGCATTCTGCATTCATTTCAGTCTCCAATTAGGTTTTAAACATTGCTTTCTACAGAGTGGATTACAGTAGTTTAATCTTGAGGCAAAAGATGTTAATGACTTTTACAGGGCCTAAAATCCAAGAGATGATATACAGCAGAACACTGCGTGGAAAAGAAGCCAATGCAACTGACTGTATAATGGTCTAAAAGGAGCTTGTGTTTTTCGAGTTTTACGTCTGTGTATCAAACTGAAGAGCAATTTGGCCAATACTACTCACTCCTGCAGCTACCAAAAAGCAACTCCATCTATTTCTATAAGGCATGTCAGTACTGATCATGAGCAAGAGCAGTTCTTCGTTGATGCTATTAGCTCATAGCATACTCTATCTGTGCAGCCGGAATACCCAAGACTAACTAGCTTCAGATTTACTAAGTCTTCTGGGCACAGTACTTCATACTCACGTTCTTCAGGGTCTTCACTTGTTTGAGAGTTACTGGGTAGAGCCTGAACAGCAGCACGAGATTCAGGTGTTGATTCAATGGGTCCTATTCTATTGTCCCTTTGTTGCTGCCATTCCTGACTAAATCCACCATCATCTGCTTCAGCATCTTCATTCCGAGTCTGGTTTGCCGGAGCTCAAAGGAAGAAAAGCATTTAAGATCATCTTCAAAAAAGTGCCTTCTAAAACATGACAATTTCTCCACATGTAAGAACATAAATGAATGAGGAAAAAAGAGCATTTCTCCACATGTAAGAACATAAATGAATGAGGAAAAAAGAGGTATTTCATAATATTTAGCAACATTTAACATTGGTGAACACCATTACAACACATTCTCACTTATTTAAACAATCAGGAGTCAAAGTGCACTCTGCAGTCACAGTATCTATATGCTAAACTCAGGTCCTAGTATTCAGGAGTACTTCAAAATAACAGAGTGGAAGTTCTGTGGTGACCTAATTTAAAGATCGCAGTTTAAGGTATAAACTCTCATCTTTTATTAACTTCTTTAATCAACACTGTGTAATTTTCCAGTAAAGTAGAAAATACTGCTGGAAGTTACAGATACATAACACCCTTTCAAGTATGTTAAATTCAGAAACTCTACTCTTCTTTACTAATACTTGTAAACAAGTAAACCATGTTTTTAAACACTAGCTGCATAGCCAGGAGGCCTAGACACATTTCTGCTTAATACAGTTAGCATTATGCTGTATCATCCCAATTTGACAAGCTATTGACTGCCTATTGACAGTCATTTCACCACCACCATCCTGGATCCCAGAAAAACAAATACACTAACCACACAATAAGCAAGTCATTTTTGAGGTCTTGACAGATTCATCATTTCACTCTTCCACAGCAGTTAGAACACTTAAAAAGCTAACCCCCAAATACCCATAAACATGTATTTCAATAAAATAACAACAATGAAGGCCTGTCAAAGTAAAACTCACCTTGTTTATCGTAAGTAGCATTTTTGGAAGCTTTCCGTTGGGCTTCTGGATCTTCCTCAGCCATGTTAACCAGCCATATCATTGTTGCTATTAAACAACAAAAAAATAAAACCCACACCAGCACAGCTAATCAGATAATGGCATCAATCCATTCATTTTCTTTTTTTTTTTTTTTGATATATCTATCTTTTGCAACAGGCAATTTTACTCTCATTAAAGCACAGTAATACCCGGAACACAGCCAGTACCAGATACAACATGCATTTAGAGAATTTGGAGAATAAAAGTCTTATTTCTGCTAGATGTTGAAAAAATGGCAACAGCTGTTGCCAGAGAAAATACTTCTACATATGAGGAGGCCCACTCTGAAAATCTGAATCAACAACTTCATTACTTTTTTCCACTGATCAGTTATTTTCTCTGCAAGTAAAAAGGTCTATTAAGACTGGTACTGAGGTACCTCAATTCAGAGGCAGTTATCTGCATCAAATTTAATAGTTCTTTGCCCCCACCATCACAAAGAACTTTCCAATCTAGAGGTAATGAAATGCTGTCACACTTAAATGGTGTATTTTAATTCAGGTTTGTGGTTTCTTAGCATTAGCCTCTCCTCCCACAAAACAGAACAGGCAACTGTGAGTAGTATCAGTAAAACACAGCAAGAGTGACAGATGAAGAAAACCCTCCCCATTCTCTGTAACCTTGTCCCTGAAGTAGCCCTTCTACAGCACAATTCCTGCTTCCAAACACAGGCCTTTCTGGAGCACCAGTAGCATACTGACTGACCATTAACCTATTTCACCATTTATATGAAACACTAGAGCTAGCAACAGTTAGGTGTACAAACTAAAATGTTCTGATGTTGAACTTCAGAAACAGTGGAACTATGTACTAATTACACAGGTGATAACAGCAAATCGCATTCTGTGGCTTATTTTTCACAACTGCAGGGGAGAAACAATGTATGGAAAAAGACAAGCCCTGGAGAAAACAGTTCTATAAACGAATCTCCTCCTGGCAATTTCTCCCTTTCCTTCCAGTAGCACACAGATTGTTTAAGTTCTTAAAGCTCATAAATATTTTCTGAAAACAAATAACTCCTTTTGCATAGGCTTAATTTACAGCTTAATGACACACTTCTTTGGCCAAGACAAGGTGTATTACCATTCTTCCTGTTCATGTTTTGTAACAAAGTATGCTGGGTTTTATTTCAGGAGATCTCAGCCAGAAATGTTCCACACTTTTGAAGCAACAATGAAAGGAAAACTGAGGCCCCAATGACCAGACTAAAAATTCCAGCTGACAAGCACCATGCTAAAATACAGAAAAATGAGCAAATCACTTCAGCTGAGTGAGAAATGTACTTACAGGAGTAAATAAGTGCTGGGAAGAGAGTTTCATTTCTCTCTTGAGCCGTTTCAACTAGCATGCGAAGAGGACCTTTAGGACATAGGACAGCAACCAAGTCTGAAAGGAAGAGTGAACAGATCTTGCATCACTGCAGACTACTTACATTTACTATTGCGTATTACCTTAAGTGAGGACATCACATTTTTTTGTATCTGTATGTTGTCTTGTAAATTGAATACTAACTTTTGTGAATTATTTGCTCTCAACTAACATCTTGGAAATACCCAATCTTGCTTTCTATTATCAAAGCTTTTCCTAAACCAAGTTTAATGCCAGAACAAATTTTAAGACAACAGGTAAGTGAGGCTCACATAACCTCTAAGTAGGCATGCCTGTATATTCATTCCCACTTACAGATAAAAAAGTGAATGCGCACACGAAAAGGAAAAAACCCAGGTTTATTACGCATTGCAGAAAAATGCTCTGTTTGCGTACATTTGAGAAGTGTTCAAGCATCTTTAGCATAATAAAAAGACAGCAGCTTTTTGTTGCTTCTCTCAATTCTTGTTCATGGGACAGTATATGAAACTGGGTGAACAAATAAAAATTAACTGAAAAAAATCAATAATTTCCAAAACAGGATAACTGTTTTGTAAATTAACTCTATGACTGTAACTGAAACAAGTTACTCATCAAAGCACAGATCAAAGCACAGCATTAAGAAAAACTGATCTATCAGATGCTCCATGTGTTTTCTCAGCTGAATGTCAATGGCTTGTTACTGAAATTTGCAACTCCACAAACAACCTCAGCTACCTTTCCCTTGCCTTGCATATTTGGACAGAAATCTGTAACACTTACATATTAACCTTGCTACTACCATTTGCAATTCTCTACTCACTGTATGTCTTTAAATTGATTTGAAACAAAATCTGGCACTCACAGTGTGGGATCACAGGCTTTGAAACTTGCCTTCCCCTATACTCAAAATAACCACATTATTGAATATGTCCAAAAGAGTAATTTTGTTTTGCAATCACTGTAGGAAGGCTGAATGCTTGGAATACTCAGATTTGTTCCAGTCACAAGAAGGGTGGAAGCTGGAATGGGGGATGGGAAGGTTTTCTTTCTGTGCCTTATGATCCATGAGCATACACACAAGGGACATTTTTTCTTCCTCTGAAAGGAGAGCACACCTAGGGAGTACACTGACCTATCAGAGCTAATACAATCTTATTAAACCCTACACTTCTACAGCTGGACACAGTCTCAGTCTTTATCACCGTCAGTGACTTTCAGAGTACACATTCATCACACTTACATGCTTCCAAAACAAAATCAAGTTATGAGCACATCTTCATGGCTGTAATGTTTTAATTACGCCTAGGTAACTGGATTTTAGTCTTGCCTGGGAACTAAATTAGTATTTGGGATATAGAGTGATCTTCTTACCAAGTGTCCACTGCCCTCTAAAGCTTTATGAAAAAACTACATCTACGCATCAGTCATCATTCTGAAAAAGTCTAATATGCGGTAATTCAAGTGAATTTTCTTTTTATATAAAAAAGTCAAAGAAACAAATCTCACAACCATGTTCTTCTAAATGTAAAATGACTTTGAGCAATTAAAACTGTCTTTAATCACTCCTTGCATCCTTCTCATTACATTACTAGACATGGATCAGGGTGTTGTTTATGTCCACAAATTTGAGCAATTTGTAGGTTACGCAGATTTATGCCTGTACGGGACTGTACACAAACAAGCAGCTCCTAAATTCTGAACATAAAATAGTTTCCAAAAATTCTTGCATAAAATGAGAAGCTAAAAAACTCTCCACCTTCATAGAAAGGGATCAAAATGGCAACATAAGTCTCGTATCTCCTCCTTTCTTGAATTAGTTCAATTCTCCTCCCCAGAGGATCTAGAAAGTTCAGAAAACAGGAAGGAAGATGGCACCACACAGTCACACAAAGCCCTTAGCTGCGGGGGACCAATCTCAGTTTAGATCATGATCTTATTTCTGAAGTTTGTAATCGCCTTATCTGCCATGGACGACACCAACACCCTCCTACTACCCCCCCCCCCCCTTTTATCTTTTTAAAGGTCTAATCAGACAAACAGGAAAGTCAGGGAGTAGAAGAGATTCCCACCATAATACCTGTTACTGTGCCTTGCCCCAGACCTTACCATACACTGAAATGACAGCCAGGATAAGCCATGCAGTCCATTCAGGAAGGTACTTAATGAACACCAAGGCCATGAGAGCACTTATCATAATGAGATATGCCTGCTGGAGCCGGAGTGGACCCTTCCAATGAATACAAATCATTCCCACAACACCGAAGTTCCAGATCATGAGTGCCACTGTAATGTAGTCCATGGCAACGTTATAGGTCTTAAAAACCTCACTAAAAAAGAAATAAAAGAAAATACTATGGACCACATTTGCTCAAAACAATGTAAACAGGTTACAGATGCAAGTTTCATAATACTGTTATTTAAAATTTTCATATTCATTGTTAGCACAAATGTAAAATTCAATCTTCAATTAGAACCTCCCTGTTCTTAACAAAAGGGGTAGTTTTACCACTGTTTGTTTCACACCAACTCTTTCACTTTTCTGAAAATTATCATTAATGTTTTATTTCCTTCTCAAACAAAACCAAAATTGACAGGAAAGGACACAGCTAGGCTGGACAGAGCCTTGAGCAATATGGCCTAGTGTGAGGTGTCCCTGCCCAAGGCAGGGGGGTTGGAACTAGAAGATCTTGAGGTCCTTTCCAACCCTAACTATTCTGTAATTCTATGACCAGTCACTCTAACTGTGCATATGATTTTTGAACATCAGAAGGAAGAAGGAAAGCCTTTAGTCTTTCTACTCACACATGTTCATGGAAAAGTGCTACCTCCAACCCAAACCCAAAGGAGGTGAGACTTTCAACTCACCTCCACCTAGCCTGCACTGCACTTGTGCAGCAGACCTTGGCTTTGTATTTCAAAAGTTGTTAATAAGGTTAGAGAAAATACTGATCAAAAAAAGGCATCACAGATCACTTTTGGCAAAAATTAAGTGACTGAAAGAACACCACTTTCTCCCCTTATTGTCCAAATTAAACAAGCTTCTTCAAAAAGAAGTGTACCTGTCATCAAGTGGTACAAAAATACACAGAAGTGTAATAGCTCTGTGGCACAACTCTAGTTACAAACCCTGATCAGGTTGCTTGTTTTAGAAAATGCCAACTATTATGAACAACTTTTCCTGATGTCTGGATAAAGGCACTCTTCCAAATTTGAAAAGAAAAACACAACATATTTTGGTGAGAGAGGCAGTTCTTTTCAGTTGATTCTTTTCTGACACTCACATGCAAACAGCCTTTGCATATACAGCCCACCACAAAAGCCACAAAGTAAACAACCACTCGAGTCATATGGCTATGAAAAATTAAAGTTATCAGAAGATATGCTAACAGAATAAGCTACCCTGTAGAAGACAGCTTATTTTAGTGATGCACATGATGGACAACCTCTGTGTATCAGATGCACTGTAAACCCACAAATCTCTCTTTTAAGTGTACTCTATGGAACTATATAAAACTAAAGATTTCATTACAATAGTTTACTCACTGGCATTCTTAAGATTCAAGGACTAGTTCTAAAATAAACAGACAAAGTGAGACATTAAAAATAGCATATTAATGCTTTAGTTCACTTACCCCAGGTAGATGAATGAGAAAAAGAAAAGCAGCAAAAGAGAAGAAATTATAAGCCAGCCATGGATCACCTGTATAAAAGATATCAATACAGATTTTTTTAAGATTTGTTTTTTTTAAATTAGTATCTACTTATAATGCTTTTATTTTCCATTTTGATTTAAGCAAGAAAGTTAATATTCAAGATAGCTCTCCTGGTTTTTGCTACGGTTCATATTTAGCCTACACACATTACTGTATTTCAGTTTACACTTATGAACTGTAAGTGCTTTGTGATCTTTTGATAGAGGTGGTATACAGTGAAAATTACTGTCTGTATATTTTTTAGGCCATTTTGACAAGTGACATTAATAGCAGAAGTATCCAGTATTAACACAGATGGAAAACATGGTTCATTTTTGTGGAGTTAAAGAGCCTGATCTGATTTTAAAACATTTTCAGAATACAGTTATAAAATTAAATGCTGGAGCATAGAAAAACCTTCAGTTCTTATCTGCTGAAATTCAGAATTAGCATGTCATTGATGAATAACTATATAAGGATTTCTATATTCTCATATGAATATATATCAATCATCTACAGACAATCCCTAATTCTGATATGAGAGCAGATACACATGCCCAGCAATTTAACTAAAAACAGTTCAGGGTTGCACTCAGTGGAAACATGCATAGATTTAACCCTGGAAAAGACAGACACGCAGACTTCACACTGACAAAAGTGCATAGCACTTACATATATTACTGTGCAAAATTAAAAATTAAGATTTAAGAGACCTGTAGCTTTTGTAATCTCTAAATTGAGAATGAAACATATTTGTCAAATTCCCAGCACAGAATCTTACATATAAAACCAGACCCAACACTGCAAGTACAAAACCACTCAGAAGTAGTACTCTAGAAATTCAAGCTGCATAAGAAATCCTGCTTGAATTAGACATGCTTAGTGGAAAATTAGCTATATATGTTCACCAGATTGAAGTATTCAGCAAGTGTTTAGAAACTGTGTTATCTTTTTCTCTTCTGAAAGATGTGTAGTAGAATGTAACTTATGGTATAGTTCTTAAAGTATTTTGCAAAAGTTAGATGTAAAGCACATGTGCACAGACTGAAGGAATCATGTTTACGTGAGGCAAACAGGACTTGCCAGCAAATTAATAATCTAGCTATTAGCTGGTAATTTAGAACATTCAGCTTAATACTAAATTTTTCATAAGCATGTTTTAAATTCCCAGGGATTTTTGAAACATTCATTCTCATCCCTCACAGTCTTTCAAAACAGGTTCAAATTCAACCTTCAGCCTAATAAAACTTGTCAGTTAACTTGCTAATCCAACAGACTGGCTTTCCATATTTCCTAGTACAGTCTCTAAAAGACTTCATTTCCCACACATAATAAGCATGGTGCTTGTAAAGATGCTGCAGGAAAACTGCCAAAGTATCTGTATCAATCAGTCAAACTGTCACTCAGAGCTAGTGGGGAGGGAAGAAAATGTACTAAAGCTGAAGACTGAAAGATACCTGAAACGGAATCCAACTTTCAAATAGCTGGTAAAGCTATCTATATATCTAGGTAGTGACATAAAAAGAGGAATTTTAATTCTCTGTAAAATCAGTTGAAACCACTTTTTTCCTTTAATAACAACATGACTTCTAGGTGTATTTATTATATTTGTAGTATAAGCTCTTAAACTTTTTTACCACTTAAGAAATTAAAGTGAATACTACCATTTCATTCTACTAAAGAATAAAAACAATAATATCAAACCCCAAGGCCATTAGTACCAAGGCAGTTTGCACACACTTTGCATAACTATTGTCAGCAGTACTAAAGGTATTTTCAAGACTTGTCATAAGTGGGTATTTTATACACAGAAGTTTGTTTTATTCTCAGTATGTCTCTCAGTTGCTATAGCATTTTTCAGATCACCAGCCTCTTTTCATACAAGTGATTTTGCCAAAGTGCTTCTTCCAACTTTTGGCCAATGTTTTCCAAGCAGGATACTATGGCAGGTCTGTTGCCTACTAATCAAATAATCTTAATTCTTCATTTGACAACAGCTTCGATGCTAACTGATTGCTGGTACAGAGTTGACTTTGATGGCAGAATGCAGAGAATTAAAATGAGCTACAGCAGCCAGATCTGGCTAAAACAATGACACATGCAGAGAATAATAAAAAACAGTATAAGAAAAGTCAGTCAAATAGAATCATCTTCGAAGATGCTGTTTGTGATTAGATGTAGGAGCTAGAATGAGGACCATGCTTAACTTATCACATACAGAAGAAACATAGGAAACTAACAGCAGTAAAGCTGTGACAGTATTTCCTTTCTTCAAAGGAGTTTTCAGATAAAAATCTCATGAAAAATAAGCATGTTATTACTCCCAGCCGGAGGCATAATGTTCTTTCATTGTAAATTCCATTCCCCATAATCTAGACTACATACTGCATGCAAAATACATTCAGATGGACATGTAACTACATTTTACAGCATTCTGGTATAGCAGCATAGAAATACACTGTTAGCAATTATAAAAATAAGTCATATTTCTTTTAATTAGCATAAAACAACTACAGAAAATTTCTGTTGTCTGATCATTATAATTTTTTTACTACAGCAATTATTTTTGTAAGAAGAATGTGCAGTACTTTGTAAGGTCAAGAAGGAAGCCAGAAATGTGAAGAGCTTCATAAAAAATAGTTGATGCCTTCAGCACCTAAGGAGAACCCACTGGGTGCTAAGGAACCTAGCTGAAGTATATCAGTTATTTGACTTCATTAGAATGAACACAATTGGCAATTTAAAAAGAAAACTTTGTCAGTCCAGATTTAACACCACAATGTGATAAAACAAAAGTCTATACCTAAAAAAAACAAACAAACACCACATTCCAAGCTGTATGCAGATTCAGGCAAAAATAATTTCCCCAGTCACTTCACAGATACTTTGAAAAGGGGTTTCACCTACAGCCATAAAGACCAAAACCATTTTCCCCTCTTGGTGATAAAATAAAATGAAGCAAAGCTTTGGGCCAGTGCATGGATTCCACTATGTTTTACAATCATGAAACAGGTTCAAGGTTCTGGCTGCATACTTGGAAGTTTTATTAGGCCAAGCCTTGTCAATTTGGTCATCAAAACCAAAAGGCAACCAAGAATTTTCACAAAGAACTCCTCCCAGGCAATTTATTTATGCTCAGCCTGGACTTGCCTAGATTACATCATATGATTGAAGTCTTTTACAAAAGAGCCTTAGTGTCTCTGTGTTTGCTATTAGGATATTGTCTGGCATGTACAGCCATGCACACATCACACTGTTTGGAGACTTCTGTACTGGGGTAGGGCTGGGAGAGGGGAGGAGAAAAGGCCCTGAGGTCCTGAACAGATTTCAAATGGTAGGACCAGGTCTGTACTTCGTAAGTTCTTGACTGCAGGAAGATTTCACATTCCTGTGGGTATCTCACAGCAATAGGAAGCAATGGTACCCCAATTCTAACTGACAAAAGAGCCAGCAGATTTAGCACTGGGCCTATGTCTCCTGCTGCCTCAGAGGAACAGTGGCCACAAAAACTGTAACAGTAAACCGAATCACCAATTCTGCTACACTTGCTCACTCATCCTTGATAACATCCTTCACTTTGTTCCATTCTCAATAATCTGTACTAAAAAAATAGCACAATTACTCAGGTTAGATATATTTATACTCACCTTGTAGCACCTGTATTTGTAAAGCACAACCAGGAGTATGGTCATGACAATGATAACACTGATCATGATAGCTGCGTTGAGAATTGAATTCAGGGCTCTCTGTCCTACTGTCTCTGTCTCTTCTGTGAAAGGAGTGTAGATGCTACAACAACAAAGAGTCAACTGAAATGCCACTGAATGCAGATGTTTCTGATACATGAGGCATACATCAACTGAAATTGCACTGATCTTTCAATTCAGAGCTGCAAGAGCAACACCTATTTCCTACTTGGGCAAAATTTGAAAGGCATAGTATCATATTAGGCAAAATTTAATTAAAAAAAACGTAGAAGACTTGCTTTTCCTACATTGTTAGATTATTACTGTTTTGTATTTTGTAAAACAATCAAAAAAACAGACCACAATGTTGCCTGATAAAATTACTCACATGCTATGACTCATTAGACTATTACTGCAGCTAGACCTTTATGAGCACACCATCTACTGGATTTGCAGTGAAAGGATCCCCCAGTGGTTTCAACAAACCAAGTATGGGCTCAACTGTCTTAAAAAAATACAAGATACTGGGGAAAACACTTCACTGGTGGGTGAGAACACTTACCATAAATAAAAATCTAAAGAAAAATAATTCCTTGATTAAAAACTTTGACGGAGAGAAAGATCTTTGTGTTTTATTGAAGCATTTTACAACATGCTTATGTTATACAAACATTTCAAAGGCAAACACACTTTGAACCATTTTGTCTGGATGTTTTCGCAATGGAATATTTAGACTGATTTGCTGCAGGTTGTGACAGGTTTAGTGCTCTTCCTTTATTCCTTTCTCTCAAATTAGCTTTCACTGAAATTGCCTTTTTTTGACAACATGACTATTTTACCAAAAAAAAAACAAAACAAAACCAAAAAGCAAACCAACAAACACCTCCCCCCAACCCCCCCCCCCCCCAAAAAAAGCCATTTTCTATACAGGAAACCTGCCAGAAAAAATCTGTAGATGCAACTGAAGTGAACCTCAAAAGCTGTTTTCCTCTTCCATTTGTATTTATTTATCAAACAGCAGAGATAAAATCAGAACTTGGCATATCTGTTACTTCATTTAAATGAGTAGCTTCTTCCTTTTCCAAAATGTTTGTATTGTAGCAGAGTACAACTGAAATGGCTTTGACTCAGGTTTCAGTTTATTCTCTAAATGCCACAGGGCATGATGAAGGCTTAAAATGAGAACTAGGATTTGAATCAAGTAATAACAACCACATTAACCTGACTAGTCACCAGATAGAAAACAAATGTCAATAGTACCACAAAGAGTCTGGTTTCTGGATGGAATACAACAAAACAGTCTTTGGGCTGGTGAAAGAAAAAGGGAGGCAAGATGGAGTTCCCTGCTTGAATTAGACTCACAAAGAAACGGAGATTATGGAAAATTTTCTAAGTTAGTCCATTAAAAAGATAGGGGGGGAAATGATACATACAGCTGTCCATCCTTGCGTGTGTAAAAGCTGACAGACTTGATGGTTGCAACAACGACCACCATGCAAAGTGTGACAGGTACAAATAACATAATCACATGTTTTGCGCCATATTTCAGCGTCAGCTCCTCATCTTCTTCTTCTTCTTGTTCCACCACTTGCTGAATGTTTTGTGGCTGCCCATTGGTCTCAGAGTCAGGATTGTCATTTCTTCTGCGCTCACTATTATCATGGCGACGTCTCTCGCAACTGTCATTCTGCAATACACAAAAAACAGTCTCCTCAGCAACTATCCACAATTATACTCCTGTACATGAAGCAAAAGGAATACATTTAAGGTAATATTTAATGTCAGGAACACGTGGCTCAGCAAGGACTTAAACAGTAGTAATTAACTGCATCACATAGTTATCAAAAGAATGGGAGCACAGTGTGATGTTAGAAACAAAAGCTGAAAGTAGGCTGGCTGCATCTAACAGCTACATCCCCTTTCCTTTAAAACTGAGTAAAGACTGACAGCTTTTCCCCCTTGGTCCAAACTACAGTTCATACAAGGATACATGATAGAAGATTACTCTCAGCTTCACAAGAATTAACTATATCTGTTCCTAGAAATGACAGATATTTATGAACCTAATTCCATGAAAATCCCAAGAAAATTCCTGTCTTTACCACATTACTCCCACTACCATATACTAACTAGAATATATTAAAATGGAGTTTCAAGAAGCACTGTGTTCCCACATTTTTAGGGAGAAGAATGACACAGAAATGGTTATCAAACTCAGGTAATTCTCAGCCTTTGTACTGAGATTTGATCTAGAGATTTAGCATGATGAGCTAAGCTTGCAGATTCTTTCGCTCCTTTCCCAAGGATACTATTGACACAACCTTTTACTGGCACTGAAGAAATTCCACCACCCCTGTTAGCAAATACAAAAGAGTCTCCTAGCTTTCCTGATGTTGCTATATAAAACACCAAGGGTATAATTTGAACACAAGGACAGAGGTAAACTTTCAACAGAATTAAGGTTAACCACAAGCAAAACCAGACTGGAAATAACACCTACAAGTAAATGATGGGGTCTGCACTCCTCCTGGTGTCTCATACCTTTTGACCCTCTGCAAGAAGCCCCATCAGCAGGGGACATTCAGCCTTTTATATACAGTGTGCATATACAGAGAACACAACAGGAGAGTAACCTATGTTTCACCTGTTCTGGACTACAAAGAAACAAAACCATTTTATGTTTACCAGTCACTCTAAACAAGCCCCAAAACGCAGTAGTAAGACTACTTTTTTTTTTACTGCATTACTGTCCACAGCCAATGCTGTACCATTTCTATTTCTTCCGCTCAAGAGCTTTAACGTAGGAGAACTTACATACAGATTTTTGATCCCTTACAAAATTAATCTGATTTCTTCAGAATTACTTCAAACAGTTTGATTAAGTGCACTAAAACAGCTTTAGATTAAAATGTACAACAAACTGAAGGATGAACTACCACTCATTAAGTAAAATTGCTCTAGACATGAGATAGGGCATTGAAAATAACCTAATGAATTTCTGCTTACACAAGTAATTTTTTCCTTATACATACAATGTTAAAGTCTCATTACCTGTTCTTAACAGCATTTACAACCATAACTGCTGAGTTATACCTCATTAATTCACTGCAGGTTTTTGATAAATCAATAATTATTTCAGAGATTCTTTATAAAGGATTTTCCCAGCCCTACCCTCCAGAAAGATCAGATGTCAAGTCTACACTCAGGAACTCACATAGGGGTTTTCAAAAGCACATAAGTGATTAAGGAGTACAAGTGCCTGGACTTTGAACTGCAAACACTGACACTGCTAAAACCTTTGTTGAAGCTTTACAACTTCTCCAGCTCATGAAAAATTTGCTTTTACAAAACATCACTAAGTAACAATACACACCAAACACTTTCCCTATTTACTCCTTTTCTGTGGTATCCTCAGGATCAAGGCTAAGCAGGGTTTCAAGAACTGTCCTCACGGAAGGTTTGCTTTATTTTTTCAAAAAAGAAACTGAATATAAGGGGAGGAAAAAAAGTCTAAAATTCTCTTAGCTAAACAATTAAAACTAGCAGGCAAACAGATTTTGAGACTTCTAACCTTAGTTTTAACCTTAGTTTGAATTTAGTATCATTAAAGATATTCTGTTCAATATTATTTCTTATTAAATGATTCACTATAAATCACATGGAATTTTGTGTAAAGTCCTCACATATAATTATTGAAAATCAGATAGAAACAGCAGTATGGAAGAATGCAAAGAGATCATGTTTAATTATTCTGACATGCTGGCTGCAACTGAACCTCCTTCTGTATAGATTATAGCTGAAATGTAACATTTTTTCACTTTGACAGTAACCTACTCCATTTCTCTCAGCCTAAAATAACAATAAACCCGTTTGCCTAAATAATCTGCCTGAAATGATCATAAGTAATACTATGTCGGAGATTATAAGAGCCTTGGAACACTTCACAAGCAAAGCAGACCTAGTATTTAGGTTTCTGCACACTTGCAGAATGTGTTGCTCTTTTTCTGCTGTAACAGCAGCCCAGCACAAGGAAGCCATTACCGCTATCTCAGGCATAAAAATGTAAAAGTGGAAAAAAATCCACAGCTTTGCAAAGCACAACACAGAAAGAGCCAAAAGAATTGCCTGATTAACTAGCACACCACTACAAAAAACTGCAAACTCAAACAGAAAGAGAAAAATTGAAGAAATCGGACAAGTATGTGCCATTTTATTCCCTTCACTAGTTAAGAACAAAGATGCGACCACAAAATGTCTTTACATACTAATACACAGTGCATGACAAGCAGACCAGCATCAAAAGAGTTGTAAGAGTTATCCTCTCATTTGCTGTTAAAACTAGGAAAAAAGTTGTCCTTTCAGGCTACTAAAGTGTAAACGTGACATGCGTGTGCCCCACTGCTTAAAATAACAAAATGCACTCATATCCTACCTGATCAGTATTAAACAGAGCAGAAGCCATGGACTCTTGCTGAAGTGGAAGCAAAGGAACAGACTCTTCGCTTTCCTCAGACATTGTTAAAAGTGAAAATTCTGAAGCTAAAAAGTCAGTAACACCTGTTGTAACACTGTAAGCAAATTAAGTTATGAACTATGTGCTTTCAGGTGAATAAACAGTATCAAAAGCAAAGTGTTAATGTGTTTTTTTCCTATCAGTAAAATAGTTAATAGCAAACCCAGAGCAATGCCCCTGAACCAAGAGATAAACACCTAGCATATTCGATAAGAGTTTTTATTTATTAAATCCAGATTCATACATCAGGAGCAGACCACTTTGCCTGACAGTGGGCACAAACCTTGCTAGTTCTCACATACGCCATTTAAATTTAAAGGTCACGATACAATGACACATACTGAAGACTCTTCTGAACTCTTGGGGTGTGACTGGAAGAAGAGATGGCAAATTATAGTACTTAGTGTTCATTCACACTCTGTTAGCCACAGAAGCTGGATACCCTTAAGCGGAAAAGCACTTTTATATGTTCCACAAAAACAAAGCAGATGTGTGTAGGTGAGAAAACCCATTACAACTATGTATTGAAACCACCCTAGAGTTACACTTAAAACATGGAAATAAAGCACCACAAGTAGTAGTAATTCATAAGTACAATCTGTTAGTGAAAATAGAACTATCTGCCCCCCATTGCTAGGAAGGAGCATCACCTTGCTCCCGCAAGATTGTGTGCGTCTGTAAGGATGGTGAGCCCACAGCTTATGACTGAGCTCTGCCTTTTTATCTGGCAGAAGCGTTCAATAAAAGTTAATCTCTCACCTGTCCAAGAGGAAATTAAGCCTTTTTCATTCCCTCACAAAGCACTTAGTAGGAAAGTTTCCACTTCCCCATTTTTATTTACAGTTTCTTACAAACAGTAAGGTTTTAGTCAGACTGACTTTTTGATTTAAAAATAACTTTTCAGGTGTCTGTTTTTTTTTTATTTTTACTGATATACCGGGTTGTCCATTTGGGATAAAACAAAGGACTTTTCAAAATCCTGGATTGTGTAGAAGAGTTAGAGCAGGGATCAAAATATTCTCTTGAATCACTGCCATAAGTATGGCTACAAGGGGCCCAGCCTTACAAGAGCATTTCTGTGTCACAGGGAAACCTGATATTTAAGAGCTATAAAAGAACAAAGAGCTGAGCATGACAAATCCAAGAGCCTGAGGACCACACCCAATCAGATAATCTAAACTTTTTTTTTTACCAAAACATGTGGTACAATGGGTACAGTTTGAGCAACAAATCTTTCAAAGCAATCTTATGAAAGTTTATGGTTTGAGTTCCCCCTTCCCACAGAAGCCTCAAGAACTCTGAAAGCACCTTAACAATTATTCACAGACAAGACAGTGCTGCTCTTCCTGCACAGCAGTCCTCCAGCAACAGCAACAAAACCCAGGCTTCCAGTTCTACCTAGACTAAAATGAACTGAGTGGGAAACCTATGAATTGAGCAGATCACAGCCAGGCTAGAACAAGAGTTCACTAAATCCTCTAAAGGTCAATGTTTGACAAAGGAGCATCCCACTCATCCCATTTTCTTTTTTTTTCTTGAGGGCTTGGACATTCTAACACCACTTTAAACTGAGGAAGTCTTATCTGTATATAAAAATTAATTTGGAACATTAGATGATACTTTACAGGATATTTCTTTCATCAGCTTATCACCACAACAGTCCAGATGAGAGACAACTACTCCCAGACAGATTTCTAGCATTCTGAACTGTATGTTCATCCGCACTCATTACTCATGCTGATTTAACTGCTATCAGGTAATAAAATTCTTACATACAGTGTTGCTGAGGTGGTTATCAGGGAAGTTTTCTGTCAGTTGCCCATGCTGAAACTGGGGTAAATGCGCAGATAGTTCTGTCATTGGGTCTGTCCTCTGGAAATCAGTTATTTATGCACAAAACAGATCTTCCCTCTTGAGATGCTGAAAGGAAAAAGATGTGTGAAAGTCTTTGTTGTTATATGACCAGGTTCTCTATTCCCTCCCTACCCCAATTTTTACAGTTCACATAGAGCAAAGACGATTTTCCATCTACACCATCACAACTGTATCACATCTACTAAGGAGTGGCAATATGGATTTTCCAGCATAAAAACAAAAGTGTCTAAGTGTTTCTAATTAGTTCATCAGCCACAGAAGTAACCCAGCAATAAACTAGTAATTCAAACCAGTTTTCCATTCCTTTTTGTGCAATAAATAAGAAGCACTGCATGCTTAGTGTCGGAGCTCTTTCATGTTTCTATCTCCACGGAGTACAATTGCTCCAAGTTGTTTGGTTTTGGATTGCTGATAAGCCCAAGGGGAATCTTCAAGCACAGACGACTGAGTTACACTTGATCCTTTAAAATCTGGATGTATCTTTAACACTTTAATGTAATGCCCCAAGAGCAATCTATGGAGAACTGAGCTGAGCCTCAAGAAGTAATGTTCATTTATTTCTCCTAGTGTTAAGTTTTCCCTATCAGCTAAATTCTCTATCAATAAATGCACAAATAGAATCATAGATTGTTTGAATGGTTTGGGCTGGAAGGGACTTTAAGTTCATCTAGTTCCAGCCCCTCTGCCATGGGCAGGGGCGCCTCATGCTAGACCATGTCACCCAAGGCTGTGTCCACCCTGGCCTTGAACATTGCCAGGGATGGAGCACTTACCACTTCTTCAGGCAACCTGTGCCAGCCTCTCACCACCCTCACAGCAAAGAACTTCTTCCTTATATCTAACACGAACTTCCCCTTTTTAAGTTTAAATCCATTACTTACCCCATATGCTTGTAACAGCTTTATACATTCCTCTACAAAAAAAGTCACATGCTAACATTTTCCTATGCAAACATGAATAAACTATGTGCTCCCTAACAAAGGAGAAGAAAGCAATATAGAGGGAAGAGGAAGCAGGGTGATGTAGCTACCCAAGTTTAAAAAAAACAAAACAAAAACCAAACCAAAAACATGTTAATTTGAAGAAACAATGAGCAAGCCTAGATAAATCACTGGCTTGGTTACACAAAACACAGGAAAGTGAATAAACCACTGCCTCAAGGCTGGAATGCCAGTCCCCACTTCCATCCCAGGCAGCAACTTGTGCTCCTTGTGCCAACTCCAGCATGTATCAGTCCTCTACTACAGCAGAGGACTGATAAATAAAATTACATTTTATTTACAAAATGGAAGAAAACAAATCCAGGAAAAGAAAACAAGAATATTTTTCTGCTGGTTTAGTGTACTTAACTAATGTATGGAGTGATCTCAAAACCTCATACAAGGGAGGACACCACAATGTAAGGCTTCTCAGCTTTGGTATCAGCAAGCCTCAAGTGCTGGAAGACAGCACCATGAAGAGGGAGTGACATCTATTTTCATACATGGCAAAATACAGAAGCCAGTTCTCTACTTGCAAATAAATGCTTATCTTACAAGACTAGTGCATAGCACTTACTAACTTCAACAGGGATGTAGCTTGCACTAAAGAGCCATTAGGAAGAAACACTAATTTAACCAGTCTAGTGGGAGCATGCAAACTGTTTGGAAAACAATTTTCACTAGAATGGCTCTCTTCTACATTTGTAATTGAAAATAAAGCACATCTAACTTACAATATAATGAAATGTAAGATTAGATGGAAATAAATAGGCAGTGTGCTGTTTTTAAAGTTTTTGCACTAATTCTTTGACTGGGCTACAGAATATAAACAATTTTGACTTAAGGCTGCCACTGGTAAAAATTCTCAGTGACAGGGTCACCACTCAGGAAAAAGTTAGGTATTTTTATCCAAATGTGGAGTATCTGAATGAGATTTTCCACATACCAGCATGTCAAAATTCTAGTTTAATTAAAATTATAGGAGAGGGGTGGAAAAAACAAAACCAAAGCACACCACCAAAAATCAAAACCATCAACCCATGAAACCCTAGGTAAAGCCTGGTAAAGAAAACCACCACAAAATGACCAGAACCACTCAGAGTAACAGAGAGAAACTGAAGACAGGGAGAAAACTGACAGAAAAATTACAGCATAGCCTGAATGACAGTGTCTACCAGGCCTCAATACTTATGGTTTGTTAAAATAATCCCCTTTGAAAACTTCAGAGCTCAGAACATGGATTCAGGACAAACAGCTTTATTTTCCTTTTTTTTTAACAAATGAACACTCAATTTAACTATGAAAGAATGACATCTAGAAATCAACTCTGCCTAAAGAGGCATAATTTTTTACTTGTTTTACCAGAAAAGGGGCTCACCAAAGCATTATTTTTCCTAATAAAGCTGTTAAAAATAAAACAGCCTGCCTGGAAAAGTTCTTCCTTGCTTCCTTTGGCTCTCTTTAGTACAAAAAAAACAGGATTTATTTACAGCTATAGCTTTCCATACACTATTTTGCCTAAAAGGCTGTAGTAACACAAGAAGCAGCTCTACAACGATCCTCTGCTGAGAGAAGAGGGACAGGTACCCATCGGTGCGGCAAGGTTAACCCCTGCCTTCTCCCTCCAGCGAGCAGCAGCCACTGCTTTCCTGGGGACACCGAGCGCCCCTCGGAGCTCGTCCTCAGCCTTGCCTCAGCCCTGAGCACAGCCCCGGCCGACCCGGCGTGGGGACCCGGGCCAGGCGAGCGGCTACCCCGCCGGCTCCCACACAGGCCGCGAGGCCCTGTGGTGGCGGGGCTGAGGGGTTGGGACCCTGCACAACACCGCTCGGCGTCACCGGCGCCCCATGCAGTCTCACTGCCGCAGCTCTCCTTCACCCGCCCACCTCTCTCCCGCTCCGGCCGCGGGAGGAGTCAGGGACCGCGCCCCTACCCGCGGCCAAGGGCTCACACAAACACCGGTCACGGCCGCCCCACGACCAACCAACCTGGCCCGGCCCCGCCCCGGGTTGCCCAGCCAGCCCGCCCTACACTCAGCCCGTCCCAGCGGGCGGCCACGACCCCCGGCGTTGCCGTGACCCGGGCTGCCCGGCGCCCCATACACCCACCTGCACGGCGCCCCTCCCGTGGTCCCCGCCACCGACTCCCCTCCGCCCCGCAGCCCGGCCCCACTCGCTTCCGGCCCGGGCCCCGCCCTCCACCCCGACCTCACTTCCGATGGCGACAGCCGCGAACCGCTGCTGGGCAGCATCGCCAGGCCAGGGAGCCGCCCGGCACCTGCCGTCCGCCAGCACGCACCTCCGCAACCACAGCGCCGGGAGGCGTAATCCGGCTATCACCGACACCCGCAGACAGGCGGGAGGCAGGAAGCAGCGTTTCTGAAAGAGCAACCCCACACCTTGCCGTGAAGCGAAAGCATGAAGTAGAATCACAGACTACGAGGAGGCTGGTTGGGTACTAGAGAGTGAGCGCTCTTTGAAATGTCAGCCAAGAGTAGGCCTACGAGAGAAATGCAGCTTGTCCTGCTTAACCTGGTGAGAGATGTTGCCAAGTAAAGAGTGGTATGACGAAAATATACATTTGGTTATTTGAATCTAAGTCATGCACTTGCTAAACGGTAGGAACCCCATCTTAAAATGATCCCACAAAAAAAAAAAACCAAAAACACCACCACAACATGAAATTAAGTTGAAGTGATCTTTGCATTTCAAAGTAAAACCATTATCAAAACTTAATCTAAAGTCAGCATGGCATCATTTCAAGAAGCTTTTAGTAGAGCTGTGACTTGTATGATAGAAACAAAGGAGAGTTCAAACTTGAAACTTACCTTGCCATCCAGGATGCAGGAAGGGTAATCCACAGTTCCTTTTTTAAAAGTGCATAACCTCGCTGGTTTACTATGATACAGGAAATGCTGATTTATATTCTAAATATAAAAGTGACATCTCTGAGGGACTATGTAATGCTGCATGTTTAAAATACATGTTGTATTTCACTATTTGACTACACTACAGGAAGATCTATGGGAAAATGAAGTGCCAGAACTGTACTGCACATTACAGTTAGGTTTTACATAAGCATTCTGACAGAAATACCAAGTTTCAATAGGTCATATGCACATGAAGTGGATTTAAAAGAAGCCATTTTCTGATCAAAAGTGATGCCTAACCATTAACAAGTAAAACTGCATGTTAAGATAAAAACAAACAAAAAGCCAAACATGGACATGCAGCTGTACTAGACTATTCTCTGTTTATACTATTGATACCTGTTTGATCTATGATAAAATGCTGATCAGCAATACCTTACACTGCTCATTTTTCACAGCCACGTACAAGGTTGTGTAAGTCTGCATGTACATCATCCACTGTTCCAACAAAGGAAACCATATATACAGAATATGAAAAAGTGTGATCTTACTGTAATACAAAAGCTAACAACTTTCAGTTTTAAGTGTATCCATTTTCTAAAATACTACTCCTGCAAGCAGCTATCTAGTAACTCCATTTAGTAAAAGCATGAAAGGTCTAATGCTCTCTCAGTAACAGGAAAGCATAAGTAGTAAGAAATAGGAATTCAGTAAGAAGCTAAACTTACTGTTAGGGACCTTCCTCCTGCCCACATTTAGAGCCACAATCATGTAGCTAGATGGTTATTTTTAGTGCAGGCTCCTGCTTAAAGAGAAGGGAAGAAGGAAGTACCCAAAATTAGAAAGACCAAATCATTATGTGAATATTCTAAGAAAATACTATAGAACAAAAAGTCTCTTACCAAATTAACAGCAATATAAAAAAATATATCATTCTTGGTAATGTATTTTACTTGTTCATAGTTTCACACTGCTTTCAGGGTTTCCATACTAATGGAAACAGCAACATTTTATATTTTGCACTCATATATTTCAAGTAATACGCAATGGCTGTTATGCAGAATCATTATCAGGAGACTAATGGCATGTGGTAGGTTAAGGTGCAAAGCCTTGTTCCACAGTGAAGTCCAGATCAATAAGTAGTATATCCAGTTCTGTTGTATAAATATTGATTCCTACACACACATACTATGTGGAACTTTCAAAGTACCTTTCCATCACAGAATGGATCATACTATGGCATGCTGCACTGAGTACCTGCTGGCAACATACATAACTTTGCTGATGGATCTCACTCTCAGTATACTCTTAATCTGTGCATTTACTAACATAATGCACATAGTGCACATTAAATCACATATTCAGACAGTAAAGTATTGTAATGTTGGCAAAAAGGCTTTTTCTACTCCAGATTTTCCAAGTTTATCTTGAAATACTTCTGTTACTGCACACTGAAAGAAAAAGTTAGCAGTTACCTTCTGTATTAAGAAACTCTCAGCAGTATTTGTGTTCTACCCCCCCCCGCATCACAGACACAAAATATAGTTATTGCTGACAAAACACCCATGAGTAAGAGATAAACATCAGAAGGGACTTTATAAAGCAACATTTTGTATTCTTAAAGAGGAAGATTTGTTGAAGTACTCATATAAGCCAAGCCAGACATACTACAGTGAACACTCATTTCTCTTTCCACTACTGAAGAAAACCTCAACTTCCACAAAATTATTTTGAATAACTAACAACTACTTCCAGATACTTATTTACCTGGATACTTCACACTCCAGCTAAAATTTTAGATGTCTTCCTAACTCAGATGCCTTCAGTCTCCTTAGGAAGAGTACAAGCCTATGTCAGTGCACAGACAATACAGCAGATGAATATACAGCTTTAGTTTCGGGCAGAAGAAAATAAGCTCAAGTTTCACAACTTGAGCTTTCAGTGAAGAATCTCAACAGGATGTTAGGCAATCTGGCACACAGTGGCATTACAATGCTTTTGTCACATTTGGCTTAACTACTGATAATGGCAGAGACAGAATGCATTATCAGCACGAGAAAAAGCATTACATGAAGTTCACTCTCCCTCTTCTCTGTGTTTATTACAAACAGATCAACTTCTGAATTTATTTATAATTTGGAGAATTTTTGGTAAATGCTGATGCAAAACCGTATGGGGAGAAAAAGGAAGTCACTTCTTAGGATAATATCAAGTTGCAGAAAAAAAGAGGAAGGTTGCAGCATGTAAGGATGTAAACCAAAACATTCTCACACAAATTCAAGTGCAACATAAAAATAACATCTGAACATTACACTTCAATTTAAAAAAAGAACATTTTGTGCTATGGAGTACTACAGGGATAAGAAAGAACGTATTGGGATCACATCTGAATTTTCAGGCTCTGAGTCACCTGACAAAGCAGGAGGTAGTTTTAAAAAACCCACCCCTCATTTGGGAACGCCTGTTGATTCAGAAACCAATGTTAAATAGAACTGCATGCTGCACAAGACTCCAAAAGAATGTCAGCCCTTAAATCAAATATATACATTTTTAATATCTGAAATATTTACAGGGTGGAACCTTTACACAATCCCATTTGTTAAGAACAGTGTTTTCAATTGTCCTCTCCCAATACAAAGAACTAGTAATTCAAGGTCACAATTATGTTTTCTGAACAGGTTAACCTGTATCCTTCACTTAAATACAATATAGAGATACTGAAACACCTTTACTCAATTTGTTTGCTATTAAGAATTGCTTTTAAAAATTAAAAATGTTTCTGAGACAGTTTGCTCCCTGGAACACGGTCCTCCTGCAATCAAAACAGTTCATAGCATATTATCAATTTGTCTTCTTACTCAGGTATGAGATAAAAAATGCAGTTTACAGTACATCTCATCATTTATACCCCATCAGCCTATTTATAAAAACCCATACAAACAAGGCAGGAGAATATTACCCTCTTTTTGTGGACCACAGACTGCTTACCAGTAGAAAACAAAAGTCAGGGCTAGTTTAACAGTATGGATAAAAACAAGACGTTGGCTTTGAAAACTTATGATTTAGTTTTTGTCAATTGTTATGGTCAGTTCCTCCAAACAAATTTTTCCTAAATACTAAAAATATATTTTAAAAAATAATTTCTTATTAAAAAAATCTGGTTATTTTGGAGACAGAAGGCATAATAGGAAAGGGCTAAACTGAAACTGAGCAGAAGATACCCTAGTTTTTAAAAAACCCTAAATCATCAAGTAGCACTTATTGAATTGAGGTCCTGCTCTTGTTTTAACTGAGCAAAGAATAAAAAACTTGCTGTAATTTGCACTTTCTAGGACAGAAGCAGAGCACCTGCAAGAGATTTGAGTTCCCAGCTTCATTAGTAATCTTAAATAGGCAATGTACCAAGACTACTGCTGGTTCACATCAGAATGAAGAGTCTGAGGGAATTCCTTTTCCAGAGACAGATGAGGGGAAAAAATGAACACACAAAGCTGTTCTGTGAAAGCAGTTCAAACCACTCATGTTTAAATTGCCTTCTGATAATTCCTTAAATAAAAAGAGGGAGGGTATGGGGAAAAAAAAAAACCCAAACAAACAAAAAAAATCACTGATAATTTGCAGTGAAACCATTTGTCTTCATCTGTAACTGATATAATTCCATTTTAAGTGCCAGTATTTTGCAAAACAGGGGCTTTTTTTCCTCAGTATTTACAGGAATCAGAGTAGCATAACAAAATTACCAGAGAGCATGTACAGTAGCTGCAGCTTATAAAACATACCAGTAATTGTACCTTGTGAATTATAAAGAGAATCAATGCAGGATTCAGATAACTAACTGAGAAGGTAAAGGGGACCTCAGAGCAGAGGACAAAAAAAAAAATTCACATTTTCTACATAAAAAAATACATGTCTCAAGTCTCTGAGAACAGAGAAAATTCAAAGTCTTTGAATGATGGGGGGAAAAAGGGGGAAAAGCCAAAGATCGAAATGGAACCCTAGAAGCAAGGAGAGTGTTTACTTCACTAGACCGATCTTCTTTGCTTCTGTCTCGTATATCAATAACCTCCACATTTTGACTATGAAAACTTCAGCTTCTTCATCTAGTACCTGTAGGAAATACACATTTTATACATTATTTTTAGGTTAGGCATTCCAGTTATAAAGACTAATTCTAGACACATCAGAACTACGAAGTTTGATCTGCTTAATCAAACAGCTTTCCTATCTAATGCTTATTTCCTATGCATGTTCTATGAATGCCAAATATTTCTGTCATGGGCTCCTACTATTTTGCAGAATTGACTATTAGCTTCAGTATAATGTAGGAAGTATATCAGTTACATAATTTGTGCTTACCATGGCAACATCATCCAGTATGCTTTGTGGTGAGCTGTGAGCCATAACCTGAAAAAAACCAAACAAACAAAACCCTCAAATGTTTTTAGACTGAAGACTCTGGGTAAACCATATAAACTCTCTGGACAAAACCCAGTTAATTCTCAAGGATTTTGTATGCTTTACACATGCAAAAAGTATTCACAGTTCACTAGTTCCCAATATTAGCCAGTGCAAAAATTAGTATTAAACTACATCAGATTCCATCATAATGAGTGCTAGTTTATGGCTATTTTCTGAAGAACAAGTTCCAGGAAGCCCAAAGATTTAACAGGTCCTGTATTTGCTGGCTATCCTTGCATCTCCAGTTAAGCTCTCCTAATTTGAGGAATAAGCCCCCCTTCCTTAAACAAGGAACTCCTATTAGAAGACAAAGGCAAAATTCTTCATAACATGCAGATGGAAAATTCAATTAAGTATTTCAACTTAGTCCCCTCCCAACCAAAACTGTCTTTCAATACCAGAAAACACCTTTTTTTTTAATATACACACATATATAAAAACTTAAGCTTGGAAAATATTCCACTTCTTTTCACTTTTTACCAACCTCCTGCACCACATAACTATCATTCTCATACAGTAGCCCTAAAAGACAAACTGAGAAAGTCATTACAAATATGAGTACCATGAAATCTGAAAAGAGTTTTTGAAATTCCATGTTGATGAAAAGCCACAGGGCTGTTGTGGTAGACTTAAAAAGGCAAGTTATCAGAATTTAGTTTGTAACTATGGCAGAAGCTATGCACAGTTTCATGCAACAGCCGAAAGGTATAGCAGAATGACTTCTAATGGTAACTCTAAAACCTCAGTATTTGCTTACTACTAAAGCAACAGCAGCATCTAAAGAATTTTTTAAGAAGCTAATCTGGTTGATCAAAAAATACATGTAAAAATCAAGATACTAGCTTTTTCCCCTGATTTCAAATAAATCTTACTTTTAAGCTAAAAATGTTAATGGCCAATAAGATATCAACTCTGAAATCTAATGATAAAACTATCAGTTAGAAGAGCTGCTCTTTAACTGCTCATTTCTTTATCCAATTCCAGATGTTTATGCAACAAGTAACAGACAGCATCTACCATGTGTATATTGATCCCAAGAACACAGTCTCTGATGACCATTACAGATTACAGACAAACTAAGAACAGACTGCCTTCAAATACAGATACTGCACCTTAAACACAGAGCAAACCCCAAACTTCACACAGGAAGATACTAACCTTAGAACAGACGAAGTCAACTAGCGTGGCTTCTTCTTCACCAATATATTCAATTATTTTCTTGTTGATCCATGGTCTAATTCGACGTTCCATTAATGTCTGGAAAAAAAAGACAAACTCCATAAATTTCCATAAACTGTCTTGAGACCATACTGACAGACAGGCAGCTCCAAGACCCAAACAACAATGCAGCGGAATTTTGCTATCAGTGAGATAACCCCTACTGATGTGGCATCTGTATTTCTGACAGCCAAACATGTTTTCACAGGACCTTTTCTCCCCTGTCTCATTAAACGGCTAGACAATTTGCAGCAACAGTTCAGGAGAGACCAAACAAAAATAAGCAGGCATACTTCAGAATAAGTATAATATATAGACAATCAATCAACTTACTGAATCCACAATTGACCAGTCAAGAGGATAAGCAAAGAGCTCCGGTTTGGCTGTGGGAATCTTCTCAATGAGACTCTTAATATGTTTGCGTTTTTCTTCTGTGTTGACACTGCCTTTGATGCTGCTTTTATCTTCATCTCCATAATCCAGGGGAACAAGTTTCCTTTTACGGGGTACATCATCACTGTCTTCATCATCAAATTTATTGAAAACACTATCCACAGCAAGCTTCTTCCTTTTTACAGCATTGGGCTGATTAGGACTATTGCAGGCACCTACAACCCAAAGGGCAGAATAACATATTTGTAAACTGTAACCAAAGCTTGGTTGCTCTTCACACATTTCTTGAGGAATGTCATTTTATATTATAGAAATGCCTGTGAATGCCTAGCATCAGTTTTTAAATCTCTTACAGTATGTTATAAAAAGGGTAAAAGAGGTAAGTATCTCAGAGTTCAGTCAAGATGCTTGCAAAATAGGGTCTTCTTTCTTTGATCTGAAACCAATTAGCACCCTGACTGATGGAGGATTATAGCATAAGTTCAAACCTTAGCAGAGCTAGGAAGTGAAAGGCTGCAACAATTCTAGCTATAGGAAAAGCATTAAATCAGCTGAATACCATCCTGGCTCTCTTTATTCAAAATCTAACACAGTATGAGCTCACACTGCAGCCCCAGGGTAGTGAAAAAAGATAATTAATGCATAAACATTCTGGAATACAAATATCCTCAATTCTGCTGCTCGGAACAGAATTTTTTTTTAAATTCCTAAGTACTAAAACTCTACACTCAAAGTTCCAGTCACAACTGTCATCAATTCATTGTGCTACTCTCAGAGGAAGTTAATCTTACTTTCAGTTTTCTTCTTTCAAAAAGCTCTTTGTGAATAAACAGATCTAAGGCTTAAATCTAACATATACTTACATCAACAAAAGTATGAGAGAGTTTTAAAAGATACATCTAGAGATCTATTAAAGTTGAAAAGCATGGGGAAATAACTATTCCCAGCTCAGAGCATTACAAAAAAATGGCAAGCCTTGAGCCTTCCCTCCCTTTTCCAGTCCAGATTCTGTTAACAGAGATCTACAAAACATATCTTCTGGATCACAGAAATAAAGCGCAGCATTTAGATAACATCTTGATGCAAGTACATAAAAAAATATATTTGGAAAACTGTCTGGCTACTCAGCTTAGTATTTTTCCCGTTCTGATCCTACACAGAACATGAAAATAAAATATAAACTTGCCCAGTTTGAGGCTAAGTCCTATTTTGGGCCGATGTTCCTCCGGCTGCTGTTGATCTGGTGAATTTTCATGAGGGATAATAATGCCACAGGGAGATTCATCACCAGGTGTGTTAGGGGTTGCATTTCCACTAGCAGAAGAAACAGATGGAGCAGAACTGATGGGTCGTAAAGTTGGTTTAAGGCAGGGCTTTTGTTCAGGCTCCTCCTCTTCTTCCTCTGGCTCTTCTCTTTTTTCCTCTTTTTCTGTCTTTTCTTCCTCTTCCTCCTCAGACTCTGGTTCTTGTTTTATTTGTGGCTGCCTACGCCGCTCAGCCTCCTGCTCCATCTGCAATGAAACAGACAATTAGCAAAACCAGAAACTTTCTCAAAAACAGTACTGTTGGAAAAGAATCTAAAGATCCTCCATTTCCCAGAGAACTCTGTTATTCAAGAACAAATATATGCAACTACTGCCATTATAGTTGGAAACAATGATCAATCATATTTGTTTTCAAACTCCATCCAGACACAGTTCTGGAAAGTTATTCTTATTCACATTCTGGAAAGTTATTGTTTCCAGCATTCTTACTGCTTACCTGGACTTCTTTTTAAGAAAAAGTAAACAGAACAGATATTAACTATCAGATCTCTCATCTGATTTTGCTCAATACCACCAGAATACCAAGGGCTCTTTTTTTCCTGTCAGACCAGCAGCTACTTACCCTCTGGAGTTCTGCATCTGGATCTGGGTGTCCTTCTGCCAGAAGGCGCTGCCTAATTTCTTCCAATTCTTCTTTTTCCCTTTTCCTATCCCGTTCATCTGCTTCCATCTCTTTCTCCCTGTCTCGTAGCCTCTTCTGAAGAGCACTACCCCTACAAAAGATACAGATTTTGTACTCCAAAGAACATTCCAATGAGAACCTTGTATGACACGAAATAGCTGATACAGACGTTTCTTCCACTAAGTGAAAAGTAGATTCATACAAACATTTGAGGTCTATTTTTGTAACAGAAGAATCCAAGATACCGGTTCCCAACCTTCCTATACAGAATTTACCCCATCACATAAAACAGATGGGGTACACAGTAGAGAATGGGACTGCCAATCTCCATAGAAAAAGAACCTAATTATTTTACATGTTTTGTCAAGAACCAATTCTGATGTTATTTTTATACAAATTTTAGTTAGTCCTATGCTGAAGAATCTTCCCCATCCTTTACAGAGTTAACAATCTTGTTCTTCATGCAATTTACAGCTTCCTTATAGTGAATTTTTCAGAGAAGCATGCTTGCTAGCTTTTCCCTGCCCTCATTAGCTTATTCTGGTATTACGCTGATCTCTGCTCTGCCTCACCCACAAGTTGAGGGATAGGAAGGAGCAACTACTCCCAAGCATTAACAAGTAGCATTAAGGAGCCTCCCTTTTCCCTCTGGTACTTACCAAGTGACACTGAAATAATTTAGATAAGTATATAACCCTTACCTCACAAAATAATCAGTCAAATATAAACTTCATAACCCTCTGCCAACAAACCCCACAGCTGTGTTAAAATGAGCAATGAAGATTTTATTGCTAGTAATCAATAGAAAGACGTACCTGTAGTATTTTGGATCATCTCTGTCATCATCATAATCTTCTAAGAATTCTTTTAACCGTTTGGCTTCTTTTGCCTGCAAGAAGTTGAAAAATAAGTAATGTTACAGAATAATTTCTGGTTTTCTTTCTAAGAGTTTAAAATTTAGTAATATTATTAGTAAGTTTATTTTATATATACTATGTTTCAAACTAAAAATAGGATTTTCCAAACAAAAAATGGAAAGGTTTTAGAATTGCATTATGCTCCAGGGACTTCTCAACTTGCTATCATATGCTCAACAGCAGATGGTACATCCACTAGGTCCACTGGGATCATGGCTATGACCTGCACACTACAACTCTGTTATTAGCATTTCAAAGGTTTTTTAAATATACCCCCTCCCTTTTGTTACATCACAAAAGAAGAGGATCAAAGTTCCTGTTCTTCAAATTCCTAAGTCTGGTATTGGATATTTTAACACGGCAGCTTAAGTGTGTTTCATCAGTGCCATTTTGTTTCAAGAGCCATGCTTTTTAAAAAAATAATTAGTTATGCATAGAAACAAACCTAATGGCTACTTCTAGGATAAGCACTCTTGTGTTACTAATCCAAACCATGTGGCACAGTATCAATGCACAGGCCTAAAACTGAAGGGAGGGAGGAAGGGACTAGAAAAGGAGACATCTTCCCCCCATCTGATAAAACAGAGAAGAAAAAACAAAGAAAATAAGTAGTTCTTTAAGGAGAATATAAATTAGGACATTCTAACTTGTCTATAAGCAATATTCTTAAAAGAACAGCAAGATATTTCAATGCTAATGACTGAGAAACAGATCATGATTTCGGTTGTAAATTCAGCACAGAATTTCACACTGCTCTCTGCAAGTGCAATCCATAGCCAGCATCCAGGAGAATCATGAACAGAAAAATATTTTTGAGTCATTCTCAAACATTTATAGTGAAAAATTAGATTCCACATAAACCAACGTGTTTTCCAGGGGGCTTGGGGTTTTCTTCCCCTTTTTCTTCCCTTTCCTGTGTATCTCTGCATATTCTGCCTTGAAATAATTCCCAATCCATCTCCTATTTAGAACTCTCTCATATTCTCTCTCCTTCTCTAGGAGAATTGTAACGTGAAACAGTACAACCACAATTTAAAATAAGTTTTGTGTTGAAGCATAAAGAAGTATGAGATTACATAAGCATCTACCTTCCAACAGTGTCTTTTTTTTTTAAAAAAACTTCCAAGCGTTACATGGATAACTGGTAATTTCACAACTAATGAACTAAAGAGACATTTGCAAAACAGATAGATTAGGATATCATGTATTACAGAAGGTACAGGCACATGAGCAGGTTGGAAATAAAAGGACTGGTCTAGTTCTATGTGCATGACATAGCAAAGCTTACTATGTTCTACAAATCTGACACAAATACAGGTTACAGATGTAATAGTGCATGATTATCAAACCCCAGTATTTTGCAGCTGCCTACTTCTCATTCTTTTCCCTTCACAAGACCAAGCCACTAGACTTTGCTTTCTAGACTCTCAACTGTACTCCCAGTTATTAGACATTTCTGTTTAAAGTCTATTAACTTTGTTTTGTATAAAAATATATATGATGTTTATATAAAATGAGAGCCCCATCACTGTCTGTAGATAGTAGTAGAAAGTCCCATTCTAAATGGGACCCAAAGAACAAGAAGGGAAAATTACAAGTATAAGCCTTACCATTTCCCTCCTCCTTTCTTCTTCCCTTTCAGCCTCTTTTTCATATTCTCGACTTTTCTTCCGTTCTCTGATTTCCCAGTTTTTAAGACGCTACAACAAAAGAAAAAACACACACTCCAATTTCAAGCACTTCAAGAACAGTATTACTACTCTGAAGTTAGTTTGGGTTATTGTTTAAAACCAACTTCATTAAAATTAAGCAAATGATTTATTTATAATTTAAAATGCCAGAATAAGAAGTCCAAAGTTGTTGTAACTTACATATTCTGGCCTAGTTCATGCAGTCAACGGATTAAAAATAAATTTAGGAAAAGAGAGGGAGAAAGAATGATGCATTTTATAGAAGAACACTTATTAATCACCACTCAGAAACAATTTTTTCTTAAGGAAACTTAAAATTCCCAACCTACCTCTTGATATGCAGCTTCTTTTTCACGCAGTTTCCTCTCTAATTTTCGGCGCTCATAGGCATCTTCTTCATCCTCTTCACGATCTCTCTTCTTATCTTTCTCCCGTTCCCGTTCCCGCTCACGTTCTCTCTCCCGTTCCCGCTCACGCTCTCTTTCCCGTTCCCGCTCACGTTCTCTCTCCCGTTCCCGTTCTCTTTCCCTGTCTCTGCTTTTTTCTCTGAAGGAAGGAAGTCCAAAGTTAACTACAAGCGCCTTCCTCTCCACTCAAATGATTTCACTTCAAATACATAATGCACTGCTTCTAGCATCTTACAAGTTATTCTCCTGCAATTGTACAAGATGAATGGCAGATACAGCAATGGGCATAAATCAGTACTTGTAATATACTCAAAACCCCATTTACCTAAAAGTAATTGAGTACCACCATTAAATAGTAGTATCTACAGAAACTAACAGTGAGCACACTGCAGTTCTTATCAGACTGTGTTAGTAGTTCTCCATAAATGACAGCTAAAACCCCCACAAATTAAGGGTATGCTTAAAAAAATCTTCCATGTTTACATGGCTTACAGGCAACAAGAACCCTACTGACAAGATGATTTAAAGTGAAACACCTATTTTTTCCTATGGTGAAGAAGGTAAAAAGCAGTATTTAGAGCTTGACAGATTAGCCACAGTTTAAGACTGAAAGGAATCCCCTACTTTCATTAAAACACACACACACAGACAAAAAAAACACACACCCCCCCCCCCCAAAACCCCAAACAAATTCAAAACCCCAAACAAAACAGCAAAAAAAAAAACAAAAAACACCCATCCCTCTTCCCCCATAACAAAGGAATGTACTTAACCTTAAAAACCACACACATAAAAGAACCTCAATTAGGAGTAAAGCTACCCATGGTTGCAAGGCCAGGTTGGACAGGACTTTGAGCAACCTGGTCTAGTGGAAGGTATCACCGCCCTTGGCAGGGAGTTGGAACCAGATGATCTTTAAGGTCCCTTCTAACCCAAACCTTTCTACGATTCTATGAAAAAGATTTGACATAAAACCACTACGGTTGAGTCATGGTTGGGCAGTTGCTTACGCATATTGCGGTCCTTGCATTCCTGTGCTGTGGAGGCAAACAGGTATTCTTCCAATTTGTGTAAATACACTTTCTAAGATTTTAATTTCCTAGTTTTATGCTGATCTATAAAAAGGACCATTCTCTTGAATAGCAGCTGATATGCTGGACTATACACACTTAGTAAACAGCACTTAAAAACCAGAAATAAATACCAACTTGAATGCATTTACCTTGATCTGCTACGATCCTTGTTGCGATCGGAACTCCTTTCACGATCTCTGTCACGGTCTCGGTCACGGTCTCTGTCTCGGTCCTTAGTTCGGTCACGATCCCTATCTCGCTCTCGTTCACGCTCCCGCTCCTTCTCCTTCTCTCGTTCACGCTCCCTCTCTCTTTCACGCTCCCTCCTTTCTCGTTCACGCTCCCGTTCCCTTTCTCTTTCTCTGCGTTCTTTTTCAATTTCCTGTCTTTCTTTCTCCTTTTTGCCTTTTTCCTCCTCCAGTTTCTAAAAACCAACAAGAGAACTTTCATAGTTAATTTTGTAGTTATAGGAACTGGATATTCCCGGCGCAACACACAAGGCAGGTAATGGAAATACCAAAACCGCCACTGATTTTAAAATATTAAATAGGGTTTGGTGGGTATTTTTTGGAACTCGTAAGTATGAAATCAAAATGCAGCAATCACAAGACTAAGTTTCGTGCAAAAGCATAGGTCTACACAGACCAGCAATCTCCAACCTTAGAGTAGGGCTGGCCTCATATTATAAGCTGACTGAACTGCACATTCACAGTGCACTGCAAGTCATGATTCAGGTGGGCCACAAATTCCATTGGCCCTATAAGCCACTTGGGTACAAGCAAAGCAAACTTCTAACTGATAAATTAGTTCTGTTCAACTATGAAAATATATTTCAGTGGAATGCTTACTGGGACAGCGAGTTGTTTCCCAAGAAGACCTGGCAGACCAAAACCATCCTATATGAAAACTTGGGTAAAGAAATTTATCCACTTACACATGGTGCATGTGGTTAAACAGTGAAGAGGACTGCAACCTTTCCCCTTTTCCCCTCCCTAAAAAAAGTTCTAACAGTTCATTGGTAAGAACTGGACTCTGCTGAATGGAATCCTTAACTTCCACCACTGCAAGATGGAGAGAATTACAAAAAAGGTTGGAAATAGCTCTTTTGAAACACAGAAACTAAAGGGTTACCTGCTACAGTTCTACTAAAAATTGTACAAAATTGCCACTTTTTTCAATTAGAAACAGTTCCTATGACCAGAATTCCTATAAGACAATAGAAAATACATCAACAGAATGATAGATAAATCCATCCTTGGAAGCAATTGTTATGTGTTAACTTACAGATGCTGTGCTAGGACATGGACCGCCAACACTGGATTAACCTTGCCTATAAGCTATGTTTCTGGGAGGAAGAGCAAGTACACGGTTCACAAATATACCAAATAACAACCAAATACACCAAATTTCAACCTGATGGATGCCAGAATACCACTTTTTTTGAACAAATATTAAGCAGAATAAACATGTATATCCCCTTTGGCTCCACGTTTACCATCACTGAAATGAAATTAAAAACTGGAACAATGAAACAGTATTTTCTCTGGTTTGTTTGTTTTGGGGTTGGTTTTTTTTTTTCTTTTCTTTTAAACAAAGCATTTAAGACAACTTTAAAAAGCATTCTTACCTGGTAAGTATTCTTCCGCCACAGGCACCAGGGACCAGAGAACCAACAAAGGATTACAGAAATAAAGCTAAATAACTAGTGATTAATGTATCCAGCGAAACTGCATTGCACTGATAGCACATACAGGCAAACCAATGTTGGATACATTGAAATCACAAAAGAAAAAAGGGACTAAAAATGGTGGGAATTGGTAGAAAACTGATATGAGAAAACCCAAAACTTAGATTCTACAATATACACTGGGCTGAGAACTAATCTCTAAAGGACTGTATTTTACAGGAGCTTTACAGTGTTAAACCTCAGTACGGTCAGATGTTAAACTACGTTGTCAACTTTCAAAAATCCAACTTACCTCAAATTTCATATACTTTTAAAGAAAAGTTTACATACTGAAGTGGTTGATACTTACAGGTTATCTTAGATGTTCCAATAGAAATTTCTTTGGTTGAACTCCTGCTTTTTTGCCACTCTCAGAAACTTTGTTTGTGATGAAATATCAAGAGAGTGTGTTTCTTTTTAACATATTCACACCAGGGTAAATACATACACACAGAGACAAGTCTTGGTGTATTAAAATCCATTTTGTAGGTCCGCTTTCTTAAAATCCAATTGAAAACAAAATAAATTGGTCTATTTTATAATCAAAATCTGACCTCACCAACTTCTATCACCCTAAGAAAGAAGATCTGAAAGGGTAATGGGATGGGAACAGTACCAGATTAATGAACAGAAATGAACAGGTAGAAGAATTATAAATCTTACCTTAAGCTCTCTTCAGACTCGTCCGTGCTGTAAATGGACGCCCCCTGCAATGCTGATACCCTGACAGTCTGTGGTTATTGTTTTATATACTCATACCAAAAACATGCAAAGGTTCACTGTGCTCATTAGCCAGCTGCTAAAGATTCAACAGCCCCTTTTAAACATATCCAATATACACAATTACTACTTTCAGTTGATTTTGAATGTTAAGAAATCCCAAATAGCCCCCCCAATAATACAGATCAAAGGCAGTAAAATGCCCAACAGCTTCTGAAACAACGAAGCACGTTTTTTGTTTGTTTATTGGCTGTTGTTTGATTTTTTCCAAAACATTACTTGCTTTCATCTTAGTACACCAGTGACAACTTGGGGCTAGGAATCAAACACAATTCTACTGAAGTTTCACCACTGACCAGTTTCACATTCAATTGCTGAGCTTCTCCAGATCATTTCTTCTAGAATTTTTCCCCAGGCTTTTTTTATCTCCAACAACTTCAGTCAAGAAAAAAATTGAATACAAATGTACATACAACGTGTAGTCACTTGTGTTTACATTGATACAACTGTGTGAAACCATGGTACCATCCCCAGTGACTGCATGTGGTAAAGCTCAGTAACATGGCATACTTCATTCACCTTGCTGTACTTTCAACATTGATTTGGGGTATTTTGAAATAAAAGCATGCGCTCAAAAGAGGAGCCTGCTGGTAATTCCCTAGGCCAAGGATCATTCCAGTCTTGTTGTGGGGAAAAAGTAATACCAACTTTAAGCTAAACATTGAAATAAGAACATTACATGCATAGTTGTGCTTTACTATCCACAAGTATCATTTCCCAGAGCAGAAACATTCACAGATGCACTAGCATTAGTGGAAACTTCTGTAAGTGGAAACCCTGAGGTGGGACTTCATGTGCACCAACGTTTCCAAGCCAGTTACCCCTTTGCATATTTTTCTGAGGGGGCATCCATAAGTATAATAAAAAACAGAAGCTCATACTTACATCCTATTCCATGTTACTTTCCAAGCTGTGAGTTTCATCTTGCATTAGTCACCATATGATCTCTATCATAATGGTGGGGGTCAATGAATAGATTAGCTTTATGGGAATTTACAGTTCTTCCATGCATCTAAAGTTTGGTAAGTCTGGTAACCACTGACCTAATTTTAATCTTCCCCCACTCTTAACTTAGAACTATTAAAATAAAAGACTTAACTTTAATTCACGTTTCAACTCTTCATAAAATCTTGGATTATGTTACATATCTACCTACAGAAACACACTCAAGTGTATGTCTTATACTGTAGCCCCATTTAGCCTTTAGTTATAAATATCTTGAATTAATGTATGTGTAGAAACTTTATTCATGTTAAAAGTGAGAAGACTGCAAAATACTCAGTAGCACTCAAAGTCTTAGCATAAAGATGTCAAGGGCCACTTTAACGTGGTAGCTGTCTTTTTTTTTGACTTGTAAAGAACTACATGTATATTAAACCTAAGATAAACATTTTAAGTGATATTGCAATGTACTGCTAAAATTTTTAATAGTGTCTTTTTTGGATTTTGAAAAAGCCTAATTTGTATCAAGTGCAAAAACAAGAATACTACCTTGTGTGTGTCTCTGAATTTACTGATCTCTCTTGATATCAGGTCTCTTTTGTCTTCCTCCATTTCTATAGCATTTATATCCTCCTAAAAAACAAGGGGGACAGGAGGACAAGCATTAAGAGCCATCTGTACAGACACAGGAGAACAAGAGAAAAGCTGAAGGTTAGAAGTTTTCAACCAGTCTTGCAAGAGATAAACAAAGTCCTTCTGCAGTACCAAACCTGACAGGCTGATGTTAATGAGTGAAAAAAAATAAAAAAATCAGATGGACAAGAGTCACAAATCTGGCAACTAGCAGTAAACATAGTCATTTTCAAAGCCTACAATGTAAACGAACCTTGGTGATGAGTGGATAAGGTATCAGTGGGGCCACTGGAAATCTGCGGAAAATCTGCGGAAAAATCCACGGAGATTTTTTTTTTTAAAAATAGATTGCACACTACTCTGAAAAACAATGTTTTGTATGTTTGCACTACAAAGCAATATTGTATTGCTGTGATCTCATTTCTTTGATTCAACAAAATTACAGAAGAACCTCGCTAATTCTCCCTCTCTGAACTACATAAAATACATAACTGAAGTCTCATATTGGTAAGACTTCACTGAATTACAAGTGTACTACAGGATATTAGTACGCTATGGTAGCAACATAAGACTAAGCTGCACTTGCCAATATAAATGATCAGTGTATTTGCAGTGGGTATGTCTTGATTTTATTTACTCGCTAATTCGCAAAATTTGGTAGATTGCACCTACTAACTAAGTTAGTGCGAATTAGCGAGGTTCCCCCGTGCTTGCAGTTTAAAACCAGATTCCACTCACTCTCAGCTCCCCACACACATTTTCAACTTTCCCCACACCAGTCATGCCTTCATCCAGAACTAACAGACTGCTAACACCAGCGGGAGCCTTCACACCAAGCTCTACAAGGGACAACAGCCCCAAAGCTGGCGAGTTTCCCAAACCCACCCCCACAACATATCTGTACCCATCTTCACCCCACCCTCCACAGTCCTTCTCTCCCCTCTCCTTTAAGGATAAGAGAGCAATGAGCTAGGACCATTCTCTTCACTCCCACCTGTATCCACACAGGCCAAAGATGGGAATTTCCAAGTTTCTTTTCCTCCTTCCCATCATGGGATGATGATGGGGTGTAATTTCAACCCAAAAGTGCTATATACTTAAAAAGACCAAATAGACTTATACATCCACTTGACTAGCTCAGATAGGTTAAATTCTACATCATACAGAGCTAAAAGTACATCCCTCTGTCCCAGGGACATACTCAGAAACCAGCTCTTCCAAGACTGCAATGCTCTCTTACAATGTTCAACTACCTGGCATTACTCATGGCCATATATATATATATATATACATATATATCTGTACATCTGTACCCACAGGATGATACACATTGTAACAAGGCTTGAAACCAATACAGTACAGCTGACAGCATTAGACAGTGACTCATTTGTAAATTCTCATCCAAGAAAGCATCTCCTCCCAAAGGGAGGAAAAGGAAAGATTAAGCTCAGCACTCTTATACCTCAAGTCAGCCATGGCTAAAAATGCTGTAGGGAAGACATACTGGCTCCCTGAGGGAGATGTTGCTTCTTGCACCACACAAACTCCATAAGCAATTGAAACTGCATTATTGCCTTGGAACAGGTACTTTGCAGAAGACTTAAGTAGGTAAAAATGTTGGTCAAACAGTTTTCCAATCTCTTTCGTATTAGGTGCAGAATGGTAGGTATGAAAGCCCATTTTCCCATGGTTAGAAACTTGGCTGGAAAGGCTAAGTTTGAGTTTGCTCATTCTTATTCACCCTTCTCCAGTATGCTTTAATCCATAAAAAGGTCATCCACAGAAGCAGGTCTAAATCAGAACATTAGTTCCTGCTCACCAGAGGTTTTTTTGCATTATACAATATGTGAAAACCAACTGATCAAATCTAGCCACATTAAAACATGCATGTAAAAGAGACTTTGGTAAGGCAGGAAGATTACAATATGCCTTTCACGCCTGAAGGATCCCTCCAAGGTTTGTGATATATACATATATATAGCTAATGAAGAACTTCCATATCTGGGGAAGACAGCTGCAACCAGCTGGATCAAGGCCCACTACAAGAATAGACACTCTAAGCAGAGAGAGAATTTTGTCAAAAACTACCAGAGCAAATTCCTGCCATTACCAAAGCACCCTGGCATCTTTCAATAGAACTGGACGGTGCACAGGAACTCTTTACAGTTGTTACTTAAGTTCTCATCTGAAAAACCCTACATACTAAAGTGCATTAAACTTGATATTTCCACCTTCAGAGGGATGAAAGGTTGGTTCAATCCTGCCCAGATTCAAACCTCTTGTTCCAACAAGTCTAGGTGCTTAGATGCCTAAACCATCCTGAAGGGATGGCATCTGTAACTGACTAGCTTTCCACTTATAAAAAAAAAAATAAATAAAAATGAAACTGCTGCTGACATCAATGCTTGTTGATTTGTTTTCTCATCAGAAGTTTAGGTTTAAAGTATTTGCAAAAGGTTTGGCCATTATATAAGGGTGAGTTGAAGAAAAAAAAAAAATCTGTTTTGTCCAAAATCAAAACACATACGTCCTCCTTCTTTTCCTTTTTCTTCTTCCTGGGGTGAGAGTCAGATTCCTGGGAGGGGGCATTGAGCTCGCTGGAATATTCTCGTATTAAGACTTCAATGGCCCCTTTAATTATCTGATCTCTTCTCTTTGTTTCCTCATCCAGTGCATCGTCGTCATCAGTTGTCGTCTCTGGTCTGGCATTCTAAGAGAAACGGCAAAGCAACAGGAATCAACAAATTGAGAAAATTGTTAGTTTTATTTCAGAAGTTCACCTTTGATCACCACATTCATGGCCCTACAGCATTTAAAAAACAAAACCAAACCACAACACACAAAACCAAAAAACAAACAAAAATCCACAAAAAACAAACCAACTACAAGTAGTTATCAACTGCATGATTTTAGTCACATCTTTTCAGGCTGGCAATACCATAGGGACCACACATGGAATGGCTGCAGATAGCAAGTGTAGGACTGCATAACAGAATAGAACAGATAGTGATGATAAAGGTGGCAGACAGAAAAAAAGTGCACGCTCGCTCACAGGAGGGCAATCACTATAGTCCAGCTCTTGGTCAAGAGTTTCTGCCTTGCATTCTCCAGAACTTTAAGTCATTTCAACAGCAGTTCCTCAAAGTCTTCTACTTAAGTGCCGTGCAATACAAATGTTTACCTATAACTTTCAAGCTGCAACTTATCATGGTAGAACTGAGTTAAAGAAACATTGTTAGGGAAAACATTCCTTGCACTGCAAACACTTTCTTATTACTGCTGATCAATTACTTTGTAGTTCCTAATCATTTTGTCCCTTTCCACCTCACAGGGAACACAACCAAAGTACATTTCACTAAATGTTACATGGAAAGATAGAGCAATGATCTGCACACTGCACAAGGCAGCCCACCTCCTGATCCCTTGAACCTTTTAGAAAAATGGAACCTCACCTGAGAATCCAGCTGGGTATCCCGTCAAGCGATAGGTGGTGGGTAGAGTGGGGGAGAGGGAAGGGTCTGATGGAGCAGCAGCTAAGAATGAGGGGGAAGGGAGGATTCAGTTGGAGCTGAAGAGGCTGCCAGGCCAAAGAGGAGCAGGCTGAAAAGAGCTAGAAGGCAGTGACAGGGAGCAGTATTGAAGAGGTCCAGGGAGAAGAAGTGATCAGGGAGAGGAGCTAATTAGATACAGGTTTGCTTGGTGTGTCTCTGAAATATTGTGTTGTGGCGTGCACATTTGATTTCTTAATAACAAAAATATTAGAAGAAAAAAGTTGCAACGTTTGGATTTGAATGGCACCAGCACACCAATAATGGTTATGAAAGGAATCACAAGCAGCGCGATTATAGTTCCTTGGCAATTCACAGCCTTTCTTTGCACCACCACAAACAAAAAAATTGCAGCTAATCTCACCCTACAGTTCAACAGAATCAGCACATACTGTTGTCTTCACCAACGTCACAAACAGTACCCTCTGCTTTATTACAATCAACCCCCCAAGACTGCCTGTAACCCAAAGGAGTTCACAGAAAAAAATGAGAGATGTACAAGAACTCCACTGATACTTTAAGTTTATTCCTAATATCAGCTGTGAGGCACAGTATTACGAGTGACACCAATGGGAAAGAAGGAAGTATAGAGGGGAAGGGGCAGTCAAATCAAACCCTTGCCTAGGTTAACAGCTAGTATATTATGCCTTTCAAAACCCATGAAGTTAGCACTCCACTTTATTGAGCCATTTAATCCCATACCGTGAGTACACAGCAAAAAAAATGTGTTAAGTACTCCAAGTCATCATAATGCCTCTAGTTCTGGTTAAATAAAATTTTAAAAAAAGTACATGTGTTTACACTGTATTTTACATGCCTTTAAGAACAATTCCAATTTAACCTGCTATCATGTGATTAGCATTTTTAATTTTCTGAACAAGAGCCTCTTCTCACTTTCATTTTACAGAAAAATACTTGTTTTAAATACTGTAAGACAGATGCAGAACTTTAAAATAGTTATAGACCAAGCCAAATATCTTGATTGTGGTGTGAAATATACTGTTTTAGCAAAGAAATAGGTAACATTCATTTTAATGCAAGTTTGTCAGTTAAGTATCTTTGTATCTCACCAGAACGCAACATATCAAGTATCTACAATTATTCCAGAAGAGATCCTTAGCTACAGAAAGGAATGGTACACAATCAATTTCCCCATCTACTAAATATCTGCAAAGCTGCTCGCTACCTGATAACTGCATCATCTACTGAATGATCTACTTCTTTTCATTAATATGTTCTAGAAGATCATCAGTGGAGGGGAAAGAAACTCCAAGTCTCCTTAGATGGTTAGTTTACAGACAGACAAAGTAACAATTACTTCTAGAGTTTATATACTTTAAAGAGTTTCTAAACAAAATTGAAGAAACAGAATCATGAGGTATAGCACGTATTAATACCCTTTCGAATGAAGTACACAACTAATTCTAGAGATTCAGTTTAAGGTATCTAGCTTACAGGTAAGTTCCAATGCTGGTGAATTAAGAGCTCACACTTCACTGCCTTTCAACGTATCTTCAGACTCATTAATGTGACTCTGGCAAAATCCTAAAATGAATTAGGGGCAGAGACAAGAATAAAAACTAAGCGGCACACTCACAATCTGATGTGGCAAGTATGTTATATTGCTCTCCTGTCAAAATAACAAGTCACACGTCAGATACATACCCCATTTGAAGCTTTTTTCTTTGCTTTCCATTCATCTAGCTGAGCCTTTGTCTTTGCATCAACTTTGACCAGCAGCTTCTTCTCGCCAATCTGGAGGTCGTGGAGTAGTCTCAGGGCTCGTAGTGTGGATTCTGGCTCTTTGTATTCACAAAATCCAAAGGCTGAAAATGAATGATTGAAATTAAAAGCGTTAAAGCTCTTCACATAATACATTTTGTGTAAAAAAAGTTATCTGAATCAGTAAACTTGGAATACAGGCACTTCTTTTTTTAAAACCAGGAGTACATATCATAAAGAGACAGAAAGATCATTCACTACATTAGACTTTGATATAACTAACAGCCCATAAGGTAAAAGCAATACCTGTATTGTAGATGCCCCATTCCTGAGGGCATCCCATCCAAAGTCAGGTTGGTTCTGAGCAACCCAATCTAGTAGAAAACGCCCCTGCTCATTGCAGCAGGTGTCAGATTAAATGTCCTTTAAAGGCCGCTTCCAGCCCAAACTATTCTACGATTGTCTTCATAGAGCTTTTGACATGTCTGTCTTAACTAAGGAATGCAGCCTATATGCTGCATGTCTCAGGTGGATTTGTAATTATCTGAAGACCAAGGACATCCATCACCAGCTCTTTGTTGACCTACAGCGAGGGATATTTCACACTAGGATTTTCACAACAGTTACAGAAAGTTGTAAATGAGGAGATCACCTTATGAGAGCAAAATAAACAAAGTATGATATATAAGAAAGCTGAAGAAACTGAATTACATCTTAAAAAAGGAAAACTACTATCCTAGAGAATATATGAAAACACAGCAAAACAGCAAAAATTAGTAACCAAAATTGTTTCCTGTATTGACTGAAGAAAGGTCACATGAAAAAATAAATCCATTAAATTTGACAACAGGAAAGGAAGATGTTTTACATCAGGAAAACCTTCTTAACTGAGCAGTTAATACTCAGTAATGGAATAATACACAGAGTAATAGAAGCTACTGTTAACAGTGTTGTAAATATGCTCCTTTGGATGCTAAGTCCAAAATGGTAAACCTTTCTCAGGGACGGTCTCCTGATTCAGTCTCAGAACAAAAAGGTGAGCAAAATTAGGTTTCCAAGACATTTTCCCATTTAAAACCCTTTCTCAATTCTATTTTTTTAATTGTCTTGATTCCAAGGATAGAAAACACTAGGAAGTATTTAGCAGTTAAATATCATGTACAATACCTTAAAATGTAAAGGTAGTACTAAAAATAGCAATGTGTCACACATTTGAAAAGCTGCCAGGTAACAAAACCAAGAATTTTATCAGAAATTTTGAGAAGTATGAACAATTACCTTGAAGTTTTCCAGATGCCCCTTGCACTCTCTTCCAACTCAAAACCAAGCCACATTTCTGCATTAAAGATATTATTAATTAAAGATTGTTTATGTTCAAAACATTACAAAAACTTTACCACTTTTGCAAAAGACGACACGTAAAAAGGGCAAACACTACTAAAAATGTTTATGTCCACTGCCATACACAGCTTAAAAATGCTGCACTCTTCTGTCACTGACTTTAAACAAGCATAATGGACTGCTGTTCTGGTGAGTGGGACTAACTGCTTTTAGTTTCAATTCACTGCTTGTGAATCAAGCCAGGGAAGGATGAAATTTAACAGTCCATTGTACTTACTGCTAGAAGCTGCCGTATGAGCATGTCCGAGGCCTTCTCAGAAATGTTGCCTACAAAAACCGTGGTAGTGGGACCGCTATTCTCATCGTTTTCTTTGTTCTTTAAGCCAGGATGATCTTTTCTGGCTCCCAAATGTTTGCCAACCATAGACACCGTGGTAGGAACTAATACCTAGAAAGAGGAGGAGAGGAGTGTAAAAAAGTGTTGGGTTGGGGGTGTTATTTATTTCTATTTAAATCTGTAAGACAAAAGAGCTGGGGACACATGTATTTCAAAATTAAAGTTTCGTATGAACCTTAGCAGGCTTATGAAGCTAGACACCAGTAAGTGGTTCAGGCTTTAACACTTTATACCACACAAAGAAGACTACAGTTTTCTGGCAAAGACAGAAAAACACATGTACCTGAACATGGCTAATGGAAGGTGTCAAGGTGAGCATACAGTAACATCAGATATTGTTTCTTCTACAACTAACTAATTTACAGTATTTGAGTCGCTGGAAGTTGAAGTACCTTACCTAACAATGTAAAAAGCAAACTGCAAATAGTAAAGTAACTGACTCAGAAGGCTTTAAGCGAAACATGACAGCTCTTAAAGCTTTCACAGGTGAACATTACTGTTTTATTTAATCAATACACAACCCAAACTTCTTTGGGTGAAGGAGCAAACATTTGTAAACTAAACTGTACACAGACAGGCACAATCATCTCTTCCATTTTGCTCCACCTCTCCTTCCACCTAATATTTAATGGTACGCATGCATCGAATGAATCCCTCTTCTCAGAACACCCTTCTAGAAGTGTCACTTATTAAGAATTATTTTAGTCAGAAAACAGAGTAATAAATTTGTCCCAGTATCTTTGTCTTAAATACATCAGTTTCCATGAACATATCCTCCTGTAACAGATAATAAAAGCTATCGAAAAAATTGGTACTTTGAAGAGATTTTAGTTATGCAAAATCACAGAAATGGCAATTCAACTTGAGGCCAACAAGTAACCTTTAAGTTTTAAAAAGTGCGTTTTTTTTTAATGCACCATAAAACATAAACCTTTCCTCCAACTAGAAATTAGTAAAACAAACAAAGAGACCTTCCTCTCATATTCTCTTCCACGTACGCATATTACACGCGACTATTCCTTCCCTGCAACATGGGGAAAGAGCTTGTTTGTAAGCTTGTCAATGCACACTTTTCTGGCCAACTCAGCAGTGCTGAATGATAGCCTTATAAACCTGGATGAAATGATGCCTCCAGAAGACTCTGACAGGCCAAAAAAACTCAAAAGCAAGAGAGCTGGAACCTAACTGATCTAACTGTACTGCACAGGAAGACCATGCACGACCCGAAGGCAAAGCCTAAATCATTGTATTTGAGAAAAGTACGACTTCTCGCAAGAACAGTAACTGCTTTACCGTTGCAGCTACAGCTCCAGACATGATGTCAAACTTCGTCTATGTCAGAAACTAGCATAATATTTGCATAATAACTGCATTTAAAGTGAAGGGTTTCCTCTCATAGCATGAGTTCTGATGGAATAGAGCAAAACAAGAATACTGATGATATTTACTAAGTTTTGCTCTCCATTTTATTTTGCTATAATCTCATCCCCACTGTAATACTTACAGTCGGAGCAGGAGCCATAATGCCCATTGGTACAGGAATCATAGGGGTCCCTGAGAAAGACAAGACATTAATATTAGTCTGCCCTGTTGAGATTACTGGTGAATACAAATGAGCTGATTGCAGACATTTCCATTCTAGGTGACACTTCCATATACTCACATAACTTACCAGGAGGCACAGGTGGAGGAAAGCCAGGAAACTGTGGAGGTGGGATTCCAGGGGGAAGTGTTGGGATTCCCATAGGAGGGCGATTCAAGTGAGGTGGGAAAGACATTCTTCCAGTCACAATCTGTCAAAAAGACAGAAAAGGAAACTTATACTAGTTAGCTCCCAAACATGAATTATAAAAGCAATGCAAATGGTAAGTGTCCATAATAATTTTAAATCTTTAGATGGACATCCAGCTACAAACAAAAACTATTTTTAACTCTTTTCCCCCAGCTATTCATAAAGTTGCAAAACTAATACAAGTCTTCCTTCAAACTGAAGAAACAGCACTTCTAGGAAAGTGTTTCAGAATGAAGTGGAAAACAAAACTGTATTTGACTCCTCATATCAATGGTTTACAAGGAGTGTGAATTACATAGCACTTAACAGCTTGTACAGTTTCTTTTAAACTGTCTTTGCAGTATGTGAAAACAGAAGTAATCTTTTAAGACATTTTCAATAAAGCAAGTAGTTCTCTTGTACAAGAAATGATCACACAAAATACAACTGTGGAACAAGATGAGAGAAAGAACTGGGACATCCCAATGCTCAGCCTTAATAGGAACTGTATTTAAGACAAGACTGGAAGATCTCCAAATTCTAGCACAGAGACAGTTAAAAGCTTGTAAGAGTGTTCTCTGGTCTATTTTTAACCTCCCAGTTCACACATCTTCCAGAGCTCAACGTGGATGACAGTCCATGAGCTGAGTCAATATGCTACCATGGAGAATAAAGATGGCTTTAATATAATTTGCTCTTCAGATGGTGAGTATTCTGTGTGTATCACTAACACTGTAACATACAAACTAAGAATAAAAACATCAAGATCACTCTTAACTAACATGGCACATATTCTTGCTTCCAGTATTATCTCAACAACCTCACATGGTCAAGCCTTCAAAAAAGGCTAGTCCTCGGTTTTAAAAATACCAAAACTGGTCACCAATATTACTGCTGAACACATAGGTATGTTCATACTGCATCAAGGAAGCGCTAGAGGAATATCAAACAGATATGAATCACAAGGACACCATATGACAAGTGACAAGAGCCCTGTTAGCTGTCTCTTAGTAATGCTGTTTCTTAGCATTAGAAACTTGTGTTTCTGAATAGACTGTACAGACTGCTTTCCAATCTACAGTATGGCATCTTCACTGCAATGGCCTTCCACACAGGCAACCACAAGTCAAAAATGAAGCAGGCAGCCTTGAGAAAAAGAGTTATGATAAGCTTATTTCTGATACGCACAAAAGACCTGTAGATTACAAGATGCTTTCTCCAGCTTCCTGCCACTGAACACACAAGAAACAGGAAATAAGCTTTGCTATAGACAGATGTGTCTTCCATAAATGTACAAGAGCAAGCAGCTAATGACAGCCTCAGACACTAGAAGAGCTAATATCAGTACTCTACCATAATAGTAGACACATTTGAATGAGCTAAAAAATTATAAGAGAATCATGCATCAAAACTTTATTCCCACAGAGTCTGGAAACAACTATGAGGGACAGATACATATATACATATAATGGACCAGACAGGATGACAGGGAAACCCAAATGTATTTGTTAATGCCTTTGAACATCGGAACTTACTTATTCTGGTATTAGAATGCATATATGACCCTACAGCAGAATTCATTCAAAGACACATGTACAACTACATCAACCACAAAGAGGTTTGTGATGATGGCCTTCATTAATTGGCCCCAAAGGGCATTCATCAACATCTCACCAGGAGAAAAAAATAAACATTCCTATAACACAAGATCTAAGATGGCAGAAGAGAGCAAATGCAAGCATTCCTTCAACAGTTCAATAAAGATTATTGTATACAATAAACACAAAAAGTTTTTTTCCCCCCTTAGAATCCATACACCTAAGAACACAATCCCCTTCTGTCATTCTTGACTTTTTAAAACTGAACAGGAAAAGAAAAGCATTTTGGTGTATGGCCAAAACATTTCATCTGGAAGAACACTGTCTACTCCGACTCCTCTGCACATCAGCCAACACTGCTCTAGAACCTGGATGGTATGGCAGGGAACACAACTCTCTTGCCCACTTTGGTATTACTACTGGAAACGTTTTCATCCTGAAAAACACAGCCAAGGGAAGACAGAAAATTAAGATCCTTAAGGCTCTGGGTTCCTATCTATATTGCTGATAACTGGACAAAAGTCAAAGCTGGTTTAGGACAGTATGGTAGAGCAGTAAGTTATCAGATCCTAGATGGTTCTGAACAGGCTACAATAGTGTAACACCATCTGAGGACATTAAGGAGTAGTCAGTTAAACAAAAAAGAACAATAGGGGAAGTAATTTTCTAGGCTGCCTGTAAGTGCAGTCCTTTCTCTAGATCTGATGAGCACTTTATCTGAGACACCATTTTGGAGAAGCTAATGAAAAAAAAAAAGCCTAAGAGGTGAAACAGTTATTTGAATTAAAAGATGCTAAAACTTACTGCTCTCGATGGATTTTACATATGCGAACGGCAAATTTGTTTGTTTTTTAAATTAAAAATACCAAAATACTTAGCAGTCAATGAAGTAATTGTTACTGCATAAAAAGAACAATGTGGTTAATAAGAATAAAATTCAGTCTTTCAGTCTTCTAGTCAGATGATGTGAAGCAGTTATCTCTAGGGCTTCAAGAGCCCATTTTACTTCAAGCATTCTGTTCTTAATTTTCTTTCCATATTTCTACAGTTACTTTCACAGCAGCTACAAAGCTGCCCTGTTACTAATTCCTGCACAGACCTATCCTTGCACCTCTGCTGCCTGCAAAACTGAAGATCAACACTAGAATTAAAGAAAGCCATGGTCTCTTTCTTGCTTCTACACGTAATTACCAATGTGAAACCGGCAGAGAGAACATTTTAATTCTGATTCCGTTATGAAAACGGTGAGGATCAACAGATACCAAGAGTGAAACTGCTCACAAGGAAGTGAGAGATCTGGACAACAGAGGAAGCTGCAACCAATTCTTTGCAGCAGCAAAGATGTTACAAGGAAGGGAACTGAATAGCACGATTTTTCTCTCAGCAGCTACAGAGCACACAGGAAACTGACTTACTCTTCCAACAGTCAGAGGGGTTGTTAAAAGTAACTACAAGCCAAGTGTTAGGTATAGAAAGTTAAGAGATGCTAAGCCAGGTCTAGGTAGAATACACTTGCAGAAAACTCAGAAACAGTATCTTGAACTTCTCTGCAGACTCTCCTACTACTCTGCCAGTACAGTTCAATGATCAGCATCTGCTATATTTATTGTGGTCTCAGTATTGCATAGGGTGATCTTCAGATTTCTCCAATACATTCAAGTAAGCAAATAAGGAACAAAACAGTCCAGAGGTATTTTTAAGACCTAAACTGACTTATGAAAGTATTACCACAAGTGAAATTGGACGCAAACAGCATTCTTGGCAGCTGCCTTTTAACTAGCAGCTCTTTAAAATAAAGATTAATTTGTGTGAATATTACAGTGGTCACAAAGATAACAGGGTAAGAAAAGCAGTGAGCATCTGGCCTGATGCTACCTGAAATACTGACATCTTCAGCCCCAGAATGATGGATTTGTGTCAGGTCTCTGACCCCAGGCTCAGGCAACTTAGGCTATGTCCAAGCCAACAAGCAGGGCAGTAAAACAGGAGTAGATCTGTTAAACAGAACAGATCAAGCCAAGACCCTAATGTCCACAGTACACATTTTGGGGAGGACCACCCCACAGAAACAAATGCCCATTTCCAGGTAAGAGCTCATTTTCATTCTAAAAGGAACCCAGTCCATTCACCAATGTGAAAAAAGGTTTTCCAAGTGAGGATGACTGCAAGACGCCCTTCAAAAGCATACTCCTGATCCAAGTTAACAAAGTGATGTAGGCGCACATTTTATTAGCCTTGGGCAATTTTTGTAAGCTGCAGATTAATTATGTCAAGGATGGCAAACAACCCAAGCTTACTTTAAGTAGAACTAGCTCAAATCCTGAGCTATTAAATAAAGCAAGTGCTACACAAACACAGCTATAACATTCCAGGTTCAACTTTGGCATAAAAGTTCAGCTGCTTTCATACACTGCTCTTCTGAGTTAGTAAGTCCTGATGGAACAAAACACCATGCAGAGCTAGCTGTGCCTATCTTCTGAAACCTGGAGAGAACACAGGGATACCCATGTGGCTCTAAAATCCACTAAGCCTTGTTAATTCTGACATGGTGCTATCCCTGCTGGGACAGAGCTCTGCCCATAAGAGCATGCTGGCTCTGATGCACAACTAAAGAAGTGCTAGACTTGAGGGTCTGAGACATCAAAACTATGAAACAAGAGTCGCCATCATTCAGACATAGATGCCCCATGCTGCTTTGTTATCTCCAATTCCCAAAAGTCCCAATAATAGGAGACTGATTATATGAGAAGATGGTACTAGTCTGGCTGCACTTACTGTAGCTGTGTTTTTTAAATCGTAGTACCCTTTAAACCTCTACTAATTTTTTTTTAATAGAGGGGTGAAAAGATACATCACAAACAGCATGTGAGTTTCAATAAAAAATACAGCTAACTACTGTATTTCAAAGTGACAGTGCTATCACCTCCTCAGGGCAACATCACAGTTCTACCAGTGTCACAGGATTAATCTCATTAGTACCTCTGTGTTTACACAGCATAACTTCATTTCAAAACATTTTAACCACTTTCAAAACATTTAAGTTCCACATGAAACAACTGATGAGCTACTGTTAACGTTCAGCAAAATTAACTGTAAATATCCTTAAGTCTTGATGCACAACCAAACTTACTGTGTTTTAAGAATGACACACGTAATGTCAAAACAGCTGTGACAATATGGCTGATCTAGCTTGGTTTCATTTTGTCTGATTTTGACTGCTCTTCAACATTTGCCCAGTAAAATTCTTCTGCACCACATAAAAAATCCGTACACTTAAAGTCCAGAATAAACTGCACAAAATACCTGTGCAAGCTAGTCCCTCAAATAAGGGAGAAGTAAGGATGCTATATCAAGACATTTGATTTGCATACTCATGTAATTACATTTAATTCCTATTAAGAATTGTACCACATTTCGGCTTTTGATTCTAATGTCAATACCTAGGCAGCAAAGAGTGAATAATAATTTCCTCTAATTTATGACAAAGTACTTTATACACTTTGTGCCATGGGTGCAGGTGAGCAACAAAAGCCTTTTCAGAAGTCACTGGAGAAAATATATAAGCAATCTATTGAAGTCAGTACTATCACAGAGGCTTTTAAATCAGTTTCTACATGATGTATGGATTTTTAAGCCATTCAATTACAAAAATAACCTCATAGTTTGTCACCCATTGGAGATGCTGTTTATGGTATTGCTTCTCACAAAAAAAAAAAAAAAAAAAAATCAACACTGCCTCAAAGAAGCCAACTGCTTCTCTCAGTGAAAATACCCACTTTCTTACAGAGGCCCACAGTTTTCTCTAAAATTGCCTGCAAGCTAAGCAAGACATGTGAAATTGATATGAAACACAAGAGACACAGGGAAAGATAAAACAGATGCTAGATTTCCTGAGTATGTTTACTTCTGAGCAAGAAAAACTAGTATTTGCTCAAGCCTCTTTTTCAGAGGTGACCTAGAAAGTGTTCACTAACTACCATAAGTTGCCAGTAAGTTGCATCCCAAGCTGTTAATACATAGCAACATGCTTAGAATCATAGAATCAACTAGGTTGGAAAGGATCTTCAAGATCATCAAGTCCAGCTGTCACCCCAGGGCTGCCAAGTCCACAACTAAACCATGTCACTAAGGGCCTCATGTACATGTTTTTAAACACTTCCAGGGATGGTGATTCCACCACTTTCCTGGGCAGCCTGTTCCAATGCCTGAGCAGCCTCTCCGTGAAGAGATTTTTCCTAATACTCAATCTAAACCAGAGCCTCAGTCCAAAAGCCCCTTAACCCAGGTTCAGTTAGGCTCGTCACAGCAGAACTTCAAGATATTTGGTTTAGTTCCTAATTCTCTGATTCTGCACCCACATAAAGGCCTAGTCAGTCAAATAAGTGACTGTCCACTCTAATATCGCTATTAACTCTTCCCAAAACACAAACATGGCTGTGGCATTACAACATTTATGTGAACAAGTACTTGAGAGACAGAAGCAGGGAAACGTAGAGCACTATGTGCAATGCTGCTCCTTTACAGGGAAAATAATAAACTGTCCTGTTCTCTCTTTGAATTTGTTCTGGACCACCTTCCATAAATGCCGATACAATACCTGAAGCAATGCTTGCCTGCCCCACAAAAACTTACTACACATCCAAGTACATACATTTTAATCTGATCAGCTTGAGAACTAGACAACTTTTAAGATTTCACTTTCTGTAAGCTTCTGTACTAAAAAAAAAAAAAATAATAAAAATATAGAAAATAGAAGTTAATTTTGTTCAGAATGTTCCCTGTATTTGAACAAATTTCTTTTTTCCTTCAGGCAGACAAAGGTCCTTTTTCTAAAATGGAAAAAGATATCATGAGAAAAACATGCCAATACACACACATCACAACCTGTATTACACGGATGAATCACTCCAAGCCTGTTAAGCACAAGCTGCTAAAACGCGTTTTACGATGACTACTCCGGTCCACGCTAAGGACATTCAAGTCCCTGACGTGGAGTAGCAAAAACCCCACCCATAGGCAGAAAGGCCCAGGCCACGCTGCTGAGCGGCTCCGGGCGCCGGCAAAGCTCCACTGCAGGCTCGGCCTCGTCCCGGCCGCGAGCGGGCTCCTCTCGCCCGCCAGAAGGGGCTCTCAAGCGTCCCGGGGAAGAGAGGAAGCAAAAGGCCGCCGCTACTCTCCCGCCAGTACCTGAGACCGCGCTCCCGTTCCCCGCCGCCACCAGCCGGACGCCTCCTCCCCGCGGGCCGCGAAAGGCGAGAGACCGCCTCCGCCTGCCACGACCGAGGGTGCGGAAGCGCGACAGAGGAGTCCGACCCGGCCGGGCCGCGCCTCCTCTCACCGCCGCCGCACTCCTTCCCCTCTCGACCCCCGAAGCCCCTCACTCCTCACCGCTTCTCTGCGGAGCGGGAATCGCGTCCGGAGCGCCGCCGCGGCCCCTCCGCGCGGCGTAGGCCGGGGATGGAGCAGGAGGACGCCGCTCGGCCGCCTGGGAGGCCCCGGGGCGCCACTAGGCCTCGAACACACCGCACCGAGCCGCCTCCACCGCGCTGCGTGAGGTCATGTGACCCGCCCCTTCCGCCAACGCCCCGACATGCACCGCGCAGCACCACCATAGAGATGGCTGTGCTAGAGCGCCCTCCCTCTCAGCAAGGCAGCACTAATACACGCCACCATAGAGTGGCAACGGCTAGAAGGGCAGAGAAAAGGGCTCCTGGGTTGCCATCTTTGCTGTGGGCAGGGGGTGAGGCGCCCTCACCCAGCCCCGGGCGTCGCCATCTTAAGGTCAGGCAGTGCCGCACGGGGCTGCTCTGGGCGCAGGAAGTCTCCCACTGCGAGCCGGTACCAGCCCCTCGCACGGCTGCTGGCGGGTGTTTCTCACTGCCTGCGGTGCCGTTCCCGCTGCCGCGCTCTGGGCCCTGGCTTAGCTGCGGCTGTGGTAGGCGCCTGCGGTACCCGCGGGGAAATTCCTCTGTTGCTTTTATCAGGAGGGAACGCGAGTTGTGACAGACTGGAAAACTAAAACAAAAAGCAGTTTTAGGGGCAGTAGACATAAAGATGTAGAATTATAGAATGGTTTGGGTTGGAAGAGACTTTCAAGGATTATCTAGCTCACCTCCCCCCTGCCATGGGCAGTGACACCTTCCACTAGACCAGGCTCCTCCAAGCCCTGTCCACCCTGGCCTTTGCCAGGGATGGGGAAGCCTCAGCTTCTCTGGGCAACCTGTGCCAGGGCCTCACCACCCTCATCTTTTAAAAAAAAAAAAAAATCCTAGTTTAAATCTACCCTTAGTTTAAAACCTGTACTATTGCTACAGGCCCTGCTAAAAAGTCTGTCACCATCTTTCTTACTAAGCCCCCTTTAGGTACTGGAAGACTGTTAGAAGGCTTATCTTCTCCAGGCTGAGCAAGCCCAGCTCTCTGGGCCCATCTCCAGAACAGAGGTGCTCCAGCCTCCGATCATCATTGTACCCTCCTTTGGACAAGCAGGTCTATCTCCTCCTTGTGTTGGGGGCCCCAGAGCTGAATGCAGTACTGCAGGTGGAGTCTCACAACAGCAGAGTAGAGGGGCTGCTGGTCATGCTTCTTGTGATGCAGCCCAGGATGTGGTTGGCTTTAATGGAAGGCTGTATCTCTGCTAAAAAAAAAAACAAAAAAAAACAAAACTACACCTCTGTGGATTTAAAGAGCAAAAAGAGCAAACAGCAGTATCTTAGGCAGCCATGTGCTCAACAAAAAGATAAAACTGTGCTGTGAAGCAGTTGGGCATAGCCATGGTCCACAACTGGTAGTTTCCCTGACCTACCAGCATTTAGGTTACGTTAAGACAGTTTAAAATGTACAATTCCCTCCAACATTACACATGAGACAGTGATTTATTACAATGAAGGCAAGCAACTGCAAATGGAAAAAGGAAGTAAATGGAAATGGAAGGAAGGTGATCTTATAGGTGATTAAGAGATAAGACCACAGCATGAGCATCTGTGCAGAAGGCTGTTGAAAACATTTTGGATCAGACAGGCAAAAAACAAACAAGCAAACTTTAGTACCTTTATATTACGTTTTCCACTGTTTGTAAACACTGTTTAGGGAAAAGTGCTCAAAAGATGAGAGTGCAATGACAAACAATCCCCTCCACCTGTAATGGCAAGGAAAACATTTGGAGCAGACACTATCAGCTTCTTTAGTACAAAGCGGATGTACTCTGTCTGACACCATAAGTTGCTACTTACTGAGCTGGAACTAAGGTCCTGTTCATCACCTTGCTTTACCAGATGATGTGCAAATTTAAGTATTTTAGCAGTAGCAAATTCAGGAAATACCTCAAGATTGATTGCAATTCCTTCCCCCATCAGAAACAGCATTTTTATATTCTATTGATTACAACTTGTGCCATGCAGCCTGCGTTACCTCCCTTCAACTAATGCAAATTTAGTAACTGCAATACTGACTACTGTTAATACTTCAAATAATTCATAAACATGCTGAGGTAGGTAAAAAAACTCATTTTGCAGCTTGCAGGAAAACTAAGGAAAGGGGAAAGCCTATAAAAAGAATCTTTTGAGTTTCCTGTTTCTATGTTGTCTCAGAGTGAAACTCTTACCTGCCTGAAAAAGAGATGAGAAAGCCAAACTCAGTTGTGCTGCTGTAACAAGCTTCTACTTACAGGAAACATTGCAAAGGCTTTTCTAATTTAGATATTCATCTGTTTTGCTTAGCCAAAGAAGTAGACCATTCTGCATTTATTCTCCTTGTACAAATTGTGAACATCAGCCTCCAGTATCCTTTCTAACCATAAAGAACAGCATTAGTATAATCTAGTAAAACCACCTATTTCCACATCTCTACTCTTTCTGCTATTGGCTGTTCGAATTGTGTACCTCTAAACCTATCCATTTTATCTGTTTACCCTTCAGTTGTGAAACTGAGATCCCTCCCCAGATACTGATTATAGTTCACTTTATTCATTTCCTCACTGTGGACTCCAGAGCTTCATGCTCAAAGCCAATCAAAAAGAGTGCAGTAGGTCGTTTTTAATATTAGGGCCAAAATTAAGGAAGGTGCTTTGTATGTCTGCCCACTATTTTGCATTTCTTAAAATTTTTGGTTCATCAAAAGTTTATTCCTGTACATGTCAGTCCATTTAATCTTTTTTATTGATCTTCTCTGCAAAATAACTAAGTGAAAATACATTATCATAATAGTATGAAAGAGAGCAGGGAAGACAGGTACTGTGCCAGTCTTCAATCATTCATCATCACTAAACTGTATAGAGGAGAAATGGATAAGCCATGTACATGCCAAGTAACACAACTACATACAGTAGAATCTAGTAGAACAAAGGTACTTCAGCAGTACGCTTGAATTCTGACAGGACCTCAGTCACTCTTGGTGTTGGGAACTTCACTGATGCCTCATTTTCGTGGTAATTGGACCTGCTGACTCAGTTTTGAGAAATTATGATAGCTCACCTTTCATGATGATCACCTTAAATGATGATAGCTTACAGAAGGTAAACCCACAATCACTGCTGCCTACATGGATACCCAGTTGTGTAATTTGGCTCTCTCTTGAAATTGCATGCAACCAAACCAGGAGACCAAACCATAGGCCTATCTGTGGTTACAGAATCATAGAATGAGATCTTAAAGCTCATCCAGTTTCAACCCTCTGCCATGGGCAGGGACACCTTCCACTAGATCAGGTTGTTCCAAGCCCTGTCCAAACTGGTCTTGAACACTGCCAGGGATGGGGCAGCCACAGCTTCTCTGGGCACACTGTGCCAGTGCCTCCAGTGCCTCACCATCCTCACAGGGAAGAATTTCTTTCTTCCCTGACTCTTCCCTGTCAGCTTAAAGCCATTCCCCCTTGTAAAAAGTCTTTCTCCAGATTTCTTGTAGGTCCCCTTTCTGTGTTTGAACATGATCAACATGTAAAGTCCACAAAGTGAAACAGCGTATATTCTTCTCCCAGAGAGGTAGCCATTAGCATCTGATCCAAGCATCCAGCCAAAAAAATCTGGTTACTTTAGAAAAGAAATTGTTTGCGGACTGGCTGTGCTACAACAAAAATATTTTGAACGTTACTTAAGTCACACGTATACATTTGTATACACACACAGCCAATGAAAAATAACTTGTCCTTTTCTTGTAGCCCCCTGCCCTTTCCAGCCAGTACCATGACCCAGGATCTCACTGGAGAATTGCTGGCTGAGGTTACTCCCTCACCATGGGGCTTCTTTGACCATCCCTGTCCACATCCTCCACCTGTCCCCACAGTTACAGGCTCTGACCATGAAGACTGTAATTTTTTTGGCAGGTGCATCTCTCCATTTCAGATCTGCAGTCTCCTTCAGCTAAATAAACAGTGTCAGTTCACCCACCGGTTGCAGCTACTGTCACGAAAAAGAAAAAAGGGCAATAACTGTAGTGGCTGGTGACTTTCCTTGTCAAGACTTGGTTTAAATGCGTATGTAGCACAAGTGCTTTGTTCTCTTTCGTGCAGACACCACGGTGACCCACTCCTCTGCTAGGGCTGGGGGCAGCCTCTTGGTCTCTTTCCAGGCGGTGAAGGAACTAGCTCACTACGAGTTTCACCCCTCACACCGCCGCTGGGGGCTTCAGGGAAGCGCGGCAGAGCCGTCCAGCGTCACCAAGAACCCGTGGGGCAGGGGACAAAGGTAAAGCAAAGGGGAAAGGAGAGATCTCGGGACATGGCGAGGGCCCGGAGCTCCGCGCGTCCCTGCGGCCTCCCTCAGGGGCGGGAGCGGCGCACCCCGCCATCCGCCCCGCAGCGCCCACGGAGCCGCAACCACCCGCCGCTAGTGTTTCGCTCTGCGCCGGGACTCGCACGCCGGGCACCGCCGCCCCTTCCCACCCCGGAACTACAGCTCCCGGCGGGCGCCACGGCAGAGCGGCTCTCCGTGAGGCAGCACCGGGCTCCCGGACTACAGCTCCCAGCGTGCCGCCGCAGCCTTCCCGTCTCCGCGGTGAGAAAATAACCCTGAAGTTCCCCGCGATCAGCTGATCCCGGCTGACAACGAGGGGAGCGGGCGGAGGGGCGCGGGTACTGCCCGCTCCTGCCCAGTCCTGCCGGGAGCTTCGCCTGCATGGTCGGGCCGCCGCCCCGGCCGCTGCGGGAGGAGACCTGGGACACCCCCCCCTCCAACCCCAGTAGCGGAGGGGGCGGCGGGGGGGAGGAGGAAGCGGCGGCCGGGACCCGACTCCTTAGTCACCGGGTGCCGGCGGGAGGAAGGGGAAGCGGGGAGGCCGCCGGCTTGTAAACAATAGCCCCGTGCCGCGCCGCCTTTGTTCCCGGTCCCCGCCGCAGCTCCCCTCCCGCTGCCTCCGCTCAGCAGGAGGAGACCGGGGGGCTTCCTCCTGCCTTCCGGGCCGCCGGTGAGGAATAATCGGGTGCCGCGCTGGGCGCAGCCTCAGGTAGGTGCGGGCACGGGAGCGGGGCACCGGCATTGCGTAAGCACGGTGCGGCCCGAGCCACAAGTGCCGGGGGCCAGCGCGGCCAGTCATCGCCGGGTGTGTGGAGTGGCTGGGGCCAGCCAGCTGCGAGAGCGACTCCGTGCAGGCTGCGGAGGGGTGAGGGAGGCGGCCGAGGGCCCCGCGCAGCCCCGCGGCAGCAGGTCTAGACAAAGACGGGCGTGCGGGTGCGCGGCTGGCCCTTGGGGCGCCAGTCCCGGGGACTGCGAGGGGAACAGAGGGGGAGAGGATCCGTTAGCCCGGCCGCGGTGGCGATCGCTATCCAGCGTCGCTAGAAGAGGCGCACAAAGAGCGGATTTTTGTTTACCTAGCGAAGCACATCAGGAAATTCCCAGCAAATAAATACTGTGAACTCTGAAGGAGGAGCTTAGCCGGGGAGTGAAAGCAGAGAATTTTCTAGTATTGACACAGTCCTCTGGTTGTGTGTACACGTATATGCACTTGTGCATTTCTAATGTTTTATTTTGCCTCTGTGTCGCCAGCTGTCTTCCTCCGATCCCTGCTTCAGGGGTGTACTTGTCCTGTGTGTTGAAGTACACCAGGCTGGGTGTTTTTCTTGTTGCTGAAACACGCTATATAGTTAAGTACAAAAAGAATGTATACCAGCATTTGGGTATAACAATACATGAAGCCAGCCACGTTGTTTAAGTTTATTTTGGAGAAAGAAAACTTCATCTGTTCTTGACAAGACTTTTCCTGGAAGGTAGGTCAGTGTACGAATCTTAAAGAAACATCTGTTAATTATTTAAAATAAAGTACAGACATCATTCCTGTTGTGTTTCTTTCCCCTGTGAAAGTACTAAATTTGCAACTGACTTTTACACCTATTATTGTTCAGAACAGAAACAAGAGGGGAAAAAGCATTGCTTTAAAAGAAATTGAAGATGAGTGCTCATACACAAACTGTAGAGAAAGGACAGAACACGACACTCCTGTGCCAGGAAAGCTATGTTTGCAGTGGGACAGATGAAGCAATCTTTGAGTGTGATGAGTGCAGGAGCCTACAGTGCCAGCGTTGTGAAGAAGAGCTGCATCAGCCGGAAAAATTACGGAACCACGAACGGACCCGTATAAGACCTGGCCATGTCCCATTCTGTGACTTCTGCAAAGGCGCCAATGGGAACATAATGCATGCCAGTATGGCAAGACAGATAGCAGCAGTGAGGTGCCAGGTGTGCAAAATCAACCTCTGCGTGGAGTGTCAGAAGAGAACACATGCTGGGGGGAACAAAAGGAAGCACCCTGTCACCATCTACCATGCTGGCAAAGCCCAAGAGCATGAAGAGGAAGAGGTGATGGATGAGGAGACCAAGAGAAGGAAGATGACAGAGAAAGTTGTGAGTTTTCTCTTGGTGGATGAAACTGAGGAGATTCAGGTAAGAACTTCTGTGGTTGAACAGGGAAGATCCTTTAGTGTCTGCCTTAGTTTCACAGGCTGCAGTGATGCGTGATTGATACTTGAAGTGTAACTGGCCGCAACAGTAACAAAATGAGGACAGCCAGTTAAGTGGCACTAAGTATCTTGGCCCAAAAAGACACAGTGCCTTGGAGCAGCCCTGCTTACGAGTTTCTCAGAAGTTCAAGTTCATTAAAACTTGATGTGTGGCAAGAGCCTCTTCTAAGAGCTTGGTAAGCAAAGCTAGTGAAAGAATTGACTCTGTCCTGAGACACACACAACTAAGATAAGAGCTGTCTGTGCAGGATGCTGATCATTCCTGAACGAAACTGAAACTGAGAGTATTGCAGTAGGTATCCTGCAAATGGGAGTGCTGGCAGCCAATCTCCTGCCATATGACGGAATGAGCACTGCACCAACCAGTGCTAATGCAAGCCTACAGCCCCCTGCTGCCCTCCTCTAGCATTACTAAATCCATCTGGTTTTCAGGAATAGGAGAAAGTAAAAATAGGGGTCTAAAGTGTGCCATTCAAGTCTTGCAGACACCATGGTTAAGCTATTTTGCTTGTCTCAAATATTACTCCATTTTAGCCCCTTGCTAAACAAAGGGGAAATTTGCCATCAATTTGGGGTTGGCTTGCTGGTAATAATGATAGAAATACTAGTTGTCTTAACAAGAGCTTCTCAGGAAGAATTATTTTAGAGAGTCCAGCATTCAGTATATGCAGTTAAGGAACTCGAGTTGGTCCTTGCATTTGGTGGGTGCAAGCACTTTACAATGTAAAAATACTTTACAGATGTAAAAAAAGCAACATGAAAGTCACAGAGCAGGTTAGTTACATGCCTAAAAATTCAGCTTCATCTTCTGGCTTCCAGGTTTGCATCGTTCATGTTAAACCTTGCTCAGAAGACAGTGAGAGAAAATGTGTAGTCACCTGAAGACTCAATATGTCGTTGCTCTAATTTAATATTCATGCTACCAGCAGTAAAAAAACCTGATGATATTCTGATTTTTGGTTGATTAGTTATTTGTATGCATTGTAGTAACAGTCAGCGTGTCTGTCGTGCCTTGCAAGCAAATGTGACTTAAGCATCTTGTATTTATTCTGTACTATACAGAAATGCATATGTACGTTATATAATATATATACTAGTGTAATTAACTGTGGTATAGAATAGATGCAGGATAACTTGTGTGACATTTTAGTCAGTTCAGGTTTACTGACTGCCAAATTCTCATGGCTTTTGGAGGGGAAAGGAAGGAAAAGATGATAGACCTTATGATGCACTGACGCAGAAAACACTATGCAGGATACTAGTGACTTGAAACTGAGTGATTGAGTTTCATGTGTAGTAGCAGTCCTAAGTTTGTATGCCTCCCCTAAGCACACGCACGTGTCTTTAGAGTGTGTGGCAGATGTGACTACTGCTGTAAGATGCAGACTTTGGAATAATATTCATCTAGCCTCTGGAGCAATATCTGAAATGCCTTAGAACAGGGCTGTCCTGAAAACCTGCTCGCAAGCTTTGGCTGTGTGTGGTTGTGCTGGTTTAAGTTACCTTTATATTTATGAGTCTGTAAGCCTTGTTGAGGTAGACTTTTGCCTGCCCTATGCAAGCAAGTGCATGGCTATTTAAATGTCATGAGCAATAAAGCCAACTTCCTTATTGGGACAGCAATGGTCTTTTATCAGATTGTAGCAATTTGATCAGAACAGGGTTGAAAAAGCTCTCCAAAAATGAACTTGCTTCTGTATCAAGAGGCTGAATCAGAGCTCTTCCATCTGGAGTGATCTTCTCTTCCTCACAGCTGAATACTTCTGTGACATCTCACAGCCAGTATTGAAGCAGTTTGAGAGTTTTTAATTAAAATATTTTCTAGGAGCTGGAACTTGAAGAGTGCTTGTTATTGCAGTGATGTTTCTGCTGGTGAGCATGAGGACCTTTATTTAGAGAGGGCTGTCAGATGACTAGCTAGCTCTGAAGGCATCATCAGCTCTTGATAATGTTGAACAGCCAGTTTAGCTATAGGAAAGTGATCGTCAGTCTTTTCTTCTGTGCTTGCTCATTACTTGATGCATATATGTTTACATTACTGATGTATATATGTTTACAAACCACTAACTTCAAAGTGATTCAGTGAGGTGGGAACACAAGGCAGATTTCTTTTTCCTTTGAAACTTGGCAGTTGTTAAGCTTAAGTGGTTATGTTTCATCTCATTTGTTTGTGTTGGCTTCTTGGAGGTGGTAGCTCTGAAACTGAAGGACAATTATAGTGTGTAAGTAATGACCAAGATAGTTCCAGATGCAGAAACAATGTACCTTAACCCATAATTCACTGTGAGGGTGGTGAGGCACTGGCACAGATTGCCCAGAAAAGCTGGGCTGCCCCATTCCTGACAGTGTTCAAGGCCGGGTTGGATGGGACTTTGAGCAACCTGGTCTAGTGGAAGGTTTCTCTGCCTGTGGCAGGGGATTGGAACTGGATGATCTTTAAGGTCCCTTATAACCCAAACCGTTCAGCGATTCTATAAGGAGCTGTGCCTGAACAAATTAGTTTAGCTGAGAGGTGGAGATTCTCTGCTTGGGCTCAGCACTGCGCTAATACAGTTATGGTAATGATTCTGAGATTTGCATAATTGTCATTGTGCTGTGTTGCACAGATAGGTTGGCCTGTTCAAAGCTTTTTGCACTTTGCAGACATAACCATAAGCTCAGAAAGCTGAGGTCTTCTTGGGCCTATTTCAAATCCACTTAGTCAGGAAAAGTCCCATTTTAAAGTAACACTTGTGAAGCAGTTGTTAGTAGAGAAGTGATGGTAGTTTAAGTTCCTATCTGTGAAATGCAAGCTTCTCATTGATGTTCATCATAGGAGCACTGTATTTGAGCACTTCAAAAAAAGGTTGGTTATCTCACGTTAAGAAAATGCTATTAAATGTTAAATCCAAGCTCATACTGCAAGTCTGTGGAAGAACCAGAGAGGGGTTGTTCCTCATGGAATCCAACCCCAACTTAGACCCTTTTTCCCAGACTGTATTATGCAGTTTCTCTTTATACAGTATTAAACTTAGTCTTATCTATTGCATATCTGAAGCTGAGACTTCAATCAGTTTGCTCTTGATAATTTCAGCATCTGTTTGTTACCTGGCTCTGGCATAGCCTGTCTCTTTGCTCATCTCAGAATCATATTATGGGGATTACTTCCTCAGTCAATTGCTTCAGTCTTGTCACTGCTCTTATTACACCTTCCACATCTCTTCTTTGCCATGTTAGACACATGCTATGTGCCTTCTTTTTTTATGTGTGTAAGTCCCCCAGCTGAATCTCCTGATCTATTCTGTCGAGATGTCAGCTTTCCTTTCTTACCTCTAACTGAATTTTCAAACAAGCATAATTGTGCTGTCACTGGTGCTGTCCGTTGCACACAGGAGGCACTTCCCTTAGGAACTTACAGTCAATTCATTGTTCTTTTTAAAAAGTCCCCTATACTTGTAGATCATGTTAAGAAAACCACAGCAAAATACAACAATAAAAAAGTGACTTGGGTTAGGATAGTTATTTCAAGTCCTTAGACTGTCTCACTGTCTCTTGAACTTTTCCAGTCATCTGTATTGATCTTTTTCTCCTGTACTTATGTTTATGCAGTTTCTGGAACAAGTATCCATTTTTGCATTGTCTTTTTACAACACCTTTATGATAGCATAAAGCAGAATTACATATCAGTTGTACAGTGAACTCTATTTACTACTACTTCTGAAGTAGGGGAGAAGAAATGCTAGCAACTCATAAAACCAATTTGGTATTTTTATCTTGGGCAGCAGATGTTAAAGAGTTCTTACCACAGGATCAGAACTTGGTTGTAGAGTCACTGGTGGTTTCTATGATAACATTTGTCCAAAGCCCTAATTAAGGACTCAGCACATATATTTAATAGAAGCAGAGAAAGTGTTTCATTGACCCCCAAAGATAGGGGACATGCTTGATTGCTATTAGTCTGCCTTAAAAAGTTCACTGGTCTTTGACCAGAAATTAGCTCTGTCACAAGAAATTACCCAAACTCTGGGCTGCAAAGAAAAATAAAAGGCACTGACTTTGTAGCCTGTTTTAGTAAGGAGACAGGAAGAAAAGAAAGATTTTCCTCTAGCTAGTCACAAAAATAATATCCCCAGCAGTGTAATTTTATGTAGTAGAAAGGAGCACATATTTACTGCTAGGCCTCCCATGAGACATCCACTATGAGCTCCCTTTCTTCAGGTAGCAGGGTTTTTTTGTTTTTTTTTTTCCAATAGATATCTCAGTTTCCTAAATGTAGCCTTATTTCTAAAGTTCTTTTTTATTCCTCCTAGCAGGGCTAGACTCCTAAAGGATTAACTCTTTCCCTGAGGAAATACTGATCAGGATCTATATAATGTTTTGCAGGCAGTTTAGATGACACAGAATGACCCATAGGCCTTATTTAAATGCAGACCATTTTATACAATTGTTAAATACCCAGCTTCTAACATCCTAACAGTCTATGTGTCCTCTTCTGTCCCCTCTTATTAAAAAGTTACATGGTTAACTCCTTAGGGATGCTAGCAGCTTTGCTTTTCTCACCTCCACCGTAAACCTAGTGATTTTCCTTTAGTACCTACTGAGTTGAGGTAGTCCAGGGATGAAAGAATAGAGAGTCACTAGGAGTGCTTTTTCTAGTCAAATATTCTTTGTCAGTCAATGCAAGCTAATGTATGTCTCTTTTCCTAAGAGAAATTCATAATCTCTTAGCTCTTTTAGCTTGCCTCTATATTAGAAAATCATTTGTCTAGCAAATAGTACTAGTTCCTATGACACCCTTACTTGACTTGCTTTTGGGGGAATGTTTGATGTTCTTGTGCTTTAGGGTAGCACAGTCAGCTGTGTTTCTGGGAATTTTAGTCCATATCCTGTAAACTGAAGAGTCACAGCTGATATATTTGTCATGGATGGAAACGAGGAAGAAGAAATGTAGAAGGAGCCAAGTTTTTTAGGTCAGTGTGATCTATTGGATCAGGATACATAATTTCTGCCTGTCATCACTGTTCCTGTAGTATTGATGAGTTTTCCTCCTCTTTGTGCTTCAGAGGTTTTCTTGCCAAGGTATTTTTGGGAGTTTGCTGTCTTACACTCTAGGAATTTTTCTGTTATTATTTTGCAAGTTTTTAATATTCCTCCCATCCCAGTTTGTTATCAGTTTTGCAGTTCTCTCTCCTACGCTCAAGTGCACTGTTTTTCTGTCCTTGGAATAAAGCCATAGAAAAATGTCTTAGCAATTGCTGGTTAGGAGCGTTCTTTCTTCCACTGGACATATACCAGTATTTTGAAGGGTATTTTTAGAAGATGGGAGAGCAGCCATCCATTCAACAAATGTACAGCTCCTTTAACAGCCTCAGGCTGACTCTTAGCTAATTTGAACATAGCCTTTTACAAATACTGCTTTTGTATGGAACTGCTCTTGCACCTTCTTCATGATGCAGTTTTCTTGGGCCATAATTAAAGTAAAATCTCTTGCTTGCTTCCTGTCTCTTTTGTCCATATGCTGAAGTGTCTACGCATACAGAAGCAAAGGAGAGCATATCACAAGTGAGAGAAGCTGGTAGCAAGCCACTCTGGAATTACCCACTGTTTTCATTCAAGGAGTTCCTGAACTTAGTTCAGTTTCTGGACTAAATAGGGTTGGTGGGAATAAAGAGGTGTTCTAGTGCTTCCTCATTGTACCCCTCTTTGCACTTATCCAGTGAGTCCTTTTGGGCTCCTTTGTGCTGCCAGCAGGAGCAGGATGTTGAGTGCTTTGGCGTGCATTCAAGGAAGAGACGGGAACTGACAGCTTGCTGTCCCCCAGCCCTTTTATCCTTTCCACCTCCTCCACTTTCTCACATCTGCAGGGGTCACCGGGAGACAGATGTTGCTGCAGATACCTTTTACTTATTTTACCTGGGTTGTTAATGCCTTGCTATAGGATTGTCTAAAAGTTGAAATTTTGCAGTCCTTTGACCTGCCTGTCAAAACACCCTGCAATTGTGAAAATAACTAGAGTAACTATTGTCTAGGAAGAGTGGAACTGTAAAACAAATAAGTTTGTGAATGTCCCTCTTAACAAGGACAGTAGTATAAAGTAGTGTTTGTCCAGGTATTATAGTTGCCTTAGTGTTGAGGAAGACTCATAGTTACAGAATGACTTGGTGTCTTCTGGGCAAGTCTTTTTACCTGGATATGGTCTCTACTGCTACAGCTGTGACCTTGTGGGTGGTAATTGGTAGCTCTGTGGCCAACATCCATGGGGAAGATGAAAGGTACTTAGGAGACAGCATAATGATTTATGCTTCATTTTTTACTGTTCTTTTTAAGAGTTAGATGACATTCTTCATTTGCAGAAGTTGCATTTACCTTGAAGTCTTTATTAATAGTTTTTAGCTCTTGAAAAAGCAGTTTTTCAGCTAGCAAACAGGTTAGTGGGCTGTCTAGTCTTCTGTTTTCAGCAGTTTCATATAACTCAGCTGTCATCTGCAAGGGTAACTTGTCTGGTAACAGCAATATTTCAGGCAATATTGCCTCCTGTGTTAGGAAGAAGTCCACTCAAATTGGATTACATCCCATCCACTTACGTTTTTTCCACTAGTATCTTAAAACCTTTGAAATAGGGTCTCTGTCTTTGGCTAGGGCTATTAAGCAGGATTTAACTCATCTCTGTCTCAGGAAAGAGTCCTGTAATAGATAACATCGGCCTCAGATATGGGCAGCCTCCACCCTTCATTGCAGAGACCTGTAGGTGCTGTTAAGCTCTGTATAAATCCATGTAAATACTGTCCCCAGATTCATTTGGCAGAGCTGTGGGAAGGAACAGGGCAACTTTGGTCTGAAAAAGATACTCAAGTTCAGGGACACTATTTTCATGGGTGTGTACAGAACGTAATAGAACAAATCTCAACAGAACCCATAGGTTGTACTGCAGTGAAGGCAAATAAAAGGGTACAAAAAAGTTCAGGTTAGAAAAACACCCCTGATACAAATACTTTCTTTTGTTTGAGCCAGACCTGACCCAGCATGGGGAATAAAGTCAAAACTAGCTGGAGCTGAGGAGGAGTGTTGGAACCTCACTTTAAATCCTCAGGGTGTGTTTGTCCCTTCTTTTATTTTGCCCTCCTCACGTCCAGTGTCAGGTCACTCAGTCTGGGCTTTAGGCTCTGTAGGACTCTGATCCTGAAAATGCTGATGTCCACTGTCAGCTTGGCTGAAATCTAGGAGATTACTGAGGACAATAATGATAAATGTATAAAAGTGTTTGCTGGGTCGGTGATTAGTAACTTACTCCTGAATACCAGATTGTAACTATTGGTATGACATACACAATTTTATAAGTTAATCCATTGACAGAGCCCTTTTGGGAAAACTCTCCCAAGCTACCATAAAATGTTTACATAGTAAGAGGTAACTCTTTGAGCAGTAGAATGAATGAAGTCTCATTTCTGAGATGTCTGCCTCCCATTATCCAGCAATTATCCACATCTGTGTTTTAGGTAAGAAGCAGTATGTGTGCTGTCATGCACCAGCCAGCATGCTTACTGGGTAGCAGGTATGGGCATGACTTCTCAGCTTACTTCTGTGCCTTGGTGGCAGTGTGGAGTGGATGACAAGTTTTTTTCTTCAGAAAGGTTATTAGAGTCTTTCTTTTTTTTTTCTTAAGAAATTTATGATTTAAAGGCATTTATTTCTCCATCAAATATGTCTGTGTAATTGGTTTATGGATTTTATGTTATGTTTGAAAGACTCAAGTAAAGGCATAAATGATATTTTTCATGAAAAGTCATGCAAAACAAAAGTTTATAGGAGGAAAACTAAGGTAGGAAACTAGAGCTGCTTGGACTTATAAATTCAGCCTTTATTCTTTTTGAGCACCTGCTTATAATAAAAATCTTCTCCCTCATTTGGAGGCCTCTAAAAGCTTTGAGGGAGCAATGACCTCCTGAGGTCCCTATCAGCCTGAATCTTAGTGGAAAGCAGGGTTTGAATTATGATAGTCCGGGGCCTCTCTCACAGCTCTAATGATGTCATAGGTTTCATAGAAGAGTTTCTCTTCTTCCCAGGGAGATACCCAATCCTTTTCCTCACTTGGAAGCAAAAAACATTTGGGAGTATCAACAAAAATTTCAGCTGGGGCAAAAGCAGGAAGTTTGCAAGTACTTTTTTAGTAGCCTGTTGAACTTGAGTTGCTGGCTTAAGCCAGCTACACTTGTGCTCATGCACTGCTTTTCTGGGAGTGATTGTGAAGAGCTCTGCAGAGATGTGAATTTTGGTGGCACCACTGTACTGTGGTGTAGGTTGTTCTCAAATTTGTCTTACAGGCTATAGTTAGAGGAAGAAATCTGCTTTATAGGTTTCTCTCTTGTTTGTTTTCAGTGTACATTGAAATTCTGACTAATGACCTAATGGTAGGACCTGGGGCTTTAGGCATGCACCAGTAAGACTTCTGTGTGAATCTAACTCTGGAGTGATCTGGAGATAGGAACTCAGTTTTATAGAATTTAGGTTAGGAACTAATTTTTTAAGAATTAAAACACAACTGCCAAAATTTAGAAGATATATCATAAAGAACTGGTGTATGTTGAGGTAGGCATGTTTCACAAATCTGTTTCCAGGTTTAATGTTTGGTATGATTCTTTGAGATATCTCTTGTCCTTGAGATCAAATACCTAAAATGATCTCAGTTATATGTTTTAGAAGTTCATGGTTACTTGCAAGGTTGCAGATGTTTTTTAGCTTTCTTTGCCATTTCTCCCTCTTATCTCAGGTGTTAGTTTGAATTCTTGTTTTCTGAATGGAGAGCAGAATTTCTTGTATTGGCAATGTTAAGTAATGCTTTAAGGAAATCCCCCCCCCCCCCCCTCCACTTGATTGTTTTGACGACTTGTACTTGAAGGCTGATTTGTTTCAGCTGTTCACAGTTTTATGCTGGTATATATTTGGATATGCTGTTAAGAACCTTATGGTTTGTTTTTCCATTCATTGAGAAATGTGTGAAATTTATATCCTCTATTGATTAAGTGGTTGTGTATCAAAAGGTATTGTTGTATGCTGGTTGTTAGACAAGCCTAATGACTCAAATTTAATTATTTATATGATGACATCTTCCTTGATTGCAGAAAATGTATTTTAATTGCTAAAATACTCTGTTAAAATCAAAGCAAGCAAAGGGTAAGACTTCAAAATGCAACAACAAAAGTACCAATGTAAGTCAAAATGACAGTGTAAGACTAGCTAATAAAGGCACTCTGACTACTATGCCAAGCACGCTTGATTTTTGTTTTGAGCTATTGTGTCGTCATGGCACAGCTCTGACTTTGTGCATTGCTTCCATGAATATCAGCAAGCCTAGAGGATTTATAAAGAGGTTTAAAAGGAGAAAGCTGTGGTAAAAATGTCTCATTCTCTTAGTGTGTTTTTTTTTGCCTGGAGGCAGATTTAATGACAGATGAGTACAGGTCATTGGAAACTTAGTTCTATGTTATGGGTTTTGTTTCTAAGCTTTTAACATGTTATTGTTTTAATAATACTGTTTCCAAGAAATTCATAGGCAGAAATGTCGTTTTGGCAGTTCTTGTTTCTTGTCTTTTCCTAAACAATTCTACATTTATTGCGTCTTGGATCTAGGAAACTTGTTATGTTAGGTATAATAGATTTCCAAGTATGGGTGACAGGCTTCAGGTGTAAATGGCAGTATGGTATGAGTTTTTGTGTCCTCCTTGGAGAGGACTTTAGCTGTAAATTTCCTTGGTTTCTTGCTGAAGACCTTCATCTTCAACTCAGCTCAGCTTGGATGGAGTGACTGCATTGGTGGGACTGGATGACAGTTGCTAACAGAATTGTAGTTAAAACTATAAAAGAAGGCTAACCAGGATTCTAACCTATGATGGAGTAAAAGCTATTCTTTCTAGAAGAAAATCTTCTAAGAGCTGTAATAAACGTGTAAATAAGTCTCTGATACTAGAAATGTTAAAATAAAGAAGGGTCTGGAGAGATTTCCCTCTTGTCTTAGGTTAGACATACAAAGTTTTCATTCTTAATTAACATTGCTGTGCAATTTAAGGAAAGTTTCATATTTACCCTCTACTGTTCATGTCAGAGATGTGGAGGTCTTGGGCAGCATGGGAGTAGAAACGGCTATGGAAGCATGAATCCTTCACACATGCAGCAGAAGGTGGTACCCTGCAATTTTTTTTTTCTGCATGAAGAGAAGGGAAGCAAAACAGAGAAGTGGGACTTGAGCCCAATGGGAATTAGTACTTTGACACTACACACATGCTGACTTTAAATGTCTTAAAGGAACTAGCTCAAGGGAAATAAATTTAATTCTTGGTATAGGGATGGTTGTGAGTGAGTGTTTCTTTGAGAGTATTGTGCTTGTGCTAAGCAGTGATTAAAGAAGACAAGTGCATGAGAGCAAGGAATATCTAATGGCATATGAGCGTATTTAACAAAAGGTGTTCTTTTTTCCAGTTGTATTGGTTTGGAGATTTTTGTTTCTTCCCTCCTCCCCATATGGAATTCATTGCAATAGGATGTTGCAGGATCCAAAACTATGTCTAGATTCACAAAGGGCTTAGAGTCCCAGAGGATAGATCTACTGATGTTCTCTACCTGACATGAACATCTATGCGCAACAGCTGCTTGGGAAGTCCTTTGACATCTGACTCCTAGGAGCTGGTAAAGCATGCTAGAAAATGTTACTTGTTTCATGTCTAAGTTCTTTCTTATTTGTCACTGAGTCCTGTAAGGCACACCATTGGATTAGCTGGACTTCAGAACATTCTTGTGCTCCTGGGCAACTTTCTTGTCTGAATTGTACCTGAGTTCTGTCCTGCAAGGAAGTCTGAAGGAGCCTAGAGCTGTAGAAGGTGGCAGTAGCTCAGTGCTTTGGGTGTCTGATTTGATATTCAGTGTAACTTCTCTGCTGAAGTGATCTGGATTATTGATCTGGAACCAACTTTTCTGTCTGGCTCAGCAATTCAGCCCTTTTCCCACAGTAAGTTGCCCTGGCACCAGCAGTTGTTAAAGTACATTGAATGCAAAGAAGGCTGGTGATGTGGACATTTGCATTAGCTCAGACTGGGACAATTTCAGCTGCAGTACAGTTTGTATAAGTTGTTTCTTATTGGTGGGAAGGCATTGCAAAACTACACTTGTCGCTGTTGTCCTTTGTGTCTGACAGTAAAGACTCAGCCTCTTCCACAAACTCTCTGAAACTATTACCAGAAAAGTAACCAGTGCTGTCTAAAAGACCTTAGTTCTTAGTTGACCTTCCAATACTTAAGCAGCTGTTTGAAGACTGAATACTTCTTTGTGCTGTACAGGGAGTGCATAACCACTGATTGCAGCAAAGAGTGTCTGCCACCCTTATGGTAAGAAGTTTGAAAGGTGGGAGTTAAAACAATCTGGAGAAGTTATCATATCCCTTTTTGCTTACATACACATAACATTATTATGTTATCAAATTGTGAATGCTTTTAGGAGCTGTCCCATGAACCAAGAACTTCTTTTCATGCACAGATACATCTTCAGGGACACCAAAAGAAGTTTTATCTGTCATCTAAACTACCTTCTGATGATAAGCTTATAATCACAGCTACCAAAAAAAATGACCCTTTCTTGTGCACCTGTAACTTGAGTGTATCTTGATGGTCTCCCACAGACAACAGAAAATAGCCTGTTGATAGCATTTTGATTTGTTTCCTGTTTTCTTCCACCCTATGAGGCTGCCTGGAATGTTTTGAGTCTGTGAGAAGCTACTGCAGCTCCACATCCTCAGTTTTTCTTTCTGAATGCTGTTCCCAACCACAATCTGGCAAACTGGTTTGTTTTGGTTGTTGTTGTTTTTTTTTTTTATTATTATTTTTGGCACACTGGCTTTTTTTTATTTTCCTTCAAAGTCTATCTGCTGCTGATAGATTCAGCCAGAGCAAACAGGGCTGGCTGAGCCTTAAACTAATTCGCTGATCTAAGAATAAACATGTTCAAAGAAGCCTTTTATTACGTCATGTCTTCTGTGGATCATGTATCATGAGACCTTCTAACTGTACTTGTGGAGGGGAAAGAGCTAAGGAGCTTCCACAAGTTGAGAGGGGGTGAAAGCCATGCTGCTTTGCTGATGGGGATTCCTTGTGGAGGGAATCATGATGGAGGAGTGAATGTAATCTTTCTTGAAAAGTACCTCTGTCCTTTTCTTCCGTCACTTAACATGTTAGAAGAAGCAAGTGATAACCATAGCCAGGAGCATGAAACCTTTGAAAGCCAAGGGCAGGCTCTTGTACAGAGCCTTAAACTCATTGCTTGTTTCTCTGTTCCCTCTTGCTCTAGTATCTGAACAGAAAATGCCCTGTTCTCTAACCTAAGTAGCATGATACTTGTCACTCAATCTGTTTGGAGCCAAAGAGAAGTTACCTGCTGAAAGCTGTCTACTTTCTTTTGGGTTTGTGTGTGTGTATTTTGTATTTTCATTTTATTTTATGTTTAATGAAAGCACAATATCATAAGTTATGAAATGGGTCACTGGGGCAGTTGTGGCACTTCTGTAAAAGCCAGTTTGTCCAGCTCCAACCACTTGGCTCCAGTGCACAACTTTGCTTTTTAATTCTCTGCCCCTCGTTCCAGCTAAAGGATCTGTCAGCTGGAGAGCAGTGGCAGCAGGACAGGTTTTGTCTGGGAGCCCCTGGCTTTGGGTAGGTGCAGCACAGCTGTATGGAGGAGCTTCCTCTCCCTAAATCGAGGTAGACTCTTAGTCTCTGTGGATGAGGCAAGCTAAGGTGACAAAAGCACTCCTCTGTTTTGCTTGCCAGGAGAGCAATTCTGCTGAGAGTGTCTGCTATGCTCCAAGTAGCTGTTCTGGCAGACTTGGAAGTAGGGTTGTGCTCCCTTCTCTGAAACAATTGCCTCAGGGAATGAGGTGAGGTAGGTACAGAAGGTTTCACTAGATGGGTGAGGCATAGCTTCCAAAAAAGCCACATGATGGAATAGCTTAAGTCCCATTGATGTGTGCGTTATGAAACTGCTTTCTAGAATTTTGCTTTGAACGTCTTGGTGCTTCAAAAACTTATGATGAATTCTGAACAGGAATTAATCACTCCCATTCATCTTACGAATCCTGAAACAAGCTGTTTTCAGTTTTGTCTGCTCCAATTGCGTAGTTATAATATTTTTTTTTTCTTTTTTTTTAATTTATTTTTGGAAGGTAAGGAATGAAGAAGACTTTATTAAGAAACTGGACTGCAGTCCTGACCAGCATCTAAAGGTAGTGTCCATCTTTGGGAACACAGGGGATGGCAAGTCTCACACCCTTAACCACACTTTCTTCTATGGCCGGGAAGTCTTCAAGACATCTCCAGCCCAAGAGTCTTGCACAGTTGGAGTCTGGGCAGCCTATGACCCTGTCTGCAAAGTGGTGGTAATTGATACAGAGGGCCTCCTGGGGGCCACTGTGAACCTGAGCCAGAGAACACGACTCCTGCTGAAGGTCTTGGCGATCTCTGACCTCATCATCTACCGTACTCGTGCTGACAGGCTCCACAATGATCTCTTCAAATTCCTTGGTGATGCCTCGGAGGCTTATTTAAAACATTTCACCAAGGAGCTAAAAGCTACCACAGCCCGCTGTGGCCTCGATGTTCCTCTGTCAACTTTGGGTCCAGGTGTCATCATCTTTCATGAGACTGTGTACACCAAGCTGCTGGGCTCTGGTGAGTAGGCAGAATTACAGTGTGCTAAATACTATCTATAAATTGTCAGGTTGCATTAAATACTCAGTGTTCTTTAGTACTGTGTAAAAGATGTGGTTTGGGTTTTGCTTTCACTTGTTCCAGTTGGGAGCCAGGCTGTGAAAATAGCAGAGCATTCCCTGATGGTGGTCTGAGTACCCCAGATGAGCTAAAATAATGATCTTAGCCAGGTGGACACCGGCACTGACTAGTGATGATGGGAGTTCTGCCAGCCATGGGAGAGGTCATCCAACAGGATTATGAGTATGGGTGGTATGGCAGATGAAGGTGAAAACTTGAGATGCCCTTGGATTTTGGCTGGGATATGGAGTATCCTGTTGCAAGAGAACTAAAATAAAACTCTATATAGAAACTAGGATGAGCAAGAATAATGAAATTGATGATACTTACGGTGCTTTCATTCTCTTAAATTCTGTGAACCAGCCTTGTTCTGAGGCTTACATGAAGTTGAGACTGAAATTGTGGCACAGAGCTGGTGGCTCAACACCATTTTTCTCTGTATGAGTATCAGATATGGCCAAAGTTGCAGGCCTGGCACAGTATTATTCCTCTTGCTTTCAGTGTTCTTCACTAGTAGTTTTAACTTGGCTCCTGCATATTGGGTTTTGCATACTTAAATTATGTATTTTATTTGTATGTCTGAGTTTTGAAATGCACTGACCTGAGCAACTCACAGCACAATTCAGTTTTGTCTATACAGGGACCTGAATTTCTTTTCCTGGCGCCTTTTTTCCATTTTTCAAAAGGCATGATGAAACCTTTTTTCATTCTGCCCATTTCTGATGCTTTGATGAGCAAAAGCCCTACTAAACTGGCCTGCAGTGGCTGAGGCTCAGTCCTGCTCTCAGTGAACATCTGTGAGTCTTCTGCTGTGTAAAAAGTACCATAGTAGCTCCTTGCTGGCCCACACTCTCATTTTGGCTTCTCTTACCAGTGAAATCTTGAGCTCTATGGAGTCTGACTGGATATGACCAGTTCTTCACTGGTCACATCAGGTCACTGAAGTGAAGTGACCTGATGTGCTTCGCTATGTACAAAGGGTTGATAGATGCTCAGTCTTCCTTGTACAGGGTTAGCATGGAGAATAAGCAGCCCATCTAAGGTTCATGTCCTCCACTTATCAGCACTAGTTATACCAGATTGTGGTCTGGTGAGAAGAGCTAAGAAGTGTGCTGAAATGGAGTTTCCTTATGTCATAAATTGCTTCTTATTCTGGGTATCTGTGTATCCAAACTTTGAAATTTTTGGTTTTACTTTGTGGAACTTACCGTCTAAGGCTGTGAAACAGACTGCTTTTGGAAACTGTTTCTTTTCCTTCATGTAAAATGTAACAACTGCATTCCAGATGTACTAGAAGGTTTAATTAGGAAAATTAGCATTGTGTTGCATATTGAAAGCACTGTGCAATTTAAGTATTATTTTAGGCAATCAGTTGTTTATATACTCACTGATACTCTTACATGTAGATCATCCGTCTGAGGTTCCTGAGAAGCTCATTCAGGATCGGTTTCGGAAGCTAAGCTGTTTTCCTGAGGCTTTCAGCTCAATCCACTACAAGGGAACAAGGACATACAATCCTCCAACAGATTTCTCTGGACTTAGGCGAGCTGTGGAGCAGCAGCTGGAGAACAATACCACTCGATCACCTAGACAGCCTGGGGTTATCTACAAGGCACTAAAAGTAAGTGGAGAAGATTTTGTCAAAATCTTCATTTGTATCACTGTTGCTGACCGTCAGTTGTAGCTCATAGAGGTAGAACATGTGAACCAGAGATGCAGACTTGCAAATGTCTTGAGATAAAGCTGCCCTCCATGAAGATGATGATTTTGAGTAACAGCCATGTGGGCTGGGTAGTTATTTTATTTTAAAACAAACACCTTAGCAGAGACTCTGAAGAGCAAAATCAAAAAATTGAAACAGGAAGTGACTGGGGAGGAAAAAATAACTGATGACTGAGTGACAAGCATTTAATGACAGTGATTTACAAAGAGGAGGCCCAGAAGGAGTTACTGGTGAAATTCATAAGGATGACCTCAGCCCAAGGGAAAGGAATGCCAAAGACTTGGAGGGAGTTAATGGTTGGCAAAACCTGGCCCTGAAGGTGGTATAACCCAAAGACCAGGAGACAAAAAAAGAGGAAGGAGATGTGTTGGTAGCTAGGAAACAAGGTGGGATCAAGCCAAAGATGTATCATTTCAGAGGTGCAGCATCAGATCAGAAGGCCAGTGAGAAGGAATTGGAGAGAGCAGCTGGTGATTTTCTTAGAACATTCACCTTGCTAGGATGTCAGAAGGTTTTTCGGGTCTTAAAATCTGCAGTCTTCACACATTGCTACCACTACCTGATTAGCATTGTGTTTTCATAGGCCCGAAGAGCACAGCTCCCATCAGGGAGGGGTGGGCAGAGCTGGGGCATATCTTCAGAAGGAGGTGGTGTTAGCAGTCTTCTCTGATGTTAGTCACAGCTGTTGGAACAGATAATTCCAGCTGCTCTGTAATTGGGGTAGCTGAAGCACAGAGGGAAGTATCAGGTGGATGTACACAGTTCCTGCATTAGGAAGCAGATAGGCAGCAAGAGGAAAACGGAAGACGGAGTGGTTAATTCCAGTTATAAGTTCTAGGACTTTATTGCAATAATTTCAGAATCATAGAATGGTTTGGTTTGAGAGGGACCTTAAAGATCATTTAGTTCCAAACCCCTGCCACAGACAGGGACACCTTCCACTGGACCAGGTTGCTCCAAGCCCCATCCAACCTGACCTTGAACACTGCCAGGCATGGGGCAGCCACAGCTTCTCTGGGCACCCTGTGACAGCGCTTCAGCAACCTCACAGGGAAAAATTTCTTTCTAACGTCTAATCTACCTCTTCCATCTGTCAGCTTAAAGCCATTTCCCCTTGTCCTCCTGCTACTTGACCTTGTAAAAAGTCCTTCTCCAGATTTATTGTCAGCCCCTTTAGGCACCAGAAGGGGCTCTAAGGTCTCCCTAGAGCCTTTTCTTCTCCAGGCTGAACAGGCTTCAGCTTTCTCAGCCTGTCTCCAGAGCAGAGATGCTCCAGCCCTCTGAGCGTCTTTGTGGCCTCCTCTGGACTTGCTCCAACAGGTTCTCATCCATCTTGTGTTGGAGATCCCAGAGCTGAACACAGGACTTCTGGGGCGGGGGGTGGGTCTCATGAGAGAAAGAGAGGGGCAGGATCACCTCCCTTGACCTGCTGGGCACATGTCTTTTGATGCAGCCCAGCATAAGATTGGCTTTCTGGGCTGTGAGCACACATTGCCGGGTTATATTATGCTTCTCATCCAACGGCACCCCCAAGTCCTCCTCTTCAGGAGTGCTCTCAAGCCATTCTCTGCCCAGCCTGTGTTTGTGCTTGGGATTGTCCCAACACAGGGGCGGGACCTTGCACTTGGCCTTGTTGAACTTCATGAGGTTTGCAGGGGCCTAGCTCTCAAGCCTGCCAGTCAGGTAATCCAATTTCAGATACAGTTGCTAGTATACTTAAACTATGTCCAGTAAAGTGGTTGCTGTGTTCACATCACTACCGATTACACATTAACTTTTTTGCTTCCCTTACTGAAGACACAAGGTTTGCTACTGATCAATGTTCATCTTCTTTAACTTTTGAACCCATTAACCAGCATCAGTCAAGCTTGAAAGAGATCTTAAAGCTAATTTCCTTGAAATTCTGTGAGATCAGATGTCTACTTAGAGATCTTATCTGAGGGCAGCTGTGATAAGAGACATATGCACATCTGTGTGTATGTGCAGTCAACCCTTGTTCGGCAGCAGAGATGCCACCCCACACACACTCCCTGGGAGGGGAGAGGAAGGAAGGGAAAGAAAGGCAGCCAGAAAAGAGCAAGTGTTCAAAACACCAGAAGAAAGCTCAGGGCAGCACTGAGGGGCAAAGCATATGTCCTCTTGTACTGTAAGAAATGGGTCTGTGGGTTTCATTCTAGAGGTTTCCAGAATGCAAAGCCTTTTTAGCACCTGCTATTTTGGGCATGGGTTGCATGCACAGAGGTGGATGCAATTTTCCATTATCTGTTTCTACTATAAAATTCAAAGTAGGGGGCAGGAGGAGAAAGTATTGTACAAGCATTCAGGTCACTTTCTTAGAAGTGCAAGATTGTTGTCTTGCATGATTTCTAATCCTTGCCTTGGTTCCATGTTAGTAAGCCATTTGTTAGCTGCATGCTGTCTCTGCCTCTCCCTCTGGTGGAGGAACCCATGCTTTTGCTTGGAAAAGCTTTCAGAAAATATCTGCGTTGCTTTCAGTCAGTTACCACTTCACTCTTTTCTGTTTGACAGGCTCTAAGTGACCGATTCAGTGGGGAGATCCCTGATGACCAGATGGCTCACAGCTCTTTCTTTCCAGATGAGTATTTCACATGCTCCTCTGTGTGCCTCAGCTGTGGGTAAGTAGATGAGAAATGTACCCTCATCCTTCTAAAAGATAGTGCTGTCCTGGCCTGCAGCCACAGAATGTAAAGTTTCCATGGCATCTTAACACCTGACATCACTTATCATCAGCGAGTACTTCCAGGCAGAATTAACTTGAAATTCCACTTATGTGAACTGGACAACTGTTATTGCTGTATCCCTGCTGGATGCATAGTCTTTGCCTACTCTTTTCTTCTGTATGGCTACAAACCTGTTCTGCCCATATCTTTTCCCCACTGCACATAGGACAGGAAGAAAGTATGTCTAAAAAATACCCTGAAATTTCCTATCATTATTTTTCCTGCCATTTTTATTGCCTAAACAGTATAATAATCCTAAAGCACACATCATGGACCTGGGCTGTGTTCAGTGTCTAGATCTGAGTGGAGCTCCAGGTTTGATTGGAGCTTGGCTTGTAGCTCCCTGGGAAGACCCCAAAGATTGGGCAGTATATATATGGCAGTCAGTGCTCTGAGTCTGTGAGGTACTATAGCAGCATGGTGTTATGGCTATGCTTCTAGAAACATTTTCTCTCAGATGTGATACAGTGCTATTTTCTTTCTTTTCTATGCTCGTTGGAGAATTTCTAGCAGCTCCTTGCAAAGGCTGCAGTGTTAACTCTGTCCTGGTTGATTTCCAAACTTGGTTAGTCCTTTCCTAAAATTCTCTGTGAAACTCAAATTGGCTACAGTGGTCATATCCTGCACTGAAGAGTTGTGTAGTGCTGCTTTTACTGGGAAACAGTTGTTCCATCTCCTTCCAAAGAGCCTGTCTTTCAGTGATGTCATTGCTGTATGAACAGTTGTGAAAATGCTTTGGGGTTAAGACGTCTATACAAATGCAAGATAGTAACATGACCTCTTGGTGACATCTGTCCAGTATTTAACAGCATCAGCGCATGGTTTGCTTTCGCATATTCAGGTGTGGCTGCAAGAAGAGCATGAACCATGCAAAGGAAGGAGTCCCTCATGAATCCAAAAGTCGGTGCAGATATTCTCACCAGTATGATAACAGAGTCTATACTTGCAAGGTGAGTAGTGATGCAAGGATAAGGTCTGGAGAATGGAGAAGGAAAGAATGGTCCAGTAAATGAGGAGTATCACAGGCATGTGCCTGTTTTCTTGCATTTTTTCAAATAGGAGAGGTGCTTATGGCCTTTACAAGAAAAACTGATCTCCACTGAACTTGTATTTTTGCTTGGAGAGGTCATCACCTCTGTGTGCTGTGTCATTTGCTAGCTAAATAGTGAATCCAGCTGCTCTCAACCTACGGGATGTTGACCTTCTATGTATGTGATGTGATTATAGTTATTTGCTTATGCCCATTGCTTGGTATTAGCCAGTTTTTCTGAAGGATGTGTGTGGGAGACAGGAAAAGTTTCAGCCACTATCATGGTTTTTATTGTAGGAGTATTTTCTTGATGTCATTATTGGTAGTGGGTTTGGTTTAGTTTTGCTTTTAAATCAGTTCTGATTAGTGCTCTCCTTTGCTGTGGAGACCACTGTATGTTGATTATGTGTTTTATATGGCCAAACATCTGTAAGACCTGGAGCCTGGGAGTCCCAAAAGTGAAGTTTTATCGATCCATTATGTTGTAGGCCTGTTATGAACGAGGGATGGAAGTCAGCGTGGTGCCAAAAACTTCTGCTTCCACTGACTCCCCTTGGCTGGGCCTTGCCAAGTATGCTTGGTCAGGGTGAGTTCTGCAGCTAAGAGCTCTCTGCTCTGTTGTCTCTATGCTGCCTGGTGTACTGGACTTCCTGTATCTCACTGAGGTAACCCCTCTTTTCCTTCTGCAGGTACGTGATTGAGTGCCCCAACTGTGGGGTGGTGTACCGCAGCCGACAGTACTGGTTTGGCAATCAAGATCCTGTGAACACTGTAGTGAGAACAGAAATTGAGCATGTCTGGCCAGGGGTATGTCTGGTTACTGGATAGTCTTTGTGTATGTGTGCAGTCATGCATATGTTAATGATGATTCTTCAGGACATTGATGGAGAAAATGGGTTGGCTTTCATTACAGCTGGTTCCTCCTCCTCGAAAGTCTTCTGTCATCTTTTGGCTGTCTTGAAATAGCTAATTTGTCAGTTTATGAACACTTCATGTGTTGTGTGAATCTTACACCAGTAAAACCTACCCCTGTGTTTCAAAGCAGGGCTGGTGAATTTTTTCTCCTGTTTGCCTTCCAGTTTAACAGGAGCAGTGGGTTGCAGAGCTATCTGTATCTAAAAGAATGAGTTTTCCCTGGTTTTATTTTCAAATTAATACCAGTTTCATTACAGACTGACGGATTTCTGAAAGACAACAACAATGCAGCCCAGCGTTTGTTGGATGGCATGAATTTCATGGCACAATCAGTATCTGAACTTAGCCTGGGACCCACAAAAGCTGTGACTTCCTGGTTGACAGACCAGATTGCCCCAGCTTACTGGAGACCCAACTCTCAGATCCTGGTAAATAGCAGCTGCTGTAGAGAAAATTTTTGCATAGATAAAATCCCTTTTCCTCACCCTTTCAGTAATTTGGTATTTTGCAGAGTCCAAATGCTGTTTGTTTTATTGCAGCAAGCCTGAGACTGTTTCTCCCTACTTTCTGTTGAGCTCCTCTCCCATCAGTATTGCAGAAGATCCTGGCTTGCATGAATTTACTCTTCAAAGCAAAGAATCAACATCTTGAATCTGGCTACTGCAGTTGATAGTACTGGTTTTATAGGTGTGGAGATTAAATTCTGGTTTCATACCAGATGCAGAAAGCTGGCCCCAACAATTTAACTAGAAAAGGATTCCCTGTGTTTTGCAGGAAACACATACTTTTTCAACAAAAACTGCCTTCTGAATTCTTACCCCCCAAAGATCAAATGCCATTCAACTCTTCATGATGTGGTTGTAATTATTTGTGATTTTGAAGGAAGGGGTTATAGCTATCTATTGACCTAACCATTGTACCTGTCTGAATCATTTCCCTGGGATAAAATTTTTGGGCTGTTAGCTTCCAAGTCTTGGGTGTAACTATATTTTTCACAATTTCAGTCCAATCTTGCCATTTTGAGATTCTGCTGTCTGTTTTTCTAATAAGGAAGATCAGACTAACAGGTTTTTCTCTATATTTTGTTCTGATTAGAGTTGTAATAAGTGCAACGCTCCTTTTAAAGATAACGACACTAAACATCACTGCCGGGCCTGTGGAGAGGGCTTCTGTGATGGCTGTTCTTCTAAGACCCGTCCAGTGCCTGAGCGAGGCTGGGGACCAGCACCAGTGCGTGTGTGTGACAACTGCTATGAAAACAGGGGCATCCAGTTAGGTAATTTTGACTTGATTGTGACAGAATTATCCTTGGGCAATTGTTAGTCTGAAGTCTTTGTCCTTGGCTTCTGGATCCTAACCATTCCCACTGGGTCTAGGCAGTGTTGTTCAAAATGGGCTTTGGCATAGAAATTTTAATAGGGAAGCTCAAGAGCTCAATGTGTTTTGACAGGAAGATGGCCCTTGCAATGAGGTAGCAGGTATCTGACCCCCTAATAAAATTACTGTCTAACTGGATCTTTGTTTTTCCAGTACCTGCTGATTGATGGTGTGGAGCTAGCAGCAGAGCAGGGATGCTGCTATTTCAGCAAGCTGTGTATTTTGTCCATTATTGCTGAAAAGAAAGTGAAAACTCTTCAATCCAGGATTTGGGGTGTAGGAGATAAAGGCTGAGGAGAGGCTCCAAGCTCCCTGTTGGGTTTGCTGCTGTTTTTTGATAATGTAAATTAACTGAAACTTGGCAGAAATTGTGCTGGCCTTAGGTGTTGAGCCCTCTACACTTGTGTCATGCAGATGTAGCTGAGCTGCCTTCAGATGAGGAAGGTGGGACTCTTATTGCCAGGAAGGTGGGGGAAGCTGTGCAGAACACTCTTGGAGCGGTGGTGACAGCCATGGACATTCCCTTAGGTGAGCTCTGTTCTCTTCCGGTGGATTGTTTAATTTTTCTTTTTGTCTAGAGGCATTTTTGTTTTCACAGAGCAAACCTTCTGATTAAACTTCAAGTGTTTGTGTGACAGGCTGGCACCTCTGCTGCACATACCTCTGCTGGTTGAGAGTTCTACAGCCCTCTGACTTCTCTCGCTTGATGTTTCCTCTTGGTTTTCAGCACTTTCCTCAGTTCACACCTTCTCTTTCCTCCCTGTTGTGCAAATCTGTGTGCACCAAGCTGTGAGTAATTCATGTTCCCTGATGCATCGCTGCAGTAACCTGCCAGCTGGAGTTCCCTGAAGACTGGCTAATTAAGAAGCATTTTATCAGGTTTGGTTTTCTTCCAGAGATGCTGAGTGCCTTTTAAGTGTGTTCTTGGATTCTCTGGCACTTGGTACTTCTGCAAGGGAGGGCTGAGAATGTGAAGCTATCCAGGTTGGTAATTATAAGGAAGTAATGTGATCTTTAGTGATGAGCTTAGTACAGTGAACATTTGCTTTTTCAGGTGCTGAGTAGCAGTGCAGGTATGTCAGCAAACACTTTGTTTGCATTTGAATCTTCTGTCGTCAGACTGGACTGCCTACTTATGGCACAGATCATTGTTCCACTGCTTTGCCTATGGATGTCCTGGCATCACCCTTGTGGGTGTTTGTTGTCTGATCCAGTGAAAGGCAGAATAAATGCATTTGTCAGTTCAGGCAGTATAGGTGTTTCTGAACGTTTGGTTTGGTGAGTCTGCTTTTTTGGCCACATCAAAAACTGAAGGTAGGGAAAAGCAAGTGTCTCAGCCTCTGGAAGAGTGTGAGTAAGGTAGAAATGCCAACATTTAAGGAGAAACAATCTTATTCCTTTGAAGAGAGGCAGAATACTAGAGAATGGCAGAATAGGCTAAAGAGCTACCTGTTGCACTGGAGTATTCTGTCAGTAGGTCTTTTCCCCTTAATGTCAGTGGTGTGACTTGCAGTGTGTGAATGCTTTTACTGGAGTACATTCTTGACATGCCCATGTTCACAGATTATTTTCTTCTTCCTCTTTCTCACCCCACCTCAAACCTCACATCCTCCTCCGTAGGTCTGGTAAAAGATGCTGCCCGACCTGCATACTGGGTACCAGACCATGAAATCCTGCACTGCCACAACTGCCGGAAGGAATTCAGTATCAAACTCTCCAAGCACCACTGTCGGGCCTGTGGCCAGGGGTTCTGTGATGAATGCTCACATGATCGCAGAGCAGTTCCCTCTCGTGGATGGGATCATCCAGTCCGAGTTTGCTTTAACTGCAATAAAAAGCCTGGTGACCTTTAACCCCAGGCTCTTCTCCTGATCTTTGCAATTCCTTATGTTCTCAGGGTTACAAATGAAAATATCTGGTCTCCCTTTCACCTCTTAACCTGTTGCAGCCAGAGTGCATGTTTCCAGTTTCTGGCCTCCTCTTGTGCTATATCCATCTTGGAACGCTGGGAATGAGCTTATGTTCAACCTCTAGGTTTTAATTTCAAATTAACTGGAGAAGGGAGGGAGCTCCCTTATAAATGAACAAACAAAAATCCAGTATATTTTATTCTAATTAAAAAAAAATAGATATCTATATATATATCAACTATGTCTAATTTAGTATATTAAGAATACGGTTGGCTAATGAAGCTTTGAGTATTCCTAGTTCAGATGATGGATGGTGTTCCTTACTATATTGGATCAGACATATGGCCTTCTGATTCTTTCTTTGGAACGTCTTACTGATCACAATGTCCTGTGAGGAAGGTTTGGATTCTGTGCTGCCAGGAAATCTCCAGTGTTGATGTATGAATGATACCTTATACCTGGAGGTGCTGTAATTCTGGCCATGGAATTAATCCAGAAACCCAGATTCATTAGCAAGTTTGTGTGAACTGTGATATGAGCAGTGGTCTTGCAGTGCAAGAGGTATCAAGTTTGGAGTAGAGACCAGTAGAGCTCTGAAAGGAGAGCAAATCATACGGCACAAGGCAAAGCATTCTGCTTTTGTCTTCTCAACTTCAATACCAGATCAAAAGGTAGCAGGGTCTTGCTCTCCCTGGCAATGTTCTCATGTACTCAGGTGTTTTCAATTTTCTCTGCCAGCTTGTTGCAGTTAAAAGTTTTGTCCAGAGCAGAACAAGAGAACAAGTTTTGTTGGCAATTCTGATATACAAAGTTTGAGTTGTTTGAATTGTGATGACTTTTGTTTTCCCTGACTTTTTAAGTGATCCCATAGTCTCTGGCGCCTCTGTGTTCTCAGACGTGGTTGCAAAGAAACTACACAGATTTGACTCATCTTTTTTCTAATAATATGAACTTACAAATCCACCTGGAAGATGGGAATCTTTCTTCTTTGCTCCTAGCAACTGGCACTCACAGGACTTCATCCTTTTATTAGAGGACTGCAATGAATTCACTGATTTTATTATAAGCACCACTTAACCTAACTAATGGTGTCTTGTACTGTGGATTTGTGGTTCCAGTTATAAGAAGTAAGAGACTGTTGTGGATTAAACTACCTAAAATTCTCCCTTCTTGGCTTACGCAGACAAGAATTTTTCTACCGCATGAGAATTGTCTCCTCTTGGAGTGGCTGGAGTGTGATGCAATGTCCTGGAACTGTGGTATTTTTTTCCCCAGCTTATTACATGTGCTCTTGTGTAGATGAGTGCCGAACATCCTGGTTTAGGACTGTATTATTAAATTAACTGCTATAAAAGACTTTATCTTCTGAACATGCGTACTGACTTTTTCCTTGTAATGAGTGGTTCTCACTTTGTCTCTGAAAGAACATACAGAGTGATTGCCCCCTTGCAGTTACATCCAGCCTACACATGGAAGTAGACTTAGAAGATGTTTCAGGACACCTTCGGAACTGGCTGAGTTCACTGGGGGCTGTCTAATGTTCTTGTAAGCAAAGTCTGCCATAAACTGACAGTTGCCTGAGGGAGGGCACAAGCAGGTAGAAATCCTCTCTCAAAAGACGTTCTGCACATCCAGCATAATTCTGTGCTTCGAGGTATTTTTATTTTTTTAACGGGTGAGCAATGTGTTCTTGGTCTTTAGGCTGTGCCCTGTGTGCTGTTTTATGCATGTAGCTTTACTACCATGTTAATGCACAAAGAGAAAGCAGCCATGACATTCCTTGTATAAAATCTTTGGCATCTGTTTCAACAACTTGTCTGACTTTTCTTTTCTTTTTCCCTTGTCACAGACGAAATTACTGCTTGGTCAAAGAAAATACTGCCTAAACACCTTTAGTATATGTGTGGTCTTAGGAACTTAGCAGCCAGTCAGTATGCAGAGCCCATTCTTGATTGATTATCCAGAAGCAGAATCTTTGATGCTGTTTCTCAGCAAAGCAAAATCTTACATGGTGCTTAAATTGCAGCAGGCTTGACTTTACTGTTTCTGAACCATGGTGAGAGGATTATGAAGTTTAACCATGCCAAGTGCAAGGTCCTACACCTGGGTCAGACCAATCCCAGGCACAGCTACAGATTGGGCAGAGAAGAGATTCAGAGCAGCCCTGCGGAGAAGGACTTGGGGGTGTTGGTTGATGAGAAAATGAACATGAGCCAGCTTCAGTGTGCGCTTGCAGCCCAGAAAGCCAACCATATCCTGGGCTGCATCAAAAGGAGCGTGACCAGCAGGTCTTGTGAGACCTCACCTGGAGTATTGTGTGCAGTTCTGGTGTCCTCAACATAAAAAGGACATGGAACTGTTGGAACAAGTCCTGAGAAGGGCCACGAGGATGATCAGGGGACTGGAGCACCTCCCGTATGAAGATAGGCTGAGAAAGTTGGGGCTGTTCAGCCTGGAGAAGAGAAGGCTGCGTGGAGACCTCATAGCAGCCTTCCAGTGTCTGAAGGGGGCCTATAGGGATGCTGGGGAGGAACTCTTCATTAGAGACTGTAGTGACAGGACAAGGGGTAACGGGTTAAAACAGGGGAAGTTTAGATTTGATTTAAGGAAGAAGTTCTTTACGGTAAGGGTGGTGAGGCACTGGAATGGGTTGCCCAGGGAAGTTGTGAATGCTCCATCCCTGGCGGTGTTCAAGGCCAGGCTGGACAGAGCCTTGGGTGACATGGTTTAGTGTGAGGTGGCAGGGGGGTTGGAACTGGATGATCTTAAGATCCTTTCCAACCCTAACTGTTCTATGATTCTATGATTATTTGGGTTCTTTGTTTTCCAAAATGAAAAGCTATCTGTAAGGTGTAAGTTCACTGCTGTTTTCTGTACACAAGAGCTAGTATTTGCTGTGTGAGTATGCAGATTATAGAATGTGGTTATTAAAATGGATTAGCTATTTAAAGGTGATAGATGTATATTTTAGCAGAGCCCAGTGCTCTTTGATATTAACACATTAGGATTCAATAACAAAAGGACCTGAAGGCAAGGGAGTGTAAATCCTAGCAGTAGAAACCTGTGAATAGTTTTATTACTAAACTGGTCCCATCATTTTTCCTGCTCATTCATCTTCCTGCCCAGTTCCTCACAGGGGGAGTTGCATTCACTGACGTTGGCCAAAGTATCTTATTATGTTCCTGCCTGCATCACTTGTGAATCGGGCCTTTGGTTGTGTTCCTGAAAACATGACAACCCTGGCTGGCTTTTGATGTCAATAAGAGTTTATTTGGTGAAATAAGCACCATCGTTGTATTGGATCTGCCTTGCATTTATGCTAGGTGTCTACCTGCTGTGGCTGTGCTGAGGCATTCACCCATGTCCCTGTGGCTTTAACACTGCAGGACTCTGGCTTCACACCTGGTCATACAGACACTGCTATTCATCTTCCTCTCAGCATAACCAGCCCAATGAGGCTGAAGTTCTACTATCACACTATTTTGCAGCCTCTCATGTTCATGTTTCATTGTCAGCTGATGTCAGTCACTGTAATTCCATGTATTCTGGCATTGTCCTTGCATCAGGTTTATTGCTGTAATATAATTTGGCACTAACAGATACGTCTTTGCTTGTCAGTAATTTGAGAACAGTTATTTGGACAAGTGATAGAACTGTCTGGTTTTTGTACTCCTGCTTTAGCTGAGCACTCTTGGTAAAGCAATGTTGATGTGTATATTCTGTCAGTTACAGCACACAGTATGTCATAACTGTTCATAGTGTGGGCACATCAACAATGAAATCATGGCAATGCCGAAATAAACAAAAACTAATTAGGAGGGCTTTCAAAATCAACGATGTAATGTGACAAAGACAAAGCAAAACTAGAATGGCAGCTAGGGAGTTATCTTAAGCCAAAACTAAAGTGTATTCCACTTTTTTACTTCATTTTTATTGGCTATAACTCAGGTAAATAATAAAGCAACATAGATGTTATATTAATAAGTTATATATATGAAAAAAGTCTTCATGTAGGAAATGTCTCAATTGTGGCATTACAAAAATTCTGATGTCAAGAATGCCTGGAGATGTTGAAGCACCCTCATTTCTGACACTTTGGAAACCTGGCTAAATCTGGTTCTGCTTAAAAGGCAGTTTTACAGCAGCTCTGGAGAGAAGCAGTAGATACATGACAATGTACAGATGATGACTTGTCAGGAAGGCATCAGAGTGCTTCACAGCTACTGTGGTATTAACAGAACTGCAGACAGGGAAGAAGTTGTTTGAACAAGAAAAGCCAGGTGATCTTTATTGTAGTTTCAGACATTACCTGAAATGGTTTATCAACTTTGAGCCTTGGCTTCCATTTTGGAAACACGAAACTAATCCATAAAGTGCTTTAAACACTCAAGTGGAGCATCTTTCACCCAGCCCCCTGTCTAGAAAGTACGTTGGGTTGGTGTTGATTGCTTGAGTCAGCTCACAGTATATGTAGCATACATCGTATATGCAAGCAGGTACGTGCAGCTGAAGGTTTGTGCACCAAAGCTGAACTTTCCACTGCCAGGTTGTAACTTTTCTGAAAGCAGCTACTGTAAGGGGACAGCTGGAGAATATGTACACGTTTGGGTTTGAAATTCTCAGAACTTTCTGAGAAGCTGAGGCAAATACAGAATTCTGATGCTGTAGCAGAGGGGAAGGATGCTGCAGTTCTGTACTTTTTAACAGCCTCAGGGGCCCAGCTATTGCAGCATAGTGAAATAGTTTAACATACTTCAGCCACTGCCTGCAGGCTGCTCCCTGTTTGCCACTGAAGCCAGACTGCTTCTCTTGCCCTACTTGCCCTCTTTCGTACTGCTCTTGCAGGCTTAATTAGAAGTGTTGGCTGCAAAAGCAGTAGTTGTGTGAATAGGTTTGCAGGGACACGTGCGTGAGTTTAGCTCCTGGAAACAACAGGGAGCAAATGAGTATCTTTTATAAGGTTTGCCTAAAAGGGAGCACAGAAAAGAAGCTATTTTCCATTATGTAAGATGCCTTTCTGCCACAGTTCCCAGTTGGTGCTTCCCACAGTAACTGGGCACAGTTGTTGCATGCTCTTGTTCTTGCAGAACAGGCATTACTGGAGGTAAGAGCACTGAAAGGAGTTTAAATGCTAATTTAATTTTGGAATGAATTCTGATTTAAGGGAGTTCATGATCTTTGTGGTTTGCTAGCTGCAAATGTTTGAACCACACATATTTACTAGGAAGAATATCAATATGGAGTATGTTCCAATTTGAGCTGATAACCAGATGTAACATGGAATTTGCAGGGGGAGATGGGGTTAGCTACATTCCGATTTCCTGGACAGATGCTTAGTTGCAGTATTCATTATTAACTAAGTCAATGCAAACGCCTTTGAAAGTTGTGCTGTATGCATTGATCACTATGCATGCAACAGAAAATGTCCCATATTAACATAACCAATCAAGACAAGTTGCAGAGTATTTTCTCAAATTGAAAAGCAAGCCAGGGATCAGGTCTCTCAGTTACCCAAGGGCAGAAGAGGAAGAGAAGGCGGCAGCAGAGAGCATGCTGTGAGCAGCATCCACCCTGCTTTGTGTGAGCAAGGAGGCTCTACAGAGGCATAATAGAGCCAGAGGTGTCAGAGGAGCCACAGCTGTAAGGAATTCACAGCTCCATCTGCCAGCAGGTGAAACAGGAGTTTGCAGTTAATGGATACAAGACAGACTGGCAGTGTGTGTGTGTGTGTGTGTGTGTAAGTAAGTTGATGAAGACACAGATGGTAGCCCAGGCATGAGCGCTGCACTGGGTACTCTCAACTATAGGCCACACCTACAGTCACCAGCAGCACTCACCTTTGTGTGTGCAGCCTGTACCTCATTTCAAAGCACTTGGCATGCTGGTGCTCAGCCTAGCTCTGTCATGGCCAGCTCACTGAGCAGCTGGATACAGCCTCCAGCTTAACATGCTGTGCAGTGAGGGTGGGGTTAGGACTTGTTGGTATGCTCACCCGATGACCTGGCAGAACCCCATGGGAAGCAGCATCTCTGATGACACAGTTGTACATCTCAATGCTCCAAGTGGGTCCCAGGGTGGAAAGGTGGTTGCTACATACATTAGCTGCAGCCTAGCTACTGGGAAGGTGCTGGAGGTAACAAGGCTCCATGGGGTGATAACTGTTCTCAAATACAGATACAGTGTCCTCCAATTACTGTGAGCTGGTGCTACAACTTCACAGCTGAGGGCCCAGTTGTACCTCTGTATGCAAGAACCTTGACTCTGCACAGGTGATTTCCTATCCCAAGGAGGATGCAGTATGTCCAGACAGGGCTTGGCTCCTGCTGCAGCTGCATGCGCAAGCCTGCCATTCCAGACTGCTGATCAAACTCCAGGTTAGGGCTGTGGACCTGGTTAGGAAACACTATGATAAATTAACAGGAATGTTCACCATGGCTACTGGACCAGAAAAGGAGCTTTCTTCTATACATGCTGCCTACTGCCATCTGAAAAGGACAAGGTTTAGCATAGCCCAGCCCAGAGGACCAAAACAGTGAGTGGGGAAACAACTGTTGGACTGCTCCAAACACAGATGTAGCAGACACATGATGCATGGACCCAGACCAAAGATACTCCAAGCAAAGCCCAAGAACACTTAATGTCAGCTTCTCCACACCAGCTACTTCACTGTGCTAATCCACTCTGTTGCATCAGCCTACTTCCTAATGCAGACACAGCCTCAGCTAAGTAGTTATATGAACAAACTAGGATTAAGTTAGAGCAGCCTTTTGGCAGCAAATTCAGCTAGCATGGAGACAGGCCCTTACTGAAAGGTATCAGCTTTACAAAGCTTACAGCTAGGTTTCAAAGAGGCTGAGTATTGCCCAAGAAGTTAATCAGCATTCAGCTTTTATTTACAATATACATACAGCAAGATTTGCTGAACCTGCTGAAGAAGGTGCAGAAACTGTGAAGTCATGTATAGGCTGGCAGCTTTGTAGACGAGGTGTGAAGAGAATATTGTATCAGTCATAGGAGAAGTGGTAGAGATCCTGTTTGACAGCCATGAGTAAGCCAGGAACTCCTCGGCGACCCCCAAGTCTTGAAGAAAACACCACGCTGGGAATAGCATCTTTGGAGGATGGGTGGGGAGAAGGGATGGTTCTAAGCAGATGGGCATCCTGGAGACTCCAGATTCTGGTGTAGCAATCCTGACCAACTGGAAAGGACAACAGAATGCAGCATTACATAAAAAGTACTTTAGATGGCTCTGCAAGATTATCACACAGAAGCAGAAGGTCTATGGGGAAAAAGCCCTGACCATTTCTACACACACTAGAGGCAAAGTGCTTATCAATACTTTGCAAAACAGACATTCTACACTGAATACTGACAAAGTGGGGAAAATGTGTATTTCCTATTAGGCAATAAAAGGTATAATAAATCAGTATTTAGAGCACTTTCCTCATTAGCAAGGTCCTAAGCCAAAAACGGGGAGGAAAAACTCACTGTCAAATTGACAAGAATTCCTCTCACCTATTGACAAATCCAAGGAGAGGAGGTTACTGTGTTTTCAGCGACACTGTGAAACTTGGCTATACAATGAGGATTTAGGGGCTTTCCTTCATTTATTGTTACTTTTCCTCCTCCCAACCCCAATTAAAAAAAAAAAAAAAATCTCAGCCTGTAGCCAAGTGTACTCAAAATGAACCTGTGTGGTACAGACAGTTTACAGGGAAGCTGGCTTACATGCCAGTGCTTCAGTACATCACCACATGACCCACTTAAGCATCAAACCAACCTATACACGGACTTTAGTCTCTATATAAAGTTATCACCAAGTCTCCTGTTTACATTCTCTGCTCTACTCTTGAGACACGCTGTGGAAAGGATAATGCAGGACACAGCAGTAAGCCATTACATGCTACACAGAAGTGATTACTGCATGTGTGCATCCATAACATTAGTTCTTAATTTTCATAGTACATTACAGTACACCTAAGGCTAAATTTCGTCAGAATTTTAAAGGTTTAACAGTTTTACAGCTTCCAACAGCTGTAGCTAAGAAACACTCCTCAGGCATCAGAAAATCACTGACATGCACTCTCTGAGTAGAGGGGAACAAAAAGTCAACCCACCTGCTGTTAGAAGTCCTTCCTCCTCATTTATATGCAGAGGGAGAATAGCATATTCATTGTGATGGCCCTTGTACTGCTTCACACACTTTGCTGTTCTTAGGTCCCACAGTTTTATCTGCAAGTTGAAGTAACTGTTTGAAAGATCGTATTAAGAAAGCAGAGAGCACTTGACGGTTGACAAATAAGTAGATCTGGAAGAGGACACATATATGGAACTACCACCAGTTACATACTATTCCCAAAGAACACGCATGCACCCTCAGGATTCGGATAAGTGCCTGTCAGTGCCCAGATACTAAAACAAACGCAATATCCCAAATGTGACAAATCCATACCTTGCCAGCCATATCTGCTGCCATAAGGTAATCTTCAGCCTTCAGAAGGCGAATGGATGTGACTGCTGAGTCATGGAAGAGCTGAATCGCCTTCCAGCTCTGGCCCTTTCGGTTGCGCTGACGCACATCGATGCTGAATATCTCCCCGGAGCGGCAGCCGTTGTACAGCACTGGTGTCTGGAAGAGCCCAAGAGAAAGCCATGTACTATATACCATCTAAAAAGGATCTGACAGGTTACACAGACAGCATCTACATCAGGTTTTTGAGCTCTTTGGTGCCAGCTCTCGAAAGTATGTAATTAACATGGGCATTAAGACCCACATTTATTTTTTTTTTAACACACTGCAACATTTTTCAGCCAACCCATTAGTTCCATTCAAACCTCAACTGTTTACTTTAGCTGTGAAAGTTCAGCTAGGGAAGTAGAAACTTAGTCTAACATAACAGCAGAACAGGAAGTGGAATTCTCACATATCCAATTTCACCCTTCCCACTAAATGTTTGTGAACACTTCCAGCAGTATTTAATAGGGGGCTTTCTCCTTCTTGATGGAGACAATCAAGAGTGTTAACAAAATGAGGTCATTTGCCACAGATAAAACAATTTTAACACAGGTTATCACTCTGCTCTTTGTACTTCCTTCGTTTCCTTTTTACCTCAATACAGTTAACAAAAGTTACCCCTGTTGCCACAGAGTTTGAAATTGGTTAATCTTTGCTATTCAATTGCATGCAACTATCAGACCACATCAGCTGTGCTGTGAAGTATCTATCCAACAGTAATTGTAATCACAACCTTATGTATGGTACGATGAGTTCAATCACAGACAGAACATAAAGCTGTGGAAAAAGGGCATGGTGGTTCTTACCTGTGTGGCAAACTGTTGTGCCAGTACATCACTACTGGTTCTAAATGACTGTTGACGCCCTGTCACTACATTGGCCACAAGAACTCGTCGTGTCAGGCCTAAGGAAGACAGATTATGCTCGTTTAGCTGTAATTTGGGTAGCAGCTTGGCGATTAATGTAAGAAGTCTTTCCCCTTGAGACAGAAGTGGTTGCTAGCCTTGTGGATCACCTGTGCTGAAGCAGGCATTTATTTGAGGATTCAGGCACCAAGCACAGGACCAGGCAGTCGATATCTTGAAGCTGCACAGCATACCAGGTCGATCTCCTAGGAGGGAGGAGCAATACATGAGGCATCCATAAAATGTTAGGATAGGGTGATATCCCAGAAAGCTTCTCTGGATTTCCATAACTCTTCCAGTGTTTCCATCTGAAGCAGAGGAAGTGTTACCCAGTTACTGTCCCTGTGCTACTCAAGACAGAATACAAAAGTGGGGCTTCATGACTGTAAGCTGAAGATGTGTCTACATCGATGACTGTGAGAGATCATGAAATTTATTCAGCATTTAGAGTGCTGACAACAGCAGGAAAGAAAAGCTAACACTTGTCTTATAGCACTAAGAAAGCCATTTTTTAAAGACAAGTGGGCTAGAAACAGAAAACATTTACTTTATAAGCTATAGATTAGCCAAAGCCTAACAATACCTTTGATTTGACCCTTACTTCTGTAGCTCCAGCATAAAGTCTACTAATTGACGTAAATTTTAAGTCCTCAGTTTGCACTTACTTCATGCACATGCACCACGATCATGTGTATGTCAGCCAGCACAGGGGACATGTCTAACACCCAGTTTTAGACAGATGAACTACTACTTTACTCCCAGCATCTGCGTAGCAAGGTTCCCTCAAACCAACAGCTTAGGAGACTGAAGTCAGTCTAACTTGGAAATACCTGAAAACGTTAATAGGACATACTAGACAGGAGGACATGGGTAGAACTCAGGGCTTCTGATTTTGGTGAAGGGCTTCAAATGTTCTAGAAAGCAACTGTGCATGCTGGCCTAGTAGCCAGCATGAGCCACTGATGAGTCAGTGAAGAATCAGTGACTCTTCAAGTTCATGCTAACCCTACATATTTTTTTTTTAATGGCAGCATGGCATTAAGGATTTTAAACAGGTCCATAACTCTTTATCTGTCACAGGTTTTCTCTGTATAAACTTAACTGACTATGTCTGAATGGAAACTGGGTCAGAGGACAGTATTGTGTGACTCAAAGAAGCATGGTTCTGATATCTATCAAGAAAAGTCCTGCCCCCCCAAAACACTGAACAAAGATAAAGACACAGCCACAGCCATCAGACTTAAGACACAGGATTCTCCACATCAATCACATTTACACACAACTGAGCATGAGTCTGTACAAGCAGCTATGGGCTAAGGCATTTACCACCTTTCCACCTTTGATTAATCCAGTGAGCATACTTGAGTAGCTACTATGAGAAGGGATTCTGCAATGATTCTGGATTTTCTCTAAGGAAATTTGAGTAATTCTCGTGTGCAGCTTCTGAGTATCAGTTACAGGGAAAGATACTCCAAAAAATCTTAAGTGTTTACTTTACAAGTGAGGTGTTCTCCTGCCAAACTCAAGTACTATGTCAGCAGCAGCTAAAAATAAACTAGTGCTTTGAATACTGCTTGTTAATTAATTCTTAAGGCAAGTTCTCTCATCTGTTCACTTCTTAAACTGGTTCAGACTTTCTAAGTTTTCAAGAATACAAAAGTCTCACCAGCTACTGAAGACAAGTGTAGAACTAATCTTTCTTTTATGCTCTTTTCATGCCATAACTGCTATCAAAAATTGGAGAGAAAAAAAAATAACAGAAACATCCTACCTGAGTTATCGCTGCTGAACAACGATGCTGGAAGCAGACTGGCACAGCCTGGTGTTTCTGCAATTCCCATGAGACACAGCTTGCTGAAGTGAGTTAAGGAAAACAAAAATCTCCCCCTGTAATGGGAGAGGCTACCTAACATTTATAGCTGGGAAAAGCAAGATGATCTAACACAACCACAGCTCACAATACCTTCCCTTTGAGACTTCTGATGTGCCTTACAGTTTCCAATTAAGTCTTGACTTTTCATTTCTTTCATAGGAAAAGGCTAGAAAGATCTTATTCTGGTAATAAAAATACATATGCAAGAAAGACAACAGAAGAATACTAAGGCATCTCTCTAGTGATAGAAAAAAAATGCATAGCCTCCATAGATCATTCTCATCTTTACATGCTGATGACACTGCATTAATATAGATCTGTTTTTCATGGAGATGAGTTGGAAAGAGGCACACATATTGGGAGGCAAGGAAGACTCACTTTAGATTACACTAAAATACTTTCTAAAGTTTATATCAGGTATAAATAGGATTTGAAAGATGCATTTCTAGTTCAGTGCGGTAAATTTGTGACATGACTAGAGGAAAGCACGAGATGACCAAACAGTCCCCCCCCAGCTCCCAACCAGCTGTGAGGAAGCCTGACGCACTCCTGCCACCTTCTGGAGCAGTCCTGAATTGCTTGGCTTTTCCCATTACATGGAATTTCCTGTCTTTAGGCACTTTAACATCACAACTGTTGCCTGCTATCTCCCACTTTAAAATCCTTTTCTTCCTCTCTTCTGCACTGTCCACTATTGCTGCTTCTGCTACATCAACCTTCCTCCTCTTCCAAGACAGATCTGTAGAACATGCCTTGAAAGTATAAGAGCAAGAATTACATCCACTCTCCTCTCATCCCAACCAGTATGGGGGATGGTTTACAACAGAAACCAACTCACTTTCAAAGAGGTCCACTTTAAGGAGAAAGGTAGTTCCTTTAACCCTCTCTCTCATTCTTTTGCCCCAGCTAATTTCTAAACATCAGATAATTTTGGATATGGCATTTACATCATTAATGAAATGGGAAGTCTCCAGGGGAGGAAACATGCTCTCTCACCTACTATTACACTGGAACAATTCTACATATAACAGAATCATACATCTGTCTCAGTATCTTCAACATCTCCCAGTTTTTATAACTTTTATCTGTTTTCCAGAAAACTTAATTTCTGGGACACCTACATGAGAGGCCTTTCCTGGAAGTCAGTTCTCTGCAGCATGATGCAGACTTGTGAAGGCTGAACTGAAATTCTGCTTCTTTAAAAAGGATATAAAACATGAGAATCTGGATGAGTCAGTGATGCCCAGCACATAGAATTCACCTTCAGACACAAGAAGACATACTGTTTTTGTGATCTGTTATTCAATTCATGAAATGATATTTCCATGCACTGATGACAAAATTATGCACTGGGCACACTTCCTTAACCCAATAAAAAGTGCAGCAATGGGACATGAGCATTTTAGCCTCATACTTCTCTTAGAGGACAGAGCAGAATTGAGAAGTCTATCCAAACACAGACTGAGGTATCAAGCACATCCTATTATTTAAGACTTCATCTTTAAAAGAATCTGAGGATGGAGAGATTATGAAAGCTGGTTTTAAATATGCTTCATGATAGAGAATAAACACATTTTTTCCCAAATTATTTTTTAAGAAAGAAGCATGCAAATCTTAGTGGTTTCTGGCCTTCAACATCAGTTTTGACAGCTATGGCCAAGTGCAACTCTGAAGTAAGTTCCTTGGAAGCTGATACTTCTACATAGTCTTCCAACTGTAGCATAACATTCCTGAGAACTAACACTGGTACTGAGGACTTTCAGAGACAAGTTTACTGAGAATCTGCATTTATCCAAGCTTCACATTGCAGGATTCTTCCACTCTCTCCTCCTAACCCCTTCCTCAACCCTCATGCATTTCTACCTGTGATTCCCAAGAGCAGCATTCTGAGAATGCAATAAAGGAAGGAAGCAGCAACAGAACACAGTACTTTGCGATTTGTGAAGTAGAGGTTGTCATACATCTCCACAGTGGGAGACTCCTTCCCCAGACCACTGAGGTTGATGATACCGTATTTACATCCTCCATGCTCTACATCATTCACAGTGAATATCCGTTCACAAGCAACATCCGCCTGTAAAAGAAAAGTTTACCGATCACACTTCCTGCAAACTTCCAGGAAAAAATGGTTTGAAGGAGCTGCATTAGGTCTGAAATGAAACAACACATTAATTCTCATCCCTTTAACATCATACACTTTCCATTCATCTCTAAAATGAAGTGGTTAACTCCTTTTTATATGCATGCACAGAAACATGAGTAAGGAAAGCATTTACTTCTTGAGTAAGTACTCTTTCCAATCACAGCAGCTCTAGACTTTCTCTGGCGGATTAATAAGCACAAACTGATACAGGTAGGGGACCCGAACCAAAAATTTTAACCTTATCAAAGTGGAATTCTGCTGCTGCTGGATCACAGCAAATGCTACATTTCAACTTTCTGACACTAAGTTTCTGATACTTCCAGCTTCAGCTACCTACCCAGTGCTGTGTTTACAAGGCCAGGAGCTGGTCTTGCAGAGCTTCCTACATAGACTACAAAACATACTTGCCCCAGAGACTTCTCCTGCACGTGCACTACCATCAACTTCAGTAGAAACTGCCTTCAGATCATGAGCTGTAAAATGATTACTGATGTTTAAATACGTTCTCTGGACCACAGACTTTGCCACTCCCAAAATTCTCTTCCAGTTTATTCTTCCTGTTAATCCTCTGTACCTTCCCTTCCAATCTACTCAACTCCTGCTTATTTCCAAGACAACAAGCTGATCAGTTTCCAAAAAAAACACCTCCAAAAATATCGCTTTCATATTCAACTTTTTCATTATTTTCTTTGTAGGAAAGTCATAGCCTCTTCCTACCTGTTCAATTACCAAGCACAGATTTTGAGAACTGACACAACAAGAACAATGCATTTTTGAAAGCAAAATTTGACTTATGGGGTTTAATTACAAGATCCTGAATTTTCACTGAAGATGGGCTTTCTTTATCCTAAAGGTGTAAATTCTCATCAACATACCACAATTATTTTAAAATTGTTGGTTCCAGCAACTGAAGAATCTGGACTGTGAATTTCTATCTTCCTCCTGTGCATGCAGTTTACTTTCAGCTCATGAACCAGCCTGTAAAAGTAGGTGGGGAGAAAGAATTCACGTAAGCCTAGGTTTAATGCCAACCAAAGAATTCTGGAGAAGATATCCAGAACTGCTTTTCAATCACAGAATATAAAATGTCAGATCAACTAGCACACTGCAATTTAACTTACATGAGCCATGCACATGCGCATCTTCCACATTCATGGAATTTCATTCTATTATTTTGAACACCAACACATCTTCAGCAGCAGAAACAACATCATAGCAAGTCACTAACTTGCTTTCTGTGCTGTTAGTGAATCTGGGCTGTCTGAGCCATTCTACTGGGATGGGGGGAATGCTTATGTCAGTTGAAGAGCATTCAGTCATCCAAAGAAAAGATGCACTGTTCTCATAAAGCACAATGTGGCAAACCAGCATATATTGGGGAGGGAGGGGAGAGACACAGGGGAAATGAAGTTTTAAACTCCATTTCTCCAAAATTGGGAAACCTATTCTGTTTGAGTTCTCATCACTTCAGTAATCTGATTATAAAAGAACATACCTGATTTCTTATTGTAAGTACTATAGTCCTCTTTATCTTAAGTGGAACAGTGAGAAATGCAAAAAAAAACCTGACAGGAACAGTTGTACTAACAGCAGAACTTGGTACTACAAACAGAAAACAAATCACACCATTGTACCTGCAATAACTTGTGGAGCTGAGCAAACCCAACTGCCTTTTCTGTAACAGCATAGATGAATTCAGTCCAGCCCTTGTTGTTTGCTAGAAGAGAGTAACATGAAAGTGTATTCAGTTATTTACTTCACAATTGAAACACATCTTAGATGTTTGGGTAACTTTTTCCTCTAGCCTATATATATTAAAATTTTAAGAACCTCTATAAAACACATTCCAACATCAGCTCCTTGGTCTCCTACAATAAATAGACAATATATTCCTGTGAAATTTTGTGGGGTGCTTCTATAAATAGAAAAACTGAAGGGGAAAATCCCAGAGAAACAAAAACAACTAAACAAAGCCCAACAGCCACTAACTGTAAGTTCTTATTATAGAGCACAATTTTCTATCACAATATTGATATTAACTATGCAGCCTTACTGATGCACTAATTTAACTACTTCTTGATTCCTCATTTTTTAAAGTTTCATGCAAACACTTTCTGGGGAGACAAAGCAAGTATTTAAGAATGTTTTTATCTGGGAGCCTAATTCAGATGTCTGATTCAATAGCCAGGCTTTGAGATGTATATCCATAGACTCACAGAATCAGAGAATCAACTAGGTTGGAAAAGACCTTTAAAATCATCAGGTCCAACTTTCATCCAAAGGCTACCAAGTCCATGGGGTGAAGGACTAACTCATGTCACCAAGGGTGTCATCTACAGCACTGTGGCCAGCAGCTCTTTGGTATCTATGAAACCTAAACGGCTCACATAAAGAGCTGGAACAACAACAAAAAAAAGCCAAAACCAAATCAACTGCAACATTTTCACAGTAAGGACTGAAAAGCAGAACACCAGCTGAAGCAAGAACTTTATTACCCAACGAGGAAAATATTGCTTGCCTCTTCCAACTGACAGCAGATTTAGGCTGTGCTGTGATTTATAAAGTTGTAAGATACAGCTTTCAGGTAATTAAAACATCCATGTTGGGCATTTTACCTAGATTACAGATACGCAGTATCAGCATTAACTCTGCTGTAACACTTTATGATGAAAAGCACACAGGCTTTCCAGGCATAAACATACAACCTGCCCTGATCTTACCTGTCAAAAAAACAACAAAAAAAATCTTCATGAAAAAGCTGTTTCCACAAAATATAATTACTATTGTTTCTACAGGGTCCAAGAATATGATAAACACATTTATTAAATATGTGGAAACTAAATATGTGGAAAACTGAAAATCAAGATCCCACTTTGCCAGTTCACGGCAGGGATTTGAAACCTGGCATCCAATGTCCTGACTCAACTGTAACTGTTGGACAATCTGCAATTCTAAGCACAGTTCCTGTCTATTTATAGGTTTTTCATTTGTAATGACTTGCTTTCATTCCTGTGTAGAGCAGCCAAACAAAAGCTACAAGGACTATAAATTCTCTGCAGAAAGAAATTTTCCTTTCTTCAGACAGCTTAGGGAACTGTACCACAGTCAGAACTGAAAAGCTTTAGTTTATCATCTGTCCTGGGCTAGAGCATAATAAAGCCTAATCGCAGTATTTTTCAGAATGTACCTTCTTTTGTTTTTCTTCCTCTTCTAAAAGCTTCAGCCTTTTGCATTCCATGGCCTTGTACTGAATGCTCTCCTTGGTGAGTGGGTTGTAGTTATTATGTCCAGGCAGCAGGCGAAAATAGCGGTTCTTGTCTGCGTCATAGTAAAATCCTGGCAGTTCTTAGGGTTAAAAAAAAAAAAAAAAGTGGCAAAACCCAGGCAAAATCAGATAGACAACTAAGTTTGTTTACTGCTCTTTGACATCCCGCATCTTCATGGGAATGTCAGTCATAAGGCTCAATGCTTTTGCTCTCAGCAGGTCCCAAGCATGATACGCAGACTAGGAATAGATAACTGCCACTTAAAGGAAAAAAAATATTATTTATAGTTTTCAAATGCAGTGCCATTACACAAGTAGAGAAAGGATGTCATCAATGACCAAGATGAAATCCAGACAGATCACAGAGAGGAAAGATTCTGCTGCAGAACAAAAGTGACCTTTCTTCATAAATCATTCCTGAGGTGATACTCTTGGTTAGAAGTCTAGGTAAGGCAGTCACAAACAAATGACAAGAAGGTATCATCCAAACCAAAATAAAGTGATTCACTTCCCAGAACAAGCCACTTTTTCTTCAACACATAGGAGAAATATAGATACAATCAAGAGTACATTTGGACAATACACAGAAGCTCATTTCAAAGATAAACAGGGATGAAAGAAACATTCAATTTTAGTGCTTCACTGCCCAGGTAAATTCAGAGAGGCAGACAGGTAAAATACTTAGATTCATATGGCACAATGTCTCAAGACAAAGGATTTTGTTCAGAAAGATGAGTGTTAACACTTCATTTCAAGAGTTTTTATTTAAACCTTTATCTGCCACAAGAAACTGCATTTGAAGTAACCTCTTTTTGCTGCTGCTTACAATTCAGTTCATTGTCAGCATCTTTTAGGTTTCAGCTTAGCAACAAGTGACACAAGATTCATTCAAGTCAACAAAAATATAGAGTGAGTGAATCAGTAAGGTTCGTAACAGCACACTGCAGTTAGTATACATAATCTAATTATACTGCAACAAATGCTTTGCAGGATACATCTAACACACTCACAGTCTCTTAAACACAAAAGGGTGATATACAAAAAACGTGCCCTTAAATGCTGTCTTTGTCATTAAGTGGTTATACAGTCAGTGGTGTTTCAGGACTCTCCTGTTGTGGAGAAAGAGATGTTCCCACAGGCTTAGCTTTTGCTAGGGCTGTTCAATGAGTCAGGAAACCAGAATGCAAATGTAACATCTTCCTCAATAGCACTGCTACTGCATCAAGTATGGTTTCACCAGTCAACTCCCTGATAATGAACAAACATTTAGCCACTATTTTTTTCAGTTTATATCAGTTTGGCTAAGCACACAAGTTTTCAAATATGAGAAGCACTTAGGGGTGTGAAAGTACATTTGGCCCTCCTCTCTCATTCCTCACTTACTGATTTTTTTATATCACCCAATGTTACTTTCCCCCACAAACTTTACTGCTTATATCCTTCCTGTAACTCCATACTATTAACACAGCTACTACTACTTTCTTTGTGCAGTCAGCATATAGGCAGTGATTTTTGACACGTAAGACATGGTCTCTTACCTGCTACTACAGAATTCTGGGTTAAACTGGATGAAGAAGGATCCCCACTGCTGCTGGGGCCTGCATGCACTGGGGTCTGTGGGTCCTCCTGTTCCAGCCTAAAAAAAACAGCACTGTCTTCAAGACAGGCTCACTACTGTCCTATACATCTTTCCCACAGAGAATCTAGAAAGAGGCTTGCTATTTACATTAATGGAGTACAGTTTTGCAGGGCTGTGATAAGCACCCTGAGCATTTCACCATACACTACATTATGAAAATTAAACAGTAAAAATATTCAGCTTAATAACCTCTCAAGAACATCAGAGGTACCAGTATTTTCAAGGCCTTAATTACTTGCTAAAACATTACAGGTGTCTGCTAACTCTGCAAATGCCTTTAATTCTTTTCAGCAAAAGATTAATTCTGGGCTTTTTATCATATCCCTTGATTAAAAGAAAAGCCCACCCCTGAAAGCATGTAAGACTTCACAGCTTAAAACAAGAGACAGTGTGGGTAAAACGTTGATGTCAAGTCAACAATATTTTGCCATTCTCTTTGTGACAGAAATTTCACTGATGAGGTTCAGAAACAGGCAAAATAAAAGTTTAATGAAAACTCCAAGAAAGAAAAGTCTCTGCTTTTGTAATAAACATTGCAGTAGACAGGGTAACTGCAGCTTTCTTCTTTTTATGTAACTCAAATGAGCGTATTCAGTATTGATGAGCAAAATTCCATGGGGATGTTTTCTGAATTGCCTGTACAATTCTCACTTTTAAAGAGAGGCCTTATTACATATCCTCTTAAAAGCATTAGGCCAAAATGTTTTCCAAGTCATAATTTATTGAAAACAAAATGACAAAGAAATTCTAATTCCAATACCAGCTCTATTACTGTTTGATTATATAACTTTGAAAAGTTAAAGAACGTAACATTTACAGAAGGAAAAATACCTCACACCAAACGCAAGCATTTCAGTTGAAAGCTTTTTAATAAGATCATTTTAATTCCGTATTCATTGAATTAGGGACCATTTGCATTTTTAACTTTTCTTACACAAAAACAACTAATGAGGCAAACTCATGTGTGTGTCTCTTTCTCTAAACATATATTTGCTAGAAAATGCTAACTAAATGCTAATTAAAGCAAAGGATTGGCCTCTTTTATTCCTGGAAGAGGAACTAAAGAAAGAACACAGGAAAGAAAAAGAGGCACAAAAATAGCTCGAACACAGGCAAGCATAAGTTCAAAAGTTTAAAGTGTACTTTTCTGAAAGAATCAGTTTTCAAGGCAGTGGATTATTCCTGAGTCCTTGTGTCAGCTCCCTGATCTGCCACATGTAGTATTATTATCATGTTACTTAACATGTTTTTAAACTTTCAGCAAGATCCTTTAATGACAGTTTTTACACTAGTAGACACTGAGCATAAAATAAATGGGCAGGTGGAATGAAATACAAACGTTTTTTGTTCCCTGAACTATCTTTGCATATTGATGAAGAGCTTATGGATGACCAGGCGCACCTGAAAGGACTAGCCCATGAAACTACATCTCAGTTTAAAGCCAATACACAGTTGTGCACGTATGATACACTTCCAGAAATCAATGCAATTCTAGTTCAAGTAGAGATGACAGATATACTATAATCTGCACTAGACTTTTAGATGGCATACTCTCAGTTCGACATAGCCACTATTCTGAAAATTTAATCAGGCATAACATCTAACAGCTTAACCCATGGCAAGCACAAGCTGCATATACTTGCCTCACAGCACGGTTATTGTGATCGGGAGCAATAGCTGCACGCCGTCCACGCTTTCCTTTGCCTCTCCGGTAACACCTCTTCATTTCTACTTGTAAAACAAACACACACACATACTTCAATGCTACTTGCCTGGAACAGTCACAACAGTCTCTTAACACAGCCTCTTTTCGATGAAATAGCTTTGCAAAGGCCTAGAGATCAAAGCCATTTAAGAGAGTAATTTACTTGAAAGAGTTTCTTTCAAGCAAAAGAAAGTCCAAGCGGCACCGTATCTTAAAGAAAGACAGACCATTACTACTGGCTGTTCGAAGGGAGGCTGAAGTAAACAGCGTGCGGCGCTGACCGCCTTCCCCACGCAGCACGAGTAAACGTGCTCTTGCCAAGTCCCGCCATGCGCAGCACGGAGAAGAGCGTGTTTACAACCACCAGCCTCCTCCCAAACAGAGGAGCTTCCACGACACGGGGACAACCCAAAGCGACTCACAGCGATCTCCCTGCTTGCCGCGCCGGGCCCAGGTGCCGGACGAGGCCTCCCGCCTACAGCAGCCAGGCTGGACAGGCGGGGGTTTGTAAACGGCCAGGCCCACTGACCGCTCGCACCACGAGCGCTTCCTCACTCCTGGCGACTTCGCTGTTGGGCCGAGACCAGCCCCGCGGCTCCCCCGCCCCGCTAAAGCCAAAACCCCTAACGCAAAGGCCAAACGAGCACCCCTTACCGGCTCTGACCCTCAGGGCGCCCCAACGCCGTCACGGCTCCGCCCGCTCGACGACGGACCTGGTGATTGGCATCCGCCCCCGCCTCGTAGGTATACATGGGTAGGTGTGTGTGAAGGTGTCGTTTACCGCGGTAGGGAGGTAATAGAGTAGGGAAGTGAGGGCTTTCAGGGGGTTAAGGGGTGGGAGTGTGTGAGGGGAGCCGCGGTCAGGGCTTCGGAGCGTTTACTGTGAGGAGCAGCGCTGGGCTGAGGGACGAGCTGGTGAGGCCTTGCTGCTGCTGGTCAGTGTGTTTGGGGCCAAGGGCTGGGAGAGGCTGCTGGGGAGGGTTCACGGGCGGCACGGGTAGGGCAAGGGGTGGAAGAGAGTCAGTAGTTGAGTTCTGTGAGGGGAAATGCTTATTTTTCATTAATTGGGTTTGAAGGCAGTACGTTTGTAGGAGGTGTTAGGGGAAGGAGGCAGAGATGTGTGTTTCTGAGCAATGGGGTCACTGAAAGGGTGCCACTGCTTCCTTCGGTGGGTCAGTCATTGGTTAAAGGCCATTGCTTGGCTTTGGGGAGCCAGAACTTGGTACAACCTCTTTAAATTTCTCAAGAATTTAGGAGAGTGCTGGTTCTGAAGTGGCCTTCTCAGCTGAGGAGTCTTAATGCTTAAAATAGTCTTTGAGCTGCCTTCTGGGCAGCAAGCAGATAGATGGGTGATATTGAGGCAATAAATCTAGGGCAGCTTTGGGAAGCATGCAGCAAATGGAAAAGTTAAGAAAAAAGTTGGGGCTGCAGCAATCAGTAACAACTCAGGTGGTCAGCAAAATCTGAAAGAGCTATAAAAGGATGTAGTGGTAACTACCATCATTTTATAGTCCTTGTAAGAAACCTCTTCTTAATCTTTTACTAAAAGTGCCCTTCAGCTGCTAGTGTACAGTGGCCTTCTTCCTCCCCTTCCTGCTTGTATAACATTTAATTAAGAAAACCAGTATGGTAAAAATATTAATTCATTTTATGGATGATGAAGGTTACAGCAAAACATGAGCTGTAGTTCACACACACACAAAAGTGGAAAACCAGATTTACTCTTTTTTCTTCCAAATGCTTGGGTTTGGTTTGTTTTTGTCACTTTAAGAATTTTAAATAATAAAATGCCAGTACTGGGAAAATAGGCAATAGGTTTTTACTTGTTTCTTTAAATGTTTGGACCTTGCACAAGTTTGCTGTGGGTGTGTCGCAGGAGAGTAATTCTTGGGAGATAGTAATTTATTCTGCCTCCTACTTGCCTGGGCTGTGTTTTAAGATCAAAATGCAGAGTCAGAAATAGCCAGGAATGTGTGCCTTTAAGGATATAAACAGCTGGAGAATTCACCTGCAGTTTGTATAACGTGAGCTCTATGCCTTTACAAGGCAGATTACCTGCATGGTCTAATTCTAAGGCATTTTTTTGTTGTTGTTGATTAGGCCTCTTTTTCATAGTGATTTAGTGATATTAATCTTTAGCTTCCAGAAGATAATTTCGGATTTTAATACAGTAACAGGAGAAGAATGAAAGTGCTGATAGAAAGCTGCCTCAGCAGTCCTTTCCATGAACTGTTCAGTTGTTGATACTGTCACTGGTGTAGACTGGGTTCAGAACAATGGTTTATACTTGATTTCTGTGTAAATGCGATGCTGGTACAGCTGTGGACAGCATTCTAGGGAATGTTTGGGTTTTTTCCTGTTGTTTGTTGGCTCACGGGCAGTAGTAATTCAGCATGTCTAATGTTTTACAAGTGATGGTATGACTTTCCTTCTCTTGGCTTTGTTTCATCGTGTTAATTTCAATGCTAGTGAGCAGTGTTTCAGGTTTTGTGGTGCTGTTTGTAAGCTGTTGGTTTGACTCCACTGAAAAAGAATTAGTATCAGTGAAGAAGTGTGTTAAATGATTTGTTTTCACACTTGTATTGCATATACTTACTATGGGAATCCATAGACAAGAATAGCCTGGTAGATAATTCAGAGCTCGCTGTTTTTCCATTTATGCATTTAAATAAAATATATAAATAAAATACGTCACCCTTATGGTTGCTCCTTAGCAATTGTTTGTCTAACCTTTTCTTAAAGCCTTTTGATTTTGTTTGTTCTGATGATTTTATTGTATCTCTCACTGAAAGATTTTTCTGATGTGTTACTTCAATGCTTATTGCTGCAATTCAAAACCATTACTGCTATTCCTTCTGCCTTCTGTGGATATAAGAAACAATTTAAAACAATTTATTACCTTTCTTCCTGCAACCATATTCCATATTTTAAAATTGGTAATGCTGTCCCAGTTTTCTTTTTCTCTAGATTAAAGAGTGGCTAAAGAATGCCAATTTGCCGTGATGTTACGTATGGCAACTTTTAGCTTTGATCATTCTCTCTTCCGGTTTGGACCCTTTTCATGGGGATCACATACTTCCTTGAAGTGTGCTCCCAAAAAGTGGATATACCACTGCTCAGTTGAAGCCTTCCTGGTGCTGAGTGTGTTTTGCAGGATGTACTCACCTTTGATAGTCATGTGATGTTGTACGCCTGCACAACAGTGTTGGTGTTCAGGAAGCTTATGGTCAAAAGGGATGGGGAGTTCCACTTTGGGAACTGCTATGTGATCAGCCTTTTTTCAGTCTGTGTTTGCGGAACTGGCTGCGCTTGGGCTGGTTACAGTTGAATGCTGCTCTGCTCAGGCTGGTTCTTGGACTTGTGGAGGCCATTCTGACCTGCAAAATGGACTGTGCCATCAAACTGTGTCCTTCATTTGCTCTGGTTGTTCTTGTAATTCTTTGACTCTTGTACTTACTTGAGAGACTGGTTTTATACCTGTTTAGTCCATTAAATAGATATGTCCAAGCTATATTTACTTAGTGTAGTAAGTTTAAAATATAATTCTAAATTTCATTAAAACATTCGGTAAAGACCAAACTTTGGAACTAACATTAGAATTTATGGTTTGGATGTAGGCTGAGGGTTGTTGCAGTATAGTGAGTTGCTTTTCAGCTGAGCTGCAGTACCTGCGTTCATTCTTATCAATCACATATGATAATTAAAATTAATTTGCCTAAACTCCTTGTAAGCTTAAACTGTGTATTTTCTCATGCTTGGTAGGGGTTAAACTTGCAATTTTAAGCTTAGCTTACATAAGGCAACTCATTAAACTGTGGTAAATGGGAGGTGTACTTGGGCCCATGAATTACCCTGGGCTTGCGCAGGGTAATCAAAAGCAGGATTTTATCTAACCATAAAATTTACCCTTGTTCTAGTGCCACTGAAATCAAAGCAATTGCAGTAAGAGCCTATGGAACTTTGTATGCTCGCACTTTGCATTGTGAGTTGCCAAAGCTTTCAGGTGTGTCTGAATGTGGAAGTTGCTGTTTGACTTTTTATCTTAGCTTTCTGAATATTCTGCTGTCCAGTGTTGTGCTCTGCTGTTCATGATGAAAATCGCTTTTGGGTTCTGCATCAGGTGATGCAGGAGGGAATAAAGTGCTGTCGCATTTAAGGATTTCGGGTGATGAATTGTCATAGTACATATAATGATCAGTAACTTGCTGTGTTTATGCGGCACGTGGTTTACTTTCTGTTTGTTTGTTTGTTTGTTTTAAATCTCGAGATTCCCAAACATTCCTGATGGCCCTGGGGGGGTGGAACTCCTTCAGGGTCTGACGGGTGGTGGAAACACGGGAGCGAGCAGGTCTGAGCCGCCCCAGGAGGGGGCACTAGCGCACTTGCACAAAGCTGCTGTCTCTCGGCTCAATTGGCTCTTTCCTTTTGATCTCTTTTGTCCCAAGTATCGAATTCCTATAAAAATCAATTTAAAAAGCAGAAGTACACAAACGAGTCTCTTTGAAACACTACTTAGAGTGTATTTGTTTTGTATTTATAGATCTAAGGTCCCGCAGCACTGATGTTACATATTTTAACCAGACTTCTCTCCAAGCAAGAAGCTTCGTTTTCCTGATATATCAGCTTTGTCTCCCTTGCAGGTCAGAGGTTGAGAGAAAAACCTGAAAAGTTGGCAAATGAAACTGAACTTTTGCAGTTTATATCATTTCATTACCTAAAAGGGTGGGATTGTTGTTTGTTTGTTTTGTATTTGTTTTGTTTGTTTGATTTTTTTGTTTGTTTGTCTGGGTTTTTTTGTTTGTTTAAATTCAGTACTTCTGGCCGTTAATACGGCAAGAAGTATTTTTATGCTAATAAATGACTCCTGGAAATTTTGTGGTAGGTTCTGTATCTATCAGCTCTTATGTATATATATAAAATACTGTGCTTCCTACTAGTGCACTGTTTTCCTTTCAAGTATCTTTAGCCATGAGAAATATTCTGGTCAAATCTTGTCTTCTCTTCAGTGCTGCTGTTCTTAATGGAAGTTTTCAGAGATAATTTAATGAATACTCTGCTGATTAATAAACTTTTTTTTCCTGTGTGGTCAAAAAGGAATAAAAAGTCTCAAAACCCTGTATGTGAAACCTATCAGAATGAAGTCTCACCTGAAAATTATTTAGGTGCTTAGGAGGGTTTCACTGACTGACAGTAATGAGGATATTTAGGTTATATTTTTGCTAGCACTTGGGGAGAGACTTAATGGCTTCTGATTACAATCTGCAGATTGACTGCAGGTAAGTGGGTGCCAACAATTTACTTGGTTTGTACAATGAAACTGTGGTGTTATGGGTCTCAGTAGTTAGGCTGGCACATTCCAGGTGATAGCCTGTGGTAAAAACCCATCTCTGAGACCTTCTACTTGTCATTATCTGCTCTCTCCCAGGAAGGCCCAGGTGATTGGGCTGTGCTACCTCAGTGACTACTCGTCACTTCCTGTGACTGCAGTAGCCCAGTACAGAGCTGTGTTGTTGCTGCTGGTATTTGGAGCTGTCTGGAGGAAGCAAACAAATAGAATCCCTGACTCACAATGACAGGACAAAAAACCCAAACCCTATTCGATGTTAAGGGAAAAGTTGCAGGTACGCTCCTGATCCATGTAGCATGAAACTAGTGAGTGCAGAATGGCAGGTCTGGTGGCTGCTGTTGCCAGTTTGTTAGAGAAGTGCATTTATCACGTTTCCTGCTGTAGCCTCTATGGGTATTAGAATGCATGAATCACTAGGCTGCTATACTTGCGTATAGACTCTGCTATTGCAAGGGAGGCATGGTCTTAGATATAAAGAAAAGATGTACCTGTACTTGCTAATGTCAAAGTCAAGTGACTGACCTGATATGTCTACTGAGTTACTTTCCAGAATGGAAAAAAAAAAACAACAAAACAGCCTAAAATTGAGAATTCAGAAGATCAGGAGCTGTACTGTGCAGTAGCTCACTTTAGTTGTGCATATGTGGATTTATGTTTGAAATCTTTTTCACTAGAAAGACAAGCTGAAATCCAGACTCTGCTAAATTTTACTCGGTAACCTGCATTTGTCTTAAAGTAGCTCTTCTTGACTCTGATTCTGAATTGATGTTAAAAATCTTCTGACTTTTGCTGTAAAAAGAAGGGTTTACTTTGTTGCTTTGGTTCAGACTTGCTACTCCTGTGATGTAGGGCAGGCTTTTGTGCACCAGCTAGTTTTTTAAAGTCTGTTCCAGAAATGGCTGCTCTTTAATACTACATCTGTCTTTCAAAATAGCATGCGGTCTCTCAGACAGCAAACCGCTAGATATCTGCAAAGCCCTTTTGAATGATTTTGATGTTTTAGCTAAATGTCTTAAATGTGATTTATGTGCAGTATGAACAGTTACCTAACACTTGAAAATGTCTTTTGTTTTTTGACTTCTGCCATTATGACTTGTGTGCTCAATCTACAAATTAGTAAATAAAGTAACAATACTCTCCTCTCGTGCTGGTGGTGTAGGTATATGTAAGTTGTATGTGTGTACACACATAGATGAATGTGTCTCAGTCTACAAACCCAGGACTTCATTACCACATATTTCTGTGTATGGGTGGAGGGAATGCTAATTTGAAGGCATGAGATTTGCAAATGATTTTGACCACAGAGGTGTCTGTGCTCTGACATGTTTCCTGTGGTGCTGCATATCTGATGTTTGTCAGTTCAAAATCATAGAATAGTTAGTGTTGGAAAGGACCTTAAGATCATCTAGTTCCATCTGCCCTGCCATGGGCAGGGACACCACACACTAAACTGTGTCACCCAAGACTCCATCCAGCCTGGCCTAGAACGCTGTCAGGGATGGAGCATTCACAACTTCCTTGAGCAACCCATTCCAGTGTTTCACCACCCTCCCAGTAAAGAACTTCTTCCTTATATCTAACCTGAACTTCCCCTGTTTAAGTTTGAATCCATTACCCCTTGTCCTGTCACTACAGTCCCTAGTGACCAATCTAAGAAAATAAAAGCTGTCCCCTTCATTAATAATTTAGTGCTGTTTTGAAGCGTTTTTTTGTTTGTTTTTGTGTTGTTTTTTTTTTTTAACAAATGCAGGTGATAAAATGATCTTTCAAGCAGGAAGGGATGGTAAGGGGCTTTGCACTGCCAGAACATGAAAACGCATCTTATGTTCCTTAGAGAGTGGAATATCCTGATGGTGTGCTCTTTGAAGAAACCTGTGTCTAATAATGCTGTCCTGCCTCTTCCTAGGGGGAAAACTTAGGATGTTTATTGGGCGGTTAAGTTCTTGGTATAAATAATGCTGTCTTTAGAGTAGTGGCAGCTGGCAGCTTTTTCATTCTTCCTCCAGACTTATTTGTTCAGCTTATGGGCCTCTAATACACAAAGTGCTTGCAGTTACAAGATTGATTTCTAGCCTCGTTTTTACAAATTGCCAGTGAAAAGAACTGGTCAGCATCTCCAAGGAAGCATTTTCTTTTAGGGTGAAAATTGTGTTTGCTGCTTTAAATTCTCCCTTGTCTGCTTTGGATGTAAGTTGTACTTTTATACAGAGAGAAGTGAACTGTTTTGCTTTTACACATCAATAGCAGATGTCAGGAGTCTGACAGCTGATTTCCCACTGGAAGGAAAATTGGTGACACAGACCATAGGAATCATCTTTTTAGTAGACTTTTATGTTAAATGTGCAAGGCTTTGAACAGATATAGAAACCAATGGTAATGCAGGTAAAAGAATCCCATCTCCAGAGATGTCAGTCTGGAAACCAGTGTTTCACTTGCAGAAAGCAACACTTTATTGAAGTTTATAGCAACTTAACTAAAGACACAGTGTCACAGGGCTACTAACACCTCATTTCTCAACGTCTATATCCTGCTTACATCCAAAGGAAAGTAATTGGTGAGACTTGTGTGCGGGAAGCATTGTAATTATGTGACTGTGGTTCTCAGAAATGCACAGTAAATGAACACAGTGCTGTCTTAGAGCATGAGCTTCCTCAATTATCTTGTATGTGTTGTGTGCTATAGATGTACCCTTTGTAAAAGTACTGTTTGAATGATTCAAGAGCGATTCAACTTGTTTAGTCTTTCCTCCTCATTGTCTTTGAAGGTATGTGGTGGAATTCCTTGTTTCAAGTGTTCTTTGTTTTTTTTTTTAAGGAAAAGGGAATGAAAGTTTTATGAGATAAGAATTCTTCCTTCTGAATCCTCTGTCAGGGAGAATGCAGCAGGAGCAGTAGGAAGAAGCTCAGCCCAGTGTATGCAGAGACTAGTGTGGGAGCCTTCCTGTTATTAAGGTGTAAAAGTATTGAGAGTAAGTTTCTTTGGAGGTCTTTCAGGAGCAGACCCTGAAGGAGAAAGTGTGAGAGAAGGGAAAGTTACCATGGGAAAGCAGTCTCCATATTCCAGTACATTCCGTAGAGGGTACTTGTGGGTTCTTTGCTTTGATGGCAGGGGAAAGGGTTTGAAGGGAAGTTAAAAAGATGCCAACCGACAGATACGTAGTCTCATAATGATACCGCATGTCATCAACTCATGTCTTGGTTACTATTTATATACTGTTTCATATTCCGGATACTTCCAGATGTATCATTGTGGCCTTAGCCTTAAAGACTACTGGGCTTTTGCATATGTATATTGATATTTATGATGGACCTTGGCATTGCCTGCCACTGGAATGCCTGTTTTACATCTTGTGGACGGCACCATAGACTCTCTGCTTCATGGAGCCTTTCTAGGACCTGTTATACTCACTACTTGTTTTCTGTGCACTGAATAGAAGCCAGGACAGTGAACTGTGGACAGTTATAATTACCAGCATAGACATCACCCTGTAGATTTCAGTTCATGTGCCTAGGTGCAAAAGTCTCCCTATGGGAATAGCACTACAAGTTCTGTCCTGTATAGAATCATAGGATCATAGAATAATTAGGGTTGGAAAGGACCTTAAGATCATCTAGTTCCAACCCCCCTGCCATGGGCAGGGACACCTCGCACTAAACCATGTCACCCAAGGCTCTGTCCAACCTGGCCTTGAATGCCACCAGGGATGGAGCATTTACAACTTCCTCGGGCAACTCATTACAGTGCCTCACCCCCCTCACAGTAAAGAACTTCATCCTTATATCCAAACTAAACTTCCCCTGCTTAAGTTTTAACCTCTTACCCCTTGTCCTATCACTATAGTCCCTAATGAAGAGTCTCTCCCCAGCATCCTTATAAGCCCCCTTCAGATACTGGAAGGCTGTATCTATAAATTAATAAAATTAACTTTCTGCACAGTTTATGATCTATCATTTCTTTGTAGCTGTGGAAAAAAGCTGTAATAAAAAGGTATTTTAGACCAAGACATACAGCACTTACATACAAAACAGTTAACTCTTTCTGGAAAGAGATATTAGATAAATCACTAAATTAAAACAAAACTGCCAATACGGTAGTCTTATTCTTAGCAGTATTTTGTAAGGTCTTCAAAAGTCTAAAGATAACTGTAACTGCTCATGTACTTTGTGGAACTGAAGCAGTAACTGTAGCCTATAAAATTTAATATATCCTCAAAACATCCAAACAATACCAGCCGACTAAATGTTAGCTTTCAGCTTAATTGGGTGGATGTCAAAAAAGAGGTAGGATATAGAAGATGGTTTTTGGGCTTGGTTGAGCTATCATTTCCCTGAGCAAAGCCCTTTCTGATCAGGAGCTGGAAATCTCTGCAGGTCCCAAGGAAAGAAGAATAACGGAAGTAACTGTCTGTAGGATAGTGCAAATACCATACTATAATCTTGTGGGAAATGAGGAAGGGATGAGAGAACTCTGTATGAAATGGTTAACAGCTTCCAGAGGCTCTAAGGGGCTACCAGACCATGGGGTTTAAGCACTATTAATTACCCAGAAAGGTGGAATTGTGTGTGCTGTGTAGTTTTATTTTTTTTATTCCATCCCTCCCCCACCAACAACTGAGTGTAAGTCGACTAATAGCATTTACTTGTTTTCTTTATAAAACATGCCTGCTTTCATAAACCTAACAGACAGTGCAATTATGTCAGCTGGTAGGAGCATCCTCACCTTCAGTATTGAATCTATTGTATCACCTTTGTTCAGACTGTCAAGTGTGAAAGAAAAGGAAAATACAGATGATCACCAAGTGTGTGTAAGGTTAAGGTCTAGGAGAACTGTGACAGAAGTGATATTAAACGGAGGGCATTGTAAAGTGATAAGTCAGTGAAGTAAAACTGCTCCTAAAAGTTCTGGATAAAATTAAAATAGCAGATTAATGTCTTTATAGAGTGTAGCTCTACCTGTATTCTGTGTCCAACAGAGAAGTACTTCTGACTTGAGGAGATTGTCCTTGTTCTTGACTGATAATAAGTAGTTCAAAGACTGAAGTTATATATGCAAAGTTAGGATTGTTTAATGTGTCACTTTGTCACACATTTTACTTGCCGTTTACTGTCTTATGAGTCAGTTTCTCAATCTCTTACTCCATCCCTTCCCCCTCATCTTCTGAAAACCTCCAAAACAAAAAATGGGCAAGGTGACTCCTGCTGAGTTCAGTTATGTGGGAAGAATAAAGTTCAGTTCCCAGGCTTCTCTGCAAGTCAATTGGAAATTGTCACCAAGAGCCTCTACCACTGTACAATGCCTTTTCAATAGGTGACCTGAAGGGAGCTTGCATCCCTTGGAAAAAATCCATTACTTCAAGGTTCCCATTTCTAGTTCTGATAGAACAACTTGGAATGCTCTAGAAATGTAATATGACTGATACTAAGTGGTTGCAGGCTTTCTGAATCAGTGCCAAATGGTTTGGTGAAAAGAAAAAGTGTCACTGGAAAGACACGTCCCTGATTTCTTTCTGACTGTTGCTGGTAGTGGCAAGCAGTGCTACAGGAACTGGAGATGTTATTAAAAGTTTTGCATGCAGCACATCCACAAAGAATGTGGCTGTCCCTTAAGAGGATAAGAACTTGTCACTTGCAGGTAAAAATAATGCATTTAGGCTTAGCTAATGCTGCAGAATGTGGGGTTTGTTATGCTGCTGGCCTGTGGTGAGCTGCAGGCTGCAAGGTGTGGTGCAGGAGAAATTTCCGATTGCTTGCTGACTGTGTGCCATAAATACATTCTATGAGTTGTGTCACAGTGGATATAATCTAAGGATATAAGCAGTGCCATAAAGATATTGTTTTATCTAAACTGTACTAGTCTTAACATGTTGGGTGTATCCTACGCATTAAGAGGAATGAACTAATAAATGTTCCAATTTAAAGTCGCCTCCATAGTATTTCTTAAAACATTAATAAGTTTATGCTGGCTTGTGAAATCAGCTGTTTCCTCTTTCATTTTCTAAGTTCATACACCTGACTGGCATTTATGTTGTGTTTGCATGGCAGCTTTGTGAGACGATGGCACCAGGGTCGCTAAGGAAGGGGTAGCTAAGTCATCATCAGCTTCTGGCTGCATAACTGGCATGGCCATATCTGCATGGAACACTGTCAGAGACAATAAATCCTGTTTGATAGCTAAGGAGCTCCTTTCTTGTGCCATGTTATTTGCAGCTTTGTTCACCTGTCAAGTTTATAGTGAGCATGATGCTTGGCCAGTGGAGTTTGTTGTGGTAACTTGGCGCAGCTTGCTCTGGTGGCCAAGCAAACAAGCTGTAGACAGCTCCAGATTTGATGTGCGTCATGGTGTAGCTAAAGAGTAGGCAAGATTGGCCATAGAGGAGGAAGACACACCCTGATAGATCTGATGCAAAGCCTATTTAATTCTCTAGAATTATTTTTTATGGCATGGGGATTAGGTGCTAAATCCTCAAATGGCATTTAAAGGTTTCTTAGATAAGAACATTTAAATCTCCCAAGACATACAAAGTGCACCTCTTCAGCTTGTTTTGCTGAACCAAAACAAACTCGTTGACTTTAAAGTATCAAAATAATATGCATGGTAGGGTTTTTGGTAGTTTATAGGTATTCTGGGTCAGACATGTGACTACCTAAATTAATCTGGGGGATTAATCAGGCACTGTCTTGTTATTTTGGGGTGTAGTAACTTGACTGTCCTTTAATATTCCTGATGTTAATGAGAAAATTACCAGACTTTATTTATTTGTCTTTTTCACTGCATTTTGTTTCAACCTGCCACACCACAAAGAGGAGACTCTTTTCATGTCCATCCCTTTCCATGGATGGTGGTCTGGGTTGGTTACTGCCGCTGGCTTTTTGTCATCCTACCCTGCTGCCCATTGGTGGCTGGTTCTGGTGTGAAGGGCTGGGAAGGCATTAGCTCTGTATCCTTGGACAGCAGAAGTGTCCAGCCTAGCTTCTAAAATGCTTGAGAGCAGTGCCAGATGTGTTAATGCCAAAGCCAGTGACAAACTTTCACCAGGTTATCCTTTCCACAGGGCAGTGCTTCAGGCTGTGTCCACCTCAGTAGAAGCTGGTCTAAGTGGAAGGACTTGAGATGCTGAGATTGCTAAAGAAGCTGGTGGAGTCCTTGTTTGTTTGTGTTTGTTTTTTTTCCTGAAGGCAATTGTTTGGGCTGTTTTGTTTACCCTTTGTTATTGGAGGAAGAGGTTTTTATAGTCTGGGGGTGAGTGGGGAAGGCAGCATTAACTGATTATGTTCTTATTTTTTCTACTTTAAGGACAAATCTGGAAAGGACATCTTTAAAGACATCTTTAAGGACAAATGTCTGGAAACAGTGCCTTAAAGTATGGAATTTTAAAATAAGAAGTATCGGATCTTGAAATCACAAGTTTGCATTTGTCAAGGGTTTCCGCTGGCTGATATTGGTATTTTTAGCTTTTTTTTTTTTTTTTTTTGGGGGGGGGGGGGGGGGGGGAAGGGTTACAAACTGAGTAACACTTTCTATATTTATGAAAGAAATTGGTTTAAATACTGTAACTATCTGCTTTGCGATACAAGACTTCAACTAAGTAAGTGTCTTGTAAGCTGCTTTGGCTCTATGGGCTGTGACTAGCAAGTCCCATGGTATTTGAGAGACAAACATAGTAAATCCTGAGTGACCCTGTCTACAGGTTGTAAATCTTTCTTTGATCATTGTATGGTGAAAAATTCAAACTTTAGAGACGTGTATGGATTTTCATTGCTCTCTTACCTGATTTGTCCTGATTAAAAATTTTGGCATGAAAATGCTATCTTCTGTGTAGGTGTTTTGTTCTTCACCTGAAGCATCATCATCATGCCTATAAAATCAGAGTTGGCTGCTGTATGAATAATTAGTGTTACAAACAGAACTATGATTTCAAGTGAACAGAGCTGGAGCAGATAAAATACTTCAAAAACTGGCTTTCAAAGGAGTATATCTACACTAGTAGGGATAAATTAAAACTAATAATGCTGTGTCTATAGCACTGCTTATTTTTTTTTTTTAAATTGTTTTCAGCTCGAGTTTTGAGATTGTCCCAAGGCTTCCAGCCTGACTTCAAAGGTTGAACGATACTCTGCAGTCTGTGTTCTTGCTTGTGTGTGCATGCCTAAATGCTGGAGAGGGACTGTGTGTGTGTGTGTGCACGCATACAAAGAATGGTCAAAACAGAAGTCTTGGGGTGTAACCTCTTTGTCCTAGTACCCGTAGTTGCTGTTCTGGGGAAAAGCTATATAGAGATAGAAGACCATGTATATGATATGATAAAAAATAAATGTACCATTAAGGTTGCAAAGTCAAGCCTTCAAAAAAAATAAATAATAATTTAGACAATGCCAGAAGAAAGGTTTTCCTCAGAGGTTTAATTCGGCTCCTTTACGTGCACTGCATTAAGAAACAGTTTTCAGTTGCAGGGCTGCATCCATTTTCTCTCCCCTCTGCCCAGCGTACATCAGCAGAGGAAACCCAGAGGCTGGCAGTGTTGGTGGTCCCTCCCTGCTACCTGGTGCAACAGTAACTTCTGGATGAGGAACAAATACTGCAAGAATACAGATGAAAACTGGGGGATTGCATTGCTGCATTCCAGCAGGTTTCTGATGGTATCTTTCATGGCTTGAGGAGTTGTGGATGTTTTTTTTACACAGAAAACTTGTAAAGCTACGCACTTGACACCAAATTCACTGAGTGGTTTGTATTTCAAAGCTATAGGTATACAGTCGCTGAACTGTATTATTGTTAAATGTAAGGTACCTTGTTTACTCTCACTGTTGGAAATGCTTAAGTTGTTCAAATGCCAAAACTTTATCAACTCCTTTACCTCATTTCCCCTCTACCAGCCCTGTTTAAAGCCAAACCACCTGCCCTAAACCCCACCAAGCCTTCTCTCAGTGAAGCCTTTGGGCTGGAAGGCCCGGGGTAGAAAGACATGTGCCTTTCACTGATGGCCAGCTGGGTGAGGCTCCCACCCGTGTCACACCACACAGAAGGTGATGGATGCCCAACCCTGGGGAGGTTTCCCATGTATGGGAGAGCTTGGGAAGGCAATTTGCTGTGGGCAAACACCTGAATGCAGAGCAATGGAGGATTATATTATTCTGCAGATATATAATGTTCTTCTGAAGGTATAGCGTTCTTCTAAAGAACATTATACCTGGTACAGCTGAAAGGGAGCGTTGTTGTGCGAGTGTGAGGTTTTTTTACTCATTTATTTGGTTTTAACTCCGATGAGGAGCTTTAATAGTTCATGCAGGGCCGCGGCCGACTGGCAGGGGGCGATACAGCGCCAGGCCCCGCCGCAGGTGAACCGGGTCGGTGGGCGCTTGTAGGGGAGTGTGAAGCCGGAGGGGTTTCTGTGGCCTTAAACCATCGTCCCCAGAGGTGGTCACTGTGCATAAAACACATGGAGTTCAGTTTTGACAAGCGCACTGGTGGTGTATATCTGGGGAGTCAGCACATAAATGAAGCAATTGCTGGGTAGTAGACAGAAGGATTATGTGTGTGCTGCTGTGTTCAGGGTATCTTTTTCTTATTAAGACCAGCTTTCATAAAGAAATACCATATATGCAGGTGAAATTCTGCACTTATGGATATAAAGAAATGCTAGTCCTTTTCAGGCCAGAACTTCTTAACTTTTAACCCTGACTTTAGATGGTACCAGTTTATCTGCTGGGTTGGTCTTATGAGAACAGTACATGAAAATGTGCACGGAAGATTTCAGTGGCAGCATGCATGTGTTTTAAAACCTCTATATAAACGTAGATGATGTTCTGTTTTAGTTTACACCACTATAAATGCAGAATAAATCTTACTGGAAGTATAAACTGGATTTGATTGTGACAATGTTGGACAGCCCTTTTCCCTGTTGAAGTCAGCTTTGGCAGAACCAAGCCTTTGGTTTAGAATTGCATATTACAGATGGGCACAGAACCTGACTGGCAGGGTTTTCTTCTGTTTGTTTTTGACATCTGTAGCCCAAACATTCACCTTAAGACACTAAAGCTGGGCCCCTGAATCCAATAACTCCCAGAGTTACCAGACAGAAAACACTAGACACAGTGACCCATATGGAATTTATGCTGTGTGAATCTAGGCTTACACAGCTATATTGCAGCACTCAAAAATATTCTATTTTGCTTTTTTAAAGTCTCTTACAGTTAAGGCCCTTTGCCCTTAGTGATTCTGCATTAGCTATATAATCCTACTCTGATTCTAGATACATTCTTTACAATATCCAAGTCCCAGCATCCATTGCTTCCTAAACTGTTTTCCAGACCTGTCAGATACCTGTGTTGCTTCTCTTCCCAGTCTTGTTTCCACAAGGTATTTAATAGCAGAGCTTGTCTTTAGCAAATTAATGGTATCAATGATTAGGCATAGACAAATGTTTTAGTGTCTTGCTGAACTAGGGTCTGCTTTTCTTGATATGATATTTGAAAACAGTGTAGGGCTTCCATAAGCCTTTAAGCAGAGGTATTAGGATATTTGTATAAGAATATGGTCTGGAAATAAAGCTTTGCAGGTGGGTTAGAATATATATTTGGGGGTAAAGGGGGAAGGAATATGCAGTGACTGCAAAATAAATGCCTATTGTCCCAGCATTCTTGATGTTATGCTAACAAGCAGGCCAGACTTGGATGTCCTCAGCAGTCCAGTTTGGAATAGCGCCCAGCTTTGGACTATAACATGCTTACGTTTGTATCTGGAATACAAGTGGGATTCTCATGTTCAATAATCAGAGGGAGTGTGAGTGAGGGAAACAGCTGCATGTCACTGGCATTGCGTACTGACCCTTGTTGTGTAACCTCCGTGCTTCAGAAGTTTGAATCCATTTCAGGAGGTGGGCGTTTATTTAGCTGGGAAAAGTGTTAGCTAGTGAATTATTCCAAGTATATAAATAGAGTAAGGGAATCCATCACTTGTCTGATACGGGAGTGATATTAAGCAATAAGCACCTCTCACCCACAGCAAATGCAAGTACATTTCAAACAATTCTATGCTATCTTTCCTCTTCCCCCTAAGTGGATTTGGCCAATGCCTATGCCTAGAAGAATGGTGCGAGTGGATGGTTGTGATTGCTGGGAGAAATTATTACTGTGTGGGGAGAGAAAAGGTTTTAATCAAAAGAACTTGGAGAAAAACTAGCCAAAGGCTAGGAAAGAGTAAGAAGCTGTTGCAGGGCCAAAGGGGAGTGCAAAAGAACGTGGGGCAGTTATGCTTGCTGGTACCGTTTCTGAAGAGTTGTAAACTGAGTAAAGATCAATTGTAAGGCTTTATTTTGTGGACACTGGCTGCATAAAGTTCCTGAATGCTGGCTTCCCACTGCTTTCCTTTACAGTGAGATGCTGATGCTTGCAGGAGCTAGGGAGGGAGGATCTCCCCTAAGAAAATAATTTGTTCAGCTATTCTGTTTTGTGCAAGCTGGAGCATTGCAGCAGCAGCTGCAATATTGTTCTTTGTAGACATTTTTATTCTATCAAAGTTGTTCTTATGCCTTTAAATCATATTTCATAAGGGTTTTAGCCATAGACACCAGATGGGAGGAAGCATTCTGCTGTGTGTGAGATGGGCAAACCTTTTGGGTTTTGCAAGTGAGTGTAGAATTCATCACATACAGTCACCTGTTAAGGACAGTGACTTAACAGGTAACTGGTCTTGCGCTCAGTTTTATGAAGCTCTGCTCTGTTTAAAACATGTAGTGCTTGGTCATTACTGAGCATGACAGGTGCCAAAACATGCTAAATGCTATGAAGCTTCCTCAGGTATCTTTAATGGGAGTTTTTCTGATGTTGAAGATGCCTGTGTCTTCTTTTTTGAATGTCCAGGCTGGCATGGTCCTAGCTGGCTGTTGACCTTTAAAACAAACAAAACCCATCACAAACAGGCACTGGAAGGAATAGAGAGGTAGGGAACTTGGAATTTCTGCATGTGGCACAGTTGGCATGATGGAAGTGTGAGCTTTATGTGACAGTGTTGCATTTAGACTTGTACTCTGCTTTCAGCTCTTGGGTAGCAATCCTTTCTGTCCTGACAGCCCGAGATCTGAAGTGTGTGGTATATGAGAGTGCTGCCTGTAGCAACGTAGGGGGAAGGGGGGAAGAGTGTGTAGTTCATGACTGATAGGAAGCCTGAGCCTCTGTGGTCTGCTGGAGCCCACTGGTAACAAGTGTTGTGTGGGGTTTGGATAAATCTACTCTTTTCAGGTAAAAAACAGCAGTCTTGGGCTAAATAGTAGCAGTAGCAGAGCTGAAGTCAGTAGGCCCGTACTAGTAATACACATGAAAGATGTGAACCTGGCCCTAAGTATATGCCTGGTAAAGACTGCCTAGTGCAGAATAATAATAAGCAGCATCAGTGGTAGTGAAAATATGGGCCTTGCATCAGACACTATCCCATCAGCCTTTTTCTTTGCTTGGAACTTCCTAATAAACTTTGACAAGCTCTTAGTTGTTTTCTGTTGAGGCAGCACAGAGTAACGGCGTCAGGAAAGGCCTGTCAACTCCAGCAAAAGCCTGAGCTTTTGTAGAAGGCTTGACACAAAGGCTTAGATATGAGAAAAATAATGGCTGGGGCAAGAGTTACACAGCAGAGCTTCTTACTGGAGGGGTGGCTTCTTCATTAGAGGGAGGTGTCCTGACAGCAAGGCTGCTCCTCCCTTGCTTAAAACAACAATCAAGAACACAAATGGAAACCCCCCAACAAATAATGCACCACCCTTGGCAAGGTTGTGTCTGTATAAGGGATGTTATCAGTGTGGCTATCTCTGTTAAAAAGCATCAGGGACATTATTCTGAAGGGGAGAATTCTGGCCTGAGAGCCTGTTTGGATTGGGGAAATGTGTATCAGATTATGTCCACAGGTGCAACTGTTGAGGAGATTTGGGGTAAGTAAATCAGGGCTGGCTCCATTGTGACATTGACTGCAGTAACTTTCTCTAATAGATTCCCAGGATCAATTTTGTGTTACACCAGTACTGCACGTGTCCACTGAAATTTGCAGTTGTCAAGTTTTAAAGTTAGGCTTGACCTGATTTTTTAGGCAGGTCAGTCCATACCTTTCTGTTGTTTTCTTCCTCTACCAAAGTAAAGTTGGATGGCAAATGGAAAAACAATTTCATGACACTTTTAAAGCTGTTTGTTTGTTTGTATTTAGCAGGATTCAAAGCACAGCTAAACAAAAGGAGACTTATTTCCCCTTACTTGCATTTTCCTGTGGTGTTTGACCAATCAATGCAATAAAATGAGCTAGTGCCTTCTTATCCCCTTCCTAATTCCAAACTGCTGTTTATGTGGATGTTTTGCTTTCCACCAAAACCATCTTGTCAGGTTTTATTTTTCTTAATCTGAACTTTTACAAAGTGGAAAATATTTTTAAGTTACAGATTGTTTTGAAAATAATAGAATAAAACAGAGAGAAAAAAATGAATTCTGCAATACTCTGATTCTTTTGTATATGGAAGAGGGGGTGAAACCATTGAAGGTGTTATTAAAATAATAAAATATTGAAAATAAAATTACAAATAATATTAAACTACAAAAAGGCAGGTGAGATTTTCTGGCTAAATCAAATTTTCAGTGTAGTTAAGAAAAAAAAGACTGGTTTTGTTGTAAGCTGTATAACTTTTTTATGAACTACAAAAGTAGCTTACTTACAATAGTGTTTGTTCCAAAGACCAAAATATACTTTATAAACAAGGAAGCTCAAATATTGAAAGAAAACAAGTCGTTACTCTCAAGCTGTGTCTGGGCAGCTCACTTATGCATGCTCTATTAAAAAATATTATCCGTAATGGAGTCATCAGATAGTCACAGTGAAATACTCATTCATTTCTTTGAGGTGGTCTCATTGGTAATGAAGGAACTCTGAAGCTGTTCAAATCCACAGCAAAAGTTGAAGTTAGCACTCTCTTTGGATGAATGTGGCAGTTTATGTTTTTCTCAGCTGTTAATTTTCTCCAGTAGAGAGCTATTCATTATGTTCAACCCAAATGTTAAACCTATCTTAGAATTGTAATTACGGTGTGTGCTTTGTGCTTATTAGAGATAAGATTGATTAGCAAGGTATTACATTCTGTTTTCTACTCATGGGCAAGAGGAACTCATGCTGCAGCACTCTTAGGCCACATTTGAAATCTGTGTTTAAAGGTGGTTAATACTGTAGGTAGGCAGAATCCCCAGACTCCATCCACAGTGGTGATGAGGAACTATTCCAGTGGGTCAAATCTGTCCAGGTAATTATGTCCTAATCTACACAGTCTCCTCCCTCCAAGATTTAAGGCACTTTTGAAACTCCCTTTCAGCCCCATGCTAGGAATAGATGGAGATGGCACACACAGCATTATCTCAGATGAATTAGGATACCACTCCTATATTCCATTCATGGATGTAGATGCAGAAATACTTTGTCCTGTCTTTAATGCAGGGAACAGTGAAAAGAAGTCCTAAAGGATTCACTTTTTTCTTTTTTTCCCAGCTCAGGCAGACCTGTGACTCTGGACATGTAAATCTTGTCCTTTGTGATGGGAAAAAAATGTTGCTATAGCTATAGAAGGGAAATTTTGCTTAAAAATGAAACCAACCAAACAAAACCAACTAAATTTTAAGTCAGCTTTTAAGAATGCGATTCCCCAAGTTGCAAAGAATGAATCGTTGGTGCCAGTTTTTATGCTGTGTAGCTCCATAGTTATCTTTGTTATGCTGATTGTGTAAAATTTTTGGTGATGTGTCTGTCGAGTGTTGAGTCTGCAACACTGACACTGATATCTTTCCCTCCCCTTTCAGCTCACCAACTATTGGTAAAGATCAAAGAAAGTGAGGAGTAGGGCTGACAAGAAACAGGGTATGAGAGATGTCTGCACAGCTTTAAATAAAAAGGGGTTAAGACTTCAAATCTGTTGCAAGGTATTTGTGTATGTGGGGCCCTGTTTTGCTGTAACAAGCTACATTACAGCACACAGAGCATGCTGTCATTTGTTAGTCCTGGTCCTTGGAATAGTAATGTATTTGAAGAAAATGAAGTTGCATATCAATGGAAATACCTGGGAATAACAAAGCTGAGAAAGACATGTGGCTCCTGGTAGACTAACAGCTGTTTGTCCTGTAGGTTTCCCTCCATAGCAGAATTAGATTTGTGGCTTTCAATGTCAGTGTCTAGTTTGTTTCACTTTCCAGTTTAAAAGAGCTGAGGAACGTGTAAGTAAAACCTAACTTTCCCTCCTTCAAATGAACAATTCTACATTAAAACTTAGCAATGTAAAAAGGAAAGCAGGAGACAATAAATACCGGGTAAAAACTCTTTCACAGTGAAAGCTTCTCAGCTGTGTGTTTGTAGCTGAGTGTGTTTCAGATGTGTTGGTCTTGTTGGGTGTAAACCAACGGTTAGTTACACTCTTGATCAGTGACTTACTGAAATCCAAAGAAAAATTCATCTAAAGATTTGGTTCCTAAATGATTGGTTGATGGTAGACTGGGATATATATGAAAATGGAGGTAACCATGGTGTGGCATAAAGTTTTTATTAACATAGGTTTGTGATGGTCCCTTTACTTGCAAACAGTGAGTAAGTTATGCAGTTCATTACAGCCACTCAGTGCTCCATGCCTCTTTTCCAGCTAAAATGGTAATCTAATTTGTGGAATTCTACATGAAGCACACTATAGGAAAACTATATGGATACCTGAGCAAAGCCTGGCGGATGTTTTTGTTACCATGGGCGAGTCTTCCCACAGCTTTGTCCTTGGGCGTCCTGGATGCTTCTTTGAGGGAGGCAGTGTTGTTGACTGGTTCTCCTGGCCAATAACTTGGGGTCTGGCTGCGAAAAGGGCTATCAGCCGCCCAAGGTCATCTGTGGCTGTTCTCCCTGCTTGTTGCTCTTGCTGGTAGCTGATAAAGGCCCAACATCTGAAAAACAGGAGCAGCCGAGGAAGCACATACAGCTTAATCCCATTTTTGCAATACAGTCCCTGCCAAGCAGCACCAAGAGCTCTTTGCCGCAGAGCAAGAATGGGCCTATATATCCAACAAACAGGACTAGAGGGACTTATTAAACTCCTAAAAATGACCTCAATCATTTTTTTTTTTTTTTAATTCTCCGAAAATGTCACCAGTTCGCATTAGAGTATCTCAAGGCTTTCTAGAACTTGGCTGAATTTTGGTGCCTTCTCTCAGAAGCACAAATCTGTCTCCAGTTCTGCAATGTGGCACAGTCCTAGGCTATTTTTTTTTCTTTTGTGTGGATCAAAGTTGCTATCCCAGGAATATTGCCTGTCCTAGGGTAAATGCTAAAATTTGGTTGATGTTTGTTTTTAATATTGTGGCAGTAAGGACAGTCAAAACAGAAAACCTTGTTGTAGTGAGTTATGGTACAGGTCGCTAGTTCAGGGTCACCAGTTCAGGTGCATGCAAAGGCGTTTCTTTCTTTGCTGCATGAACATCAGCTGTGTGCTTGTGAAAATGTGGCAGTTTGTGGTTAGCTTTTCCTGTGAACAGTGAGTGAGAGAGCACTGAGCAAGAGGGTCTTAAGTCACACTCAATGTCACCTGGGCTACTACCATATTAAATAATATAATGTAATATGATAATGGAAACATTCTTAAAGATTGCTTCCCAGAAGCAATGTTTTGGGATAGATCTCAGCATCCTGGCAACTCTCCAGCTGACAGAAAGCTTATTTCTTCTGAGCAGTGCCTGTAACCAAATGGCTTAGATTGCTTTGATGGAAGAGCTGATTCCCTCCAGGGATACATGCTTGGCACAGTACCCAGGCTGACCAAGTAGCTGGAGCAGGCAGTGTTTTGGAAAGAGGGACCCTAGGCAGATCTTAGAAAGTTTAACTTCTTTCAGATTTCTGATGTATCTTTGTTGAATGGGAAGCTGCTGCATTGCTCTCCCATCTTCACTGTGGGTAATAATTTCTCTGTCTTTCTGTTCTTTTTGTTTTTCTGCCCCAGTATTAGGAAGTTTTATTTTGTCAAGCAGTTGAGAGATGTTTTGTTTGTCTTTGCCTTTGCCTAGTTCAGCCCACTAGCTTGGGAAGATTGCTATTTCTCCTTCTGTTAGCACCTCAATATCTCACAGACATCATTACTTCCATTTTTTGATTCATTAAGTTGTGAATTCAGTTGGTTCTGTAGTCTCTTTTACTGTTTTGATGTCTGTGCATTTTAACTGTCTTTAGCTGATTTCTTCTGATTATATTAACGCAAAGAATGGAGGAGCCAGCTTGGTTTTGGTGATGGTTGTTGATGTGTTTTTTAAAAGGGATAGAGGATGCCTGAAGGGAGGCAAGACCTTTTAGAGAGAGAGAAGTGTAAGACGACAAAGCTTACGGTAGTATCAGACAAGAAGAAAACTTCTTGGTTTGATTCTGCTCTCGTTAGACCTAATTTACACTGGTGTAATTTTGCGAACTTCAGTGGGTTTACTTCCGAGAGTGAGATCAGGATTGACAGCCTCTTAGATCACTTGGGTCACGCTCCATAATTAATTTGCAAGTCCTTTAATGATTGCAGGTAAGCCTGGGCTTCTGGAGTTTGCTGCCTCCCCAGACATGGGCTCTGCCTGCGCCCTCCGCGCTCTCGGGGTCCAGCCTCCCGCTCTCCGCGGGGCTACACGTCTGGTGGAGTGCGGCTCAGGGTTCACCCCACTCTCCTTGTGCCGCAAGCCGAGGGTACGGCTCCGGCCGCGCCAGAAGTTGCTGTATGGCGGAGCCTGTCGCTTGTCAGTCGGCCGGTCCGGCCGCCGTGCGTTATGTAAGGGCGCAGGGGCTGCGGGCCGGGATGACGGACAGGGCGAGGGAAATTCCTGGGGGAGGGGGAGCGGGAGCGGAGCTGCCCTGGAGCCGCTGCCAGCGCCGGCGGCTTCTGGAGACCTGGAGGGGAGCGCGGCTCTGGAGGAGGGGAAAGCAGACGGGGGAGCACGCTGCCGTGCAGCGTGAGGAGCGAGCGGGGCAGCGCGGCTCGGTTCCTCGCGGGGCACGCCGCCTGGGGAAGCCAGGGGCAGCGGTGCGCAGGGGCAAGGAGAGAGCCCGGCTTTGCCTCTCCCGGTACGTTACATTGCAGCCGCGGCCGCGGGCCCGTCTGCCTCTGCCCGCCTTCGTCCCCCCCCCAGTCCCGGGCTCGGCGGCAGCCCCGGCTATGGGCGCTGCCCCTTTAAGACCTGCTCGCCGCCAGCCCCGCGGAGAGGGAGTGACCTCTGGGCTTTGACAGCTCCCCTAATAACTAGAAGAGCCTCCCCCGCACTCCTTTCCGCCCCGGCGGCTCGCCCCGCCGCGTTGTGTGCAACACATCCCCGCGGCTCGCGCCGGAATTAACGAGCAGAAACGGTTCGGTTCGAGCGCCGGTTAATTAGCGCCCGGGCGGGGAGGGGGGGGGACGAGGCGGCGGCGCGGGGCTGCCCGCCCGGTGCTCCCGGAGCAGCGGCGCCGTGGTGCGCGCGCTTGACAGCGTCCTGCCCGCGTTCCGGCGCGGAAGGCGGCGGGGACACAGACACGTATCGGGGACCGGCCCGGGGCACGGGTGAAGGGTGTCTGTGCGCGGCGCCTCCGAGCTCCGGCCGCGGCTTGGAGGAGCCGCCGCTGCTGGAAGAGTTAGGATGTCCTGACGAGCCGGGAGGGAAGCGGCCCCCTCGCTTCTCGGCGGGGAGGTGGTGGTGGTGGTGCTGGGGGGGGGGAAGGGGGGGGGACGACACTGCCGGCGCCCCTCGGTGTTTGCAGGGAGAGCGGGAGCGAGAAGGGAGGGAGGTGAAACAGACTTGGGCGAAATGAATGACTCGGGAGTGCCGGTCGTGGATTTGGGCAGGAAGTCCGGAGATCTGTTTTGCATATGACAGGCTTTCGCTTTTGGAAGTGGCGAGAAGAGTTGATGGTGTTTCCATCCTGAGAGCGGGCACCCGCAGCCACGGGACCTGCCCCGCTGCTACCGAGCCCGTGAGGCGGGAGCCGGGAGTGCGCTGGGGGAAAGAGGGAAACAGGAGCTTCTGCGGCGAGGGTCCTGTCCCGGTCCGAAATCCGGCCGGTCTAAGAGGGGGACCACGGGAGCTGGTTGTCGACTTCTGGATCGCGTCCTTTATTTTCCTTGTGGCCGGCGGCGCACGCCGCTAATCCCTGAAGGCATTAGGGAGAGTGGGATTTGGCACCGCGCGTGGGGAGAGGAGCTGTCTTAACCTTTGTAAAACGACTGCTCTGCTAACGCGGGCAGCGCTCTCGCTATTAAAGTGGGGAAGCAGAGTACCTGGCGGTGACGCTTCGTCTGCACTTTCTGGCTGCGCTGAGTGGGTGTTTTTATACCTTTGAGTTTTCAGAGATGAAATTAGGGCTGCGAGGGTTTGGGTTTTTCTTTTCATTCTTTTTTTTTTTCTTTTTGTTTTTTCTTTTTCTTTTTTTTTCCGCCTCGACTCGAGTCTCTCCAGCTGGAGTTGGAAAAACACTTGAAGGTTTTTCCAGGGATTCCTGCCGCTGTCTCTCAGCGATCCGGAGGGAAAGGGAAGCCTCGAGCTGGGAAGGGGTGCTGACATGTTTATCTCTTTCCTGCTCCGTCCTGACAGAGAACCTTTGCTTTCATATATCTGTCCTGTCTGTAGCACCTTATGAAAATCCGCGGGGAGAGCGGAGCGCAGTTGCCAGGGGGTTAATCAAAGAAGCCCGAGTATCCTCGGCGGGGGGGGGGGGAAGAGGGGCTGAACACACTCTGGAAGCAGCCCGTTTGACGGCAGGTTTAATGCTTGTGCAGGCCAGAGCAACTTCTCCCCGTGCCCCTCCCGGGCGCTGCGCGGGCTCGGGCTCAGGCAGCGCACCCCGGGGACCGGGCAGCGCGCCCACAGCGCCCGCCGCGCAGCGCTCCTCACCTGGGCTGGGCTAAGCCGCGTACGGTTGCGCTATCCGCTGGCAATGCCGGCTTCGGGGACCCCGGGCTTGGTGGCCTCTGTGGCTGGCGGGCGGGAGGCGGGAGCGGCGAGCAGGGCACGGAGGACGGGACCTCGTCTCCTCGCCTCGCACTTGGTGGCACCGCGGGGCTCCCGGCAGCCGCGGCGGATCGCGGTGAGGGCGAATCCTGTGCCGAAATGATCCGGGGGCCCGATCCCGCTGCCGCTGAAGTCGGGGGGGGTGGGGGGGGACGGGACAGGATTAGGCCATTTATAATTAGCTCCCTTCTCCTCCCCTCTCCCCTGGGGGGTGTGAGAGGAGGAAACAATAGACATCAAGTGCTGGATTCGCTTTTCTCTGCATACCTTTTAAAGTATTAACGCTATCTGGAGGAAACAGAATTGGTGCTGGCCGTCTGACACTCAGCATTTTTTATTGACAACTTGTTTAATAAAACATTTTAGAATTTTCACTTATTCTTGAAAGTTGCTGATCGGGAAACAATACACGTGTAAATAAATTATGCATGGGATAAATTAGGACAAAAGCAGTAGGACACATAATAGGGGAAGGGATGCAGTGCACAGTATTTTATCCTCATGTGTCCTTCCTGACAATGAAAAGGAGCTGAATGACATTTGCATTTCCTCTGTCTGCGTTTTGATTGTATCTCAAAACCCACAAACGCCCCCTACAGAAACTGGCCACACAAAGGTTTTGCTCTGAGATGGGGACAATGTGGAGCCTGAGAAATCCTAGCTCAGGTATCAAGCAGCTCCTTGTGTGTGCTTGTGCATTTAAGTGCATCCACTACTCGGTTTATCTCTGGCACTAGGACACACACATGCTAGACTCGTCTCTCGGGATAATGTATTCCAGAGTACCTGAGCATCTGTGGGAATACATTGTATAGAATAGTATATACATACAGTATGTGGAGTCCCGTATTAATGATTGGCAGCTCCTCCACTCAGCTTGTGTCTGTCTCCATCTAGTGCACTCTTCTCACATTCTAGTTCTCTTGTGGTGCTTTCATCCCTTTGCTCTTCTACCCTTCTCTTCCTCTGATGAGCAAATCTACCTGGCATGACCACCCATTATTTCTGCCATTTAATATCTTGTTGTTTACCAAGATGGTGCTACAGGCAGAAATACCAGACCCAAGTTTAACAGATCTGCAGGGAAAAGGTGGCAGGTGTCTTGGTAAACACATTCTTCATCCGCAGGAAAGTCATTATTTGGGTAGCTTTGGTGCGGCAGCGGTGGATTTGAACTGCTGGATTTGTTGGGTTGGGTTTTTTTTCCATTAGTCTGTGTACCTATCTCCATACGTTTTTTTTTTCCCATGTTCTTTTTTGGATATGTTAATATGGAGACATTTGAGCAGTGCAGTAGAAGAAACAAATGCAGTTAAAAAGTATTCTGAATTACGTCGAATGTCAGACAGAAATCTCAGTGGAGTTTGTAAACATTAATTAATTAAACCTCTCAACACCCCTGTGAAGAAATGATTATTGCCTTTGTTTTATGGATGGCTAAGCTAGGACAAAGTGGTTCAGAAACTTCTTGATTTGAAGATGAAGTCTAGAATGCAGCCATTCAACTTCCAGTGTTAGGCATCTAGTCCCATTTCCTCCATCCTTATTAGCCATGTGCATATGGTACCATAATACATTTAATGTAATTAAGATCTTGCAATTTGCAAAGTCTTGTCTAAAAGCAGAGCTGGTTTCCCCTCACCCCTTCTCTGTCTTTGCTCCTACATATGACTTTTATTTCAGGTTGTCAGTTAAATGTACTCATAGGCATATATGTTAAGCTATTGTCTTTTCTGCATGTGAGATTCCTGCTGCCATACAGTGCTCTGCTCGAATGCTCACTGGTGAAGCTGTTGCCTTCCAGTAGTTTGGCCTTGGAGTAGCAGTGCTGGTGCTCTCCCTTTCTTTTGCTCAAGACAACTTCTAGGACAAAAGAGACTAACTCAGACTCAGCTCCTAGGCTAAGTCACTCGCATGCTAGCTGTATTGTCGGATAACTTTGATGTGCTTGGGGACGCTTATTCCCTGCCAGGTGTTTGGGGACCAGATCATTGGAGACTTGTGTGTGCAGTGCTAGAGCTGACCTTATAAACCCTACCAGGCCTGTTCTGTCTCTGTGTTCCTGCTGCAAACACACAGCAGCAGTCGGTTTTCCAATTGCTGTACCTTCTCAGAGAAAATTGCCTTGACATCCAGCTCCGACCCCTGGGCTGCCAAACGGCCGTCCTTGTACTGATGAATTCTGTGGTATGAGACACCTGTGAAGGAATGATCTGTGCTCACATCCCTGTTTCATGTTGGCAACAGACCAGCATGGGTCTTGGGGTCTTGTGCGGCAAGAGTATTTCATTAGTGATACTCTGGCTTGAATTCAGTCTGGGGAATCTTTACGGGAAGGTCCTGTATCACATTACACATCCCTGAAACACCACTATGTCATGATTAAGTGCTTATGAAGACTCACTTTTTCTAGGGGGATGTTGTTGCTGATTTTTAATATTAAAGTGAAAGTATAGTGTGCAGTGCTGCTTTCAGCAGGTGGAAGCAATAAAATAGACAGTTAGGTTGCCAGTTCAGTGTTTACAAGTGATGTGGAGGTGATTTTAATGTGGCTTTGCAGAAGGGAATTTTCTTCTGCTTGACAGAGCAGGGTTGTTGGGCACATTAATTCGTGTACCAAAATCTCTACAGCATTTCCAGAGTGGCTCTGATGTCATTTAGAACCATAAATGAGCCCTAGTGTGACACATTTCAAACCAAAACTGTTGTCCACATGAAACCTATGTTTTCTGTATCTCAGTACCATCCCTCAGAGAAAATGAGGGATGAATGTTACTGTATTTATGCAAGGATATATAAGCATGAACCGAAGTCACTGGGGGGCAGAGAAGCCAAGTTAAGAAGACCCGGGGATATGCTGGTTTGAATATGGGTGAGTCTGATAAAAGGTACATTACCGGTTACAGTGTTCCGTCTGGTTTCATGAGTCTTTTAAGCATGATTAGTTGTCGCAGTGCTTTTGTAGTTCTGTTTTGTTGTTGTTCCAGCCTTTCACAGTGCTTTTGTAGTTTTGTTCTGTTGGTGTTCCAGCCTTTAACAGTCTGTCCAGTTGTGTGGATGGATGGATGGAGGTTGTATCACAGAACTGTCGCTGAAGAAAAAGTTTTTAAAGCTTACTGTTTGTGGTGTGTGAAAGCAATATTGAACCATCTGGGTTGTCCCACAAAGGCCCAAAGGTATGATTTTTTTTGGAGGCTGTAATAATTTCAAGGTAAGCACATGTCCAGCGGGCTGGATGCATAATGCCTATTAGATAGGATTCTCAGTGTCCAAATGGGAATAGTTTACCCAGACCTTGCAGAAGCACAGTACACAAAAGCAAAATGGGGCTCTGTCTTCAGTCTGAGTCATGGTGAAGGTAATGTGGCTCATCCTTTGTGTAGCCTAATGAAAATTGATTTCCTCTCTGCTTTCTTAAAACTGAAAGTGTAGTATTTGGAACTTGCTCTCAAGAGCAGACTTTGTCCATCTTGCATATCTGTCTTCAGCAGTTTATGACACTTGGCTGTACCTCTGCAGTCCCCAAATGAGGAATTCCAATGCCCCCATTGGCTGTGAAGAAACCATCACCATCTTTTAGGATTATAATTTGCTAAGTCTAGTGCTTTCTCACCGTGGTTTTCTTTCATGTCAAAGCTGAATTTCTTTGCTTGGTAGATCAATTTTACAATCTTGGTATTTATTCTGGACTCATCACTGTGTTGTCTGTATGTGATGTTGCCTTGAGCAAGAACCATCCCTGTATTGTTTATCCCCGAGGACTTGTAGGAGCGGAATGAATCTGTTTCTGGAGTTGACGTTTTTCTTCCTTGGACAGACCGACCTCTGATCTGAGGATTCCCTGTCTGGGGTGACCAAGGCAACACTGCTTAAGGCCTGTTCCAAGGGCTTCATTAGGATTGTACTGCTCTTCTGGTTTTGCCTGGCAGTTTTGCCCAGGATGCAGTGACTGAGGTGTGTTAATCACTTCCTTTGCAGGTCCCAGTTTTAACACTGGTCTGTTTCTTTCAAGAAAAGTTATCAACACAATCTAAAAAACCCCATACTTTTAAAACCCTTTTTATTTTTAAAAATTTTCAGATGAAAATGCTTCTTTCTTGTCTTTAACAACTTCTCTACAATTTGTGGAAAAAAAATGAAATACACTGGACTAGTGCGTGAGAAGCAGAAAGTGGTTTTCCTTTCTTTCTTCTTTCAAAAGAACAGAATTGCCCAATTTATTTTCACTGTCTAAACTGACTGACATATAACATAAATATCATAAGTGAGTGCTTGAATACTAAATGTTTAAAATTCATACTTATCGTTAACAGCCTAAATTATTAGAAGCATGATATTGTTTTTAATTGTTATATATGTTTTATTTCCCAGCAGAGCAAATTTTAACCACAGATTCCCAGCAGATGTCTCAGAAAAGAATAATGCAGTGTCTCAACGGCTGCTGGCAGATATTCTTCTCACACCCCCGTCCCCTCCAGTATTGGAATAGCAGGAGTATGTCAGCATGTGCCTCAGTTTTCAGGTTACCTGCCTGAGCCGGGTGCGGTCCAAGAGTTGCAATTCCAGCCACATGGAAGGTTTTACTGGCCCCAGCACTGAGGGGAGGCTTCACTGGGAGTCAGTGGAGCAGAGGGAGCAGGGCAGGGACAGGTACTGATGAGTGTGCGCTAGGTAGCTGTGATCAGCAGTGTGTGCTTGCCAAGTCCTGATTCATTGGTTTTGTGTTCTGCTGAGCTGTAGCCAGGAGAGAGTCCCCTGCTCAGGTGTTGATGGGGACACTGACTACATCAGTGTTATTCTTCTGGTGAGAAAGCCTGGAAGTGATATTTAATATTGCAGTCCCTTGTGACAGAACTGATCCAACCTAACTGAGGATCATCTCTCCATTCATATGAGACTGTGAGTTGTATCAGTCTTTGACATCTGATAATGCTGTCTTTGTTTTTTGATAATTTTAATAAATGAATATAAAATGCTAACTATAAGATGCATTGCAATCTTAGTATGGAAAAGAAAGGAATCCCATGTAACTTAGGTGCTCCCCCTTGTTTCTTCTCAGATTCCGTGACAGACTCGTGACACACGATACTTGGCCCTGGTTAAGACGTGCTAAATTATCTACAAGCACATGGCTAAATGCTTCCTGCCTTTCAGGTCTCAAAAATCTAAATAGGATGGATAGTGCAAATGAAATCAGGTGCAGTGCAGTGAAATAAGGCCATGCCCCGAGTTGGTTAATTCCAGTCTGCCCTACCGCATCAGCTGGCAGAGCTGATTTGATCTGATCAGATGTGGGCATGCTACTTCTGCCAAAACACAAAGTACAGTGCTTATGCTGCTTTTATGCTTTGACTTGGCTTCATGCTAGCCACGGGAAGATAGATTATGCCTGCTGGAACAGAATTTCCCTTTGAAAATGTTTTGGGTGCTTTTCACGTTTTGGAAGAGTAAGTGAACGCCAGTTCAGTGCTTTGTGTCATGTGGCTGTGAAATTTTTGGTCTGGTTCTAGGAATTTTGCAGTTTCTAATGTGATTAGTCACAAAGTTGGGAGAAAAAAAATGAAATGGCTGGAATTATAGCCCAGATAGTTCACTATCCATTGAACAGTACTATGGGGAAACTTAAAATGGAGACACAAAGTTAGTATTATTTCTTCAAGGGAAAAGTAATGTCCATTTTTCCATTTTCTTCAAGCGCAGTTCTGAAGAACATAATCCATGGATTTGTGACTGTTCAAGTATTTTGGTCTCAGTATTGCCTCCTGTGAGGTTGTGTTTAGTCAATGACAGGGACAAATATATTTTATGTTTAAAAAATGCATGCAATCTGAGTAAGGAATAAAGGGAGCAGCGGTTCAGAAGGCTGTTTTACTGCTAAACTCCTCTTGTCCTGACCATGAATAAAAACTGCATCATGTTTGAAGCTGCTCTTCTGGGTGTTTGATAAATCACTTACCTGTGTCCAATATCGGAAATTATGACATGAACTCACTTGCATCTACAAGCTTACCCTGATTGGTTTTGTAGTTTTTTTTAAATTTTCTATGGATTCTTTATCCTTGGAGTTTCCAAATCATTAGCATGATGTGAAATGTAGAGTAAATCAGGAGCACAATTTTAATGCAGAGCTTAGTACCTTGTGTAGTTGGGGTACTGCAAGTTAAGAGGCATGTGGGGTGTGATGGGTGAGGGTTGGTGATGGGAAGACTCTGCAGTGGGCTCTTTCTTCACAGGTGTGGAGAAGCCCTCTTAACTGCAGCACTGAGATACTACTTCTGCTGCTTCATCCTATCTGACTGACCCTTTTATTTTTAGGAGCTGCTTCTCCAGAATGGATGTGTCCATCTGTTAATTTTGGTGATGTTAGTCCTTACTGACCAAATGGCATGTGGATGAAAGTGACGTTAATACCTCTGCAGGTAGAATAGGGCCCCAAAGACTTCTCCTTTCTCCTCTCCCATGCTGATACATATGAATGGCAACTTGGTCAGGTTAGTTGGTGTTATGTTGATGGCAAGCAGGCATTCCTAAGGTTGAAATCTAACCAAAAAATGTTGATGGGAGAAATATGTGGAAACCCCTTCTCCATTTCCTGTCACCAGATCTGGTTTGTTTTTGTCGATAGTCTCAGCTAAATGTTTTGTCTTCTCCTAGCTTTCCTCTCCCCTGCCTCCCAATCTCTTTCCCCCATTGACCTCTACAAGTGCAGTCCTAGCTGTTGATTTATCAGGCCAGGCTGGCTCAGCACTGTGTGGAGATTGCTTTTAATTAACTCTCTTCGTTTTTCTAACCTTCAGGGAGCAGCAACCCTTTAATGATTTTAATATTTTATCTGGATTTATATCCACCTTATGTATTGTTTGTTGCTCTGCTTCCTCACATGTTCTTCCTGAGTCATTTCCCCAAATGAAATGTTTGTTTCAGACCCCTCATACAGGATGAGGAGGAGAGATTTTAATGGCTTCTGGACTGGGACAATGGACAAGGATCTACCCTGGTGTGTTGAAAGAGGATGGGAAATATGAGGTGGTACATTGTGGTGCGCTCACTTCAGCGTTCTGCCTTCATGCACGGGGAGAGGCAGCTTTGTTTCATGGTTGCAGAGCGGCAGATCAGAGCCTACTGAATTAAATCTGACCCTTGACTTGTTGTATGGTATAGGTAAGTCATGAGCTTATTTTCACAGACAGGTATGACTCTCATGCTAGTCAGGGTGAGTAGAGGAGGCATTAATGTAATTACTTGTTGCTAAAATGTAGTTTACTTTGCACGAATACAGGTCTAAGGGAGAGTCCCTCTTTGCTTGCAAAAGTTTACCTTTGCCTGCTGAGAGTAGCTCTACCAAGTGAGCTTTCTTCAGACTGAGCAGAAAGCAGCTATACAAAATTTCTCCCACCTGGAATTTTCCCTTTTCATATCCTGCAGTGAGGATTTTAGGAGTTTCAAGCATGAATCAGGAAAAATATATGTTACGTATAGTGTAAAGTATGTGGCACTTTCATGCCAGAGCAGGAAAATACTTCATAATGGCGCTTAAAGTAAACATCACAGTCACTGTCATGGGATTATTTTCTCCATTGTTTTGATGGGAGGGATGGCGTGCACTGACTGACTGGGTGATGGTCACACTAGGCACACGATCAACCGTTGACAAAATTGGAGGTTTAGAAGCCACATTGCTTTGCCTTTGGTGTTTAGTGTTAGCATATGACTTACGTGTTGAAAGTTAATGGGAATCCTCCTTCTTAGCACTTCCAGGGCCAAGCTGAAATTAGGGGAACAGAGAAAGAATGGGAAACTGAGTTAAGATTGTCTGCCTGGTTCTGATGGAAGAAGTTCACCAATAAATATCACTAAAGCATCCTTAATGGCAGTGATTTATGCCTAGAGCTGATAAAAGCACCATTTGCGTGCAAGGATTTTACCACAGAAATGAACCAAGGGGCAAGTAGTTTTGCATTTCAAAACATACATGCTGCACAAGAGACAGTCTGTCCAGTACAGTTGGTTCATAGAATTCAAAGTCACTGGTGTGAGAACAGTTTGACTTAATTTATTTTACAAGGCTACTTGTATGTGTAAGTGTATTTAAAGTTGCTTTGTTAAAATGGCAGAAGAAATGAAGTTCCCTGGTCTAGTCCTGCCTTACTGAGGAAAGGGACTCTGAGACACTAGCTGAAAGGAACACAGTTGTGGGTGCTACTTGCCAAAATACTGGCAGCAGATCACTGCATAAGATTGTCTGTGTCATCTGGTCTGTGGTTTCTGTTTGTGCCTTTCCTATCTTCCTCTGCAATATGCTTTAATTTAAAAAAACAATACTTGTCCGGGTGCATTTTTTCCATGTTATTGCCGTGATTCCAGAGTAACTAACTCCTGGCATTCTCATCTGACCAGATTGCGAATGTATCTGGTTCAGGTATTCATTCTGCTGAGTTGATATGAAAGCAAATTCCCTCCTCTACTATTATTAACTTTCTAGTTTTGTTTCCACAACTAACTTATCCACAAAGTGCTATGGTTAGGAGAGGCTGTCTCTCCTGACATGTCTTCCAAATTCCTCACTGCTAAACACACACCATGCAAAGTTGAAACCTGGCTGGTCCTCAAAGGGCAGTCTATTTCCCAGGCTGCTGTTTCCAGCTACCTTCTCCTCCATGCAGCCCTTGGAGCGGAAGAGGAGGAACAGATGAGGGATGAGCACTCTGCCTTTGGGAAAGGCTCTGACCTGAAAGTGGATTGCAATTCCAGCCGAATGGTTCCTTCCCTTGGTAACAGAATTGCACGCCTGGGCTCTGAGCTCTTTGCATTAATTCCATCTCTGCTAAACTTTCCCAGTCAATTAACCATGTCCATCTCCTGCTCTAGCAGCCACATGTGCCTTTTCTGCCGCAGCAGGGTTTTGGAGCAGTGACTCCCTGCAGCCTTAGCTGCAGCAGTTTTCCTCTAGCAGCTTCCTTCAAGCATGGTTATCAATCAGGACCTGTCAGGTTTTTCCCTCCGACACATCTATTTTCAGGGCTGTAGGACTTTGACCTTTTGCTTTTGTCTTTATAAGTACTATTTTTTTCCAATAGGGGCCAGTTCAAATGCTGAGCATTAGGTCTTTACACTGATACAAAAGCAGCATGAAAATTTCAGTCTGTGAGGAGGTTCTGCTAAACCTGGAGATTTCTTTTGGTTTCTGTCATTTTGCCTCCTTTGAGTTTTAATTTTGCTGGTCAAAAAGGCCTCATTAAGCTGGCCAGTAGTTCTTGTGAGGTGTTGCAGGCAGCATCTGCAGTGCAGCGGTCTCCTCTGAGTAGCCAACAGGACTGGATGAAAGAGTAGTGAGTTCTTGGAGGCTGAAGTGTCTGGGAGATGCTCACCCATGGGGTTTGATAAAGACTACCTTTGAAGGGAATTTGGCACACACCTCTGGAAGAACGGTTTGAATGCTGGCACTAGTGGTCCCTTGGCAAAGCCATGACAGTGCTTTGAACATGATTTTTTTTGCATGTGCTACCATCAGACTTCAGGTTGGGCTAGAGTGCCTATTAAAGCAAGAAACTGTGCTTAATATCTTGAGTGTGTGGGTAAGTCTGGTCCTGTTTCTAGTGGGTAAGTACCTATATCATAAAGACTGCCATCCCAGTTGACACTAACTGGTTCCTGTGTGGATACTTTCAGATGAGATGACAAAGACTAAATTGGCCTCAGAGGCTCAATTAATAGAAGTGTAGGTTTAAAAGAGGGTTCCTAGGTCTTATGTCCAGTTCCCTGGTACCATGTCAGATAATCCCTTTCATAAACTGAAAAGTCCTTGTCTTAAATCCCCACTTAGACTGTGTGTTCCCTTTACTCCTCTTGGGAGAGTTCCAGAACCCACTGCTCTGATGGCTGGAAATAGCATTTTAATCCCTAGCCTAGCCTACTTGTGACCAGTTTATACCCATTTGTTCTGGTGCCAGCACGGAGTTGTTAGTTTAAATATGCCTGCTCCCTCCATGTCTTCCTCTCCACTGTCTTGCCTTTGTATGATGCTATTATAAGCCTTCTCAGACTTTGTTTTGATATACTAAACTGTCTGTGCTATCTTTTCCTTTCCTTTGATCGCTGGAGTATTTATTGTCTTTGCCTTCTCTGCTCCAGCTTAGATTACTCACATTCAACTTTCTTGAGTGTGAGTAGACAGAATTTTACACTGCTCCAGGTGAGGTTTTGCCCTCTAAAATAACTGTATATTTCACCTCTTTCGGGAGCACCTTGCTTTTGCATTTGCCTGTGGTTGTGTTGTGCTGGCAGTTCATAGTCATCTTGTTACATGTTTCTTCTCCCATACTTCCAGCTGTTGCTGTTAAGACGATGACCTCCAGGGTATTAAGTGAAACTTACACCTTATTCATTCCATCTAATTCTTCTTGTGTGATCTTCTTAATATTTTTGATGTGCCTTCAACTTTTGTGTCTATTTTTTATCAGCAAACATACTTTTGGTGACAATGTCATCAATGGAAATACCGATGTCAGTCTCCAGACCAGTCCTTTCTAGAACTCCAGAGGTAACCTCCCGTCAGCCAGTTACTGTCTCTGTTAGGAGTTTACCTGCGTCCAACTCTTTTAGTGGTTTTTCAGTCACATCACCATTCTTCTATACATACTCATTGTCTCCATGTTCACAAATTTCTCATAGAGCACTGTATGAAACGTCTTCTGAAAGTCCAAATAGCTAACAAGATGTCTGGAATTTCAGTGTCTTATGAAAGCAAGATGACAAGATGCTCTGGCCCAAAGTATGGATCTTGCATCTTAGTCTTTCCTTGTTCAAGAGTGTCTGTGATCATTTTGCACTTAAAAACTGCATGTGAGTAAACTCTGACGCAGTTAACCTTACTGCAGTAATTTGCAAGGCTTGTGTTCTAAAACAGTTAACAAAGAGAATTTAATTTTGCCTGCAAATTACTTCAATAGTATGGTAGAAACCATGATTTTCAGTGTCTGTTTAAATAACTTGCTGGTAGATGCATGGTTTCATGTCACAGTTCTTGGGCAGAGATTATTCAGAATTGATGCTGGAACTGCACAAATGTCTTTGTGACTTCCACCTCAGTCATCCCACTGAAGCACAGCATTCTTTTAGTTTTTGGCCTGTTCCTGTATTATATTTAATCCATGTACCATTCTAGCTGCAAAACAGCAGAACTTTCTTTGATCACGTTTATTTTTATGTTTGAAGAATATTACTGTTTTTTAATAGCTTTTTCAAGTCCCAATTCTTGACTTTGGCAATTCTCCCTATACTTCCTGACCTGTAAGATCTGATTTTTTCTTCTGTTACTGCTATTCTCTGTTCCTGAAAGGTGTCTGTTTAATTCTGATGTCCCTTTCCAAACTAATTATTCAGCCCATAACTTCTCCAGTCTTTCCTATGAGTTTCAAACAATTCTTTCATTTTAATTTTAAAGAAATTCCCCAAATTCTTTTGTATTCCACTCCTCCTGTGCTTACAGAGCAGGTTTGAAGCACTCAGGCACAGGTTTGAAGTAATTTGTGATGGTGATGGGAATTGTACAGTTTTGTACCTATTCTTGGACAGCAGAAGACTTTCGCCATGTTGATCTAAGGCAAGCAGGGGCAATTCTGCTTAATGTTGCTTTCCTTAATTAGATCATTCCTGAATGTGGCTTTCAAAGGTTTATCAATGTAAAATAATAGTATATCTTGCACCAGAGCTGCAACCATTAGCTTAAAGTCCAAATGAGCAACATACCTTTTTTCTTAAATCACCTCGTTCTGTTTTTCTCTGATGTTATTAGTTTGTTATTACTTAGAGAAAACTGTGTGCATGCACACTATTTGTATATGCATATTTGTGTGTGTGTGGCCAATATAGGAAAGAAAGAATGTGTTTACAGATGGTGTTTAGGAAATCATGTTATTGTTCGTTAATCAGTGTCTTGCCATTTTAAACGTTTCCATGTACTTCTTACTGATTTATAGCAGTATATAATTGAAGTCTTCCCTACTGCTTAGTTTTACAGACTCATATAAATAGGAAAAATAAAGAGACATATATACTTTTTTTTTTTTTAATCTTCCTAGGGGGCTTTAGTAACTTTTAAAATATAAGAGCAGTCTATGGATCAATGCATATCCCAGCAATCCCTTGCATAAGTGACCTAAAATCGTGTGATCAAACCTCTTCTCCCCTCCCCATCCCTAGAGAGATATTTGTAATTAGATAAAATGAGGACAGAATATGCATAAGTATCTGTTATGCTGGGATTCCTGCCCAGAAAGGAAACTAATGGCCTGAGCTGGCCATAATCTTTTGCACCCCGTGTACTATTGACAAGTACAGAGATATGTACTGTGGCTTGAGATGTTGGGAGTTCAGGAGCAGATTTTTGCTGCTGTCTTATGGTAACCTTTCTAAATTGACTGTTTTCCAAAACGAGTGTAATCACACAACCTATATTTTACCTGTCATTTATTGTTGGGAACATTTTGCCTGTAAGAGAGGGCCTGATCCTTCAGTGTCATGCCTAATGCAGTGGAATTGAGTGTAAATTACTGCTTCTGTGGTTTGGAAGTGTTTCATGTTGACTCTGCCCAGATGTAAATGACCACGTGAAGTGCAAGACAGTGGAGAACTGGGAGTGGAGTTGTTGGTTATTTTTTTCCATTTCATCTAGCAATTACTGCTTGTCTGGTTCTTCAGAGGAAGGGACAGTGGGGTTCTGCGGGCAGATTCATCTGTCTCAAATTAAAGTAAGAAGCCCCTTTGAAGTCTATGTGACAGGTTGTCTAGCACTGCAATACTACACAATGCAAGAGGATCAGATAGGTAGTACTTCAGAAATCTGGAGGCTGTTTTATGTACTGTTGCTGGTTTCTTTCTCCCAATGTGTATGGTAGGTGTCAGCTCACCCCTCACACAATTGTGGATTTTAGTCCTCTGCTAGATTTGTGGGTTTTGTCTTGTGGCTTGGCAACAGCGAAACACAAACCCTGGGCACTTATGAATCTGTCAGTCTTCCTCAGATATCCTAGTCGTTGATAAATCCATCGATGAAAAGCTTTTCTTAGAGCAGGCGGGCAGCCTGTATGCACATCTTCCTCTCTTGCTTTGCTTCAATGTCCTTGGAAGTAAATGTCAGTGAAAGTAAGAGAAGTGCTTTGATAAAAGGCGGGGCAAGGTCAGGTAAAAGCATGCCCTCATGCACGTTCCCGGGGGTGGTATCTATCCATCATTGCCATTGCTCTGCCCAGTGTAGCTAAATCAGGAAGTAAGAGATCCAAAGCCACACTGAAATGTGATTCCTTTTTTTTTTTTGAAATTATGTCCAGTTTGGCATCTTTTTGAGCTGAGAAAGTTTGGCTTGCTTTCCTGCCTCACTCAGTAATTTGTGGAGTGGGACATTTGGGGTGAATCTCTGTTTTCTGTGCTTACAAGGCAGCAGGAGTTTCTATGGCTGGGCTGGAATGTGTTGTTTCAACACACTGAAAGTGAAAAAAAAACTTTAGCTTTATACAGACTGTGGTTTTTGTTTGTACTCAGTCAGTGTGATTTCACTGAAGTCCAAAAAGCAATGCCAGTGTGAGAAACAAACCAAGTCTATGTTATTTCAAGACAACTGTACTACCAGAGAAAAATTCCTTTTAGTCCCCCACTTAACCTTTCAGAATCTCCCTCCACCTCAGATGTTCAGTAGCGCCCGATGCTTATAATTTGGCAGCAAATGTTGACATCAGCAGCCACGTATGAGATCCTCGCCCGAAGTCTATGGCTTAATGTGCAGGACAGGCAGCAGATGACTTCTTAGCAACAGAGATGGGTCAGAATAAAATCCTGGATCTCAGCACTTCTTGTGAGCTTTGAAGATTGAACCTGGATCTGAAGTTAAATGTCTTTAATGGACAGGATCCAAACACCCACTTGCTTTGGCAGAGCTCAGATCCAAATTTTGTCTACCTAAAGAACCAAGGTTCTGTTTTCATGTAGATTCTTTTACTAGTGAGAAGCAAGGGAAGGGATAAGACAGAAAATATGACACATTGGCAAAATTGTTTTTCAATACTATGTTTTCCAAAGTTTTTTCCATGAGTCGTCAGCAGCTCTTAAAAATCACAGGGAGAGCTACAGCTGTCAATGAGCCAGAACGGTTAAATGCTTTTAAATATTTGAGTTGGGTTATTCCTTCACCTTTCTTTCTCACAAACATGTCTGGTAAAACTCCAGTAATGAAAACACTTGCTTGAGAAGAGGGATAAAATCCTTTTCAGCAAATTATGACTGTGACATTTTAATCACATCATAACAACATGGTTAGCAATGGTTTAGGTTTGGCATTGAACATATACACAATGTTTGTTCTTTTATGCACTATTGGTATTACATAGTAAAAATAACACAATTGCAAAACTAATTTCTTACCCTTGTGCCAACTTTGTTCATCTGACAGTTGCTGTTTGAACTTTTAAAGCAGTGTTTCATCAATACGTTAATAGTGACTGCATGATTAATTCTCTCTGCTTTTCCTGTGTCCTACAGACCTGCACAGCAGCTACTTCCCAGTTTGAGATACCTGCAAAACCACTTCTGTCAGATAAATTGTGCTCATCCTGAGTGGGTCCATATTTCAAGAGGGTAAAGAAGAGCCACTGCCTTTAAATTTCCCAGTACTTTCCTGCACAGAAGTTTGTTATAGGTGCTTCACTTCACTGAGGCATTTCAGGATGGTGCTATTCAGAAATATTCATCTTTCTAGTGAGAGATTTGGAGCTACTCTTTGGAGCTACTCTGCACTGTTTTGGATGCTAGATATTCTCTGATTATTTGCTGTCTGTGAAGGATGTGTATGATTTCTTGAGTTACTTAATAACAAGGTTTTGATTTTAAAAATGAAAGAAACAAAAACAAGAGGGCAAAACCAAGGCTAAGAGCATCCATAGGTGAGCATTACAAGTAGTTATGTATAATAACACGTGGGAAGCTGTCATGATGTCTCCACTGGATCACACTTAAACTAGTTTCAGATTAATAAAGTCAAAAAATGCTGGTATATGGGAAGTGGGAAGAACTGTCCACAGGTGGAATGGTACTCCCATGGCAAGTTACTAGCTGGAAACAGGTTGACATACAGATAGACCTGCTGCGGCATCCTTCTGGAAAGTTAGAATTCAACTGAAGAAGGCATAAGTAGATTTTATTTTAAAAACTTTGAATTCTACCTTGTTCCTACTGTTACAGTAAACCCACACTTATTTTAGGAAGGTTGTTGTTGTTTTCTGCATTTACTTAACAGTTTCTTGGTTGGGGAACTTAAAATGGGTAAGAAAGAATCAATATGCAAGAGTTTGTATGTAGACTAGAATCTGATCCCAGAGAGAGAAATCAATGGGCTTTCACACTAGGGAGGCATCAGAAGGGGTACATTTAGAGAGATCAGAGAGGAGCCAAAAGTGATGTTGGTCCTTAAGAAGTACCTCTTACCTAGGAGTTACGTGGAGAGATTTTGTTTTCTGACATGCCTGCTCAGTTTCACTCAGTGTTTCCTTTTATGTATTTATAAACATATCAAATGTTTACAGATGACGGTGAACTTGATTGTTATGACTGATATTAGACCCAATCTTTATTTTGTCCAAAGATACCACTAAGGGCTCCTGGGGCAGGTAGACCTTTGCTTAGTTGGAGGTTGTTTGATAGTTACTTCATAATAAAACTGTAGCTCCACTGTAGGGAGCAATGCTTGTGTGAGACGTTTGTTTTTCTGCTTTAAGTTGGCAGCACACTTATACAGCAATAATTCTTGCAAAATCACTCTTCAGCATGTTTATGCAAGGTATCACCTACTCTAGCTGCAGCAGTGCTCCCAGGGACTGCAGATGCTTACGCTCTGAAGAGTCTTGGGGCTTCCCAGCAGTGGAGACAAAGCTGCATTTTACTTTTCTAAGATGAGGGACAAGGCCAGTGCTATTCCATCTATGGGGAAGGAAGAAGTAGGAAGATCTGGAATGAAGAATGGGGGAGGACAAGGCTTGCTTCTCCTTTTCTTGATGGAAGGGTACAAAAGATGGGAATGGCACCTGCAGCTCTGGAGCAGAGCTTTCCTCCAGCAGCAGCAACTCCCACTCAGCAGCCACCGCAACACTCAGCCTGGTTTCCTAATAGCTTTGACAATGTTTTTCTCTAGAAGCTTTTAAAGAAACTAAAGTGCCTTGGGAAGTCCTCTGGAGGCACAGTTGTTTAAAAGCCTGGAAACATAGGCTAGGAAGAACTGGTTGGGTCACCTGTGGAGACCCAGCTGGATCAGTGATTGGGCCTGTGACAACTGATATTTGCAAATGATCTAGAAAAGAAAGTTGAGAGAGAGATGGCAAACTTAGCTGATCATACTAAGTATATTCCAGGTGGGAAAAACACAAGGTTGCTGCAAAGTGTTGAAGAAGGACCTCATGAAACTGAATGATTTGGCTCATTCAAGCGGCTGATTATGTTTGATTTAATTAAATGTAAATTAGGACATGTGGGGAAAACCGATCCAAAATTAATGTATACAGCAGCAGGGACAGAACTTATTACTGACACTGAAGAGAGAAGTTGTAATAGATCTACCAAAATATGAGCTTTGTGCTCAGTAACACTAAAGATAATAAGTAATATGAAGAAAGAGAGACAGACAGGAAGAGACATAGGCTGAATGATAGGAGTTACTATGAAAGGAAAGAAAACAAATGTCAGTGCTGTGACAGTATATTTGACATGTTATTGATCTTAAAGGTCTTTTCGAACCTAAAGGATTCTCTGATTCTATACAAATCCAGGGTTTGCTGCTTGTTGAATACTGGGAGAAGTTTGGTCTCCTTCTCATGAAAAGGATACAAAAAGCTCAAAGGTGCACTGAGAAGAAAACAAGGATAATCAAAAGGAACAACCTCTGTAAGAGGAATTATTAAATTGATTTGGGTTTTCAAGTCTGTAAGAAGATTTGTGACTCTCTGCATGAGAGAGGTTCATGAGAACACGGGCATCACAGAGGGGGCAAATAGGGGATGAATGTTCATTCTCTCTCTTGAAGCCAGAAGTTAGGACATCAAACAAGATTACCAAGAGGTTAGTTCAAAAGGAACAAAAGGGGATGTTTTTTCACTAAATATTAAATAAAGCTGTGGAACTCTACAGTGGGATGTACGAGGTATTAAAGTTTACCTGGGTTCAGAAATCATCAGCTTCACAGAAGGAAAATCCTTCAATGGCTATTGAATACCAAGGCATCAGAACTACAGTTTGCCAGCTGTAGAGAGGATATGCCAGTAAATTTCCTGCAGAATATCACTCTATCGTGTCTATATTTTGTGCACCTCCGTCGGGATTCCTTATTGGCTGAAGTTTGAGACAGAGTCCTGTGTTAGACGGACCTTCGGTCTGACCTGGTATAGCCGTTTTTCTGTTTCAAGGGCTCTGGCAATCACATAGTACTAAGCAGTGTTGCAAGAAAGGCCTCAACGTTTCAAAATAAGAGACCCAGAAATGCAAGATGGAATTACGATTGCTGGCTGGGTAACCAGAGCTTTATTTCGTTCTTTGCAACGTTTGCTCCTTCATGTCAACCCTAGGGGGAAATCTGTGTGCCAGTTCACCCAGGTCTTGCAACAACCTGAGACAACCTGTTTATTAAACATACACTTTGGCTGCTGTACAGAGGAAATGGCATGATCCAGGCTGGTAATGCAGAGACTTGCATTTAGTTTCTGCCTACACCGTTGACTTTCTGTATATTTCCAGCCAAGTCCTGTACCTTATTGTCCCTCTGTTTCCCTATGCAAAGAATAGATAAAATCCTTTGTATCTCTCCTCAAAGAGCAGTTTGAGATTAATGGTTGTAAAGTGCTAAATAAATGCTAAAGGTTGTGAGTAAATGTGAAGTGTTTGATGCTGATTTGTTTAATGGACATTGCAGTTGAGAGACTTGCTATCTTCAGTGTCTGTTCATAGGCCCCTCATGCAGACTGGCTAAGAAACCTATATTCAGATTCATTCTAGAGGGAAAAAATCAGAATTACTTGTTTCTATAATTAGTTACTCATTGGTTTGGGGTGTATATGTCAGAACTGGCAGGGTGAACCCCTGGGAAATCTGATCTGACTAGGGAAAGCGTTATTTTTTTGTCCTTTCTGTCCTGCTGCAGTTTCTTTTTGTGTTTGTGCTCCCACTAGGTCACCGTTGATGGGATGAAGTTTCTAGTCATGTCTCAGATTCACAACCACATGTGACCTTTGTTCTTTCATGTGGCTCCCTTTCTGCTCCTCTGGTCATTTGCAGCCATGTCTTATAAGTTATTATTTATAATGAAAGGCAGCTGATGGCACTTGCACACAAGATGGTTGTCCTCTGCTCATGCTGTGTAGTAGCATCCTGACTAGAAGACAAAGAGATGCTCTTGTTCAAAATTAAAATTATCAGAGGCCCCAGAATTTGCCTTAGCATTTGGTGCTGAGCTAGATGGTACCACATTTCACTGCAATCTGCCAAAAATTCTTGTGGTCCAGCTGTTGTGTCCCAGGTACTTGCTATTTGCTTAAATCAGGTTTCAGCAGGGAGGTAGATACGTAGCCATGAACATAACAAATGCTGTTCCTAACCTTCTTTACACATGTTGCAAAAATTGAATGCATTATTTAAGGCTTTCACTCCTTTGGACTGACTAAAATCTGTCAGGAGAGGTGACTTGAATCTGCTCGATTTCTGAATTTCTGAGGAGTGGTTTGATTCCTGGCTCTCTCTGCTATTACGTCTGATCGCTGTGGTCCTTATGCTCCTCTGGTATAGTTGGGGTATGTGGGTATTTCAGCTCTGCCTTGACTCTTTCCCTACCCACAAGCCCTTGTTTCACTCCCTTTTCTAGGGGAGGAGGCCTTCTAATTTGCTGCATTGCCACACTGGGGTTCATCTGCAGGAGACCTGTCTTTTCACAGGAGTGGCTGCTGCAGTAGGTTGGCAACTGATAAAGAGTTGCATATGAGACACTTGATCAGGCATCTGTAGATGTTTCCAGGATACTGTACATACTGGGTAAAAGGCATTAAAAAATCCATCTTTTCCAGTGCACTGGCTAGGTATTAACACAGATTTCTACAGTCAGGAGGAAGCTCTGATGTTCTCCTTTTATGTATCAGCATTTGAGTTCTTAGACCCGATGTTTTTGAGAAACCTTTGGAGATGAAACACAAACTTTGGCAGCATGACCCACAAGACCTACATGATTGCCTTTACTACTGGGATTTAAATACTGGGATTGCATCAGTCTTCTCCCTCGGAGCTGTTATGGGTCAGGAAATATGGGAGAGGACCCAGGTGGTTGTGCAAACCTCCTCTAAGTTTCACTAATAAACTTCCACATACTTTTCACATGAAACAGCTGGGACTGTGACTTTCCTATGGAGAACCTTGTTGCAGCAACAGGAATTAGCAGCTCCTGTTATATCTGCTTGGTTCTCGTATGTGGAATAGTCCTATTAGGTATGGGGAGAGTCACAATGTGAATGTGAATCTGTATTGTAGATATGAAGGTAAAAGATGTGGAATTGCTTCTTGATATTATTGCATGTTTCCAATGCTTGTTGATGGGTTCACAGGGCCACTAAAGACTGCGGTAGTAAGCTGTCCAGATATAATGCAACACCCGTCCCCATACATCTCATTTCATTCATGCTGCTCACCCTGGAAATCATTTCCACTTACCCTCTAAGAGACTTGTGTGCCAGTTGCAGCTACTTTTTAGCTTGGAAAGAAAATGATTTGTCTCTTTAAATTTTATGTAGTTTCCTGATCCCTGCATGTAAATTCTGTGTGAAGGCCACCATGCCCTCTTGCTCTTTGCATAAGTGTAGAGAGGTACCTAAACATGACTTAGGAAACAGTTATTCTATGCTATGCAAACAGCAACTCTGAGCAAAGGGCATTTACCCCAGCCTATGCTGCCAGTCATGATGCTCAAATGGTGGTCTGTCTCAGGCTTTCCTTGTTAACTTTATGTCTGATGGTCTGTGTCCATTGCACTGCTTCACCATCTGTCTGGAGACCAAAGGCATCCTGTTATGAAGTACAATAACTGATTAAAAAAAACCCAACAAAACAAACACACAAAACCCAGTCTAGTTTAAGATATGCTGCCTTTTTAGCCAAGTACTAGGGTGTGCCTTGAACAGTTGAAACAGCCACGAAAATGGAGTGAAATACATGAAACTAAAGTAGAAGCATGAACTCTAATTCAATATCAATATGTCAGTTTATAGGGGTACTGTACCTTAGTTTCACTTTATACCTTTCTCTGTGTGTAATCCCAGATATAGTTCAACATTTTCTGTACTTTCTGGGTGCCTGAAAACTATCTTCTGGCACATTTAAGGTAGTTGATAACACTGTGAACGTGTTAACTTTGAAAGTCCACTCCTCCACTTTAACCCTTCTTTTTGAGGGGCCCAGGGACACTCTTCTTGCTGGTTTTCCAAGCTCTATCCATTTTTTTTTCCCTTTTTCCTCACTTGCTGTTATTTTTGAAGAAAATAGAAATATTTCTACGTGCTAGGGCTTTCTATTTCTCTAATTCCTAGAAAGGCCAAAGTGAGATGGGAGAAGCTAAGCAAACCCCCAACAAAGGGAAGTGATGAGTTACCGCTGTTGAAGCAGGGCGAGAGGTCAGGATTGAAGGAAGGATTGGAAAGAAAACATATGCGTTTGTGTGCATACATGTCTGTGCTGCTTTGCTTTGAGAACAAGTCTGAGGGAAGGACTGCAGGTATGAAGACATCCCATCCTTCAAAAAGTTTGCAACATTTTGATTTGAAGAAACTGATATTCCCATGGGCAAAGGGATATGTGCTGTTTTTTTCCCATCACTAAACTCTTGGCTTTGCTCTAATTGCAGTAGGGACACTTCCAAAATGTAACTTCATGGGTCAGCGCTCTCCTCATATGCTAACAAAAAGTAAGGTGGTAGTGGTTGGGGCAAACTTTCAGCTCCTGTGGAGGGTGTGAAAGCAGATATAAAGGCTTGCTACAAAGTGTGGTGACACAGTAAGACTTAGAGAGAGCCATCAGCTGAGTTCTCAGGAAGAAGTGTTTTAGTGGAGGAGGGCTGATAGGGAAGGCTCTACATGGGGAAGTGACTGGCAAAAGCACATTGGGGAATAAATAGGAAGCATGGTAAGATAGGAAAAGAGGTTTTGTGGGCCAGCAGGGAAAATGAAGACACAAAAATACAGACTGTAATGAAAATTAAAGACATTTCTTAAATTAATTCCTTCAAAAATACTATTAACTAGAAATCAGTATTGTAAGTGGCTCCCACTAGGCTGTGATTTCATTGGACTAATTGAGCAGTTTGTGACCCAAAGAACGTACAGCTGGCAGTTACCATTGCTCCTTGCCCCTGCTAAGTAATGGGGTGGGCATATATTAGCAGATGAACAACATGAGAGCCCTTAGCTATCCGCAGTGCTCCTTGGAAATGTTAGCTTGTGGGGCCTGCTGTGATATCCTATGTGCAATGTTGGGATTTTGGATTAGAAGGCTGGGATTTGGAAGAACAACAAGACCTCTTTTCCAGGTCCAATGTGAAAAAACGGCCAGAAGGAGTTTGGGAAGGTTTGCAATGTGAACAGCGGGAGGGCATTCTTGGCAAAGGGGAGGAAAACAGCTTCATCAGTACGTACCAAAGCTACTGATTGATAATTGTATTCCTGTTCCTGAGGGGAGGTGTGAGGCAGAGACCCTTCTGTGCATTTGGGTTTGAGAGACTACATGGGTACCACAACTCAAAGAATCTGATCACTCTTCCTTCCACTGGTAATGGAAGGAGATCCCTGTTCCTCCTACTCCTGCCACTGAAGAAAAGAGGCAGGGCATACGGTGGCAGCCTTTCTGGGAAGGGCAAGAGGCAGTGTCAGGGATACCTCTGCACCAGTCCATTGCAACGTGGAAGAAAAATGCACCACTGTCACATTGAAGCTTTGGGGTTATTGTTCTGGGAGGAAGCAGAAGCAAGGATCCTTTTGCTGCAGCTCATAGGCTTAACCCTTGAGTTGCTAAGCAGGATTTGTCATACCAGATCAGACCTGTTATCTGCCTCATCCAGAATCTTCTTCTGGCAATAGTTTTCTAAGCTGGATTTTTAGTGTCTTCTGGGGGTCTTCAGTGAAAGCTTTACCATGACAGCCCAGCTGCTTAGGCTAAAGAGAAAGTGTATGCTGTCTTCAGAGGTGCTGTTTGCTTAAACAGATGCCTTCTCCTGTGCTGTTTCCACTCCCTTCTATTGGGAATTTATGGGGACTGGGAAATGTAATCCCATTATTTATTTTGCTCATGGGTACAGAACGGGTTCTGTGCCTGCTGAATTCAGCAAGGAGGTCCCGAGGGGAAACCTGTGAGAGTAACTCCCTTGGGGCCTGCCTGCATGTGGGTGGTTAAACTGATCTGACCACCTCTTCCCCCTTTCCTCCTCTTGGACAAACTTTCTCCTAAACCTCCTTCAGCCTTTGTGTGGCCTGAAATCATTTAGTCATAAGTGTCCAACAACAGCTCTCAACATACAGCATCACCAAATACAACAGAGGCAGTTTCCCACCCTTACCATCAATCTGTGCTAGAGTCATCTGAGTAGTTCCCTATTTTGTGCCTTTTTTTTTTTTTTCCCCCTGACTTGATCAGTATAAATCAGGATTTGGTAAGTGAGCTTCAGCCTCTGTTGTTTTCCTGATACGGTGGTTTGTCCACCAAGGGCATGTAAAATACTTCAGTTTGAAACCTGTCACATTTTAACCAGGTGTCAACAGCAGTGCAAGGTGTGCCAAGATGGGTGAGATGGGCCTCAGGCTCTGTTAGTATATAAAATTGGCTTAAGAATCAACTCTCTTCTGTCCTAAATGACTGTTTCACCTTTGCATTCTCATTTTTGAGGCAGTGAATAGCACACACAAACATATTCTTTCCTCTCACATCATAGATATGAGACTAAGGGATACAAAGTCCAGCCCAAGATGCACACATAAAGGTGGAGTGATGGCATTATGCCGTTCATCTTCAGAAGACAAATAAAAACAGTTCAGTGTCAGGAAGGGTTTTCTGGAAGGTTGGCATTTGCAAAAGATGTTGCAGTGGTCCTAAAGACACCCTCTTCCAGTTATGGTTTGGATTGGTGCTTGTCTATTGTGTACAAAAAAAACATACAAGGAAGTGCTACGTAGTTTCTTGTATAAATTTGGTAGATGTCTTTATTGCCTTGCTTTGTTCTGTCCTCTGTCCAGGACAGGGCTTCAAAACTGGCACTGGACATTGTGCTGATGGCCAGGGCAGTTCTACAATAGGAACCTCTCCATCCTGTGCCATGTGCTTCAGAGACTCTTTTCTCTACCCTAACATACTTCCTTGAGAAAGGAGCCACAACCTGCCCTATATTTGCTTCTGTTCATTACAGACTCAATGGTAGGGAGACACACCTCCTTACACTCACTGCTTAAATACTACTGGGAGTTGCGCTACATGCACTCAGAACTACTGGTGGGATTTTAGTTTCATGTAGTTTCTATTTTCAACAACTGTGCAGCCAGTAAAGATACTTCACAGGCTTTATACTGAATCCAGTGTGTGCTGGGCAGGATTTTGCATGTTTAATCATTGCTGTGTGGCTGTGCGTGTAGTGCAGAAATAGTCCAAAAAGTGTGTAATTATGATACACCTCATTGTCCACTCTTCATGACTTGAATTAAGGAGCTCAGAGTAGCAGTTCACATCTTCAAAGCACCGCACCAGTTCTAATACAGGAAATTCCTGTGACTAGGCCAAGCGATGCTATTCCCATTTTTAAAATGAGGGAATTGAAAGAGTAGAGATGGGAGAGAAAGAGGGAGAGAGTGGTGAAGTCAGAAGCTTGGGACTGTAGGAAGATTTAGTAACATTTAGAAGTTTCTTGCCCCTATGCTTGTCCTGAGCATGACAAAACATGTCTCTGTCTGGATATTATTTATATAATCTTATATGTGTATTACAATTCCTTATGAGTGTCAGTCATCTTGGAGACACAGCTTGTTAAGTGCCATACTAAAGTGTTCTGATACAGGTTCACCTGCTTGCATCATTTCATCAGACCCCCTCTGTGACCCTTGTCAGAGCTGGCTGCTCTTCCCTTAATGTGCAAGCTAGGAAATAAATACAAGAGTGTACTATAGTCTGAAAGGTGACATTATTGATGTCCCATCTCTTCAGTTTCTTTTGCATAAATGCTGAACATGAGAATTAAAATAACTTTTTCTTAATATTCCGAAAAATCACAATCTAATGCCATTTGATTGGAGACATTAGGAAGACCTTTTCCTGTGAGGAGTGGCTGAGGGAAATGGGCAAGTTCAGGCTGGAGAAGAGACATCTTTGCGGGAAACTAACAGCAGCCATCCAGTACTCACAGAGAGGTCATCAGCGAGATGGAGCCAGGCTCTTCGCAAAGCTGCGTGGTGGGAGGATGAAAAACAATGAGTATAAGTTGAAATAAGCAATTCAGAATGCATGAAAGGAAAAGCTCTTTCACCCTGAGGACAGTCAAGTAGTGAGAGAGGCTGCCCAGAGAGGTTGTGCAACCTCTATCCTTTGAGTTTTTCAAGACCGAACTGGAAAAAGCTCTGAGAAACTTGGTCTGACCTCACTGCTGACCCTTGTTTGAGCAGGAGGTTGGAGTGGAGACTTTTGGAGATCAATTCCAACCTGAATAATCCTTAGATTGTTATACAGTACTTTGCTTTGTGTGCTACAAACAAACCAGTGTTCATACCAAATTTTCAGAAGGCTGTGATGGTAGAGTAAAATGCTTCCCATTTCTGAAAAGTTTCTGGGTCTCCTTTTTTGTAATGGAGGTGCTTGAACACAAGAATTTGATGGAGAGGCTTGGTGACAGTCTTGTGCCTTGGAACTAGCAGAGTGAAGAGCTCCTTTAAGCTTTCTGCAGCTATAAAGTAGTACTCTGTTTCAGATGGTGCATATAATTCCTGCTAACATTAAAGGTCTGTAGCTCATTCTTTCCCCTTCTCTCTCCTTCCCACCAGAAGCATTGCCTTGGGGTGACTCTTTTACAGTTGATGGCTGTGAGAAGAGGTGGAGGAAAATCCTCACAGCTCTTTTCTCTGGGTGGAGCACAGCAGTGTTACTTACAACCCCTGTTACCTCCAGTGACCATTGTTTGTGGTGTATGACATACACATTTTCAAGGAATAATTTCTTTCCTAAATTGTATTTTTGACTAGGGTAAATGAAGACTGTCTAGGCCACAAGTGTTTGCTTTGGAGAATTTATATATACGCTCTGGAGAGAGATGAAAAAAAAAAAGTAGTTTTTGCAAATACTACATTTTGGGAACAGACTAATATTAATCACTTAATACCCTTTCCTTAGAAAGAAGAACGCAGGCAGTATGTTTAATTTGGTTAGCTTTCTTGTGCTCAAAACTGTTGATTTATTTGCACTACACTATGTCAATAGAGCTACTTTAAGTGAGTGCTGGAAGCGGTAGGTTTTGCGTGGGATAGGATGCTGTATTTTTCATTTTTGATCATGTATTCTGATGTGCCAAGACTTGAGTTCAAAACAGCTATCCTGCACGGTGTGGAGAAATAAAAAGTCATCATCAAAGAAGAACATAGTGCCAGACAAAAAAGGTACAGCTATGGAGTAATCATTGTTGAGCTGGATACACCGTAGGGAGCAGCACAATGATCATGGCTTCTGCCTGGAGCTCCTGATCTGAAAAGGGCTCTATGAAGTCTTTGCCACACTTTACCCTTCTCTACCTCATTTGGTGTCACTTTTTGGACATGTTGCCTAACTGTTCTTACTTTCTGTGAAAGCCAGGCTTTTACATTGAAACAGAACCTCTGAGTCTCTCACCTGACACCCAGTAAAGGTAGATAGCATGAGACTCTCCACTTACCATTGAACATCTGAAGCTGTAAGAGCTCCTTTGCTCTCCTTTGCTACGTTGAGGCTCCAAAAAGCTTAGCAACCTGTTTCTCTTTTCTCTTGAACTCCAAGAATACCATTAGGATAGGAAAATTGAAGCTGATATAAGTATAAAAAAGAAGAGTCTCATTCCTTCTCTCTAGCCAAGTTGGGCAGGAAAATCCCTTTGACAGTTCAGATAATGTGTTTCCTGAAAAAGTTAATGAGCTCTGCGAGCTGCCTGGAGAAACTAGCATGAGAAGCATGCCTAGCAGTTAGATTTCAAGCACAATGAGTCAGAACACCCAACTTGTGTTTGTTGCATCCTTAGTATCCTTGGACAGGTTGTTTAACTACTCAGCGACTCAGTTTCGCTCCTTTATAAGGAGAACAATAAACCTCACATGCATTAAAGTGTTTAAGGATTAGTTGATGCATACTTGTAAAAAGCCTTAAAAGGGCATATTGAGAGGCAAACTGTAATTATCATGTGCATCATGATTACTTGAGACTGCTTCTGTGTGTGTACATGTATGTGTATGCACACAATTGATTCAGGTATACAGTCTGCTGAGGGCACCTGATCAGTAGCAGATTCAAAAAGGGGTTCTTAGACTTGAAAGATGGAGAACTCTTCTGCTGAAGTTAAATTATTTGCTTCAGTGGGAGTTGACATTTACTGAAGTATTAAATTTAGGCAAGGAGGGGGTGATGAAGGAGGAAAATAAGTGCTCCCTATATTTTGGTGGTTGCAGGTTCTTTCCTTTATCTACAGCAGGCTTGCAGGCAAGATCTTACAAGACTCCTTCATCTTGCCTTAAAAAGATCAAGGGATCCTTCATTCAAAGGAATGAGAAGATATGTTATGCTCCACAACCCTTTTAAGCCTATGGCTTCTCTCCAAGGGAGGTAATTCTAATGGTGTTTCTAGTGATGTGCCTGCTTGTCCACAGGAAACTAAATCAAACTACTTCTCCCCCCAGGTTCACAAAGCCATGCACACCATACATGTAAGAGTAGGTCACTGCCAGAAAGAGCTGTGTGGAAAAGGCAAAGATGAATTTTGGTGACTGTGCTTTTATAATAGATGTTTAATAGAGAAGTGTTGATCTCAGGTGGGAGAGACAAGAAGTACAAAGAAATGAAAGGTGTGGTTGGAGGTGGAGTCTTTTAGTAGGGCAGCTCTTCCTCCTCTTGATCTCCCATGTATTTTTAGTTTTCTTGCTTCTGAGACCTTGAAAAGAAATAGAAGCCTTCAAAGAAATACTGCTTTATTTTTTAACCAAAATCTTTAGATATTCACATGTCTATAATCAAGGAATGCCTAAGACCTATATAATGCAAGACTGGCCCTCCTAGTTGGGGGTGCTACCTGAACTCTCTTTAAGTTGTTGCTCAAGAGTAGAATGCCGTGTGCTCAACTTGTGAGGTGGGTAGAGAGAGCAGGGAGTTTCTGGAGCAGTACTTTGAAAACTAGAGAAGGCTGGGCAATTTTTTCACTGACTGTTTTGAAGTATGCCAATTCATCAAAACCGGTCTGGTTCACAGACCACAGCTGATTTTTGATTCATTTCTTAAATCAACGAATTAAAGTTGTTTTTCAGAAAAGTTTTAGAACATGTAGAAACATTTCATTTTGATGTTTTCCGACTTATTTCTTTTAAAGTGGAAATTACTTAATAATTTAAAAGGCCCTAAAGGTTAAAATCAAAGTGAAGCACTGTAATTGACTTAAAGACTTTTTTAATGTATTTGCAGTTTATGCATTTTTCTGAGATTTTAAGTTTTTGTGCTGTTGTCGGAGGGGGCAATGAATTTCCTCCAGACCACCAAAGGTGAGAAAATAATGTCACAATCAGATTTAGTAAATGAGAGAGGTGAATCCGAGAACTTCTAATCATAGTTCTCTGAATGTCCGTGCTGTGTTGAACGAACTGGGGTGTAGGGTTGCAGTACTGCTGATGTGAAAACTGCGACACAGACAGATGCTTTTCTCTTTATTCCTAAAATTATGGGGTTTGAGTATTTAAGGTGCAAGTCCAAGGTACTCTGTGCAGATCCAAGAGTTGGAAACACTTTTATACCTATGAAAGCTATGATTGTGTAAATCATATGGTTCTGGAGTTGAAATTTGAGGAACAAAGTCACATTACACAAAATGTGAAATCAGTCCATGGGAACTGGTAAGAGTTGCTTTATACTTTTTGTGATATTGCAAGTGAGCTGTGAACTGATGGCAGCTTCTGAGAACCGAGCTAGGAACTTGACTATCCCTGATTCCTATTTATGGGCTGACTGACTACACAGCAGGCATGTGGAAATGCATTCTTGTTTATAAAGTTCCCTGAAGTTGCAAAGAGAACGTGATTTGTGCAGATTTTATTAGCTTTCATTTTCCTGTGATGACAGCCTATTTCAAACTGGAACAAAGTGAGGCTCTTTCTTGTTTGCCAGGATATATTTAACTTTCCATAACTTATTCACCTGGTTTGGAAGCTAGCTTGTTTGTTTTTTTCAGGAAAGGTGCCTGCTTTTGCCCCACTATGATGGGTAAACAAAAATGCAAAGAAGATGAGTGGCTGATACAAGGTCACCCACTGAATTATCTGCTTAGCTGATTTTAGAGCTGTAGACCAGTCTGAGTCATGGTCAGGCCTGAGGACCAGAAGTATGTATGCTCTTCTTCCCCCATTTCCAATTCCTCACATGCAAATCAGTCCCCTCCATAGTCAGGGATGACTTGCTTAGATTTGGATGTTTTGCCCAAAAGGCACCAGAATGGGGCATTAATTCGTGGGGTGTTTCCTGACATTTGTGGTAGGCTGTCCTGGGTTCAGCAGTAGCAGTCATTTTTCTCCTTCTTAGTAGCTGTTGCAGTGCTGTGGTTTTGACTTTCAGCCTGGGAACAGCGCTGATAACACCGATGTTTTTAGTTGCTGCTCAGTAATGTTTACTCTGACCAAGGACTTTGTGAGTCTCATGCTCTGCCAGGGAGGAGGGGAAACTGGGAGGAAGGAGAGACAGGACACCTGACCCAAACTAACCAAAGAGGTATTCCATACCACAGCACGTCATGCCCAGTATAGAAACTGGGGGCAGTTACCCAGAAGGGCTAGATCACTGCTTGGGTCGGACTGGGTATTGGTCGGTGGGTGATGAGTGGTTGTATTCTCTTCCCTTGTTATTTCCTTTATCATTATTATTATTGGTGGTAGCAGCAGTGATTTGTGTTATACCCTAGTTACTGGGCTGTTCCTATCTCAATCCATGGGAGTTACATTCTTTTGATTCTCCTCCCCATCCCTCCAGGAGCTGGAGGAGGAAGGCGGGGGAGTGAGTGAGTGGCTGCGTGGTTTTCTGGGTTGCCGGGTGGGCTTAAACCATGACACAGGCCTACCTCCAAACTCAAACAGGTTCTCTTTAAAGCATGTATACTCCATTGTGTGCAACTTGGTTTACAGAGTGACTGTTAAAAGATTAGGTTCACTATAGAGGCTGAGGTGAGGAACTGTTGTTGATGCAGGGTGAATAATGCCCTTGTGCCCTTTGGAGGAGCAGTTTCAATCTCCTCACTTGGCGCTTTTGCAGCGTTGTGTTGGAATGGCATTTGCCTGGCTGCTGCTGTCCTAGCCTGATCCCTGCTCCTTCAGCTAGGTCACCCTTTCAGCTGGTGTTTTCTGTTGGGCAGATCAAACGGTATCCTGTTTTATCTGCTGTGCTTTATCTCCTGTCATGAAAATCAATTCTCCCATCCCTGTCTGAGAATAGACTATTCCCCTGTGAAATGTCTCATGTCTTTCTCCCTCAAACTCTAACTTGTTCATGGCTTGACCAGGTAGTTTTTTATATTGCCACATGCGGTTTATACAGCTGGGCCTCTGAGAGGGAAAAGAACACCCCTCAAACCTGCAACTTACATCTCTTTTTCTCCACCTCCTCTTCCTTCTCTCCTCCCTCCCGCCATACCGGAAAAATATTCAACTAATCAACCGTTGCATCTATTAAAATATTAGTCTGTGGGATACTACATGCAAGAGCAAATCCTACAGAAACTTCTTGCACCTGCAGGGGAAATGTTCCATATATGGTATGGAGGCTGGCAGACTCTTGATTCAGAATAAAATCTAAATGATTCTGGTCGTTTTGCCACATCCTGTTTCTCTCATTTATGCATGCACTATTTTGATAATCAGCCAAAAGTTCACAGTTTGCTAGAGCTAAAGATAGCCTTGCATTGTAGCACTAGTATCCTGCTTCTTCAGAAGTGCTTAGGTTCTCTCCCCTTGGGGCCAGCCTTAAAAACTGGGGTAAGCCTGAAGTTTCCTTTCAGGCCTTTCTTTAGGTATAGCACAATTTCATAATTGTTTTTAAAGTGTTTCGGAGTAACCCAGACATGACAAGCTGCAGAGTTTCATTCTCTGGTTAGTCAAATGACCAGTATCATCTCTCTCTTTGTTTCTTGTGATCCTTTGTTTTGTGTGAGATACGAAGTAGCAGGAGAAAAGCAGTTGGTATGCTTCAATTTCCTGACTCTGCCTGAGGGCCTCCCCCAGTTAACTCTGTTTCTAACAGTAGGTCTTTTTTGGCACGTAAACCGTTCTGTAGATCCCTTGGCTGATTTTGGCACATCTTGTTTTTACATCCTGTTTTATTCCTCTCAGACCGTAGGTGTTTTAATGCCAGAGAGAAAATTTGATCTTAAGAACACTGTTAGAAGCCGCAGGAGAAATCTTGATGTGGACCCCCTGACTAACATGGCAGCTATGCCACTTTAGCAGTTTCCTGCTGCTATCCCTTAGTACTGCATCTCGCCCTGTAACAAACCATGGTGGTTCAGGGTGCTCCTTCAGTCTTCAGCTATGTTTGAATGTCCATGTTGTCTCCTTCACCTCTTCTGCAGACTCAAACAGTAGTTGGATTTAGAATCCAAAAAGCCAAGCCACGTATGTAGGATTGGATAGATCCACCTACGTCTTTCAAATTTGCAATGAAGAAGGGAACATGTCAAGAAGACGCATCAAGGCCCATTGCTTGCATGTACTTTTATTTATTTAACTTCCAAAATTGTTTGGTCTATTTTGTATTGAAACATTTTTCAATACAAAATAGACCAAAAAACTTTGAAGTCTTTGGAAATCATGCAGTCTGTGGAAAAAGCAATGGTGCTGTTGGAAAGAGTGATGCAGTTTTACCTTCAGTTAGTAAACCCATACAGAGCTCAAATATGAGGGAAAATCTTTATGAAAATGTGGGGTTTTCTAGCCCGTTAGCTGTTCAAGTGAAGCGGTGAGTAGAACTTAGAATTTACCTTGATCTGTTAACGCATTAATAGTGTAAATGCTTTGTCTTGGAATAGTGTTTTCCTAATGAAGAAAAGAGGTAGATTACAGAAGTTAAATATCTGGCAGGGATTAAAGTGGGAATTTGATAGTTTAACGGTGCCCCCCTGCTGGAAAATCCCAGTATGGGCTCCACACACCATGCAGTTGATGTGTGTGCTCAGGAGCTTACATGTGCTGTTGGATCCAGCCTTTATGGATATAGGCCTTCGCTTGAAACTGAAATCTAGTCAAAATCAGTATTTGGTTACTCTCAAATCTGAAGAATGAGCAGGCTGGTATTCTGTGCAGTTCCATCACACTTTTAGAAAACAGAGTTCGTCCTGATATTTGTCACTTTCTGGGCTTTTCACTTAACGTATGTTAAACTGAATCAGGCTTCTATGCAGGCTGTTGTGCTTCCTCAGAGAGATAGAAAAGATGTATATTTTAACTAGATATTTATGGAAGATTTCAGAGGACAAAAACGGTAAGCAGCTCCTTCTACAGGCTTATTAACTTCTTCATGTTTCTTTTCCTTGATCTATTTGGAGATGCTAACTTAATACACTACAGTCATTTAAAGCTGCGCACAAAAATACTTGGCTGTCCAATGCCCAATAGCGAGAACGCTGCAGCTCCCGTGTGGCAGATGGGAGCCCAGCACAGGGCACACCAACCATTATCATCAGTTATTTGCTATTTGTAGGTAAGTAGCATCCAGTATAAGGATGAAGTCAGTAAGACCTCTCAGGTGAGCAAGACTCGTACTTTGGGGTGCCTCATGCTCATCAGCAGCCCTGGAACTACTCAGCTGTGCGAGGCTAGTAGCATTTCACTGTGTGTGCAGGGAGTTGTGTTCTTTCCATTAGACAAAACGTGAACTCTACAGGTTCTCCTTTTCTGGTGTAAGCATGATGTCTACACAGTCTGGGCAACCTCTGTACTAGTGCTGCAGATTCCAAATAAAGTAATGGTGACAGGACCCTACCCAGGAACTTACTCTGCCAAATTCATAATGCAGCAGTACAAGAAGATGAACTCATTGGACCAGATCCTCACAACTGTGTAAATCTCAGTCGCCTTACGGACTTTGCTGGAAGTGTGCCAGCGTACACAAGGAAACAAATGGGGTCATTCTCCTTAAGAGAATTCCCTAACACCACCATGTATATTTTATTTTACTTTTAATACTTGTATGTGACTGATGCTCTTTCTTGCAGGAAGTCCTTTGCTTACTTATTGTTTTCTTCAGTGGTACAGATGTGGTTTGTTACCAAGTTTCAGTGTGTGTTGCCCACCCCTTCCCCTTTTGCCTCCTTTGCTGCATTTTGGAGCAGATGGTGCTAATTCCCATGGTGGCTCTTGATGCAGCTGAGGTCTCTTTCCTGTTGCCTCTACTGTATCATGGAAACTCCCTATGGTCTTTTTGAAGAGGAGAACACACAGTTGATTATTTGTCTTTTGTTTATGACTTTTAAGATACTATTAGCATTATATTTCTTTACGCTACTCTCTTCTACCTCCGCTTCCAACCTGTCCCAAAGTTCTTCTGAGTGAAACTCCCTACATCTTGGGGAATACTGCTTTTCATTACTGTTGTTTGTTATGTTATTTTGCATTCTTACAGACACCCATCCACCACGTGTACCTTTGTAAGCATTTTCCCTTTTTGATTGTGTTTACACTTATTTTCAAGCAGAAATGCTGACTCTTTACATATAACAAAGGTCATTCTAATGTTTTGGGTTTCAATTTAGAGACTGAAAACCCACTAATTGCCATTTTTAATTAGCCCTTTCTTTAGTGACCCTTTTCTCATCCTTTGGGACTCTCCCTCTCTTGTATTATACAACAGGATGAGTGCCAAAACCCATCTTCCTCTCCACTGGGCTGCCAATGTATTCTGCCCACACCTCTTGGACTCTTTGCTATGATTTTTGGTCTCCTTATCCGATTCTAATACCACATCCCTGTCTTGAGCATATGGCATTGCTCTCTCCAGACCTTTGTGATTCTTTTAAACTATATTCTTTCTTCTCTGTAATTAAGTCAGTGGTTTTATATTGGTGAAATGAGGAATAGAATTTCACCTTGTATATCTGATTGCTTTATTTCTTGTGCAGCTTCTCCTAATTCAGCTTGCTGCTGCTCCAGCATTTTCCTGCCACATCTCTGTGCATTTTCACGTATCATATAATGATGCCTCCCTGACTCTGTGCATTGTGCTACTCAACTTTCTTTCAAAGCACTCACAGAATCCACTTCATTTAAGTTAGCCTTCCCTTGCTGTTCTCCACCCTTGCCTTTTATGCCAGATATGAAGCCAAATCCTGACGCTACTAAGTCATTTGAAATGGTGCCATTTGCTTCCCTGAGATGACGACTGAGTTCACTGTCTGCAGATTTAAATATTATGAATGAGGGGAAGTGGGGAATGAAGAAGAAGAAGAATCATCAAGAAGAAAAAGAATCATCAAGTTTGTTACACCCGCCGAACAGATCCTGTGAGCTCTCACTGTTGTGGTATGTGTCCTCCTGTGCTGCTGTTTTTTGTCACCCTTGCTGTGCTATGCTTAGTTTAGACTCTAAATTCCTCACATCAGACTTTCTGTTCCATTTCTCCTTGATGTAGCATGCCTATCTATGGCACTGTGCCAATGTAGCAACACAAGGAGAAGATGTAGTCTTCTGAGAATTTTTCCCACTTTAAGCAATTAAAAAAAATAATAATAAATAAATCACCTTCTCATAGTACCAAACAGGAAACCTCTGAGCAGTGGTCAGGAACTCAATGGAAAGTCTAGCTTCACTGTGTGACAGGACATGCAGTGACCACAGTAAGGGGCAGGAGAGAGGCTTGTGGAGGAACATTTTGTTCATCAGCTTTGTATCTGTGGCAGGCTGAGCTGTATCAATCCTTAAAATTCTTTGTATGGGCAGAAGTACTCTTCTTTTGAAAATATGCTCACAGAAATTACCTCGTTAGAGTCCTCAGCAAGTATTCACCTTGGTGCTGTGTTATGAGAGAGGACAAGCAGCGATCTTGTGTTTTCTGTTACGGTACTGTGTATGGTCTGCTAAACTCCATCAGCCTTTCAGGTGAATCCTTAAAGGCCTGAGCAGTCCCAGTGACAGAATGTTTTAGAGTAGCTGTTGTATTGTAGAAGCCATTGGGTTTGGTCCAGGCGGTGCTAATGATGTGCTGAGTGCAGGTCATGTCCAAAAAGCAGGCAAGAAGTGCTCTGTACAGCTGGAGCTCACACTGGCGGTGCGGGAGCAAAGCAGACTGTTTCTGGGGAGCTGCATGACTCTGCTGGTCACCCTCTTGTTCATTAGTAAGTGGCCCATGGCCTTTGTGAGATACAGAGCCATGTATTCTAGTTAGATACAACTCTGATACTGCCTAATAGCCAATGGCACAATGGATTTGATTTTATTTTGCAGACGTCAAAAGCTAATTTCATTCTTACTGAAGTCACTGGCTAAACAAAGCCAACATTCCTCTCTGATGTGTATGAGATTACTTCCCTCCCCCCCCCCCTTCTTCTTTCTGTGCTTAAAGTCCACTTTAAAACACAGAAGACCTGATTCTCCTCTTGCTCCAGGATTTCACTGGTTCAATTCCTACAGCTTGCACTGCTCTTAGTTTAGGGAGGTGATAAAAGAAAACCGGAGTATCTTTTATGTCATGTGACAAGCCAGTGGTGGCGTGGTGCACTGGGAGAGCTGCTCTGAGCATTGGCTAGCAGCGAGGGTCTGTCTGTCTTGCTGCATCTGTTTCTTTGATGTTTGAATAGGACTCTTTTGAGGCCCTGTCACTCCTTAATTAACCTGTTACTCCGGGGAGAGAAAAAAACTCAACAGAAAAAACCTGGGATGGGAATCTAATCTGGCTTTCCTGAATGACAGGGCACAGCACAAGGCCGGCCAAAGGAATACGTATTTAAACAAAACGCTTCACATTTACATGTTAAACCTCAAGTGAGTGTCTTGTGTTCCTTAAGAATCTATTTTGTAATTGACTAATTTCCCATATTTTGCTAAGGAAAGTGAAAGAGCATATATGGGAGAGTACAATCATTCATGTGTTTCTGCAATTATTCCTTCTATCCTGTCTTTTCTGTGCTAGAAATCCTCCTCTATCTCACTCCCAGACAAGTATCTCAGAGTAGAAACCTTCTGTTCTGACCATTCTTAGTGTCCTGTAGTCTAAGAAGTAATGGTGGGAAGTGGTTTTAGGCAGGAATTTCAGAACATCTCCTGTAAGCATAAAGATGCTCATGAGAATAGTGGCGAAGGGAGACTGTGGTCAGAGATCTACAGCAGGAAGACTCTCTGCTTCACACTGTCCTCTAAGAATGATGGCTAAAGTTTTGGATGGCTGATTTGGAATTCATGTTTCTCTATAAGATGGGCTCACCTGTACCTGAGAAACAGCCTCACTCACTGTCCTTAGGATCTCCACTAGAGCAAAAGGTATCACAGGAGTAAGCGAAGATTTTAAACCAGGCTGGGATGTCCTGCTGTGTGCAAGATAAGTTTTAGTGAGAGCCAGTTGCAAGCTTCAGAACATGTTTGAGCCAAGGATAAGAAAGGCCGCTGTGGGAGTTACAGTAAATGCAAAACACAGGCTTGCTCATTGTTTCAGTCACTTATGAACAGTGAGTAGTCCATTCATTTAACTCTCTTAACAGGTGTCTCTTTTCTTGCAAGAGATGAGAATTCATGTTTTCAAGTACATAGCTCTCTTACAGTGCTTTCAGCTAGTATTTTAGCTAATACAAGTACAACTACTCTGCTACTCTGCAAAACATGTGATGAAGTCTTGTACTTTGATTTTTTTCCTAAGGTCATCTGCCACTTTAATTTCTCTACAACTTTATTTTTCCTGCTAGAAAAGATACCTAACAGTTTCACTGTGTGAAACCTCTTTGTTTTATTGCTATAAAATGGTATTTTCTCCAAACTGTGTTTAACCGGAGTGTTCATCTTTGTCGTAACTCTGACTTCACTGGAATTACAGCAGAAACAAATTTTGTCTCTAGAAACCAAATAATGGATCAAAGATTTATAGTTATATCTTGTACCCTGTGGTCCTGTAAAAGTTTTCCACATCAGAGGCAAGGTCTTCATTAGGATAAATGTGATAATACACTTCAGGCTTGTAGTAGCCATATAGGCTTTTTTGTCTCCCCATTTAAACAGATTTAAGTGAAGTCAGTTCTCGCTGCTGGATTTTCAGATTGTTGACTTAAATCTCCTTCCTGATGAGCCTGTCCAATATTGTCAGTAGGAATGGAAACTTTCCCATGGGCTGTCCTGCTAATCTGAGCCAATACTAGGCCTTGAACATGTGAGGTAACTGAATCCTTCTTATTCTTTCAGTTAGAAAGTAAAATGGTAAGCAGTTGGTTTAAAGTAAATCAATGTATTACCTATCTAAAGCAAAATAAAGCCATATAGAATGACACTGTGTTAAACACCATCTCAACTGAACTCAACAGCCCATGCATGGGAGCTGTGGCACTCCAGCCAGATGGCAAGGGAGGAAGGAAACCTGCTCTTAAAGCTTCAGTGGTCCCTGTTCTTGTCTCCTTAACAGGAGCAGGTAAGGGGCAGGCAGGCTCTGGGTCGTGTCAGTAGTATTTGCATTTATCAAGACAAAAAGGTCTGGTGCAACCCGAAGACATCAGAGGAAGGAGCTGCCCACAGGTACCCAGAGGGTCTCTCTGTCTGCATTGGGAAAACCGAGGGCAGAATTGGGTGATATGGCTTAGTGTGAGGTGTCCCTGCCCATGGCAGGGGGTTGGACCTTGATGATCTTAAGGTCCTTTCCAACCCTAACTATTCTATGATTCTATGTTTTAACCAGCACAGTTAGTTTAGAGATGGACAACTTTTAATGAGTGACATTGAAATGACAAGCTGTTTGTGACTTCCTTGCTCCCAGAAATTACTGCTGTCCCAGCCTCCTAGGAGAGCAGTTTGTGTGCAACAGCTTTCATCTTACATGAAAACAGTTGGTTTGGTTCTGACCGCCAATTTAAACTATTTAAGCTAACCCAGTTTCTTTTGCTTGATGCAACTGAGGAACCTCCTTCAACAAAACTGAGTCAGTAACCTCTGATATGGTGCTGTAACCATTGCAGCTGGAGCCAGATGAGGACTTCTGTGCACAGCAGAAATTAGTACAATTTCCTGGGTAACTTGTTCTTCAGAAATGCTTTTGGCACATGTGGTCCTGAAGAAATAGGCTCGTTGTGGTACAGGTGCTCATGGTATCATTATCTGACCACTACTAACTGATTCTAGACTCCCAAGACACTATGTGAGGATGCAAGTTTCATGAAATTATCTCAAAGTATTTCTCTCTGGTTTTTCCCAAATCCCTTTTATTTCAAAATGTGGCTGATGAGCACCGCAAATTTTGTTAATCTTCATTACAGATCTATATATCTCAGAATTTGGGCTTTTCATATGTCACAAGGAGGGTATTACTTGCCAGTAACACTTTTTGTTGTTGGATCTTCATAGTTATCTATGAACCATATCAAGAAAAATATGATGCTCAGGGTGTATGTTGACTTGCACCAGCTGATGGTACTCTAGCATCTAACAGATGAAGTGTAACTCTGTGTTCACTCCTCACTTATCCCACCATTATAAAGAACAAACATAGAGAGGCAGTTGTGGAAATTATCATTCTTGTACTCTACGTCAGGAGAAGACTTAGTAAGAATAGTGCAAACAAGTTCAGATTTAATAAGAAGCAACTTGAGCTTTTACCAGGATAGACCCATCTTGGATGACAAATTTCTGAAAAGTAAAAATTTCCTCCTGTATTGCTTTCACATTCCAGCTTGCAAAAGTAAGTAGAAAAGCCAAAATAGAGTGAAAGTGCTCTGTGGGTTAGTGAGCCTGCCGGGAAGGGAGACATTTCTCCTGTCCCAGAGGAAGGCTGTGCTCAAGTGGAATCTTAGCTCAGTTGTGCCAGACCAGGCAGTTTGTGTCCAAATCACAACTGAACCGGTTTGCTAGTGAGATTCCAAGGTGGTTGGCTAGAGAGATGCAGTAAAGCTTCCCAAAGCAGGGCATCAGTCCTGAAACAATTAGCCATCTTTGTGTGTCTGCCCCAAATGCAAGTGTTTGAGAAGAGGTTGTTTATTTTAGTTCACAGAGGTATCTATAGACTAAAATTTAGTTATGGATATCCTATATAGGGCTTATTCAAGTTTGAGTGTATGTACATGATGAAATATTTATAAGGATGGTTACAACATGGAAACATGTTGTCTGTTTCTGGCTGTACAAGTTTTGGAGGAAGAAGATGGAAAACTACTCTGAATTGGAGGAATTAAAGGGACTACTAACATGAAACTCAAATTTAGTAGAAGACTTGGACATTAGAATTGCCTTATACTTGTTTTTAATTGTTTTTCTATTTTTCATGTACTTTTTTCTCATCTGTTCTGTATGAAAGATGTGAAAAATGGTGATATCTGTATATGAGTAAGGCATTGTCAAAACTGCAGAGTAGGCAAATTGAGGAGCATTAGCTTTTTTTTTTCCCTAATGTCTTCCTTACAGTGACCTTCAGTATGACTTTTGTTAACAGGAGGTTAAAAACCTTCTGGTAGGAATGAGACTTTGAAATTGGCCATGTTCCATTTACTGAAGTCTTTGTTACAAGGGACCCCCAGCCTTCCTGCTCCACTGTTGAGAGGCCTGGCACTGCTGTGAGGTTTTTCTTGTGGATGGAACAGAAGGTGAGTGCTTTCCCCAGGAGAGTTCACAGCCCATTGTGAGTATTACAAAATCACTACACTAGTCCTCTTCCTTCTCCCCATAGGAATAAGTTTGTACTCTCTGTTCAGAAGGTCAAAGTCACTGTTGAGTTTTAGTGGAGTGTGGTCCATCTTAGTATGCATTTGACTTCTATGATAAAGTCTGTAGGATCTCCAGAAATCATGGTGTGTCAGGATCTACACCTCTGCTGATTTGGGCATCTGCTCAGTGTTCCATTAACATTAAGTTTGGGCTTTGATTCAGTAGTGATTCACTGATTACAGAGCATTGCTTCATGAAGTACCAGCTATGCACTCTGTACTGCCTGAGGTTTCAAACCAACCCATAGAAACACTGCCTTTGAAATGCGTGCCCAAGCAGTTCATAATACAGTGATGCAAGGAGGGTAAATACTGGGGACCAGTAGCCATACTGGTGAGAAATCTTTTATAATTGCAGACCATCTCAGGACATTCTGATTTCTTCTGGAGCCAATATGGCTTTGGCAGTTAGGGGCTAGTTCTGAGAACCCCCTCCCTACCAGTGACATACTTGAGACATCACTGGCAGTTCTTTGTGGTTGTATTGGATGTAGTGTGAAATGATCCAGAAGAAGCAAAGGTTCAGTCTATTTGTTTGTTTTAATGTATTAGAGAAGATTGTTGAGGCTACCAAGAGCATTGGAGAGGAATATTTATTTATTTATAGACACACTGTTTACATATTATAACTTGATGAAAGGCTGAACTCATTACACTTGAACTGAACATGTGACTGTAGTTATCTGCATCACACTGGGTGGCTGTAGGCCAAGTCGATACATATATGTGTTATGAGCTGCAGTCGTGCCGCTTGTCTTTGCCTCTCTGCTGAAAGTTAACACCCCCTTGGTGTGCCACCTAAGCTCCCCCTTTTAGATATCTCTTTAAAAGATAATTTAGTTTAGCATGAATAATTTAAGCAGTAGATCTGTTTACTTAGGTTTATCTCAACTGGTGAAGGTTAGGGTATGCTTGCACAGGCCCTTTGACTAGCAACAAACTTCTGGCTGAGGCCTTGGGGATTAAGTGGGGAGCAGCAGACTCCATGTATTATGGTGGCACTTCGAGACATGTGACAAAGGCATTTCCCTTCATAGTTCTTTATTTAAATCCTGCTTTGCCTAAGTAATCTCCACTGGCAGCAACAGTAATTGAAATGGAATACACTGTTCATAAAGGTTTCTTTCTGAATCACCACTGTGATTTAGTATAATGGGTTTCTGTAGTATGCAGTGGAGGAGAGAGTAGGTAAAAAGACAAAGTAGATTTCTGCTTCTAAGCAGAGTGAAGCTGCACCATATTCTGATATGGTGCATCCAGCTTGAATAATACCACAGGGGTTATGGCTGCTTCTTACGAACAGGCTTTTTTGAAAGAGAGACACTTTATTGTGGATATGTTATGTTGACAAATGCACAAGAGTAATTGTGCTTCCTGTTGACAGGGTAGCTTATGAGTAGCACATAGACTATATATTTGGAAAGAATTTCTGTGCAGTCTTACTAAACACTACCTCTTCCCTCTTTGGAGTCTTTTCTATTGGTGTGCCTTCACAATATCATCTAAATGAGCAGGGAACCACATTTGGGCTTGTGTAATCTCTTAATGAGAGGTCTAGCCACGTTTTTTGTTATCTTTGCACTTGCAAGTACGTTAATGACTTGCATACCAAACAGAGAAACTGGACAGAGTGGATAGAACAATATATGGTTGACAGCACAGCATAGGAGAAGAAAGTGGGCTGCAAGAAGAAATAGCACGAAAGTTGAACTTTGCAGCCTCATGGAAAGCCCAAGGTGGCAGGCACATTAATATTGACTAGTCTGTTCCTGGGAAAACTGTCTTGTCTGCTTCAGCGGGTCTGTATGATCACACTTCATTTGCAACATGGATGGCAGAAACTTTGAAGGTGCTAACAGAGGAAAATGGGACTGAAATAACAAATTTATGACTTCTGAGGGTGAGAGTGAAGTTCCTGCAGGTATGCTGAAACAACAGGGACAACTCCTATAGCCTTCTTGCTCCCATCTTTTTTGAAATGCGAAAAAAAGTTACTGGATCAGTAATTTGAAGGATGTGTAAGACTTGCTGACTGAAGGTGTAGGTTCATAATTGGTTTAAGCCAGTGCTGCAGTCTGTCCTCCTACTGTCCCTGACTATATGTCCCAACCCCAAAACTACTTTTTCTTGTATCAGCCAAGGAGTAGTTCAGGCCAGAGAATCAATTGCACTTAAAACATATACTTTCTTTTTACATCATTGCTTTGCATTTAGTAATTATGCAAGACCTTGTGCTGGCATAATGGGGAAAGCAGTGGGAACACTGGCAAGAGAAGGGTAGAGGACATTTATTTTGAGGTCAGTGCTAGCTATTGCTGGCTTAAACTGATTGTGGAACTATGGCATAGAGTGGTCATGTAGTAGGCAGGGAAGGAGATAAAGAATGCCTGGTTGATTAAAATAGTGCAGGTGTTAAAGCTAATGTAGCAGGTCCTGTGCTTGGAGATGGTTCATGTCCTCCCTGTGCCTTTAGTTACTCTATCAGCAAAAGTGCAGATAACTCCCTCAAGGGGCTCCTGTGGGGTTTAATGCAGTAAAGCCCTCAGGAAGGGAGGTTTATAGAGATAGGCAGTGTTTGTAGATTGTAACCAGGTGCCTGTGCTGACCAAGAAAGTTTGCAGCATTTACACTTCGTTGGAAGTGTGCAGGTTTCTCAGGCCTGGCTGGTGTAGACTTTCCTTCAGAAATGGGGATATCAGCTTTGTAATGCTGATGTTGTGCTGCATATTCTGGCCTACAGCCTTCAGTGATGAGAAACAGGGCGAAGGCAGTGTATGTTCAGAGGGACAATGCTTGCAGGGAACAAGTGCCACCTTGTCCTCGGTGATGTTTGCTGATTGCAAATTTGTCCCTACGTAAGTAGCAGAGCATTGACTTTCACTGAGACTCTACCCTTAAGTAGATTATTCAGGTAACACCTGCATGATAGAGGAGATGGTGCAAAGCAATTATCTAGCAGCCTCTCAGCTGGGAGAACAAGAGCAGGATATTGTTTGAAAGGTCTTTAGTAGTGAAATTTGCTTCCTTTTGGTATATTGTCCTAGCTCTGTCTTATCTCCAGACCCTCCAGAAAGGGAAGAATAAGCCACAGTGACAGCAGGGAAAATTTGTTGATGATGCTGAAGCGTATGAAGAGGTGGTGTTTCATTTTATTTTGAATGGGGACTATTGTAACACTAATGAAAGTGCACAGAGGTCTGGAGAAGGAGCCTACCTGCTTTTCACCTGATTTCTTGTCACCCTGCTAAGCAGACATCTTTCTGGTTACTCTTGGTTTTCCCCACTAAAAGGTCACATGTACAATAATTTTGTTTAAATCTGTTTCTGTCAAGGAGGGCAAAGAAAGAGACATCATTAGGTCCCATAGAACCTGCTAGGTTTAGAGCAAAATCTGAGGTCTAGGTTTTACAAGAAGATTGATTCCTCAGTTTGTTTCTGTGTATTTCCAATACTTCTGCTCATTTATATGTCTCAACTCATGTATCATTTACTATTTTAACATAGTCTCAGGTCAAACACTGCTTTTGAATATAATATTGACTGTCATAGAGTCATAGAATCATTTAGGTTGGAAAAGACCTCTACGAATGAGTCCACTGTAAACCTAACACTGCTAAGTCCACCACTAAACTGTATCCCAAAGCATGATGTCTACACACCTTTTAAATACCTCCAGGGATGGTTACTCAACCACTTCCCTGGGCATCTTGTTCCAATGTTTGACAATTCTTTAAATTCACCTCTTCAGTGAAGAAGTTCTTCCTAATATCCAATCTAAACCTCCCCGGCGCAACTTGAGGTCATTTCCACTTACCTATTACTTGTTACTTGGGAGAAAAGACCAACACCATAAACTTGCTTCCTCATGGAAGATTCCCCTTCTCTCCTTTTATCTACCTGTCATATAACAAATGCGCTTTTACCTTCCCTTGGTCAAATAGATGGGCCACAATATTGTAAGCATGAAATTGTGTTACTTTGCCCAAATGTCCTGCTCTCTGCATAACTTGAGGGAGCTCTGGTTTTGTATCTGCAGCTCTTTTGTTCTGGAGACGTTGCCAACTTCCAGCAATACAAATGTGTGAGTGGAGGGGACGTCAAATACCATAGTATTTGGTGTACTTTTATATCTGGCTGTTCTTTGACTCTGCCTTCTACTACGTTTTCTTTAATGTTCTGATTCCTAGAAGAACATCATTCAAGTCATAATTTGGTCTCAGAACAGTTTGTTACCCCTATTTTAAAATATCTCCCAAGATGGTATCAGGAAAAACAATTTTAGTATTTTTTTCCCAAAAAGTTGTTAATCTAACAGCCCTTAACAGCACTTACTGAGTGTGTGCAGGAACGGTGGGTGAGAAGCAAACATACAAAAGTTCTTGCAAGAGGCGATGGCATGGAAAGTGTGGAGCATCCTGCATGAGGAGCCTGCCTGGGCTCTGCTGGACTTCCCGTGCCTTACTGTGCTTCTCAGCCAAGCCTGCCTGGGCCCCCAGTTCAGTGGGAATGATGAGCAGTTGGTCAGCACTTGATTCCTCAAGGTTTTCCACATGAGAAAGCCTGTGGTGCTTCTGGGTTGGCTTCCTCCCTGGTTCTCATCTGAGTTAAGTCAAAAAAGGATATAGGGACAGAGTGATTTCTCCTGAAAAAATGGAAAGCATGAGAATTAACCTACCAGACATTGCTTTGGCCAAAGCCAGAATAGGGGAAACAGGAAGGGAAATTACTACTTCTTCTAGGAAATCAGAAGACATTCATCAAAAGGCAGTCCTGTGTATCCACCTGGCAGGAACACATAAGTTTATTTTTGTCCTGGGAAGCTGGTTTTGGATCTTTGAAATATAACCCTTGTTATGGCAAGTTTGAGAAGTTTGCAGAGTATTGGACTGCTGAGGAATTTGCTTTGTTACATTTTTGTCTCCTTCCTTCTGCTCCTCCCCAAGGAAGATAACTTTTCAAGCTTCTGCCCCCTCCCAAATACCATAGTAACCACCAACTTTGCCAGAAAATGCTTAGCACATTAGCGGGTTTAAGTGTCATAGTTGTAATCACTCAGAAGGCCACAGAGCTGCATAGATTTCATTCCAGTGTCCTTTCCAGCTTTTTGACAACACCCGGTGGGCAGAGTTACAAACTCATGAAGCCTGTGGTACAGATGAAATACGAGTTGCTGCACTGCGCAGGGAGGATAGTCGTATATGTGTGGATGTGGCAGAGGGAGGAGTGTTATGAGATCAGCTGGGTGTCTGTAGTGAGAGAAGTGTGAATGGGAAGGGTAAGTTTTCCATTGCGGAGTGTCCAAATAAAAATGGTTGTTATTACTGAGGTTATCTGTTCTAGAGTTAAACAAAAAAGGGTCAGCACTGCCCTATCCAGCATTCTCTGTAAATAAGCCGTATTTATGCCCTATTGTTTTGGCTCTTTGGCTCTCTTGGATAATCCTTGCCTCCTGTAACTTACTTCTGCAATTGCCTGCGTGCCAGATTCTGCTCACAGCTTCAGGAGCATCACATCAGGAACCATTTTTTGTTTTAACCTGGGGCAACTGAGAGCACTTCTTGGTCACTGTCTGTATTAATACCTGTTAGCCAGAACAGAGAGGGCCCCATGCTGCTGAATGGAGCCAGACAGCTGCTTATCTCTCTTGCAGATGTTCCTCCCTTTTTGTCTGCTCAGTGTGAGAAGAGATGATGGAGCGCAGGAATGTGTCATATCCTTTCCATTCCCCTCCCTGCTGGTTTGGGGCAGCCAAAAATGAGAGGGGACTAGGGATCCATTAGCAAAGTGAGTGAGCGAATGCTTAATAAGTCTATTTTCTTGAACATGGGATTTGACTTTTTGGCTGCAGGCAGGGCTGCAAGTGGGGATATGTACAAAGAGGATGGGTACCTCTACATTCTTTTCCCCACATTAAGATACTGCAGGTTTTTGGTGTGCTTTCAGACTGTCTGCTGGGTTCAGGCAAAGCCCTGCTCTCACATCCCCTTGCAGGACCTTGCAGCAGGCTGGCTTAGGATTTCAGAGTGCTGATGTTCGCACATTTGATGGGCAGAACCTCACTTCTTCAGAGCCAGTGGTCCTGTCCCAAGTTGTTTCCAGCCTGGGAGCTCCTCCCTTGACCAGGGCAAACTGAACTTTTGCCTCTATGCAAAACAGTCTCTTCCAGCTCCCTTTGCCTTTTGAGCTCCGATGGAACCTGGATTTCTTCTCCTACAAAGGTGAGATATTGCTGATCATTCTTGCACTCAGCAGTGCCACACATTTCTTGCTAAGTTCAGCACTCACCCCAGCCTGTATCAGCTGTTTCTGGGCCTACACAAACTTAGCAACAGCTCTGCACTCTCCCACAGAGGTCAAACGCTACCAGAGGTATCCTGCTTTGTGTAAAGCAGAGGCTTCTGGATTCCCTTTCCAACTCTGAACACTAGATGAGGTCTGAATCCCATTAGGGAACAGCACTCTGAGTGCTAGGCTGCAACAGAGTCTGTTCACTACTGGGCCATAAATACCTTTAATAACTTTTCATTTTGGCATTTCATAGCTACAGAGCACAACCAGCTCAGTACCTCTGAGGATGTGTGTCTGGCCTGGCAGGGAAGGCAGGGAAACTTTACTAGGAACACTCAGGCTGCACAAAAATGACATGGCAGGGTCCCACATGGGGTAATCTTTGTTTTGTTAGGAGCTAGGTGCAGTGTTCTGGAGGGAACAGGTCTCAATCTGTCATGTTTGTAGGGAGGAGCAGAGTCCACCTAGAAAGGGCAAAAGAAGAGGTGCTTATCCTAGTCTGCTCTTTTGCATGCTCCTACATGGTCTAACCTGTGGAGCAAGTGATAGAGTTGCTTACACCAGGTTGTCATATTTACCCACTTTCTATACATTAAAAATCAAAAAAATCAAGGAGGAACATCAAGATTTTTTAGAATTGATAGGCCACTCCAGTCTTTTTCTGTTACTCTGGGACAAAAGCAGTGTTTAATGCAACATGCCATCTCTTAAAACAAAGAGCAGAAGCAAAAACCCACAATTCCAAGTCTTTCTTCCAGTATTTCCCCAACATTGCATAACACTACAAATGTGTGTGTTAAACAGGTGTAGAGGTGTGCCTCACTGCTTCCTGTATTTCAGTACCTGCTATCTGATTGGAACGAGAGTGCAGGTATTGAGTGCCTGTGTGCCCTGTGTCTTGGTAACAGTTGATTATGCATTCACTGAATCACCAGCTGCTTGGTTTTCTTTGTCCAGAGCTGGAGTACATTTTGGAGTACATCTCCATCCACCTTTCTCATCTCCCACTGCTTATACACATGGTGCAGCCATGCACTGGGCAGAGCTCCTGCTTGTGCCAAATCCACCATGCTGTCGAAGGAGGATGTTACAGTGCTGGAACCAATTGCAGCATAAAGAAGCCAAGAAATGCATGAAAAAGGGAATTGTGTTTAAATCATCACATCAAATAAAAGAAAAACCCAAATAAATGTGAAGAGAACATGAAATTTCCTCTTTGATGTTCTGTGCTGGGAAGGTTTCAATCTCTTTTTAAAGCTCCACCTCCACTCCCTTTCTTCTTATGGGATTGTATCCAATATTCCAATGTTCATGTAATGCCTTGACTTTGCTATCATTCTTCTTGGGATAATTATAGGTTAGTATAATGTACCTATTGTTCTGTTCCACAAAGCAGCACTGTCATACGGATGGCAGGGGTGGGGTGGGGGGGATCTCTGTGTGTTCCCCTGCATCCACACTATGTCTTTAATTAGTGTTCTTCCTTCTCTTTCTTTTCTTATTTTAAACGTTTTTACTTCCCCTGGTGAATGCCAAGCACTTCCTTTCTCTGACTGTTGGTCTCATTTTCCAGTTACACTGGTGCCCTGTTTTTTGGTTTTGGCTGAGTTCATTTTCATCATAACAGGTTTGCCTTTCAGATGAAAATGACATGAAACCCAAGTAATGAGCTATTGGTATTTACAGAGAAAGCAGATAAATGATTCTTTCCCAAACCTCATTAGTTGAGTCTCGTATATTATCTTGCTTGATTTTTCCTAAATTCAGGAAGAAGAAGAAACCTACCCTGTGCCCAGGGGCTCCACTCTGCATTTGGGCCCTGCTGCACAAGGCACTGCATAAACATGTACTAACACAGTCCCTGACTATGAGTGCTCACACGATTTTCTATAACAGCATTTGTCTTTGCCCTCCAGGTGCAGGTGTGGGAGACTGCTGTTGAGTGCTGTAAAGTGTTTCTGGTGCTGGGGCTTTGCTTGTGTTCACTAGAGAAGGTGCTGAGTATATTACTGGTTGCTTGAGATATATTAAGGCTGAAGAACCCAGTTAAATCGCCGTTGCTGTCCACAGGAGATAAAAGTTGGTTCATAATCGGTGGAGAAGCTGTGTAATCAGTTGCTCGCATTCTGTTGTTGCCACCTCCAAGATAAACAATATCCAGGGCTGGTGCTGTATTTTAGCCATTAAGGCTATGTAAGCAAATAAGTTCATCTTGATGAGCTGCTGTTTATTTCACTGTAAACTACTTTTTGCCTTTGAGTCAAACAAGTGGTCTGGAGAGATGGTTCCTGACTAGCCCATCAAAAGAGAACAGTAGTGGGGTGGTTTTTTAGTTTTCAGGACTTCACACAACTTCCTCCACTTTGAATGTGGGTTTACCAGAATGATGAAATGGGAAACCTCCAAACCATTGCATTTTTAAAACCTATTGTTTTAAAGGAGGAGTTATAGATTTTGGGAGAATTTGGATTAAAACCCTTCTGCTAGCAATGAACATGCCTCAAGTGCAACTTTCCTGCTACAGAAGTAGACAGAAGTGTGTTCAGAGGTCAGAACTCTGTCTCCTCTTCTCTTGAACATCTCTTGTAAAATGCCCAACATGAATCTTGGAAAGATAGGAAGGTTCATCCAACACTGTCATTGCTAGGCTGTTCTGTCACAGGGAATGACTTCTAGTGTAAAGCCTTTAAATTTGTCAAAGCCTCTGTATACCTTTGCAGATTTAAAAATCTGAACAAGTTTAGTGTCCATTTGTGAGTGTGCGGAATGGAGGAAAAGGGACTTGGGCGATGGAAGTGGACTTCTTCTTGTGCCCTGAGAATGTGATCTTTCTAAAACAAAAATTAATCTCTTTCATAATGATAATTTATAGAATTGTGTCTCCAAAACAAAAGAACCAACACAGATGCACAATTTGGCAAGCTGCAAATATTAAACAGCCGACCTCTTTCTCCCTGGTGTAATTCCGTGGACTTCAGGGGAATTACACCAGTGACAGTGAATCTGGCCTAAAATGCCTTTGACTAAAATTTGTTGGTTGTTTTTCCCAAGTAATGCTGGATGAGATCTGATGTTTTAGAAATGGATGAAATCTCATGTGTTCGGTGGGGCATGCTGAGAAGCACACTATGTGTGAGCACACACATGTCCATGCATGTGTACACATGTGATTGCTTTCTGTGGATGTTCCCAGAACTAGCCAGGACACGCTAGCCAGGTGTGTTTGCAAGTCAGCTCTGGCTGTGTTGCATGTGTTGGAGACGCACAAGGATGCTCTTTACAACTGCTGCTTGGCTTCTGCTTATTGTATTTCTCCTTTGTATCCTGAAGTGGAAACCATAGGTTAATCCCAGTCAAATCTTGTAAATGATTGCCCCTGTTGGACCAGACACAGAAAAATTCCTTCCCCTGGCTTAAGCGTATTTACATACCACAGGTCATTACAAGTTGGCACTCACCTTTGTATTCATTCCCACGTGTCAAAGAACAGATATTGGTTCCTTTTTCTTTTTTCTCTCCAATATATCTTCTATTTTCTAGGTTACCTTTTTTTGAAGGAATAAGAAAGCCCAAGGCGTGATCCCCACGGGTCCTGACATCTGCTGCAGTTCATTCTTACTGACTCAAAGAAGACCTAGGGAAGGAGAGGGAGCAGTCTGGCTGCAGTCTCTTATTGTTTCTCTTGCGTGGGCCCCCACCCTGCACCCTCCTGGGCCTGCAATCCACTAACTAGCTCCTCCTGACTCCAGCTGTCATTTTTCCTTTTTATCTACTCCTCTCTCAAAGAACCAAATGTCATCTCTTGTTGTTCCCTTAGCTGGGGTCAGAGACTCCTTTATGTGCTTTGCGCTGATCAAGGGTTTTAAACTGGGAATGAGAGCGGTAATCAACTGCATGGTTGGGGAAGGAGCGAGATTAAATCTGAGAATTGCCAGTGATTGCCCCACATGAAAAACAGCAGCTAGCAAAACACATGCTATCATTATGCTCTTATGATTATTTTATTCCCTTAGTGACAGTAAAATGCTATCTGTAGCAGAAAGGTAGGACAAAGTCCATCCTTGCTTAGCCCTGTGGTATTCAGTGGATTTTCAGTGGGGTAGAATTGGCAAAAATTTAGTTTTTACAGTGAGGAGTGACTCATATTTTCAGCCCCTCTCCCTGAGAGATTTTAAGAAAGAGAGAAGGCTAATCAAAGACATATTTGTGTTCTGAATTGAGGACCCACTTTTGTTGAAAAAAGGGCAGCCATTTTTATTTCCAGTCTTGACTCTACAGCTACAGGGAAGTCATTGGAAGGTGTAGTGGAATGTGACTTCTGCTGCATCCTGACACTTCCACTTCATCAGCCAGTTTTGGGGCATGCTGGCTTGAATAAATGTGGGGACAGGAAGGGTTCCTGGCACTGTTTCAGTCTCTGCCCATGGTTTATTTGTCTGGTTTATTCAAGACAAAAATCAGGTTCCAGGGACCGCAAGAGATTGCAAAATGTAAGTTGCATAGTCAAACCTAGCAAGGCGAAATAGTTAACAAATGGGCAAAATGATGAGAATTATCTTTGGATTGATTAATTTCTTCAACTTTAGTAGTCTAAACTGTTTCATTCAATAGCCTCTTTTTAAAGTCTTGCCAGTCCCTCTAAAACGTCTTCTGTTGTTACAGTGCTATAGGAAGAATAGTACAAAGTGTCCTGATTCTCCTTTTGCACTGATGGAAGTCAAAAGTACTCTGAAGTACGCAGGAACTGAGTCAGCCGTCTTCCAGAAAAACGTTTTCTGTACAAGAGAAAATCAGGCTGTATTTAGAGTTTGTTTAATTAAAGGAGACCTGGCCTGGTGGAGGAAGAGGTTTCACTGAACTCAGATTGGCAACTTTTGCCAAGAAGTGTTAGGGACTAGCACTCTAGTATCATTCTGTGTTTATTCTCTAGGCATTTGACAGTGATTTTTGTTAATGCTTTCAAAACTTGTTACTTTCTTAGCAACACCAGCTCCTAGAACTGATCAAAAATTTCAGTTTTATAGCTGAAATTTCTCGTTCTGCTTGCTGTAGAAATATCTACATCTAAAAAAATCTACCAGTTCAGGAACAGGACCCAACTCATGATACTTTGAGTGGTTTGATTTGGAAATACCGTAAGTACCAGGTGCAGGTGGTAGCTGGAATACAGGGGAAAAAATGGGAATATCATGGTAAAAAAATACTTCTTTACTGGAAGTCCAGGGTTAAGCTTCTTGAACTTGGGCTTCACCGCCTTCCTGTCTGTTTGTCCAGTTAAAACAGGAGATGTGCCTGAATCTCAAGTTTAAGATGGAACCTATTTCAGTCAAATGCTACATTTTAAAGCTCCCAAATCTGGGCAGGTGTGGAGTTGTGTCTGACTTGACTTTTCATCCATCCCTCTACCAGGATGTTTCAGCTGTAGCCTTTGGAATGGGCCTTTATATATGGTTTTGAGGCCTGATCACCCCTTTTATGCACTGTGATATGAAAAAAAGGATGGATGAGAGGAGTCCACAGCCCTAGAGATGCTTGTCAACTGTATTCTTGGTCTCCTCCTTTGCCTTTCTCTGTAGCATGGGATATGAATCACCTCCTAGAACCTTCGAAGCACATACATCCCATGAATGCCTTGGAATTGTGCATGCCCTAGAACACTAATGATGCCCTTTTTTTGTCTTTCTGGGGCAGATTGTAGTACTTGAGAGTACTGGTCTTTTTTACTATAGACTTTAAGGTTTTTTTAGAATACTTTGAATTTGTACCCAGTTTTTTGTAGGCCTCTCTGTGCCAAATACCTTGCACATTATTTTCGGGAGTTGCTGGAGACTGGTCTCCATCTTTCAGTTTGTAATTTCCAGTCCTTTGTTGTTCAAAGCCACACAAGTCCCTGCTGTGTGCTGTTCCATTTACTGCTCCCTTTTCAGTCTTTCCTTGCCATCATTCCTTCCTAATTCAAATTTTTCATTCCCAGTGGTATTGCTGTTTTGTTCAGTGGGAGCCATGATTAACAGTTTCCCCATTGGACTGATTTGGATTGACACCTGTCTTTACAACCTAGCAGTCTTTGAACAAATCCCTCAGTACACAGGCAAAAGCCAGCACCAAAACTGCAGCCTCTTTCTTCTATCTTGTGTGTCTCTTTACCTCAGCAAAGTGGGTATAAAATAATAGGAGAAATAAGGATGGAGAGCTCAGCATTTGCAAGCTTTAATAGCAGCCAAGCGTACAATTGCATGGAAATGATGTTTCTGAAGTTCAGATTCAGACCTTGTACCCAGAGTGAGGTTAAAACATTATTTGTTGTAATTTACCTGCAATATTAAATGTTTTAGAAAGTGAAGTTCTATTTTTTCTGCTTCCATATTTCTTTTTTTTTCTGTGCTGTTGATGTACTCAAATGTATTGACAGTTGTAATCACATGGAAATATTCTACTACAGTAGCCAGTTTGGTTCTTCATTGGCATATCATAAACATGTTTTTCAAGTGACTACAGACCATACAACCCTGAAGGAAGCAAATAACTGCAGAAACAACATACAGTATTTTTACTGCCATTTTTTGAACACTAACAACTCTCAAAGAAGTGGATATTGCTAGAATTTGTCCTCTTCCTTCAGCAGAAACACATGCTCTGGGATTCTTCAGTATTTTATCAAGATTTTCTCTTTTCTGTAGGTAGAATTAACAGAAAACAGAAAATCAAACAAACCAAAGAAGTGGTAAATGCTCCATCCCTGGCAGTGTTCAAGGCCAGGTTGCCCAGAGCCTTGGATGGCATGGTCTAGTGGGAGGTGTCCCTGCCTGTGACAAAGGGGTTGGAACTTTGGAACTAGATGATCTTAAGGTCTATTCCAAGCTAAACCATTCTGTGATTCTGTGATAAAAGCATGCGGAATAAAGATTCTGAAAAGTGTTTGTTTCTGTATTTAAAAACAATCTCAAAAACAAGTCAGCCTATACTAAATTATAACCATACATGCTATCACCTTGAATCCTTCAGGAATTTTTGCCACAGATGCTTGCCAGATGCTGCAGCAGTTTCCATCTGTTTCTCCACTTTTGGATGCACCAGGCAAAACTGAGAAACCTCACCAGCTAATGGACAAACTTATGGAGGGTAAAGTGAAGTAGGAGCTGCTTAGTAGGAACAGACAGAATTTCATCTAAAATGATGCTGACTGAAGACACAAATGCCAGCTGTTTATCAGCTGGCTTCATACTGAAAGTTCATTTAACTTTAGCATGCTCTGTACTTGTACTTTCCCTCCTTCCTTCAGTCTTTTGCTTTGCTAGGAGTATAAGAGAGTGAGATATGAAGTTATTCATATAAGTGTATAATTTGCTTATAATTGAACTACTTACTTTCAAGAAGTCACATGGAAAGCAAGAGAAGAGGTGTCTCAGCTCTTCATTACCCCTGCAGCAAGAATGACCTGTAAGGGATTGTATCTAAACACATAAAATGTCAAATAAACCTCAGTTATTCTTTGCATTCAAAAGCCAAGCATAAATTCCTACGGCTCCTTCAGAGTAAAACGTTAAGTCATTCATGGCAGCCTTAAAAAAAAAAAATCAGTGTGTCAGTGATTCATTTTTAAGTATATGCAATCTGTCTGTGTATAGGCAACATTATAGATCTGTGATAGTCAAACCTGAAAAGTTTGATTTTTGAATGGACCAAGAGGAAGCAACATAATCAGCAGGGTGTGGTGACCTGACGCTGTGCTTGCTGGCTCTGATGATTTGTCGTCATTGTTGCGTATTGATGGTAACCTGTGAGCAGATGCCTTGGTGCAGTGTCATATCCTCACACCATGATTAGGTTGTAGAACTCTGCAATTGTGTTTTCTTCCTGACTGTTGGTTAAAGTGTTGCTTCCCATATCTCCATCTTCCTGCCTCTCTTTGACTACATCAAAGAGTGAAGAACAATCTCTAGTGCTTTGAAATATTAGCCAAGCCTTCTTGTTTGTTGAGCAAAGAGAGGTTCTGATTAAGCCTACAGTTTCCTCCAGAACCCATGTGTGATGGCTTAAGGAATTCAAGTTGAGCATTGTTTATATTACATAAATTACAATCTATGTAATACATTAGATTATTTTCTGACTTCTGCAAAAATGTCCCATATTTCACTTAGTGACATGGTGCTATGTCCTAGTCTTTCTCTTTATAAGATGCAATGTGTAGCTGTTTAGTGTACATTACACAGAAACTCCAAAGAAAGACTGTCTGCATGGCTTTACTCTCGTACCTCTAACCAAATGATGAGAGTTTTTACTGTTCAGTGCATATGGCTTGTAGTTCTTTTTGGAGAGAAGTGGGGAGAGTGTACTCTTGGAGAGACAGGAGATAGTCATTCTGTTGTGCATGTGATAAAGCCAGCAATGTTGCTGTCAAGTACTAGTGGTTCCTAATGTAACTACAATGGAGAACCTCTGGTTGAGGACTGAGGAGACATTATGTCTGCTTTGTGCTCAGTGGCAGTTACACCAAGATGATTTATCTGTGTATGATGGTCCTCAGAAGGAGAAGACTTCTGTGCCCTCCTTGTGTTGTGACCTTTTTGCAAATCCTACTTTCTTCCCTTCCCAGCTCCTGCCCATGGAGGCACTCTTCCCTTCCCCCTTCCATTGCCTTGGAGCTGTTTTGCTTCTCCTGATGAATGTCAAGTGCTTTGGGCTTGCAGCCCTAATGGGTGGGGGTTAAGACTTGGATCTACCCCTGAGACAGAGTGGAGCCAGCAAAGATGGGTTACTTTAAATTGTGTGGTGACAAGCCTTTTTTTTCCTTCCCTTTTTGTTCCCAGAGGATAGCTGGGGAAGTTTGTTGTGCCAAATGCTTGGAATGTGATTTTTCTCCTCTTCTTCCCCTTCAAAACAGAAAGAGAAAACTTTATGCTGTGAATTATGTTAATTGGGAAACATAAATCCCAACTGTAGTGCAGCACTGCTGGGCCTAGGCACCTACTGAAATTTAATGAGGGAAGAGCAGCTTTCTCTTGCCCTCCGTTCTTATGCTCTCCCCACATCAAACTCTTTCTTGTTCATATGGGAGCATGGGAATGCCAGGGACAGCATGTACATTGGTCCAAAGTTCTCACAGGTCTGAATGCAGTATGTGACTCCTTTAAAATAATGCAGACAGAGTAAGGCATGGATGTTCTCCCAGGCCAAAGTTAGTTGTGTAGCCAGAGTAGGAAAAAAGAAAGAGAGATTCACCTGGGTACGTGACTGAAGTGTTTGCAAGCCTGTGTAAGGCTCATCCATGCCACAACAGAGATTTGATGCTGTGTGTGCTCTGACCATACACTTCTGGACTGATGACAACATCCATGTAACATGTTACATGACTGATAGTTTCTCAGAACTTTATGTTGAAGTATTTTTCTCATGGTTACTGACTGGCCGAAGAGATGTCTCATTATATTCACAATGGAAAATAAGAATCCTTCTTCCTATCCCAGCCACAGTACTGGGAATAAGTTGGTGCCCATCAACTTATACAGGATGTAATGGAGTCTTACGCATGAATTTGAGTATAATTACACAGAGTGTATTAATGTATACTTTAACAGAGATGGACAAGTCCATCTGAAATGGCTCTGGAGCAAATGCCAAAAGAGAAAGTTTCCCTTTGGCACCAATGTTTCAAGAAGAAAAGCAATTCATAAGTGGAAGAAAGGTAGATTGGGAGGGTAACAGTAAGAGAGCTTAGAGGGCCCTGGAAGTCCCAAAATTTAGTAAAAGCAATACTGACTGGCTCTGAGGTCTGCTGCAATAAAACAGTAAAATTTGCTCTCAGGTAAAAATGCTTCTTATGGTGGTGCAAGACCAGTATTCATCCCTCAGTTCTGGATAATATAACGTTACTGCAGGTGGTATTTTACCTGCTGGTAATATTGCACTGCTTTTGCCCACAAGCTCATCAATGTTTGTGTAGCATTAAGCATTAAAAGTCTTATTTTCATTAGCTTCACCAGCCCTTGCTGATGCAGCACTGGAGGTCTGGGAAGAACTGCTTGCTTTTGCTTTGAGAGATGGGATGAAAGGTTAGAGGGGGTGGATGGTGATTGCATGAGCAATGCAGGTCAGGTTACTGGTGGATTCCTCTTGCAAGATAACTGAGAGCTCTCTGAAAGGTAATTATTGGAAAGCATAAATTCCTGAGATAATCTGTCCAAGAAGAAATACTGACAGGAGCAGAGGCCATGTGCTAAAGGCTAGCCATTACTCCGGGCAATGGGCTAACCTCTCTCTCTTGATTTTTCTGTAACCTCTCCTTGCTCTAATAGTTGACTCCCTCAGTTCTTTTCCTTCAGTTACTTGTCAGTCTTTTCCTGGTTTTTGTTATGGACCACTGTGATGCTTGTCTCCATTCTGTATTAATTGGGGTGCAGACAAGTGAAGCCTCAGTATGCAGTTTAGTTCCAAGTCCAAATCCTTGTTTAGTCATTGTCTTTGCTTGTCATTATCACTGCAGTGTTCAGGTAGCTTTTACAACATATCTAGAAAAAAAGAAAGGTTGTTTTTGTATTTCTTTTCCTGATTTTTGTATAGAAGAGCTTCAACTAGCTTTCAGGGATGACATGGAGTCAGCTTTGCTTCTGAATGAAGAAAATTGCTGGATTGCAGTTGGAGAAGGATGTCTTGAAGACAGAAAAAATTCAGAACAAAAGACAGCAAAACTGGGAAATAAGAAAAGAGCCTTCTCTTTCTCTATGGCTTTGTTATGTAAACTCTCTGTGTTTTGTCTGTAATGTAGAGATAATGATATTTATCCAGCTCCTTTTTCCACTGGTTGATTGATTATTGACTGTCTCATGATCCCTAGATTACACTTTTGTGACCTACAGCTTTAACTAGTGCAGTGTATTAGATCCCAGAAAAAAATGGAAGCAATGCGTTAGCTGTGGCTACTTCCAGCTGGGAAAACATGATAAACTGACCTGAACAGGCTTGCCTACATGTACCTGTTTCTAAGACCTCATTCTAAAAGTGCACTGAAGCATATGCTGTCTGTTCAACTGCCATCTCTGTTCAGCAAGGCATTCAAGTATCTGCCTAACTTTGAATTGAAGTGGACCTGCATACTCAGTGAGGTGCTTTGCTAAACTGGGACCTAATGCTTAGTCACAGCCAGGGTTTCATCTTGAGTCTTTGAAGACATCAGTGAACAAAGAAGACCAAAGAGGAATCTGAGATCTCCTCTAGCATAATTGGGATATGCATTGAACAACTGAAGTCCTTAAGAATGGTGACACTTGACAAAAGAGTAAGTTGTCTGAGCAGAAGAGAGGATCTTTATTGTGCAGTGGTAATTGCAGGAGCACACTTCTGCAAGCTTTGCTAATTGCTAAGTGAATTACAAGGCTTTTCTATTTTCTTTAGTTGTTCTACAGTAATCACCACCTCAATCTGATACTTGAGTTAAGGTGGTGCTGAGAACACGAGGCAAGCTGGAGGAAGAGCATATGCAAGGAAAGTTGGTGTATAGGGGAGCAACCATCAGATATTTGACTTTCTGAAAGCTAGTTGTGGCAAGTGCTTTTTCTTGACTTTAATAAAGAGTTCCTCTTATATGCTGCATAAGTATCTACAGAAACAAAGGCACAGGTGTTTGAAACATGCCTCCTCAGAGTTAAAGCAGTGTGTGTATTTGCAATGATAGTTTTCTGTGCTTCAATTGGATGTGCTCCAGGTGCAGAAGATCTTGTACCTAGTCGTTTGACTTAGTTCAAGTGTGCTCTTAAGGCAGGACATTCTTTATTCTGAGGCAACCGTGAGATGATGTGTTGGAAGACACAGTGCATCTGTTTCACCTCTTCTTTCATTGTTTCTTTTTGAGGAGCAATAACGATACTTCAGCAGAGGAATGCCCGTAATCTGCCCTACTTGCATTTGTGGGTGGAGCTGGGGGAAGGAGGTGAGAAAAGGAAATCTAATTCACAGTGCTCTTGGGAATTCCCCTATGTAGCATGAGTCAAGTATATCCCTGCTGTACGTCTGCTGAGGTCAGTAGATTTATACAAGTGATTGTTCCTGTGTATTCAAGAGAAATAATAACTCAGAGAAACGTAACTTTAATTATGTAGGCTTAAGATGACTTTGGAGAGAACAGAAAGTATGATTTCCCGTTGTGTTTTGTGTGGTTAATAATTATTGACTGGGTAGAGTAGACTTTTGTGTTTTCTTACATGTGTATTCTATTTGTCTTATGTATCTTGACTGAGGAACTGAAAGTGCTACCCATTCAAGACCGGTAACTTTATCTTTAAAGTATTTGTTATAGCTGATCATTTTTTTCCAAGCCTGACCTCAGAGGCAAAGTAAACCCTAATAATTCTTATTCTAGATCTATATAAATCTCTGCTTTGCTTGTGTGATCATTTCACCTGAGCAAAATGGATTGTTTCCTGTAGTGGGATTTCCGTTGCAGCAGGAGATACAAAGTTCCTGCAAAGGAGGCAAATCAGCAGAAGAAAGTGAGCTCACGAACTCTTTCTAGTCAAAGGATAACATAAAATATTAATGTTATTACAGTTCTGTGTGATAGGGAAGCTTGTCTGTCATTTAGGAACATTTCTACTACTCTTCTATTCGCATGTTTATTTCGATCTCTTCTAAATTCTGCCATCTGGATTGACTGGCACTGTGTACCTGTCTACTCAATAACTACACAAGGTGCAGAGGAAATCCCAGACTGGGAATTTCCAAGAGGGCTAACAGATATCATTTTAGAGCAGGACTGTGCTGTAGAGCTTGGACAGTTGTGACTCTGACATGGGTAAAAGCATGCAAAACCCTCATGCTCTCTGCTGACACCTCACTGTCTGTTGAGATCTGATGGAGATGCATGGCTTCGTGAAAGATGAGATACGTATCGGCACATGAAAAGAGATGCTTGTCAGCTTAGCTGATGTCATTTTGGCCAATGATGTAACTGTGGTGGGAGGGAAAAACTCCTTCCATTTGTATATGCTGTGTCTCCCAGGATAGCTGTGCTGACTGAGTGAGGTAGCTGTCACCACTGGCAGCATGGACAGGCTTTTTCCCATTGCAAACAAACAAGTGTACTACATGAAGACTAACCCTAGCTGTACTGCTGGACACTACCTTTGGTGGCAGAAGGGGGTTTGTGAGCTCACCCTCAGCTCCCCCAGGCAATGCCAGCTGGGTTTGCTCAAACAGATCAAGCAGCCTTTCCTGAAGTAGATCAGGGAGCACTGGCAGGAAGTGTGGGAGAAGTAAGCTTTAGGAGACAAGCAGTGAAATGTGAATAGGAGGGAAGAGGTGACATTTTTAGCCAGCACAACTAGGGTTAGGAGAACATGTCCGTTTATGATCTGAGAATCTTTTTGCATAGATAGTGCCTAAAGTGATGCACATGGTTTATTAGTGAGGTAAATGTAGGATGTTACCTGTTGTCTACAGGGAAACTGTTAAAGGTACAAAGGAAGTTATGGCAGAGTAATTTGTAGAACTCTGGTTTGCTGGCTTCCCAGTGCCAGCTTGAGTAATAAATTGTTTTTTACTAGTCTCCCTTTCTCCTGGATGTGGGCATGCAAAAGATAGGTCCCCTCTGGGAAATCAGGACTGAGGGAGTTGAATGGATTGATTTTGTCTTTGACTACATCTGTCCCCTAAGGTGATGGCTGCACTAAACCAAACAGACTTCTGGTGACCCCAAACCCCAGCAGCTTGAGATGCTTCTTTAAAAACACATATAAAAAAAATATCTCTTGAATGTTGTCCTGTCTGATCTAATACTGTTGCTGAAGTTTTCATTAGTTCATTCCTTTAGTAATTGGAGAGATTTTTTGACCTTTTGGTGGAGGTTAGGACCAAGCTGAATTCTGACTGCTGTCTTCAGATGCAGAAGAGGTCTAGGTTATTACCTTTCACACCTGTTGTTCATTTAATTGGATGATGCTGCATCTCTTTAATAAAAACAGAAACCCTGGCCCGAGAAAAAAGAGGTGCTCTGAGATATCCCCAAGGAGTCTGCCTCTGAGATTAACCTAATTGGTCACTGTGCTGAGTCTAATAGAGATTGTATGCAAGTCTGTCTCTGGAAACAGCTTAGATAGCCCAGTATATGGCATGGAAACTGTTGCTGTTACTTCTCCATGGAAATGGAAGAAAAGAGGAGAAGTGGGCAAATTACTACAAGCACTGTAGTATAATTGTTCACAGTCCACTATATCTGAATGGGCCTGAGCAAATTAATCTTCTAAAATGCCTCAGCTAAGTACACATCATCTTGTACTATACAGAGATATCCCTTGTATCTAGCCATTAACTTGCATATTAACTGCTGAGTAAGATGGGCATACTCAGCAGTTAGAAGCAATCCTGCTTTTTTGGCTTTGGGAGCTGGGAATGTTGCTGCAGACTTTGCGTGAGGCCATGAACAACTGCAGGAACACCTCCAGCTCTGGTCCTTCCTGCACAAAGCTGCAGCATCTCCTGAGCCTGAAAGCCAGATTTGGCCTGCAGGCTGCTGTCAGCAAAATGCTGATGCACAACACTCTTCTTGGCAGTATTAATTTGTGCTGCTGTTTCTTTTCTTTTGATGGAAGTGCTGGCAGAGTTGTCATACTTTCACAATACTTGTGAGGATGGGGGTAGTCAGATCCATTTTCCCCCAATGTAAGTTATGCCTACCTTTTGTCATTTTTCCTTCACAGATGGGTTGTTTTTTTTTTTTGCGTGAGATGATACCTGTAGTTTCACACTGGATTAATTTACAGTCTGAGACTGTTTCCGGGGTAGTGAATTTAGCTCATTCTATAAGGTTGGGTTCTGTTATGATTCAGCATCACACCAAGATTCAGGCAGTGAAAAGCCTGTTGATTCTGCCACAAATAGCCAGTAGGGATTTCCAACCTACTGAGGGAAGTCTGCTGATAAATGCCTGGCAAAAGGGGATCCCTCTGCCCTTCTGCACATAGGGTATAGGATAATACTAGGTGCTCAGAGGAGGGTACTGGAAAATCTCACATTACTCTTTCACTGATGTAGGATTCAACCTAGAATTGTAGCTCAGAGCACCTCCTTGACTGTTGTAAAGTCTGGGCTGTGCCAGTGCTGACCCAGGAACTTGTCATCAGTTCTCTGATGGCTCCTAATCTCTTGCACCACATACAGACTATGCACCTGGCACAGTACTTTTGAACAAGTGCTTGAAAGCCTGTCTATTTTGACCTGGCTGTATGAGTTCTTCCGAGGAAAGGCATTAAACTCTCCTTGAAAGCCTTTCCTTTCATTTACCCTTCAATCACTGGTGCTCCAGCAACACTGTGTCTGCTTGCAGCTGTATACTGCTTTGTTGTCTGATACGTGTACTCTGTCTACTACTGAAATAGTTCTACTAGCCATGTTTTTTCTCTGACTCCCATGGTGGGAAAAATTGTACAGGCCTCTTCTTTTGTCCATCAGGTGAAATTATTCAATCTGTATAGAAATGAAATAGATGTCTCAATGACTGGCTCTTGAAGAGTCTGGGATAGATGTGTGTTTGTGGGTCTTTACAAAGCTGCCAAGTTTATGTTAAAAACCTGAAAGCCCAGAATGTTTGAGTCATCCTGTAGCACATCTGGAAATCCTATTTTGCCTTTACTTATATTCACACCCTTTACATTATCAGAAGGTGTCGTGCAGGGACAGACGCAACTGACCATTCTGAGAAAACTGATTCTGCACCTTCCTGCACTACCTGCTTTGCCCTCAGAGTTTGTAGTAGATTCTGAGCAATCTGTTACACTTCACCTAATATCAGGAAAGCCATTCTGTACTTCTGTTGAGTCTCAGTGTCCTACCTCTCTGCGGTTGCAAAGGGTCCATAATTGTAGCATGCAGGAGCTGCCTACAGGCTAGAAGTTCAGCCAGAGGAGGGGGCCAGCCAGGCTTTGGTGGTCTAATACTCTTGAATATGTCATATTTTCTTTAGCTTGGATCTTTTGATGAATGTTGTGTTAGCATCTTGCAATGTAATGTGAGGATGAGCAGAGCGGAATACTTCATCTCCTCTGGGAAGATGCTCTGGAACTGGGGGTCTGCTGTCCAAACTTGCTGCAGGAGGCTGGTGATACTGGGCTCTGCTAAGCACAGATTTCCAGTTGCAGCTGCTCTTCTGGGTCTAGAAAGAAGAAGCAGCTGTTGAAGCAGTTTGAAATTAGTCCGCTGTGCCCTTTGTGAAAACTGGCGTTCAGAGCATATGAAGAAAAGGCATGAGGACAGGCTGGGGACTACTCATCTCTGGCCTGCTCGGCAATAGTGTAGGTACCACAGTTTTGCAACTAACTCTGTCTTCATTGCTTATCTGCTTTAAGGTAGGGAATCATAGTAGCCCAGCCCAGATGTAAAAAACACACGTGAGCATAACCAGACTACTGCATGAAACAGAATTATGCTGACTGGGGGAGAAGGCCCTTTTAATGATTGTGTCTATTAGATTGTCCACATTAGGGTCTGCCTCTGAATCATAAGCAATGTTAGCTCATAGTTTGTAACATTTCCCACTTCCAGGCAGCCTCACTACTACCTCTTCTGACTCTGGGAGCTATGCTACCCTTGCTTTCAACACTGAGAAATCTGGGAGCCAGCAGTCTGCATGAAGCAGGGGGAAAGATACATAAAGCTGTGTGTCATCAACATAATGGCTGGCATTGCTGCCTATATTCTTCATCATATTCCCTAGAGGTTTTGCACAGATATTAAATAGAAGTGGTGGAAGAATTAAGCCCTGTGGCATTCTTCAAGTCAAGGCTCAGGGAGAGGGGGAGCAGTCTCCTCTCAGGGGCCTCCTGGGATCTGGTGGAAGGAGCAAGTGTAGCCAGCTCAGCGCAGCTTTTCAGCACTTGCCAAGACATGTGGTTGGTCAAGTTGTACCTTTGGTCTGCAGTGTTGTGGGCAGCTGAGAGCTCAAGCAGGGTCTGCATGATATCTTAGTCTCTGTCCATCTGTGTGAGAAGGCCCCATTGGTACTTCATTTACAGACTCACTCATGGATGTCTCCAAAAGGAGAGTGCAGAGTACTTTCTGAGGCTGCATTGCATCACTTGTTTCCTACCACTTCTCAGGCCTTGCCCAGTTTGAAACTGGATGGCAGTGCTGCTGAAGAACAAAGTCTGATTTAAAATGTCTTTTTCAGTTGTCCTCAGTGTTCCTCACAGTATCACATGATCTAAAATACAAGACTAGAGGCTAAAAGTATAGTAAATGAAAACTACATGGTCTTGAGGAGAGCAAGTCCCATATTTTTGATCATGGCTGAGGACCACTGCAAACTGTGGAAGGAAAAGCCTGTTGCTTTCTGTTACATGATTAGTCATTTCTTTCTGTGCTATCAGCTCTTTACTTGCCTAGTCATGTAGTGAGCATGGTTTTAGAGGGAAATGACTAGAAAGGGGCCTGGCCTCAGGAACTGGAGACAATCTGGATTCATACTCAAAGAATATGTTGAAAATTTAAGAGCTGCACTTACGGAGGACTGCTTCTTTGTTATACAAGTTCTCCAGGGGTGATGTGGGCCAGTAATCATTGCTGAGCTTGGCTGGTTTTATGTCTTCAGTGAGTGCTCTCCTCTCGATCCTAACCTGAAACATGAAACTTGGATAGCTGTGACTTTGCGGGATGGGCAGGAAAGCAGTGGTGGAGAGCTGCTTTGCTGCTTTCAGGGCCCATCAGGATCCCTTGTCAGCAGGGAAATAAATGTCCTGGAGCAGCTGGAGTGAAGCCAGGCTCTGGGCCCTTGTTGCTCACTTACAGGTTTATAAGCCAGGCCAGTTCTTATTGGTTTTTGTTTTGTTTTGTTTTGTTTTTTTTGTTGTTTAAGGCATACCTAGACAGAGGAGTACAGGAGGTACTGTACAGAACAGTGGTATGACAGAGTTTGATCAGAAAACTTCTGGTCTAGTTAAAGCAGGTAGGCGAAGGTTGAGAGAAGGGAAGGGTTGTTCTTTGCCAACTTTGTTATTAGGTGACCTGATTCTATCACAAAAAAACTCAGTCTCTCAATGCTTAAAAGGACAGTGACCTCATGAAAGTCACAGGGGACGACCCTCCATCCCCGTGCACGCTCTCATACCAGTGACAACCTGTAAGGCTGCATGGAATTGCACCAGTCTCACATCGCTGTCCCAGGACCCTTGGAGCTGGTGGTGCTTTCAGAGTGCTCACCTCCCTGTACACACTACATTTCTGGTGCTCCAAGCCTGCTGTTTAGTTTCAGTCCCCTCCTTTTTCACATAAAAAGAGCCACTAACTACTAGTAGACGTATACCTCCCCCATGCAGCCTTGCAGAGATTCTGGGTGTACAGGTTGTTCTTTCCAAGCCAGGGAGCTTTTCATAGTCATCCAGAACCAGGTTATTTTAGTGTCCTTGGGCTGGAATGTCAATGCAAAGCCTGTGTGTGTGCCAGCAGTGTCATCCTCCCACCTGCCCCAAGCATCTGGGATTTCATCTGTGGCCTTGCACTGAAGGGCTCTGTGCTTTTAGTAGCGTGCTGACAACTGTACTCTGCGTTTCCAGTTGTGCTCTTTTCAGGATGATTTGCCTTCCTAGACATGCAGTTGTTCATGTCTGCTCCTTAATTTTGTTTTCCCCAGCGTCTTTGAAATCTATGCGTATGCTGATGATTTTGTGTCATTAATATCAATCTAGGCAAGTCTGTGTGACCTTTCACTCCCGTGTCCAAAGGGAAGGATCGACCCTTGCAGTCAATCACAGCACAGCACTGACTCATACATACTTTTCATAAAAATAATGCAGAAATTCCCCATAGCCTTTAGATATTTTTTTCAGGAGATGAAGTGTAAGTGTTCCATAGCAACACAGCTTGGGAAAACTATGAAGCATGTAACATCAGCTAATTAATCTTTCTGACATATCATACACTTTTTTACTATTCATATTGTCTGTTTATTTTTCTTTTTTGTTTTGTGTATCTTGCTTGCTCAAACTCAGTTGATCCGTTTGAGTTTGATTTGAGCTCTTGTACTCTCAAGTCTTATTCCCGTCCTTGTTCTCCAGCTCCATTGTAAGCCTCCTGGGAGGGCACTGGTATTTGTCCCACCTCCAGGAATTCACAATGATGAGCACAATTGGATTGTACTTTCCCTCTTTTAACCCAATTCTAATAATACTTTCTGCTTTTCCTGCGTAAGGCCAAATATACTCTGTTTAGATATGTAGCACAGAAAATAAAGAAAACAAATCTTGAAGTTTAAAGTTCCTTAAAGAAAAAAACCTAACTGAAATTTGGAATGAGTGGGAGTCACTCCAGTGAAGTCTAATGGTAAAACAAAACAACCAGCTACCCAGAAGTAATTTGAGAGAAGCTGTTTTCCACTGAGATATGACTGTCATAAGGAAATATTGTTCCTTTATTTTCCTGTATTTGATTATTTGTCACCTTTTAAAAGTTCCATTTATAATTAAAGTCAGGGCAAATCCTCAATGTCCCAGTATCTGAATACGTTTCCAATGAATACTATAGGTCTGGGGGTTTTGATCATGCTTGCTGTAGTGGAGCCAAGGCAAGCTTTCTTAAAGTATGGAGATGACTAAATGCTTTCCCTAAACTATTTTTCTTTAAGGCAAAAGATGCATATTTAATATCTTTAACATAAATGTAATGAAACAGCTAGATTACAAGACTGTGTCAAGACTGAATGTGACCTGTTAACTGGGCAGTTTCTCTCCCATTATGGTTAAAAAAAAAAAATCCTTTCTCTCTCTAGTACAAATCTGAAATTTAATTTTACAACCCACTTGAGTGTGCCATTTAAAGCCAAATATTTAATATTCTAAGATTTACAGTTATTTTCAGTCTTAGAAGAATGTGGAAGCTGAGGTCATCTCCAGCCAGATCCTGTATCTGGGCTGCTGAGACATACTGGTTTTGTTAATATGGATGCTTTGTGGTGCAGTTACATTCTGATGAGTGGATTGAGTTTTAGCATAAAGAACACCTCTGCAGGGGTGGCATTTTGTTGTCCCACACCAGTGCTCATCCTTCCAGTAAACTCCTTGGAGTTAGTGAGCATCTCTGGCCTATTACAGGGGGAATATGACATAGCTCTGTGGAAGCTCAAGTGTTTCTGGAAAGAGCTGTTAATCTTTGATCAACTGGAGTCTCCTTGTTACTGACTTTGATTACACAAGTGTACAACTTTAATTACAGCTTTTAATAAGCTTTCATGTCTTCCTAGTCACATTCTTTCTGTAGTAGGGCAGCTTATCTTTTCCTTTCTCCTGCTCTTCCCTTACATCCCCCCTGCCTTTTTATGGAAAAAGGGGTTTGAGGCCACTGTGGGGGATTCAGTGTCCAGAGGGATCCCACTGTGCTTGCCCATGGCTCTGCCCTCTGCATGTTAGACCAGAGAGCTCTCTCCTTCACCTGCCCTGCAAAGATCCCTGCACTGGCTGCTCCCCAGGAGCTGGTGGTCAGCAGTAGGGGGACAGGTCTGTGAGGCACCACATACACACAGACGTTCGCTACTGCACAAACCCACTGAACAACCCTTAGAAAGTCTCTGTAGCCAAGGGACATACCGACTCCTGAGTGTGATTCCTGCTCCCTTCTCTCCCTTGAGGATGCTTTGAAATGCAGCAGATGAAGTCAGAATAGCAGAAGGCAGCAGGAAGCTGGTGGGCTTTAGCATGCAGACATGGTATTCATTCCACATCCGGGGGCTCAGTGTGCTGGATACCCTCTGCTCATTAGAGAAATGACCTGGTGGAAGCTTTGTGAGAGACTTATGGACTTGTAATTATACATAATTGAGATATGGCTTAAAATAAGCATAAGAAAGTGGGTTTTTCACATGAATCATTTCAGCTGTGGAACTCGTCACCCCGCAACATTTTAGGTATGAAAAAGTTAAGTGGTTTGAAGAGCTGGTTGGATAAATTCAAGGACAAAAGAATCACCGAAGTATTAAACGTAATATTGCCACCATTGGGTAACCTGAGACTTGGGGAAGCTAAGTTCTGATCATCAGACATGAGAATGGGGAACTAGAGGTGCCTCCCTCTGTATTTGCCCTGGTCTTGCACTCTTCCTTGAGCCTCTGCTGTTGGCCCCTCTCAGCAAGAGGGTATTGGGCTAGTACAGCCCAGGGGAAAAGAAGATGGCTTCCATGGAAGTCAAAAGGTGCAACCAAGGAGTGACTTAGAAGGTGTGAGTCAGAAAAAAGACACAGAGGGTAAAACAGAGCAAGTTGCTGTGATTTGACGTTCAGAGGTGTGCAAAGGGAGTATACTTTTAAAACACCAATTGTGCCTGTGGAAGAGGATAGTGGGGAAAACAACTAATAAACCAGGAAAGGGAGCCTCTTTTATCTCTGTGCATGCATCCCTTTGGCTCCCTTGCAGTGCATGCTATGCTCTTTTTGCACACTAATGAATATCAGAGTCAGAGCAAGTTATGCTATGTATCACTCTACTCCTATTTTTCTAATGAACTTACCCCTAATGGGTACCTTTCCTAGCTATTTCATGTCACAACTCAATTTCATCTTGACAACAGATCAAGAATGAGGTTCAGTAGTGTGGCCCACCTACTTTGCAATACTCCAGCATGACAGCTGCTTTGTGTCCTTAGGGTAGCTTTACTTTGATGCTTTTCCCTGTTTAGAAACATTTGGAGGGAGGATTTTGGTAATCTCCAGCAAGCAGAGTTTTTAAACCTTTCTCAAGGGAAGATGAAGATTGTATGGAATTTTTGAACAAATAGTTATTTACGAAGTAAGTGACATTGTCTTTAGAACTGTCCGTCCCACTGGGCCTCAGAGGAAAGCAGCATTTGCCATGCTGGATCTTACTGGTCAGTGTTGTAGCCTGCTGCTGCTGGTGCCTCAGGCTTGAGTGTGGCAAATTCTGGAAGGGTTATGACCAAATGTCTAGTCTGACCACTGCAGACATGGCCCTAGTTGTTTTCATACCTCAGAAGCACTCAGTATGAGGACTATGCCCTTTCCTTTTATGGGCTCTCTGACACCAGAAATGCTGGAGTAAAGTTCTAAGCTTGGCTGGCTTTCTGGTTGCTCAAAATATAGTGCAGGAGTTGCTGTTAACATAGGGTTGAAATGACTGGTTTGCTGCATTGGCTGGACAAACCACGGGGGAAGAGAAATAATAGAATGAGTTCCCTGTGGTGTATGTGTTGCCTTACCCAGGGTCATGGGCCAGTGTGGTTGCATCATTGGCTCATTTGGTAGCTGTGCCACTGCTGAAAAGATCTGTGTCCAGTTCCTGAGTGTCTGATCTTTTGTTGGCACGTTCTGCATGATCTGCTCCTCCAGTGTCTCGTGTCAGCAAGCTTTGCATGTCATCAGGGAAATTTTTTCTGCTTGTGCACTTATAAACCAACCTGACGTCCTCTTTTTCCTCATCTTGTTTGAGGGGATGGTGCAGTCTCTCTTACTCTCTGCCCTGTCTCTTTTGGCAGACTCGGGGACCAGTTCTACAAAGAAGCAATCGAGCACTGTCGCAGCTACAACTCTCGGCTGTGTGCTGAGCGCAGCGTCCGCCTTCCCTTCCTGGATTCACAAACGGGGGTAGCTCAGAACAACTGCTACATCTGGATGGAGAAGAGACACAGGGGACCAGGTCGGCAGCATTGTGTGTGTGTATGCATGTGTGTATGGAGGGCTGGCCACCGAGCCCTCATGGGGTTTAATTAATAGGAGCTCAAACCTGCTGCAGGCCACACAGAAGAGAAGCTGCCTAAACCTCTGTGCCTGCAGGGGATTTCCTTTGGTAACTGCAGAGAGCTCATCCTGATTATTCTCCCTCTACCCAAAGAAGTGCCTGGCATGGTAGTTTCTAAGGCTGCATCGTCACTCTATTCATGCTATTGATCCCAGTCTGTAGCAGAAGACACAATGCTTTGCTCTAGGTCAGACTGGAATTGTCTTCAGGGTGGGGAGGTGGAGGTGGGAGTTTCTCAGGTGAATGCTGAAAATAAGGAATTATATAGGGAAGGATATAAGGCTGATGTAAAATAGAGGAGAGTTCAGTTATTGGAATGAATGTTTTTTTGGTGGTTACAAACATATCTATAACTCCTGGTTTATGTATGTCCTTAAAGAGCTTTGGCTAATGCCTATTCCAAAGCTCAGTGAAGCCCAAGGGAAAAGACCGCTGTTATTTTTTTAGACTTTGGTCAGTCTTTCCTATGTTAGAGTAAGTTCTTCTGAAATCTGTGTTTGAAAGGCAAAGGACAGTCATCAGTTCAAAGGCTGTAGGTGTTAGTCCGAAGTCCTCCTGAGCCCCAGGAGAAATTTTTGCCAAGTGTGGCTCAGCGTCTGACACACCATTAGCTCAAGGAACAGTTTTTTTTGACAACACCAAACTGGGGTTCTATTATTTTGGTTGTTTTTTTTTCAGGGGCAGACCAGAGAATGCAGGCAGGGAGGGTGGTAGGGTGCATGGGCACTGGGAGCATGACTTGCACATATGCACGTGTACACATGCCAGTTCCTATAAACCATACTGAAAAAACGCCCAAAACTCCAGATCTGGAATTACAGGAAGGTACAGCCTGCTCTTACCTCTTCCACTGGACAGTTTGCAGGAATGGCAGGAATACATAGGATATTTCCCACCCCTCCTGGGGCTAACAAAGCAATTGCTGCTTCTGAAGAGTGCTTAGCTGAAGCTTTCCCTCTCCCTTTCCTAGGATATACTGAGAGAACAATCCTTGCACTGCTTCAATTGCTGAAATATCCAAAGTAGGTTTAGTATTGCCTTGCAGTATTATCAGAAAGCTTTTTCTATGGTAAAACACAGCCAGTTCTGGTGCAGGAGGCAACAGGTGTTTTACCAGTGTTAAAAATACCCGAAACATGTCTCAGCTGCCAAATCTGCTGGGGTAATCTGGGACTGCTGAATGTGGTTTACAAGCTGGGAGTTGTCTGAGGTTCTGGGCTAACCCTTCATTTGTAGGTTGCTTCATGACCACAGCTGGGTTTTTATTTCAGCCGAATATTCCCCATTCCTAAGAGATTATGCCTTGGCATAAAAACTAGCTTTCCTTTTTTCCCTTTTTTTTATTTTTTATTTGCTAATCTATTTACCCAAAGAATTTCTGTTCTTTTAGCATCTTGTTGAGTAAGGGGCTGCTATTTTTACCCTTTTGAGCACAGTCATAAGTAGGTGTACATCCACTGTATCCACAAAGTAATGTTTTGGCAAGAGCATCTGCTAAAAGATAGACACAGGTAGACTCGTATGGGTCTCACTGGTGTCTCCACACTTACAGAAGAAATCATCATAACAACATTATGGCATCACATCAGGAACCAAGAGGTCTTAACACTTTGCCTTTCTCAGCCACAAGCTGTCTGAACTACCTTGAGAAAATTCACTGTGCAAATCTTTCATTCCTCACTTCTGATAGTGAGCTATCAGTTTACCCTGCCAAAGGGGATCACTGGCATTTCTCCTGCAGGTCTGCAGTGGAGACGATGGAACATTCTTCACAGAGAGTCAGTGTGAAACATGCCTCCCACATCTGCACTGGCTACCAGATCTGTGCCTTTGTTATTTAGAATTAGAATAATCAGTGCGAAATGAAGCAGCCCTCCTCCCCCATGTACACTTTCCTCTTTCTTGTTTTTTATTAGCCCATTTAGTGCTCCCTTGGGTGTCTTTGCATCATCTATTTCTTGCAATATTATGGTGGGTCAAAGCATCCCTCTACAGCTTTAGCATGCCTGTTTTCAGGCTGTACAAAGGCATTTATGTCCATACTGAAGGGCTCTGGAAAGTCTCTGCCAACCACCCTGTATGTATCTGTCTTGTGTATTGTGTTCAATGCCATTTACTATCCCTAATCTGAAAAACTGTACAAAGACAAATGGTAAAACTCCAGGACCTCTTTTCATTTAGGCTTGAAAAACAGAGAGAAGAGTCAGGATATCAGCATATTAACCTGGGTTCTTGCTGTCCTCTTTGTTAAAGGAGTCAGAAAACTGCATTTCATGATAAAGAGTTCAGGGTTAATTTCACACAATACTGCACATAACTCCCTCCTTTTCCCCTCCTCCCCCAGCCTTTCACACCAGCTTTGAGTTATGACTCTCCTACACTAATGAGATAAACAACATAGCTCACTGCAGGTTCTGCTATTCCATCAATACGCAAATGGCTGGAGCCTTCTTTGGTTGCCCTATAAGGCACCAGAAGGAGAGACATCTGAACCAGTACTGAAGACAGTAAGACCTGTATATGCATCATTTCCATATGCACTGCAAGATCAACTGTGCATGGGCTAGATTCAAAGTATTCAGAACTGACCTTTTCCTCCTTGATCCTCCTTTGTGTAAAGAATCACAGATCCACACATCATGTGAGCCAGCACAGTGGAGGTCAAGGTGGAAAACCGAAGGTAGCATTTTATAGGTTTGGATCAAGCAAAAGTTAGATATGTTTTTAAGTTCACTGAATGGCTGTGTATTAATGAGCAAGGGTATTGTGAATAGAAACTGAGATCTTGCCTCAAGGGTTGCAGAAATGGATGTTGGATCGTCCATCTCTTAGTGATCTGTCTGCCACCTGGAGTAGGTTGTAGGTCCTCTAGGGAAGAGGCTTTCCCACCTCTGCTTTTTCAAGGCTACTTGCTTTGTTTCTTGTTGGGCTTTCAGTATTTGTGGTTGACTTTCACTGCCCTGCCTGAATCCAAACTGCTCTTTCATGTATGCGCACTCAGTAATTGAACATGAACAGATACTCCCCAAAAACCGCATAGATCCTTGTTCCTCCCTGTCTGGGACTAGTGCTCAATGCTGTGGTGCTTATTTCATTCAGATGACTTCTCTGTGGAGGCTTCTGCAATGGAGAGCTGGTTCTCTGTCCTATTCTTTGGTCTAGCAACTGCCATTTCAATGTTGTGAGCAAGTTCTTGCAGAGGACCTGCTGGGAAAGGGTGAGGCTTCTTGCCTCCACCTCTCTAACGACTCACATCAGAGCCAGGCACAATCCACCTCATCATAATAGCAATTGTTTGCAGTGGTTAATGTTTGCAAAGTGCCATGAAGAAGTGTGTCTAAACACTGCAGAAGTGCTAGTTATTCACAATTTTTATTTCCCAAACCAGTCCTAAGTGCCCTGCTCTGAAATCTATCTTTCTTAGGGTGGGCATAATGCCCAGTAAGCTGTGCAGCAATGAAAAAAGTGTGTGAAACCCCACCATTTGGTAGCATTGTGTGTCCTGGAACAGCCAGGATCTCTTCGAATACTCCATCATTTGGCCATAACAGGCAGTGTCCTGTAGATGCTTAGTTTATGCACCACAGCCTTAGAGGTAGGTGCGAAGTGCTGGGGTCTGAACTAGTATTTCCAACAGTTGAAATATTTCAAACCAGGAGCTTAGGCTTCACTTGCAGAATTTGATTGGCCCATTCTCTTGAGGTGAATAATTTTGTTGTGTCTTTTCCCCACGTAACAGGATATTGTTTTCATTATCCTCATTTGGTTTGGTGGATCAGTTTTGTTCTCAATCTGGTCCACTCTCCTGACTGTTTCAGAAGAATGAAAGAACACTTCAGCCATCATGCTGCCCTTGAGCTGTTCTACTTCACTGGCACCCAGCTGTTCATTGTTGGTGCAGTCTTGATAGGTAACACCAATCCTGTCCTTTCTTATGCGATCTTACCTGTTTTCTACCAGCAATGAGTCTGAAATTGCAGTCACACTCTGTAGCCCCTTCAAGACAAAGCAACAGCAGAAGGACAGAAGAGCCAAAGCAGAATTGGTGGATGGAAAGGGTAGGCGGAGCAGGGAGAGAATTAAATTCTTCCAACTTTTCTGTGTCTTGCTGGGTATTTCTCTGTGTCATGAGTATCTGGGGCAGTTGAGGACACTTTGAAGCACTTGGCAGTGTGCTTCTGTGTCCCTAGTAGCATTCACGAAGCCCTGCTGTGTTCTGAATACAAGAGAGCAAAGCATAGCTTGAATGTTGGCTAAGGGGTGTCTGTCAGGAGAACCAGGGCAGCTCAGAAGCCAGTGATGCCAAATGTGATTCAATGGAGCATGCAGTAATATAAACATTACTGCTGTATCTCCTCCCACATCCAGGATGTTGGCATGAGGAGGTAATAACTAGAACGAGGTATCTGTCTTCAAGCAGAAATCCAGAATTCAAGCAAAAATACAGAGTCCAAATAGAAGGACCTCATGGATATTGATCTGTTCCCACTTGGAAGACAAAAATTTCCAGAGCTGCTCTGTGCATCAGGGCCTTATGATTTGCATGTCAGAACTTCATCTCTTCCCTCCCAAGGGGCTTTCTCTGCCAGTGGAGGAAGCATCACCCCTGTAACCCAGGAGAGTCTGAAATTCTATTTACCTTCAAGAAATCACAAATTATTTATGTGCGGCTCTGGTTTCAGTGAGCTGAGTGAAGTGTCTAAGTGAGACCTAGATTCTCTGTAGGCCTGATCCCAAGAGGTGCTGAGGAGCCTCAGGAGCACTGGATGCCTTGAGTGTGTAGTTCTGCCTCATGATGTGCAAGATTGAACCCTCCAACAAACAATATGCTGGAAGGGCAAAAACAAAGATGCTGGAGACAGTGCTTGTGGTTTGCAAACTGAGATGTGATTATATTTATCTTTTGCCTTTTACCTTCAGGCCTGGCCCCAGGTCAGCTGTACACGTACCCAGCACGTTGCTGGCGCAAAAAGAGGCGTTTGCATCCCCCTGAGGATTCCAGGCTGAAGCTGCTGGAAATTAAACCTGGTAAGTATTTGTTTGCCTCTCTCCCTCTCTCTCTCCTGTGCTGCAGAGCAGCTGGTATACGTGCAAACTTGGCATTTAGACCTTGGACTGTATCTTTTTGCCCCTCTCCAACCATTTCTCTGTACATCTGTTGCGTCTTACTTGATTTGGTGTAACAATATACACTAAACTCTCTGCATGCAACTTATCCCTTACAGAAATGTGTGCAACTTGTATTGAATGCATTGGGAGCTGAATTTACCTTCCGCAGGGGTGAATCCTGGCCTTTATTAGCAAATTCATAAGGATGTAAAGGATCAATGTATTTCTAATTATTTCCTCAGTGCGTTATTAATACAAAATCTCAGTCTGGCATCTGCTGCCTCATCTCTGTGAAAAAGGCTGCTGTGTGTGTGGAACACTCTGGTAAGATTTTTCATAATGGGGCTGGGGACCAGGGGTGTGACCAGATTATAAACAGAAAATAATAAAAATTACTGAGCATATGCCACATTTGTATATGCGTGTATGGCTGTATGTGTACCTTAGTCCATTCTTCTTTAATTCTTATAGTTCTTGGTACTCTTCTCCTAAAATTAAACTATGTGAAGTGATGAGTCTGAATCCTGAATGAGTGACTGTAATGCAGATGTGAAGGAGGTACAGCTGTGTCAGAGCATAGTGTTGTGCATTCTTCCCTGCAGTTAGTAATAAAGGCTTGCTGTCATTGGGGTCAGCTATTACAAGAAAGAGAGAACACACATACTCACAGCTGCATGTGGATTTTAAGAGATGAGACACTGCCAGTATGGAAAGGATGGGATAAAAAATACCCCAAAATACAAATTAAGAATATTTAAAAAACCTGTCTGTCTGACAGAAGAAGGTGTCTGGGAATGGAGCAATGCTCAGCGATACTGATGGCTTTGCTTCTATGCAGTAGTTGGTGAAAAGAAAGGAAGGCAAGTTCTAAACCCAGTAAAATCACAGGCAAAATTCATCTTGATTTTGGCAGAAACAGTTTTTGAAGGCTTTCTATCTTCAATATAGAAGATGTCATCAGGGAAATGGACAAGAGGAAGAAATGCCCGTAACTGCTCAGCAGAGCCCCTCAGAAAGAAATGGTGAAATCAGTCAGGTACACTGATGGAAATGGGACTGGACTCTAGGAAGAGGATGATATTGTACCATAGAAATGTCTATCTTGGACTTTGTGATAATGCAAATGCTGCTGTGTCTTGGCAATTTAGTAAAGTGGTAGTGTAGAGTTTGACTCTTCTTTGTTTGCATTATGCTTCTTTGCTGTATTCACTGAATGCCAAATTAGCGCATCCTACATGCCACGGGGCACGAAAGGCAATTACCACAAAGTTATCAGATAAAGAGACCTCAGCAGGTCTGTGTCTGTGTTGTTTTCCCTGCTATAAACATTTCTTCTGCATCTCAGGAGTACTACTTCTGTTGCATTGCCGGTGGCAGCCGAATAAGGCAAGTTCTATTGCTCTGCCATTTAAATCTGTTTTCCAACCAATTTCTATCTAGCGATTAACTTTCCTTATCAGGTACACCACAAAATAATTTCATTCCATTTGTGCATATCCAGAATAGACTCACTAGCCAAAAATGTGGTTTTTCCCTTCTCTGATTTGAAAGTGTAAAACTTATGGGAAGCATTGGATCTCTATTTAAAGATATCTTTTGACAATTTGCGAATAAGATAGTTTAAATGATTTTCAACATGGACAACAGAAATACTGTTTGGTTCAGAGGGGGACATTGTGGGAAAACCTAATGGTGAACTTAGGAAGCTACCTTGTGCTAGCCTCTCTCTTCCTCAGTCAAATGTTAGATGACTGTGGGGCAAAGATTTCACAATTTAAGATCCCCTAAAAAGCACAGAGATGAGAATTGTAGGACATTTAAAATAAATTTGGAAGAAGTCTAATCTAAATGTTCTATAGTTTCACTCTTCCTATGGCTTGGATATCCTAGTCATGGCCTAGAGCTGCTCTCTGCAACCAGAGAGGGCTTGCGCTCGATTTTATGTAGGAGTCTGTTGAATTGGTTACATACTATATAACATACACAAGCAGTGCAATTCTACATCAAACTAGGGCTAAACCTCACTTCTATTATCTTTTATATTTATTGTTTAGTACTTCTCATAAGACTGCTGCTGTAACAAACACAGAATGGGATCTTAGTTCCAAAAGTTGCCAATCCAGCGGTCAGTGGGATCAGCACTAGAGCAGTGAACACTTGCTTGGACTGCATCTGGGCTTTTGAAGGAGGCTTATTGTAGTAGCAAGCTGTATCCAGAATGTCAAGACTTCTGCATACTTCAGGAGATACGTAGACCTAGGTTTTTTGTTTTGATAAGTCATAGCTAGTCATCAGCTGGTAGAAACTAGAAGCAAACCGTTATCTTGCTAGCAGTTCAAGGGTATAATAAATCACTTATTAATTATATAGTATTTATATTTACAGCTTTTGTAGTCTTGGTACCTTACAGGTTTAGGTAGTACATGAGACAGCTTAGTGAGTGAGAGTTTCGTATTTGGTAATACCAAAACCTGATGAAGAAAATGATCAGGCTCTAATGGTCTCCTGATTTTTTCTAAAATGCAAGTGCACTATAATGTTTTTCTTGGGGTCAGTTGCTACATGCTTCTTAACAGAACATGGTGTTTTTATTGTCCTGGTCAGTTGCTTTTATTTGGTTTTAAGTGGAAGTGTTTGGTTTTAAGAATAGTTACAGCCACAGTTGTAAAGATCAGAACACTGGAATAGGTGTTACTGATGCAGCCTTTAGATGTCTGTTTTCCTCTGCCACTGTACTCAGAGTTACATGTGTGGGTTGCCTTAGTAGAGTTATTTGATCAAATATCTAGCAATGTTCATGTTAATGCTATTTCTAAGCATGATCCATTCCACTCAGTAGCCTATCCAATAGATAGGAAGTAGAAATAAAGTATTGCCAAAACTTACTTATGATAACTGCTTCAGTGACAATACACTCAATATTATTACCAGACCTTTAGGATTCCTGACATTTACTTTCACATGGGCTGGTCTTCATCTTTCAGTGGTATATTCATATCATCAGAACCAAGTGTTATGGCTCTAATGCAGCCAAGTTTTCATTGTTGTAATGGATATGATCTGTTATATTAGTCATTATAGTGTAGCAGTCAAGATTCCTTTGAGCAGTGGCATATATTTGAAACAAATCCCCAGTCATGGCAATATTGACATGCTGCAAATATTGTGATTTTCTAGGTAGAGTGCTAAAGTTATTTGATGTTAATACTCTCATAATACTCATGATACTAGATTTCTGTTCAACCAGGTATTAGCAAATCTGATTCTCTGCAAAAAAGGCACTTTCCAATTTCCAGCTCTCCTCCCACCACCTTGAACTGCAAATGCTGTGAAGGCAAATAATAGAGTTCTGGCCCTCGTTAATATCAGAATGGCAAGAAAGATGAGGGTTAGAAATGGAAGAGATCACCAATTACCCTCAAGGACCCTTGAAATCTTAATTGGTCTTTGTCCTATATGCTCAGTGGTTTTGTGGTGCTGGGTGCTATCACAATTCTGTGTTGGGTTACATACCAATATTGTGGAAGTGGTATTACCTACAGTAAACCCTGCTGACAATCAGGTATTACCCAAGCTTTGCAGCTATGTGGATGACAACAGATAGGGTGTGTATGGCCAAAAACTCCTGTGGAATTTAAATTGGTAGTATCCTACTTCAGTTTTACATGATGGCTAAATATGGATGTGTACATACATGCACAACAGAGCTTTTATTTCACGTCGTATGTAAGTGTAAAGAAAGTGACTGGGAAGCTTTTGTCTCAATTCACTGCCATCCTTTGGTTTTGGACTGAAAGCCAACAGTGAGGTCTCACAACGGGCAGCTTTCCCACCCACTTGGAGGGTATGGAGTAGAGTTTCTACCATGGTGAGAATGAGCTGGTGTCCTGTGCTAGTGTCTGTCCTATTACTTATCTCTGGGCAGTCTAGTGTTCAGTTGAGCTACAGAGATGGCTTTTTTTCATTACCAGCTGTTGAAGAAGTGACAGTAAACAAAAGTATTTTTCATTTGCTATTATGAGCCATGGTAGAGTAGTTTGAGGCGAGTACTGATAACAGATTTTTAGATGCCACTTAAGCAATACCCGATCTCTTTTTAATCTGACATGTGGGATATACCTATGTGAGTGTGCTTGTGAATGAATGAATGGAATGCTTACAGATTAGCTATTATCTCTGTCAACCATCTCAATTTACCCTGTAAAGCCTGTGTCTGTTTGTACAAGACACTTTGTTTCTCCTGGGAAGTGATGAGTGCCCTCAACTCTTACGGGAGATGTTCAGCATGTCTGTGGAGGCCCATGCTCTTTAAGATGGAGCACTTCACCAGGACAAAGTTAAGATGAAATAAAAAAGCAAAGGACAGAATTTGCATTACTGTCACATATGTGATAGTTTCAGAGACTCAAGCAGCATGTTAGATCATCATCCTGAGAGTTGTCGTAAAGGCTTCTTACAGTCTGCTATAGTCACTTACTAAAGTAGATTTTAGCCAAATATACAAAATATAGTAAAGGAAGGACTTCGATTCCAAAATGGAGAAATGAGCAACAAATCCGATAAACTACTTCTTTGAAGATTTAACTTTAGGTTTGTGTCAGAGCTGGAAATCAAACCCAAGAACACAGAAAAAGCTCAGCTCTCCTGAATTCCCCATTCTTTTTTCTTTCCTTGTTTGCTATGTCCACTATCGATGATATTAGAGCCTAAAAAAGAATTCAAAACACTAATGAGAATTTCCTTGTATCATTTTTCTCAGATAGGCCAATTATTATTGACTACTTTCACTTTTCATTTCAGCAATTTACACACATGTTGGTTCTTGTTCAGTGCTACAAGGCAGCAGTGTTGTTTCGCTATGAACACTGTCAGGAGTGGTGCATCCTAACAAAAAGTTTTGCTTCTATTTAATATATGGGGAAACTTCTCTGTGATTAAAGGTTAGGTTCCTGTTATATTATAAAACTTGCCTGTACCTCCTCTTTAAATCTATCAAGACTGTGTTAGGATCAAATCTGGCAGAATAATAGTGCTGCCAAATAGAACACATTTGTAAAATACAGATGAGTTGGATATGCTATTCCTGAAGGGGGCTAATAATATCAATGTACTGATTGTTCAGACTTCTGACAGGTGTCTGCACATGTGAATTTACCAAAGATACTTTTGTGTAGAGGTTATTTTTTAATTGTTCGTGGCTTTTATAAACACTTGCTGCCATGAAACCTAAATTTGGGGTGGAGATAATATGATGACAGAGAGAAGCAACTTTTATCCTTTGGTGACTTGGTCTAGATTCCTCATGTAAGATGGATTTTAACAGCCTGTTATCATCTTCTGTGACTTTTGCTGTCTGCCCTCCAAAATATTGAAATTATTATTATTATTATTATTATTATTATTATTATTATTATTATTATAGTAAGGGAAGTTGTGGATGCTCCATCCCTGGCAGTGTTCAAGGCCAGGCTGGACAGAGCCTTAGGTGACATGGTTTAGTGGGAGGTGTCCCTGCCCATGGCAGGGGGGTTGGAACTAGATGATCTTAAGGTCCTTTCCAACCCTAACTATTCTATGATTCTATGATTATTAGTTTTAAATCTGCTTTTTATTCAAGTACTCCTGCATTCTGAAGTACTTTGGCTTTTAACATAACTCTCCTCATTCTTTAACAACGTATTCTTCCCTATTTTAAAATATCACTGATTTTAGGATTTTGTTTTCCCTTTATCCTCGTTTTCCCCGGTTTTCCCACTCCCTATCCAGCGTTTGGCTGCTGTGGGACCGACGATGGGCAGCCGGGGAGCTGCGGGCCAGCAGAGGGCGCAGCGGACGGCGAGCGCTCTCGGCAGGGGCAAGGCCCGTCCCCGGGTCACCTCCGCGGGGTCAGTCACGAGCTCCTTCGGGAGTGGAGCAGTGAAAGCAGGGATGGGACGGAGCGAGCTCGTTAACACACCTCCTTCCTATTCCTGCTGAGGCAGGAATGGCCTCCTTTAGAGTTATTATGTGTTAGAGACTGGCCTTGGTTTTGGTAGGTGGTGCCAGAGCAGCAATCCTGCAGTGCGTTCGGGTCAAGTGTTCGCTCAGACATCAAATAACATCAGTGTGGACAACGATGAGCTTCATGATTGAAGAATCTGAGTGACCCACGTCAAAGAATCTTACTGAGCAATTCCACATGTATCCTGTACTTTCCGGTTGAGCTAGAGCAGATCTTATTTTCACCCATTCCCAAGAAGCTTTATATTTGGCACCTCACATAGAAGAAAACAAAAGAAATCCTTAGCTTTTTGTGACAGGGAGAGTGGATAATTTTCACTCCTTGTTTGGTGATTTGATCATCATTTGATGTGTTCCAGTGCACATCTGCAGGATGTCCGTGCTGAATCCTGACATTGGTCTATCATGTACCTGTGTGTGTCACATTTTTGTAGCACTTTGAAATAACATGAAGCTTTATATTGTGAATCCAAGACCGGGAGCCACAATGCTGGGTGGTGGTTTTGGTTTGGTTTCTTGTTTGTTTGGTTTTTTTTTAGATCTAGATAAGAAATTTCAATGTATGAGAAAAAGGAAACATTCATAATGGCTGCAGGAATTCCTAAGCACCCCAACTGTCTTTTTCCGATCGTTAGTAAATTTGGAACCTCTCATGCAGATGGGGGGGAAATTAATTTTTACCAACTCTAGCTTTTATTTAAACCAAACATAATACTGATTTCTCCTAGGCCTTCTCTTCTGGGTGTCTTATCCAGCAAAGTACCTAAATATTGGCCTAGATTTAGGTAGGTGTTTATTCATCAGCTAAGCCTGCAGCTTACAGATGAGTCCATCAGTGCTACTGAATTAAAACAGTAGGCTCCAATTCCCCACTAATCTTGCCTTCGCAGCAGAATGTGGCACGACAGGCAGGAGCTGCTGCTCTATGGCCCTTATACATCTAGCTATGTCTCGGGTTAGAAAAAGTGACTTTCTGTCACTGAGAGAGAACTCATAAGTGTGCGACCTCCTTGCAAAGCAGCTTCTTTTTACACACATTTAACCAGACTCCATGCCATCTCCTCCACCACCTTTAAATTCTTCCTACAGTGGGGACCTTCGCTGGACCAAATCTTTGGCCAGATTAAGTCTGCTTTCCTTTTCTTACGTAGCACTAAGAATACCAGAGAGCCTGTCTCTGCATGTATTCACTGACACTGAATCATGATGTCGAAGTCCTGCAGTGAAATATCTTTGTCCCATTGCCAGTCTGCAGTAGAGGTGCCAACCTCTGCCTTTAATGTCCTGCCCCACTATCACATGCATGCATCACCTGCATCCCATACAGGAATACACAGCACCAGGGACACTGGGATATCTTTTCTCTCAGCTTCTTGGAGTATAACATGGAGGTGCTAAAACATTGACCTCATTGGTCTATTTCAGAGAAGTGCCTAACAGATAGTTAATAAATCCTTTTAGAGAGTTTGGGAGGGGTACGGGAAAACTTTAAATAAAAAGGAATGTATGAATAAAGCATGCCACTTGCCAAGCCTTTTAAGTGCCAGTATTAAATGTTTTAACCATCAGCATAAAGCCTTGCAAAACTGGTATGAAAGTGTACCAGCTCTGGTGCAAAACCTGGGCTTATGTGTACAGGGATGGTGATGAAAAGAGCAATTTGTTACACACCCTTAAATACAAATAGAGAGACTCACCGTAGACAAATTGTTGAGTCAGTTTTTGCGAGGCTGGCTGTGCAGGGTAAATGTTAGAAAGATATCTCAAGGTTTGCACAGTGTAACTCTTCTTGCTTCAGTTTGGCCACCGATAAGCTGGCCTTCTACATGTCACAGGCCTGTGATTACTTCTTCAGATCACGCACTGTTCTTCCTGGGTATTGTTACATGATAAGCTGCAAATTCTCAGACTAATTCAGCTCAGTGAGTGTGAGTGAATACATGTTTTTCCCCAAATGGGATTTCATGATTTTGCAGGTATGGAAATAAAAGACACTCATTTCTAGAAAAGCAAATACTGTTCTATAAATAGTCCAGTCAAGAAAACAAAAACATTGTTGCTGCTGCTTGGCTCTACAGTCATGCTGCGAGAATTTACAGGCTTAAATTCGTGTAAATAGTTTCTCTTTCATTTGTGGGATCTGGAACAGGTCACTACAAGTATTTTATATGCACAGTTTTACCAAGAGAAGTGTGTTAGCCAGCTAAGATTGCTCCTATGAATCACCTGAGATTACTCCTGGTTCTGGTTTGGCTGAGCCAGTTTGCCACGCTGCCAGAAAGCTGTGTGAAGAAGCCATTGGGCTTTGGAACCTCTCTGGGCTTTTATCAAAAGCCCATTGAATCCAGACCCCTCTGGCTCTGGTCATCAGGCTAAGGCAGAAGTAGCAACTGAACAAGATAAGGCAATTTTGGAAACTTAAATCTCTGAGTTCTCTGGGTCTCATCTCTGAGAGTGGGAATGTAGGCTGCATGTGCAGCAACCTGCAGACACAAGGCTGTTGTTATTTCAGAAACAGCACAGCCACTTAGTAGTGATTTTCCCAAGTGATTTGTGAAAGTAGAGTTATGATGACTTTGGGGCTAGGCTGTTTTGGTCACTACAGTAGGCCATTAAAGCTGAAGGAATGGGTTGTGCTCTTCAGAGCCTCTGCAGTGTGACTGCAGGTCATCTCAGGGCTCAGTGTGTGGAAAGCTTGGATGGCTCAGGCAGCTGAAACGTCATTGGCTTGAAATACCTAGGCTGCTTGAGAGGGACCTTACTTGTAGTGCTGCCACCCTTTCTGTGTTATCCAGCCCATTGTTTTGGTTGTTTGCTTTTCTTGGCTACCGTGTGTTTGACCTACATCTGGCTGCTAGCGTGCATCTTTGGAAAGAGGTTTTACAGCATGTGCCTCTTGGGCTGCCAAGGCCTGATCATGGATGCTGTGTCTCTAGGAGACATATTATACCTCCTGTAGAGGGAAAATGCTGTGGGATTTATCCCCTTACTATGAAGTTAACATTGATGTTTTTTAGTAACTATAAGGATTATTTATTTCTGAAATAAACAGATTTAAACTTAAAAAGAGGGGAGTGTGGTTAGGCTGAGGATGAGATTCTCTTCTTAGATAAAAAGTGGCTTTGGAAGAGTGTTTCAAGCAGATCCCTAGAGGCTTCTCAGAAGGAAGGGGTGTGGGAATCCCTGGGGAAGCGCCAGGGTATAGCACCTGAGGAGGTGCTGGAACCCGGCAGATTTGTTTCCCTCAGGCTCAAATCATCAGCTCTCCAGCACAGGGGAGGGGTGGCTGGAAAGCCATCTGCCCTGTAGGAGTCTTGCAGCTAGAGCTGAACCTGAACAGCTTTGCTGGCAAACCTCCTTGCCACTGTTCTTAGTACAGCTGATACCAATGCCTGGAAAAGAATAAGTGGCACTTGAAAAAGGATTTTTGTGAAGAACAGAATAGTTTAGGTGCAAGTACTGGACACAAGATCCTACAACATGGGTATCTTCTATCTAATTCACTGTGTCTATTTTATATGTCCTTGTGGGTAATTATGGGAGCTATCCAGTAATCACATGAAAAAAGGTTTATAGGATCAAGTCCTCTGGGTTTAGTCTTATAAGATGCCAAGCTGTCTAACCCCAGACAAGGGAAGCACCTGAGCTTGGACTTTAAGAACATAAGTGATCTTTTTGGAATTAATGGCACTTGCCACATGCTTAAAATTAAATCCACATGTAAAGTACCAGGTTGGACTAGACTTGCAGGTTTGGTACTTGGCATCCTGCAAGGCAGAGCCCAATAAAGGCACTGGGCTACTAGGTCAACTGTAAAGTAGCACTTGTGCACTATTCTATTTTGTAGAAGAAAATGTTAACAAAAAATAGCAAAGGTATAATGGAATATCATTACATTCAAAATATTATTTAAAAAAATCTTTGATTCAGTTTTATTGTTTTCCTGACACATAGAGAATGAAATTACTTTATAGTACAAAATATAAAATTTATAGCAGGTGGTATTTTTTCTGGTGTGTAATATAAACGAATGAGCAGTAAGTGTTAATATAAAGTCCAGTTTGAAATCTTACAAGACAAGCTTTAGAGATCTGTTGAGAATACAATAGTGAGTGTGATGGCTTCCCATCCCACACCCCACTACCTCCCTTGGTGTAAGCCTTCAGTCTGTCATTCCATTCTCTGGAGTAAACATTTTGCAACCTCATAATCATCTTGTACCTGAGAGATACTAAGTATGTTTTTACTAAGTTACAAGTAATTTCAATATTCCCTACATTTTCCATTTGATTGCCCAATAGTTTATTACAGGTATTTTACGCTTGAGGACTCTGACACCATTGGTGTTTGCCATGGCATCTATTCCCAATAAGGAACTCCATGGGGGAAGGAGGGTTTATGCAATGTACATTTGGAGAGGAATTAAGAATGGTGTAGACGGATATGGCTTTTCTGTGCAATGTCTTTCAGACCAGAGATCTCACTTAGGATGCACTTTGAGCATGGTTCCCCCTAAACAAACAAGGTAATTTAGGGTCAGGACCTTAGGTGTTGTAGGAAGTTACAGTTCTGTTAAAGACTACAGGGAGCAGTGATTTTCATCAGCTAAAGCTATCGTTCTTGATGTAGGAGAAAGGGTGAAAACTTTACTCCTCTTGATGGAAATGATGCATTTCTGAATGCATGTGATTGCCCTCGGGAAGTATGGGGTTGATGTCTTAGGGACACATATGGTCATGATTAATATCCTGTGCATGTCCTACAGAGCTGTAGTGAAAATCCCTTTGTTGTTGGCTTAAAATAAACAGCATTGCATGATGAGAATAAAGCTGGCTCAGACAGAATGCTAAAACTACGTTTAAACACTTCAAATAAGTGACTCACTTCTTCGTGTTTTTGAGAGATAGTGAATGCTTCTATCTTCTCATGATTTCCTTGGTGCAATGTCTGTGAATGACACGGTTACAGATCTGTGCTACTCTGACAAAGTGAGCTTCATAGCCGTAGGAATTTCTGGAGTGACGTTATATTTGTAAATGATGCTATGGATACATCTGCCATGTAATGCTCATTGCCTATGTGAGGTAGCAGTACAGCAGAACTGGAAACACAGAGGTTGTATCTATCTGTGAGCAATGCTATCCACCAGGACAGTATCAGCAAACAAAGACACTATTAGCTAAATACAAAGGAGTCAGGATTAAGTGCTTTGTGCTTCTGAAGCTGCTATACCAGGATTTGCACTATAAATATACTTGCAGTATATTCTTCCAGGGAGCTTTTTGTTACTACCTATCTGGATGGTCAAAATAAAAAAAATTAACCTCACTCTGCTAAAGATGATGCCCCAAGTATATCTGAACTCTCAGCAAGTTGTACAGATGGAACCAGAGTGCATCCAACTTTTTTGTTTTGCCTTTCAATCCTGAATCTTAATTAGTTCCCTACTGCTTTAGTACATGCACAACATTTTAATAGTCATAAGGACTTACTCCAATTCACGTTGCCATTTTCACAATTCACTCTTTCATACCAGTAGCAATGCTCCCCCCCTGCCCTGCATTAAGGAATAGTGTAAAGAAAACTAAATAGCCAAGCGTGTAGCTGTAGATTGATGAGGTTGTCACACCATTCTCTTCACCGTTTTCTTCCAACATGCACTGTGCTCTAATAGATGGATGATTGCTGGGGGAGGGAGAGAGTTAGCAAATCCCACAGCCAGATGTTCAGGGATGGACAGAGCAACCTTCTCAAGGAAGCCAGAGGACTATAACTGTGTCCTTCTGCGGGAGAAGGACACTCAGGTGCCTCCGGCTGCCTGTGTTTATCTCTCTTTTCAAGAGGAGCACAAATGGGCTCAGCATGGCTGCAAGGATGGATGTTTCTCAGTGCATCGCGGGAAATGACCAGTCATCCGTCTCTTCTCTGTGGAGTCTGCCTGCAGCCATCAATCTTGTAGCCCAGCACGGCAGCTCCTTTGGCTTAGTTTGGCTCAACATTAGATGAACAAAGGGAAATGAAAGCTGAGCAGGGGGAAAGGAGAGAAGAGCAACTGTTCTCTATTTCACTTTGTTTTCCCCTTGCATGGCTATCTCTCCCTCTTACCCATTATCATCTATTTTCACTGTGTTTTGTAAGGTGTGGAAAGGGCCCAGAATATATATTTTCAAGATCAGCTTACAGCTTTCCTCTGATAACAGAGAGGAGAAAGGAGAGAGATACTGCAAAGGCATAATTCAAGGTCCAGAGCTTTCATTTTTCAGACTTTTCTGTGGCAGTTTTCAGAACAAGCCTGCCATGGTTTAGTTGCAGTAGGCAAGGAGAAGGAATATAGTAGCTTTCCTCCATCTTGCTGTTTTTCTCTCTTGTTCATCCTGATTCCTTCCTCAATACCACTTTAGTGTTTTCAGGTGTGTACATCATCTCTCCATTCCTCTTCTATTCAGGAAACCATCAACAGAGCTACATGATGGGGTTTCCTGGAGAAAGATATGTACTGATGTCCAGAGCCATGATAGCAGCTCCTGTCAGCAATTGCAAGCTCACTTGAGCCAAGCCTGCTTGATGCAGCAGTGGTGGGGCTGCAAAGGCTTTGCACAAGGTGCTTGAACTCATCCAGCACCTGTGGTTCCCACTGTGAAAGTGGGTGGTCAGTATCTTCATTGCGGTTGATTTGCAGCCCATCAGAATAAAAACTATTTGGATACGTCTGTTTGTACACTTAGCATGGAATTAACTGATTCAAGCACTGAATTCAGATTGGCCAGCTTTTGCCTGAAATACTCAGACTTTATGTACTTTGAGACAGGCTGGAAGGAAGAGAGGTATGTAAGTTTACTACGTGTTGGGCTCCCACAGCTGAGGTCTGCTATTTTTTATAATGAGCAGCAATGTGGCTGCTTATTCTGTTTTCCCCTAAAATTCTTGCTTCTGGACATTACAGCAGAACATGTTTGGCTTATTTTGTAGAAGGGTTATTTGAAGATAGCATTGTTCCCCTTAGCACTGCCCCACTGTGGTGCTTGGCTGATGTGTTTAAAAAAATGTGTGACTGCATTTACTTCTTAATTTTCCTCAGTGATCTAAGCATCAAGTCTGAAAGAGCCAGGCTCCCCTGCAGGACTTTTGTAGGAGATTTCTCTCCCCCATGTTTTACTCTAGGCAAAGAACTGAACTTCAGGTCCTTTCCAACCCTAACTATTCTATGACCTCCTGGGCACTTTTGTGGATATTCAAGATCCAACTAAGCACTGAGATGGAGCAAGGTAACTCTGTAAAGGCAGATATTGGACATAGAGATGTCTGAGGAATCTTCACCTGCTTTCAGTCCAAATGTGCCATCTGAAGTGAATAGACTTATGCCAAGATAGGGAAAATTTACACCATCATCAGTTAAAAGAGCTGCTTTGCAGTTTGTGCTGAGTTTTTTTTTTCTTCTTTTTACCATAAACCTAAAGCATAAACCCTCCAAGAAAACATTTGTTTTCTCTTCCCCCACACGTTGCATGAGCAGGCTTTACAAGTGGGCACAAGATGGGGATGTTCAGGGAATGTTCAGGGAATGCGAGGATGTTCAGGGGATTTTTTCATATTTTCCTTAGTGGGGATGTTCAGGGAATTCTTTCATATTTTCCTTAAAAAATAGGCCGCACACTTTTCGAGCCTCGCATTTAGTTGTGCCTCTTCTGCGTGAATGGTCATATTTCCTGTTGCAACCCATTTTGCCTCCCTGCAAATTCTGAAGAAGACAAATCTTGTTCATGTTGTCATGAGACAGCCTACCCCAGATGGCACATCTGTGTCTCAGGATGCCCTCTGGCTGTCCTGTTGGCAGGCATTCCCGTGGCTTTGAAGGTCACCCTGTTTACACCTTGCCTTTCCCCCCCCTCCCTATTCAGTGTCTTGCTGAGCCTGCAGGCTGGGCTTCACCATCTGCATTTTCTCTGGTGCCATTAATCTTCCTGTTTACCATTCTGTTATTAATTCTGGAGTTCACCTTTTTTGTCTAAACACTTTATAGGCCTCTTGGAGTTTCTTGCCTTTTTGTGGCAGGAGATCTGAGCAACTCAGTAGATGATTTGCTTTGTTCTTTCCCATTTCTGAAAGGATACCTACTAGCATGTCGTGCCATTTTTCTCTTACAAATCTTCCTTCTTATAATAACATTTTTCAATTATATAGCTTCATCTGTCAGATGCATCTTGCCGTATGAGTAAACATTATCCTCATTCCTTGAAATTTGTGAATTGGCCACTGAAATCTGTTATCTGTGGAAATAGTCTTGTTTTTCAGTGTTGTTCATGGCTGTAAGAAAAATGTGTTTAAACCTGGCTTTGCGAGAGCCTGTAAGAACACCTTGCATTTTTGGTGCATTTTATTTGAGTGCCTAAATGCCTGTGAATATTAAACAAGCCCTACCAAACCCCAGAGGGTGGATGAAGACTATCTCCATTTGACAGATGATGAAAAAGCAGCGGGTACCGTTGTTGAGTTTGGCCCAAGATCACATAGGGAGGCAGCAGCGATGCCAAGAGCAGCATCTAGCCTGATTGTTCCCTATCCCATCCTAAAATCATTGTCACTTTGCTGTGGTCTTTCTGTTCTTCAGTGGTTTATGCAGGTTTGGTATTTACTGGGCCAAGGCTGTTGAACCAGCTCTTCTTGGTGTGGCTGACTTCTTCAGACAGGGCACCATACGAATGTGGCTATCCTGCTTCCCAAGCCTGCCTGGCTTGCAGAGCACTGTCTTCCTGCAAGTGGGAGCTTTGCAGACAGATGCAGGATCAGGACTGGGAGACCTGTAATCTGGCTAGTTGGTGCTAATAAGCTCTGGTGCATCCTTGCTGATGCCTTCAGAGCTGACAGGGTGTCTCTGCCTGCACCCCAGCACTTCAGGTTTTAGAAGGGCCTCATTAGTGGAGTTGCCGCATCACATGGATATGTGGAGCAAGCCAGAGCCAGAGCATGAGAAGGCGCAGAGCAGGCTCCCCAGGAATCACTGCAGGACTCAGATTGGCTTTGGCAGGTTTATCAGCTCTGGCTTAGTGCCGGCTCTGCTAGGCCCAGACTGAATTAATTGGGATGCTTGTGCACTGCAGTTGAGAGATAACTGCATTACAGAGATTTATCTGTTACTAAAGGTATCCCCTCCACTGTCCTCGATAAGAAAGACGAGAAGCTATTCAACATCTCACAGAATTTGCAGTAAGGTTACAGCATGGCTGGTTTTATGCATGGTTTATGTATGAGTTTACCTCCAGCATGACTGGTTTTATTCAGTGTTGTCACATATGGAAATAGTACAGTTGATTGCAGTGGAGGCCCCCACTCCCTGTTACCATTTGCAGAGTGCGCAGTGTGAGGGTGCCTGGTGTTTGCTGGTAGCTGTGTGGCTACTGGACAACAATCACATTCTGGTTGTTCTGGTGGATCAAAAGGCCGGCCCATCTATCTCTGTGAGTGTATCTATGTGGCCACTTGCAGATAGGTAGGCCAAGTTATTCTATTACTCCAAACAGGCCAGAAGCCCTGTTAGGGTAGGGCAAAGCCCAAAGGAATAGAGTTTGTACTCAGGAATTTTCTCTAAATCATAGCAGTTACCTAGCCTCTGTCCCTTGATATTGCCTATGGTGTTGCCTGATGCTGCAAAAGTCCTGGTACAGTGTGAGTCCATCTAGAACTCTAATGCAAGAGTGACCAGAACACAAATGAGTGCTAGAATAATGTTATTGATGGCGATATTTCTTTATGATTTGAGCCCTGAGGGCAGTTACCCAATCCAGCATTTAGCCTGATATTGTAATTTGGCAGTCTTTGAGAAGCAGGTACGGTATATTATATGTGACAATGATTTATATCTACGCTGAGAAATAAATCTGTAAAGAACTTCCAAGAGACAACTGACAGGATGGTATTTTTTTTACTGAGAGATTTTATAGAGGCATTCTAGTCTGCCAAAGAAATACAGCTGCTTATAAAGTCCACGTTTTGATGGTGGGTCAAACTAAACAATGTTTAACCTTATGTTTGAGGGCCTCTGCTCTTTTCTGCAGCCTTACTTCTCCCTCCTGTTGTGTTGTAGCCTCTGGGACATATTTTATCTAGGGGATGATAGCAACTTTCCATTGGATCCTGGTCTTAAAACTGAAACTTGTGTTCTGATTTTTCTGCAGCTGACGTCCAGGCTGAAGAGTGAAAGAGTACAATCCCTCCATGTCATAGCTTCCTCTGTCTTCTTCCATCTCTTCACCTTCTCCTCCTGATCCCCCCTCAGCCTCACCATGAGAGTAGCAGCTTTGCAGGAAGAGGTGTTATTGAGGAATGGGGATGTTCCAGTCTCCCAGTGCTCCCTAGAGCAAACCTCAGTGGCACCTAAAACTTGGAACAAGTGTCTACTGAGATTCATTTTTGAGCTTTACAGGGCACCAAGGCTCCATCCTGCAGAGGAGTTTTCACTTAATGGCAGATCGTCCTGTCAACTATTCTTTCCACATAAAATGGTTTGTTTCTGAGGAAGCAAATGCTCTTTTGTTTACTCTCTTGTCTTGCTTCTAAAACCAGTTTATCATTCTCTTTGACTGGATTCTTGTTCTCATCATGGCCCTGTTATCTTGAGAATACAATACTATAGATGAGGTTTGAGGGTGGAATTGGCAGTGGAAAGCAGTTACTGGTGTAGCCTTACAATCTCCAGGATAGCCATGGCTTTATTGTGTCTGGCTTGGATTAAAAATAAAGTGAGTTGGATGTTTACTAGTCTCTAGGGGCATTTGTTTGGCTTTATGGACTCATTGTGAGAGTCTGTGTTATCAACAGTCTAATCTCAGGGGAGGCCCAGGGCTGGGCTGGCCAGAGGTCCTATGGACCAGGGTTGGAGAGGATTGTTAAGTGTAGAACTGGCACTGGCAAATTTGCTACAGATGGGTGCTGAATTGAAGTAGTGTTGGGAGAGCAGGCTGGGTTAACAGGGACTGGGGAACATCAGGATTAAAACATAACACTAATAACATGAGCATTTGCTCCTGGGATAGCAGGAGATAGTGCAATGAAAGTAAGGTTTTGGAGATCCAGATCTGCAGGAGCAGTGAAGATCCATGCTGCCCTGTGCTGGCAGAGGCATGCTTATGAAAACAAGCTTACAGAGCCCTGCCTTTAGTATACCTGGTTCTGGTCACTGCTGTGAATGCATCAATTCTGAGTATGCTAACAAATCACTGTATTGGTCATGAATGTAACAGGCAAGTGAGCAAACAAGCTAAGGAGAGTCTAGTTGCACACACACAGCATAGCTACAAAATCCAGCTATTCACGTAAGGCATTGTCTTGTCTTTCTTTCTTAAGGGATTCCATTCCCCCTGCCCCCACCCTTTGCACTCTAATGCTGTATTTGTGCCTTGGAGATGTGGAGATGAGCGTATGATGGATGGATGGATGCTGCTTGTCTGGGTTTTTCACCACCATTTCCCCTGGGGCACTCTGTCTGCTGGCAGAGAGCACCATCCCAAAAGATGGTATCTTTTGCAAACTCGACAGCTAACAGACAGCTTCTCTCTCTGCATATTTCCCAAAAGAAGAGCAGGCTTAATCTGGTTTTTATATGGCATATTTCATTATAATCTTTTTGACTTCCCATGTTCCCAATACACTATCATAAATAAAACGCTGGGGGTGGGAACAGCAGAGATGCTGAGGCTTCACACTCTTGTGACACTGATAGATTCTCATTTTAAACTGTCATGGGATTTAATTGCTTGCTGAGCCACTGCACTGCACTTTCAGACACATCCTGCCACATCCTCTTAATGAGCTTAGTGGCTGCATTCACTCAGCAGTGGTTCTGTTTGCTGTGAATTAGGTGGCTTTTTTAGACCACCTATACAATTTTAAAGAGGTAGTGGTTATTTAGTTAATATCCTTGGATTTATCAATCTTAAACAGCAGTTCATGGACTCGTAATATGTAGTTTCCTCTGACACTTTTTATGTTCCAAAAAGCCAGAACCAAGAAACAAAAATGCAAGAATCTATGTGCAAAGTCAGTGTTTGTCTAAAAGGGGTTTTGGAAGCCGGATTGCTTTGGTTTGCATAGTAGCTGTCTCTGGCATGATAGATCATGCTGGAACTCACCCAATAAGTATCTCTGGTCCCAATTAGAACTGGAAATGGAGCTGCTTACGAGTGCACAGAGATGATGGCTTGGGTGGCAGCTGCTACTGTGGAGATGGAAATGATCCATTGTAAAACAAATACATTGCACTGTATAGAAAAAGAGATGGTTGTTTTTAATTTATGTTTCAAAGAGACACTGAAAAGTTGCTTAGCCCCCAATGCGTTGTAAACCAAATGTAAGATATTTAAGGACAGGAATTTGCAGCTATTTTGGTGAATCAAAACTTGAAAAAGCCCACCATTTTGTAGGATTTGAAAATGTGCTTCTTTTGGAGTCAGCAGTTCAATAGAAACCAGATACAGGAATGATGCTGGCATGGGTGCTCGTTCAGATTCTACCACTGCGCTCTAAGGACCTTGATAAATAGAGAGGTTGCTGCTCTGAGCTGGTAAGCAGAAATAACCATGTTAATTTAATCACTATGAAAGGGACTCTGCCAAGTTAAGAAACATAAATCTTAATTATATGCAGAACATGTTTGAATTATAATATACGCACAATGTTTAGCTGTGACACCAGTAATACTGTGATTTATAAAAACTGGAAGAGTTCTTAAATTACATTGTATTTTTCATTGATGATTTTTGTTGATTTGATGCTTCCATTCTGCATACTTTTGACTATTTCCTGTATCTACTACACCAACCAGGTGCTACTACATTTGCAATACTAATCAAAAGGAATGTCATCTACAAACCTTCTTAAAATTTTTATACAAAGAGTAGGCTTTGAGTTATAGTGCTTTTACTAGTTGTTATTACTTGTAATAAAGATTATATTCTCTGAAATTACAATGTCTGAAGAACAGTTTGTGATACAAACTAGGAGTTCAATAGAAAGAATTTAAAACAATTAGTGGGTAGGAAAGGTTACTACCTGTATTTAAAAAGGATTTGGATGTGACTCAAGGATTTAAAGACCCATAAATTCTATATGAACATTTGAGAAAAGTGATTGAAGCAGTAATTAGGTGTAAGCAGTAAAGCACCTGGGAAATTATGATATAAGAGGTTCTGACTACTACCAAGGAAAAGCATATCACTACTTTCTTAAAATTCTTCATATGATCTGTAAAGGACTAATCAATAACAGGGTTAACAACTAACTTTGACTTTCTGAACACCTTTGGTACGTTATAGACATCCAAAGAGAAACAAGCCATTGGATAAAAACTGTTAGAATAGAATATGAAACAAAGAACAGAATGAAACTAAGAACTTTCATTACAGAAAACAGCTAACAGCCAGTGCTTGAAGGTTTGACGTTTGGTCCTGTGCTGTGTAATATAGTAATGACCAAGCCAGAGAGATGGAGTATCTTGTAAACTATAAAGGTTTGCACACAGTACAAAACAATGTAGAGCCATCATGGCCAGAGCAGTCTGCAGGCCTCCTTAGAAGATCTGAATGTGCTTGGTGAATGGGTGGTGGAATGGATGTTTTAACTGATCTGTGTGCTTGAATGTATGACTTATGGGAAGTTCTTCTCCCTATTACAAGGTTTCTAATTCTGCTTGGTATGCAGCTTGGACACTGCCTGAGGACTAATATAACAAATATTATAGTGCATTTATTTAAATACGAGTTGAGGTTTCATCTGAAAATACTGTGTGCAGTATTGGTCCATGTTGGGAAGATTATTGAGGAATAAGAGGAAGTTCAGAGAACTGTAACAGGACCAAGCCATATGGAAAACTTCCCACAGCAGAGTAATAGAAATGATTGTGGATGTTTATCCTCAAAAGGAGGGGAATAAAAAGAAATGACAAAAAAGTTTGGTCAGGAACTTCTATTTTACAGAACTCACAGCAAGAACAAGGGGGCAGGCAATAAAAAAGGTGAAACACCCCTCCTTTCAAACCATAGTTTAACTAACTGTTGAATGTACTTAGGTAGGAAAATACTGAGTATACCAAAATTCAGAAAGGGCTGGGCTATTCTGTGTATTTCCAGAAAAGCTAGGTTTAGGATAACAGGAGCTGCTGTATTAGTCCTTCAGGGTTGACTTGTTAGAGAACAGAATGAAACACAGCATTGGGGTATATGATTTTCTTTGCATTTCTCTCCTGACAGACACTCATACCTTCTTTCGCAGCATCCAATGTGACTGCATAATGTAGCACAACAAATATTAAAGCAAACAGAGGCAAGTGTGGGGTCATAGTTTCTCAAGCCTATAATGGTCCCTCTCTGGCCTTGTTTGAAGCTTCTGACACTGGCTGGTACTTTCATAAGCAGGACAGTGGGTGGAATGGACCCCACATTGCTTCCAAACAGCAGTTCCCAAAGCCTGGGGGAAGCACGTTCTTCCACGTGAAAACTACATTTCAGGTGTTGAGTTGGCTTCTCAGTTTTCTTCAGGGTACAGGCATAAGAGAAAAATACACTTTTCCAGCTTTTGTGAGAAATCCTGGAGAGTTAAAAAGGAAGGAGGAAATTAGGGATTTAGTAAAATGAATTTAATGACCCCCTAGTAGTGTTTACCTATTTCTCTAGGTTAAATGAACTATCTTCTAGATTTTTTGAAGATTTTTATCTCTGAGGATTCAAAAAGTGGTTTGGAAACATAATTTCTTTCTTCATTACTGTGTTCTTTACAGACTAGCCATCTTCCAGGAAGGATTGAATTCATTACAAAGATTGAATTCATTATGAAGAGGTCGTCTTTGGGCCTCTGAAGATTTTTATATTGTAAACTTTACATTCCAGATAAGATAAAGTCTGTCATTTCCCACTTTCAGAGCTCCTTAAGCATGAAAATGGACACCTAGAAGCTACTAGAGAAGAAAATGGGTTGAATAGGACTCAGCTTGTTGTGCAGCTGGGAGGCAGCTGTCCTGAGTTTCTTTTCACCAGATTTCCTGCTCACTAGGTTAAGTTTTTGGTGACTCAATCTGCCCATCAGTGAGATGGGAACAGAAGTATTACCTCACACCGCCTTGCCAGTGGGATGTTAAATTTAATAATTAAAAAATGCTGTAAGAGCACTGGATGAAAAGCCTCCTGGAGTGTTGCTGGTGGGAATTAGTAGCTCCACACAAAACAAACATGACTATTAAAGACAGCTGCTGGTTTTGACCTTAAAGCCTACCTTTTCCTCTGACTTAATGTTCAGTATGTCTGGAACAAACAGGGGGTAGTTTTACTTTCATATATGTTCTACTTATCCCTCACTCCTTCCTTACTAATTCCCTTTCCTAATGCATTCATTTGCTGAGTGTATTGGCATCCAGAGACAGACATAGCTCATCACAGTGCAGACATGCTTGTTTCCGATGCCCTTGAGCTTGTTTGAAGCTTCTCTTCCTGAATGTAGGATGACCCCTTGGGTTTTGCAGTCCCACAAGGTTCTAAATACAGAGCAAATGCCCTTTTGCACCTAAGCACAGGACTTTGAAACCAAGCCAAGCCCACAGCCAGAGATGATTACAGTGGTTCCTCAGTAACTTTAGATTCAAGTGTTGGGATTTGCACGTAAATAAATTCTAAAATCCCCTCTTTCTATTGAAATGTCTGGATTTAACATCCAGAGGGAGAAGTTCATACAGGGAAATTCAATCTGTATGACTGTTGATTTTTCTGTCATTTTTATAGCTCAAGTAAGGAAGAAGTTGGGGAAGGTGGCATAATGGGGTGGGTAGGCAGAGCTTAATGCTGAAAACAGAAGCCTGATTGAATAGACCTCCTTGTGATGAGAAAGGGGTTCAATTCACAGTTGACCCCATCCCATTGTGTGGGCTGTCCTGGGAGTTTCCTTTGAAAATCCCAGTGGTCTTGGTTTTCTGCATGTACTCAGCCTTTCCCTCCATGAACAGAATAGCTTTTTCTGGAATTCTTGCTGGATTTTCTATGGTTGTTGGCTGGGCAATGCTCTCTCACTTCAGAAGCAAGCAAGTTATGGAAGCGCTGATTAGGGACCCTGAATCATTTGCTGGTTTAGAGTTTTTCATATATACAATAAACATATTCCTGGGACACAGTTGACCTCCGGAAACAGATTATACTTTACTGTCCCAGGTGGAAGTGTTCATTCATTATTTGGATTGCAGGAGTGATTTGGGACTTCATAAACACATGAATTTCTGCTCTGCAGAGTTTACAGCTCATGGTGGGTGATAGAAAAGCAGGGAGCTTCAGGAACACAACACGGTCCTAAAAGATGAGAAGTGAACTGAGCTCTGAAATAAGGACACCAGGTGCTGATTTGTGAGCATTAGTCCTGTACATTACTACTTTATATTGGCCTAGATGAAGGAATTAATTTCAGAAGGGAGGGAGTACTTGAACCTCTGCATGAGTGAAGTAGAGGCAAGGATCTATGAGGAAAAACGGAATTCTTCCCTAGCTGTATTTTAGCATCTTGCTAAAATTAACATCCTGTATTTGCCTGTCTGCTGCACCACCTCATAATCTAGTAGCAGCATTTGGAATGGGAATAGGGCTTTTTTCCTTCACTTGTATGGCAAGTTGTATCAAGCTTCCTCATAAACCTGCACTGTTTTTGGAGTTCCATGCCAGCTTTTGGCTCTTACTGCAGTGACTGGGGGTTGTCCTGTTTTATGGGCTATATTCTGCACTCATAGCTGTGCTGACTGGTTTCTTTATTGGTATAGACCCATTTAAATGAAACTGAAGATTTTATCTAGTCAATATTACATAAAAATTCAAGACACATCCCTTTGTTTTTTTCAGTTTAAGTTCTCAGCGCTGGCCCCACACTTTAGCTTTCTGTTTTTTCACATGTGGAATATGCTCTGGTGTAGGAGAATGCTGCTTGAAGCTGTGCTGTATAAACTATGCCAGATGCTAAATTACATTAAGCTACTTTTCTGCTTCAGGAGATCAGATTTTCATATTTGTTATTTCAGTATCTTAGAAAGTGCTGGTTTTATTCTTTATTTGAAGCATAGGGAGTTTACATATGAGAAGGAATTTTATTTCCTCTTCATACAATACAGCCAGCCTTTTTTTCCTGTAAGCAATCACAGTGATTTAAAAGATATCAGGTTTTCAGTAAGATAGAAATGAATCCTATATGGAGATCCTTAGTGGTTAGAAGAAGATCTTGAAGAACTGCAAGAAAGAAACAAGCTTGAAGATCTGTCATTCTTCTGCTTGTCATCTCTGTCCTGCTTGTTGGTTGTCTGGAGAGACACATACAGTTGGTGTGTTTTGTTTTTCAGAAGTTGATCTGCCTCTGAAAAAGGATGGGTTCACCTCAGAAAGTACTACTCTGGAAGCCTTGCTGCGTGGAGAGGGAATAGAGAAAAAAACAGACACTAAAGAGGAAGACACTATACAAGAAATCCAGGTAAAGGAGATCCCCATGCCCTGACAGCAGGGCTGGATGTCACAATTTGTCTCTAAGCCTAGCAGACTTTTGTCCTGTGGCAGAACCATCTGTTGATAGTTGTGTCATTTGACTGTCAAAATGTTATCAAACCTTTGTGCTACACTGTGATGCTCAAAATGAACTCGGGATCTCACACACTTCTCCTGTCACAAGAATCTCGGTCGCTTGGCTGTGTTCTGCACAGCTCCTGTGTTAGAATTTGTTTTGCAGCACTATGAGATGATTATATATAAAACTGGCAAGCAGAGATGGGTCCCAACCATAAACTGAATTTTTAGTGCCGCATATTTAAAGTGAATTTGGACATAGATTTGAATTTGGACTTACAGATGCTGACTATAGACAAAAATGTGTCATTGCCTTGCCTGTCTTTTTTTATACTGAGAAACCTTTACAAAGTATACAAAAGAAGTATACAAGCAAAATAATTAAAAACATTCTAATCTTAATTATCTCAATTATTATTAGTGATGCAGGTATGAGCAATATTACTTCACATGTATTATGGTTTGAAAGTTTTCAGGATTCTATTTAATCCTGAAATACATTTAATTTAAAAATTAAAAGTAGAAACACATTTGTGGGTCTGCTGTGGAAGGAATTCAGCTAGTATGAAGGGTTCTTATAGAAAAACATGTCACTTTATAAAGGCATCTTAAATTGTTAAGAAAGGGGGCCTCTCTCACAGCAGCACATCTTTGGTGATGTTAAAACACCATTGTGCTGTTAGTGTGTTAGTGATTTTTAGTGAGAGCCGTAGGCAGTATGTCGAACTTGGTAACTTTGGCTGAGATGCAACATGTTGCATCTATACGTACAGTTAATAAAAATCTGAGTGGTCAGCCTCATGCCAAATGAAACAGAAGAGTGTGGGCACCAAATCTGTATTACTTGGAGTTCAGTTCTATTTGCCTGTTTGCTAGAAATTTCACACGTTAGGGCAGAAAAATGAGGTCTGCTATTCCCAGTTACACAGATAAAGGAGCCCCATCTAAGATGAAGCATCCCATGTTCATGAAGTGGGGAAAGCTTGTCATGAGGCCCTATCTGTTCTTCCTTCTTTAGTAGTGTATCCGAGTCTATTAAGCTGAGAACCCTAAAACTTTGTTTATACCTGCTTCCAAAGCACAAGAAGTCGTGGTGCTGCATCCTTAGTAGATCAACAAGTGCTTTTGGGTGTTGTTGTGCAATCTGAGCTCCCAAATTATCCTCATCAGCTGTTCAAGGAGAGAGACTTCAGAGATGATGGAAATGGCACAAGTCTGGGCATTGCAGAGCAGGGAGGGAGTGCAAAAATATACAGAAATTTTTCAGCTAAACTGCTGTAGCTGTGACCTGTCACCTGGATGCTAGTTTCACTGGAAAAGGCATGTCTTGCCGTTGTTTCTTATGCAAACACAGCTTATCTGGATTCAGCCTATACAGCAATGATTGCTGAAGCCTTTAGTAGTAGCCAGCTTTCAGTGTGTACTTCAGCACCTGGCAGCTAGGCTGTACCAATCAAAATCTTGATCAGTGCCTTTTATCCCTATGACAAATAAGAGAATGCAAATCTCTCTTTTGTTCCTTTTCGTGCTCCTCTATGCTGTAACTTGAAAGGGCCCAGCCTCAGTGCAGGGCAGAGTGAGCAGGTGGGATGGTCATAATTGTAATTCTCACCTCAGTCCCAGCCACTTTAACACCCTCTCTAACTCAGAGTATCTGCCAGGAAGAGAAGACTTGGTGCTTAGCTGCACTGAAATACATTAGGCTGGGAAACTGTCTTTGAAAGACAGAATATAAAAGAAAAGTTACTTTGCTAGAAAGGGTAAGAGTTCCCCCTGCTAAATAGATGCAGACATTGGGATCTGCTGTACAGCTGGTATTTAACAGGGTTGAGGATTTTGCCCTACAATAAATTGGTATTGAATGTGTGTCGGAGAAGGCTTAGAATAGCCTTTTGATCATGCATCAGAAAGGCTATGCCCCTTCTATCAAGGACTAAAGTCATTACCCTGGCAGTGTCACTAAATTCACACTTGCTTGCTTATTATCTTTTTCCTAAATTGGTGCTGCAATTTTAAAGGAAGTTGTTTGTAACATTTCTCTTAACTTCCCTTACGTAGTAGTATTGCCATAAACTAGCTCCTTTCCCACATATGATATGGTTGCAACCTTATCTGTTTTTTTGAGATATATTCAAATATGAAGCAATGTGAAAATATAAACTCATATCAGTAAGTTTGCTTATTTTCTTACATACCACTAGTATGTAACGTTTTCCAAGTGTTTCAGTTTCCTAAGATCAAGTCAATTAATACGCAACTGCACGAATTTTGAGGAAACATTTTACGTATGCGGAGCTGGAACTTGCTTAACTTTTACACCCTCTAGTATTTAGTACTCTAGTATTATGTGAAATTACATTTCATGATGGTCTCACCTTGTTAATAGCCTCCTGAGATTAAAATATAGAAGGAGAAAGAACCACATGAAGACTTGATCCTCTACCACATTCTAAAAGTTCTTAGTACTTTTTAAAATGGACACTGTCCAATATTACTCTTAAATATTTAGCTGATAAAATAAAAATAAACTTGTGTAGTTGGTCTTCCAAATCCAGGTTGTTTTAAAAGTGAAATTTTTGATGTATCCTTTCCCACAAATTCAGAATTTGGTGTTTGAGGTATGAAGGAAGGAGAGAAACAACTGTCATTTGCTCCTGTTCTCCCTCTGCTGGCTCTCAATTAGCTGTTAAATAGAAATTACAGGGAAGAAAAAAACACAGAAAGACTGAAAAAACTTCCCATCAGTTTAATGTCACTGATTTGAATCTGTATCATGGTTGCATATTGTAATTTAAATGTATGGTGGCATGGCAAACATAAATTAGTTATTCCAGATTAGTCCCTTGTGAAATGGCACCACCCCATGAATGGCAGGAGAGACTGGAGCCCATTTCTGTATTTCTAGCAGACATGCCAAGGGTCGAGGGGACTTCAGTGGGAATTCTTTCCACATCATTGTAGTGATGATTTATCATCTTGCCTTTGTCTGTGCAATGTCTGACTTGTGCATGTTTCCAGGGTGGCCGGCCTGTGTTTGATTCTATAGAGGTTACCTTCCAAAAGATCAGTATTAAAGGATTTAAATTTGCTGGCCTGGGAATCTCACAGTTACGTGAGATGATAAATTATTGCTCCCATTAACTGATTGAAGGAACTATTGCTATTTTTCCTATTAACCTCAGTGATATCTGTACTTCCTCAGCATTCTCATGCAGCAAGATCCCTTCCAGTTTACAGAGTTGTATGCGTGGTGTAAACTCCAAAAGATGTTACGTTCTAGATGCATTAAACATGCTGGAATATATGGAGGAATTTTCTCTATTTTTGCTAAACAAAGGAAACTGTGAGGAGAACCACTGATTTCTGTCACCTTCAACTGCATTGTCAATATTAGAGGAAAACAAAATAATTAAAGGTGCAAGAAACCAAAACAAAAAACATCATGCAAGCAATACCCCAAACATGGCCTGCAGTTATGCATACTAACACTTGTGTTGACTTGGGATATCGGTGCTCAGTGATGCCACTTTTATTTCTTAGGAACTTTTTTTATAGTTGACTGATATCAGTGGTAGTTTTTAAATAAGAACTCCTTGGAGAACTGAGGGTGGAAGGGAAAGCAAGTTTTGCTTTAGTGGAATGAAGTAGGGATCCTGGGCTCTGATTTGGCATTAAACCATTAATCAACTGTAATTTAATAACCTGTAGTCTCTGTGGTAAAGAGCAGAAGTTGGTTGATTGTGTCATCTTCTTCTAACCATTCTTTTCTATTGTTCAACCACAGAGGGTTTTAGAAAATGATGAAAATGCAGATGAAGTGAATGAGGAAGAGGATTTGGAAGAAGATATTCCAAAACGAAAGAACAGGCCTAGAGGACGGGTAGGTGGAGAATTTACTGGAAGGAAAGGAAGGAAGCAAACATCTGCTTTCTCATGTATATGTCACGTATATTGTATATGCAAAGTGTATATCCATGGATACATGATCGTGATAACACTATAGGTAATTTTCAGTCATATGGTCAAAGGTTTGAAATACTTTTTTCAGTTTATTTTTGTGACTATTTGCAGAGTAAAAAGTTGGGATAAATTTATTATAGTGTTGTGTTTACAATTGTAATGTAAGGTCTAATACTTACAATGACATCCTGCTGTTACAATGCTTTTACTTTAAAACAACATTTACTAATTACAGAAAAGCAACAAATTCAGTCATGACACACCAAAAAATATTCAATATTAATAAAAGTAACTTGAACTGTGTTAATACATTTTGCAGCTTTCCCCAAGGTAGCACTCTGGCTGACAGTGGCCCTCTTGAGACCCTGGCAAATCTTCCATTTGCTTAAAATGGGCAGTATTTTATCCTTAGGGGAGTCTGTGTCCCTTCTCTTACCTAAGATATCTTTTCACAATTTCAGCAGGGCACCAGTTAAGTAATGAGGCCAACATTTTAAAACTTGGAATCAACATTTCCAGTTGTGGCCCTGCAAGCTAGGCATCTCAATAAGTGTGAGCACAACTCTCAGAAGTTTCAAGCATTTTCATCTCTCTTTGGCTCCAGTGGATGCTGCTGGGGCACAGGAGCTCTAGAAGTACTTTTTGATGTGTTTGTAGGAGTCAAGCAAGAAGGGCCACATTTTAGGCCAAATGAGCAGGATATAATAGCTTTTGAATAAGAGGGAGACATGAAACTACACTGAATACTTGCAATGTACTTATGCATCAGACCGTCTCTTTTAGTTTCTTCTGTTATTGTGTTTCAGTTTTCTGCTCCTCATTGTTTTGGAGCTTAAGTCTTTTAATATAAGATCAAAGCACTTTAATAATTGGATAAGTATTATTTCACCTTCCTTATTCTCAAAATCACCTGAACCAGTTTCTTTCTTTCTTTCTTTCTTAGCCAAAGACCCCCACCTGGAAAAAAATTTTCCAGAAAAATGTAAGTTTCAGAAAATTTGTATGAACCAGTAACCAAAACCAGGAGTTAGAATCGACACATGCACATAGGCTTGACTGTAGCAACCAACTAATATTCCAGGCTAATAACTCTTTTCTAGTAAGTTGCTGTCACATAAATTACACATGCTGGTCAGGGTGAGTGAAAGGGAGTGAAGAGCTAAAAAAGATACACTGCTCAGGAGAAGGGGATTTCCTATATTCATATATCCTAGGCCTACATAAAGTTCTGAAGTTACTGTTAATGTGTAAAGTTTTACTCCCCTGATAAGGAAACTGTTTCAGAATAACTCTTATTACATTTTCTCTGCTGCTGCAGGGAAAGGAGTTGCAGTACACGTCCCACTCATTTTTAAAGCATAGATTTACGTCGTATTTTCTGCCCTAGAACTGGCCCCCTATAAAGTACAGGAGCAGCAGGATCTCTTGATTTTTTCTGGCAACTAACCCCTGCTCTGCTAGTGCCCTGGCTTCATTCAGTGCAAAAAAAGAGAAGTCTGAAGACTGCCAAATACTTTGAGCAATTTTTGGTTTTATTTGATGGCATCAATAACCAAAGCAAAATGTGGTATAAATTAGGATTTCAAAATTAGGGCCAGATTTTCTTGCTGTTGAAAACTGGTAAGCCTGAATTGTGTCTGGTCCTGAGTGTTTTGTTACTGTTCAAGCAGCCCTTTTCTAATGTGAGCCTGACCCAGTGTAGGGAATTGAGGCTAAGGATTTGAAATTAGAGGATACGAAACCTGGGCAGCACTTTTGTTCTGGGAAGGAATTGGTTAGGGTATTTTTAGAGGACAGAAGAGAGGAAGGACATGCATAGGAAACTAGATCCACCAGAGTGTGGCCTTTGGGGATTCAGAGAAGGAGTGAGAAGGGCTGACAGCATTGATGCAGGATTAAAGTGACAGAATTACTGCTCTGGACTTTCCAAATCGCACATGACCCTTCCTTTCCCTACAGCATGATTTTATTTTTAATCCTGGACTCTCCATCTGTCCCTCTGGCTACTCTCTGCGGCTGCTTCAGTGCTGCTTGAAGGCTGCTATGCCTTGGCTTCCAGGCCTCACACATCAAGTCTTATAGACTCTGCTGCATCCTTCAGGAGAATGAATGCAGTCGTGGATGACTGAATTCAACAGACCTGAGTGCCAACAGTAAGCATGAGGCACTCAGTTTAGTGCCTCTGGGGCAGCTGCTCAGTTTACTAACCCCTCAAGGCTAGCCCTGAAATTGTGGGAGCATTAGGAAGAACACTGAAGGTCAAAGAGATGGATTTTCTGAAGGAGTTGTGGAATATCTTTGGTGGACAAGGAGAATTTGATAGGAGCTGGGAAGGACAGTTTGCTAGGAGATAAGAGAGGAATGAAGCTGCACCTGTACAGATTGTCTGCTCGTCAGCTGGATATCCCATGGGACAATTTCAAAGGAACTAGAGACATTTAGGAGCTCAAGTTCCACTGAAAGTTATTGACTTGAAAAATCTCTCCACGTGTGTTCAGTGTATGAAAAAGCATACCTGACATCTGGTCACGACATGAACCCTTACCTTTGCGTTTCTGTAGAAAACAGTTTGAAGGGAAACAGCTGGCTGTAAGACTAGCGAAACTCTGAGCAACAGACCTGAAATTACCATTCTCTTCTGGAAGGTGCCTATATAAAAATAGTACTTTCTTACTCAACAGATCTATTCTCAGTGTGTAAAAAGTCAGACCTACTGACTAGTGAAAGGAAAAGAGTTTACAGGTTTTTTTCACAACCATGAAAAGCCAATGCAGCTGGGAGGATAGAGAAATTATATCATAATCCAGGTACCAGCAGAAATATTCATGTAGGGCCAATCACTTGTCTCTTTGAGGACTCTCTGATGAGCTGAGGGTTGTATGGGAGCTGCCATGGACTAAAATTCAGATTGCAGCACATTTTGCAGTAGTGAGGGAAGAAAGGAACTAGCCTGGGATTGATTTCATAGCCCAGAGGGAGTTTACAGAGCTGGCAGTCAGAATGAAAATATTGCAGACTAGTAAAATGCTTTTATGTGATATGGTCAGTAAAGTAGCTTCCACCAAACAATTGTTGCTGGAGCCTTTTCCAGGGTGAAACTGCTTTTCAGTCCACCCTTACAAGTCTCACTTCACATGTGCTGATCTGCACAGAAGTCTTTGCAGAAGGCAGAGCTATACTTGTCATACTAATAGTATTTACCCCATCCAGACAGCTGCAAATCCATGTCTTTCCTTCAGGACTCTGTTAAGAGTTAGACCTGAGCAATCCCAGAGAAATGATGTGTGAAGTTTTTGCAAATCCCTGTTTTGACAGATTTTGGCAGGCCAATGTAAATTGTTCCTTGTTCCTTCTCTTTAGATGTCCCATGGAATGCAGCTTGAATAGTGCTAGTTCAGTCCTAACTCCATAGAAGAGGGGCAGAGCTTCTATGACCCCTTTGTGTCTGGGGTACTAATATTTTCAGAATTTTTACATCTTCTCCAGCTTTACTTGACAAAGCTCTGTCCATTTCTTATTTTTACATATAAAAGCTTGAAGGATTTGAGTCAGGCAGCCTTGTCTAGTGTGAGAAACATGATTGGTTTAATAAGAGGAGCAGCAGAAACAATTTTGTTGCTTTTACACAGGAAAAGAGTAGTTGGCAGAACTAATAAAGGGCTGTCTAGCCATCTACCTGCAGATCACTTCCTCTAATAAAGATCAAGTCTAAAATTATTGTCATCTACACACTGCACATTAGTGAACAGGAAAGTATTGAAGGCCTTGGCTCAGTTCCCATTTACACCTCACAGCCTCTACTTCTGGAAGGATATGAGCTGTCCCCTTGTTGGCATCTCAGCTGAGAAGTGTCAAGACCAAATAGCTTTGATGCTGGAATTCCACTCTTACCACTGGAGCTCAGGACAGGGCAGTCTGTGCTGGGGAGAAACAAGAGCTTTTCCATTTCCAGGGCAGCCAACTTGGTATGTTGTAGGAACACAGAACAGTGAGACTTTCTGGGTAATTCCCATTCTCTGTTATTGCAGGTAGCTATGTTTCCTAATCTTCTCCACTAACTGACCAAAGCTCCATTTTAGAATTAGCCATGGTATCTTTGTCACAGAAGGCCATTTCAAAACATTGCTTTTCAGCTAGAAAACAGAACAAAACAACCCACCCCCCATTTGAAAATATTAAAGGAAATAATTTTACCTCTCTTCTATTTGGGGCCTATTTTCTGGCTGATTGAATAGCTGCATTTGTCCTCTAACACCTGTTCATCTATTCATTCATATTCAGTTAAGCAAGGTATTTGAACATCTTCAGAGATGAATGTGTGATGATACTCGACTGAATATGTGCTGGCAGTAACCTATTGCTATGGATGAACAATCTGGGGTACCTGTGAAGGGGATCTCCACTGCATTACAAGGTCCACTAACATAGTGCATATCTTAGGAGGTGAAGGGTCAAGCCCACCCTTGACAGCCCTATATGGCAGCTGAGGAATTGTTTAGTTTATATTGCACATTTTTCATAGGAGGGTGAGGGGCACAAGGATACCCAAGGGGCGATGGAATAATGTTAACATTCATCTTGTCCTTGCAGGCTCGGGGATCTGGAGGAGGCAGGAGACGGAATGATGCTGCCTCCCAGGATGATCATGACAAACCCTATGTTTGTGACAGTAAGTAGCACCAAGACAGCTGATTCTGCTTCCAGCTTGGTCCTACCAGCTTGGTGTACTCAGGGCTTCATCTTTTCTCTTCCAGCAAAATATTCTGCTGCACTCTGACTTGCATGTTTGCCACCTGCTGCTGCTTCATGCTCTTAGTGTTTTTGCATGAAGGAAATAAAATTAAGTCCTCGGCAAGACTCCAGTTCCCTTTGCCCTGTAATAAATCATCCCTTATATTTTCTTTCTCTTCTCTTTTTCTGGCTTCTCTGCCTTTTGTCTTCCTTCCCCCATGTAAGATTCACCCTCTATTTCTTTCTCTGTTTCAGATAGTTACAAACAAAAGCATAACTCAAAAATCTCGGACAAAGGTACTTCACCCTTGTTGTATCTCTTCATATATTTGGTGATTCTCTTTCCTTCAAATCTCACTGGACTGAATTTTGAAGGTCTAATTCTCATCCATCACTCAGAAAGTACTCTTGTGGCATCATCAGAAGTTGAGCCCTCCTAAGAAACAAACACAACCAGAATGCTTTGTTTTGAAACATATTCCCTTTGAATATGGCCATGCTGTTTGACATGTTGCAGTGGGACTGCAGGTGAAGTAAGGCATTGCCCTACTGAGAAATTATACCAGAGCCCAAAGCTCAAACTGAAGAAGGATACCAGAGTCCTACTATATTTGATACACAATATATTTTTTTAAATAGTCTAGTCCTTGGTGCTCTCCTTCTTCTTTTGATATTCTTTTTTGCTTCACTGTGTCATTTCTGTGAAGGGCAGTTATTTTACCCACATGCTTTTGAGGTCTTCCATCTTAAGGCTTACTGTAGTGTACATGCAATGGTAATTTGTGCTACTGGCTGCTTTTTATCCTATAAACCAAAAACCTAAGAATAGTTAACAGGAGAATAGTGGGAGGTCTTCACTTCTGTGATCCAAAAATGTTTGGTGGTTTTAAGGATGATTAGAAACCCCCTTTCTCCAATATCTACCTATCTTGCAATGTTACTGACTTAAAAGACCAACTGTTCAGATGTTGATCTATGGGATATTTTTAAAAACATAAGAATATATGTTTTATATTTTTATATATAATACATATAAGAACTACATTCCATGTGATCAAATACTCTTTTATGGTGAGACCAGGTGACTCTGCACAGTACAGTGAGGGACATGTTGGGTATTTTGCTTCAGCAAGGTGAATATTCTAAGGGCAATGAGCAGAAATGGAAAGACTTGCACATGAATGGGACTGTCTGAACACATGATCAAGGGGGAAGAGCTCTTTACTATATGAAGAGTCAGGAGATTTCTACTGTGGTTAAATAGCTGTCCTTGTGTGTTAGAAGAACTGAAATGTGACTTCTAAAACTTCTCTGGGAGCCCAGTATGTATCTTGCTGAAATCCACATCTGTCTTCTATTGGTATATGCATAACTGTCTTTAACTCTTTTCTGGAACATCCTTCTAAATCCAAGGACACTTGTCAGTGCTAGTCATTTTGAACATAATGTCACTAATTGTCTGATCTTGTTTTCCTTTTGTATTTTTCAGAGAAATCAAAACATGCATAGTAGTGGTTTGCACACAGTAGATAAAACATACAAGATATCAGAGTAGGCAGCAGAAATCTGGACTCAAGTCAAGGCTTTAGCACATTGTTGTACTGATGGAATTTTGCCTTGGCTTACATTTTGGAGCATAAATTTCCTCTTTGGTTTTGGAAATATAAACTTTCCTATTTCAGTTGGCTGATACCTTTCATTTTTAGGAAACTTATAGTTAGAGGTGAGTCATAAGGAATCTTGGAATCCAAACTTTAGACAGTGATGACTCCTTTTCCATTGTAAATAGCTGAGAAAGGGGTTATGTGGCAGCAAAACTCTTTTACCTGACTGTGGAGTGGAAGGAAAGAACTGTCCCAGTTGTCATTCCATTGTCCTGAAGTAATATCCTACCCTTGTTAACTTTCTGTAGAAATATTACATGCAATTCATTGTGAATAATTGGCTTAAGTTGAGGCCTCTTTCATGCTTGGGTGGATTTATTGAATCAGTTTTTTTTTTTTTAAATTATTTACTAAATATTTTTATAAATAAACCTCAATCTAGTTGTTGTAGGTTTGAAATTGGTTTGCAGTACTCCATGTGCATATGTTTTGGGCAGATAGATTTGTTTTACATGGAAACACGCAAGTCAAAAACAGTGAAGCTGTTTCCTGTTTGGGAAAACATGATTCCCACAATCACATTATTGGTATAAATAATAATGGTAAACACTTTACCTTTTCTGTGTATTATTGCTTTTTGTGCAAGTGTTCTGATATTTGAGTTTGGAAAGTGACCACAAAGAAGAAAGTATAAGCCTATCTAAACTAAATTAATTCTCTTATTTAGAATCATAGAATAGTTAGGGTTGGAAAGGACCTTAAGATCATAAAGTTTCAACCCCCATGCCATGGGCAGGGACACCTCCCACTAAACCACGTCACCCAAGGCTCTGTCCAGCCTGGCCTTGAACACTGCCAGGGATGGAGCATTCACAACTACCTTCGGCAACCCATTCCAGTGCCTCACCACCCTCACAGTAAAGAGCTTCTTCCTTATATCCAATCTAAACTTCCCCTGTTTAAGTTTGAACCCATTACCCCTTGTCCTATCACTACAGTCCCTAATGAAGAGTCTCTCTCCAGCATCCTTATAAGCCCCCTTCAGATACTGGAAGGCTTCTATGACGTCTCCAAGCAGCCTTCTCTTCTCCAGCCCCAACTTTCTCAGCCTGTCTTCATACAGGAGGTGCTCCAGTCCCCTGATCATCCTCGTGGCCCTCCTCTGGACTTGTTCCAACAGTTCCATGTCCTTTTTATGTTGAGGACACCAGAACTGCACACAATACTCCAGGTGAGGTCTCACAAGAGCAGAGTAGAGGGGCAGGATCACCTCGTTCGACCTGCTGGTCACGCTCCTTTTGATGCAGCCCAGGGTACGGTTGGCTTTCTGAGCTGCAAGTGCACACTGAAGCTGGCTCATGCTCATTTTCTCATCCACCAACACCCCCAAGTCCTTCTCTTCAGGGCTGCTCTGAATCTCTTCTCTGCCCAACCTGTAGCTGTCCCTGGGATTGCTCCGACCCAGGTGTAGGATCTTGCACTTGTCATGGTTAAGTTTCATAAGGTTGGCATCTGCCCACCTCACAAGCATGTCAAGGTCCCTCTGGATGGCATTCCTTCCCTCCAGGGTATCAACCAAACCGCACAGCTTGGTGTCATCGGCAAACTTGCTGAGGGTGCACTCAATCCCTCCATGTCCATGTGACTGACAGATGCTAAACAAGACCAGTCCCAACACTGATCCCTGAGGGACACCACTCGTTACTGGTCTACAGCTGGACATTGAACCATTGACCACAACTCTTTGTATGCGGCCATCCAGCCAGTTCTTTATCCACCGAGCAGTCCACCTATCAAATTGATGTCTCTCCAATTTAGAGACAAGGATGTCATGCAGGACAGTGTTGAACGCTTTGCACAAGTCCAGGTAGATGACATCAACTGCTCTACCCCTGTCCATCAGTTCTGTAGCCCCATCATAGAAGGCCACCAAATTGGTCAGGCAGAATTTCCCCGTAGTAAAGCCATGATGGATGCCACCAAGCACCTTGTTGTTTTTCATGTGCCTTTGCATGCCATCCAGGAGAATCTGCTCCAAGATTTTGTCAGGCACAGAGGTGGGACTGACTAATCTGTAGTTCTCTGGGTCGTCCATTTTCCTCTTCTTGAAAATGGGGGTTATATTTCCCTTTTTCCAGTCATTGAGAGCTTCACATGACTGCCATGATTTTTCAAATATGATGGACAAAAATATTTTTGAAATATGATGAACTGCATGGGTACTACTCCTTTGCTCTTTTTTCATAGTTGCACATTCATATTTATGGGAAACAAGAACATATTACCAGCTCTCATCAGTAATAAACAGGTTATGGGAGAAAAGTAATCTGTGGGCCAGTAAGATGAAGTACCCAGCTGACACTGCCCCTTGTGCTTGAAGATAGCAATGTTATTGCTGAATAGGCCTGCTTGTTTGGAAGAGGCATTCAGCTATACACCAATATTAAAACTGATTAGAAATATGGAATTTCTGTCTGAAGGGCAGTTTTCAAATCTAAAATGTTTCATATTCCTGTGTTTTTAGGTAAAGGTGGTTGGTCGCTTGTTTTGTGGAATGAAATATTCTGAAATACTTCCATTGACTTTATTGAGCATATACTGGATCAGAAGTTCAGAATGAAAAGCTTGACCATCCTAAGCATTGATAAAATGGCTAACATAATCATGAAATGCCTTGTTTCATCAAATCAGGAAGTTCATCAAATATGGAAACCTCTATTCTGGCTTAAAAGTTGCCATCAATTGTAGCAACTGAGCTTCATGACTCCCGATTCCCTAGCCAGAGTGATTAATTTGTGCTGAATCTCTGAAGATATTAACTTTCCTGCTATCCATACTTACTGGTCTGCTCTCATTCTTTTCATGTTCCCATGGAGGCTTACCTGCATACATACTTCCACCTTTGTTTTCTGTCATTCTATCTATTGAAGATTTCCCTCGCCCATCTCTAAAAGTTGTTTCTTTCTTTTCCTTTTACCAATATGTCCTTGTTTCCTTTTAGCTTAATTCATGTATAAACTATTTTAGCATAACAACTTATGTTTGTATCGTATCCTTTATTCATAGCCCCTCTGAGGTTGAGATATGAATTCAGATTCATTCCTTGTGCAAAATGAGAATTGACTGAAACCTTCCTGTGATCTCTGCTGGATCAGTGACTAATGCAACCTTGCATGTATCCAGAGACACCGATCCTGTAGTGTTTTGTAGAAGCTGATTCTTTGTCAAAAATGTCATTTACAGGTTTTTCTAGTTATTTAACTTGAATTTTCTCTGTTACAGTCTAAGACCAGCAGTCCTTCCTTTGTTCATAGTGGATAACAATGTCCTCTGTCTGTTTCTGTAAACAGTTACTCAGGCTTCTTTCAGCTGTGTTTTCTTCAGGAATTTAACTAAACTTGTTTCTTTTCTCTGAAAAATCTCCAAAGGGTCTTATTTAAGTAGCAGTGGCCAGAATGAAGTTGAACGTGCTGTTCTGAGGATGAAATTAGTTCAGAAAAGGAATGGTTGATACATTTACATGTAACTTAAATTCACTTCTAGAACTTTGATTTATGCAACTTGCTCTGTTATGTATCTGTGAGAGGTTCAGGCTGACCTAACAGGTTGTTTAGTAAACCTTTCTTCAGTGCAAGACACTCCTCTCCAGTGCTGCGTCATGTTTCAGTGGCAAAGGAGTTCTCATCCTTGTCCACCATGTGAGTTCGTATTTAATATACCATTTGCTATAGTTTCTTGATCCTTCCCTCTTTCACCTGTTTCTACTCAGACAGATTATCTACCATCTTTAGTTTCCTTATTATGCTGCTTTGTCCTGTTTATACTGTGTTTTTTCTATGGATAGTAGATTTCATATTAATATTTACTAATTAGACTATGAAAGAATTCTTAGATTCATGAAACTCATACATTTTTATTATTATTCCAATATTTTTGCCAACAATCGGTTCTCTGTATGTTTGATACTTTCATTTTCCATTCCACCCTCCAAAATAATGATAAAAAACACAGGCAAGCACTGGGCCCAGGTGCCTTGTGAAGTTTACAATAAGATTAGACTCCTAATCCACACTGATTTCAACTGAAGGTAGGCTCCTAAACTGTAGATTTAGATTAGACATTAGGCAGCAATTCTTACTATGAGGTGGTGAGGCACTGGCATAGGTCGCCCAGAGAAGCTGTGGATGCCCCATTCCTGGCAGTGCTCAAGGCCAAATTAGATGGGGATGGGGCTTCGAGCAACCTGGTCTAGTGGAAGGTGTCCGTTCTGTGATTCTATGTGTATCCCACTAAGTGCCTATCTCTTTGTATTGTGCCCACAGATCATATAGGGCTTGGTCCCTAAGTGGACACTTTGAACTTGATTTTAAACTACCAGTAATTATTCAGAACATGGTCTTGTTTTTAAAAGTATTTCACCCTACATCCACATTCTCCTCCTTTTTCTCTAAATTCAGCAGCAGAAGGGTATTGAAATTTCATTATTTTGAGGTTAAATTTTTTCTTCCCTCTTTCCTTTCTTCACTAAACATATTGTAGGTGCTGCCAACAGAAGGCTAGAGGCTTCAGGTAGTTTAAGCGGCATACATAAGATGAACAGATTCCACTGAGTTTCAATCGGTACCAAGGATCTCTCTCTTTTAGTTTCCTTAGAAAATTCCAGTTAAATGTCATATTGCTCCAGCATGATTTGCCAAATGCAATTCCTTGAGGCCTATTCTTTAGGAAATATTTGATTGCTCACAAAGTGATGGCTCTAGTAATTACCTTGCTAACTTCACCTGCCTTCTTTCTCATCTCCTTGAAATGGACCTGTTCCTGTCATACTCGTTTTAACAAACATCTCATTGACTCCCTGGAAAGTTTGCTGTAATGCAAAAAGCCTACAAGATAAATCATGATTTAGCTTTATTTTTACCAGTTCTCTGGCACTTAATCTGTTGTCTTCTTACAGATACTATGAATGAGTCCAGCACTACTAACTGCTGCTTCTTAGGACAGACCTTTGCTTAAATATCACAGTGACAAGTAGATTTGAAAAAGCTTTGATTATAGCATTATGTTTTTATATGCTTCTCATCAATCTCCATCATGACTTCAGCTTCCCTGTAAACAATTAGTAGTTCAAGCCCTAAATCATCTTCTGGTATTATCCTTTCTGGTGAATCCTTAAGTAGTTAATGGGCAGTAAGATCTAAAATAAGATGATTGTTCAGTTGAAGCCAACAAATAACTCTCCCACCATAGCTGCTGTACTGGACATTCATTGACTCATTATTGGTAAAATCCCCAAGATTATAGAGGCAAGGACACTTTTTTTTTTTTTTTTTTTTTAAATAATATTGAATAATATATGTCTGGAGTAGAGCCTGTGGTAAGAGGGGAACAGAGGTGACTCATAAGCTACTTGTTTTCTCCTTTGCTCCTGCTAGCAATTCATTTATTGAAATGTGGACATATATATTGTTGGTCTGTGCACGTTCTGCGCTGGAGTTTAGCGTTCCTATACAGCAGGTAGACTTGTCCTCTGGGGGCACTGGAACAAGGACGATTTACTATCACAGAAACCCCCCAGTGAAATGGGTTGCTAAATAGCTGCTCTAATACTAGAGGTGAATAGCATGACAGTACTGATCAGAAGGATGAACGTAATGTCTTCCCACCAGTGGAGGTCAAAATGCATACACTGTTAGTCCAGAGTGTGGACATAACTGTAACAGGGGAGATTATATTACCAAATCAGTGCAAAACAAGGAATGTTTTTTTTGGAGTGGAGTGAATGGTGGGACTGGAAGGTAACTTTGAGGAATGACTGCTTGCCAGCAGTTAACTTAAGGTTTAGTGTTTGACAGCCCAGCTGAGAATTAAAAACAGGAGGCAAAGGAGAAAAGCAAAGAAAGACAAGGAGGGGAGCAAGATTCAGTGACAAAAAAAAAAAAAAAAAGCATGCACTCCCCCAATTTCCTGGTTCCACTAAAAACATGGATTGTTTCCTTCTGTCTCATACTGGTGACAGATTGTGCAAAATGTATGTGGAGAACTGGCTGGAACATAACTCACAGCCTGCCAAGGACCAAATGTGTAACAATTTCAAAATGACAGCAACACAGCCATTAAATATTTGATGAGGAAGTCTTTCAAGTCATGGATTTCAAATTCCCTTTTAAAGCAGGGGAAGTATTTTGTATTAATTTTAGTTATTGAGAAATGTAAACAAGGTGAGAATTTGCTTATCCGAAGAGTTGCAGGCTGCTACAGGTCAGAATTTAGAACTGAGCTCTCTCTTATGAAACACTTAATGCTTGTGATTAAACTGTCTGCAAATTGTGTTTTTTGCCAATAACTCAGTTGTGTAATGTCTTCATTTCAGTCTTCAAATTGGAGGGAAAGTGAGGTTCATCATAGAGTGTCTAGTGGCCTAATAAAATCTTTCCCTCTTTCCCATTTGTGGCATTTGATCTGCACTGCTGTATTACTGCTTACTTACCCAGCTTGTTCCTAAGATGGCATTCACATCAGGGTATAGCAAAAATATATCTTTTGAATACAGGAGGAATTGGAATGGGTTACGTTCTTCAAACTCCTGCTGTTTTCATTGGGCTTGGCTACCTAATTAAAGATCCAGTCAACTTCCCAGTGTTGAAATTCAGGATGAAATCTACCACATGCAAGGATGATGAGCCTATCCAGCAAGGAAAATTAAAGATGATAAAAGTCAAAGCTGCTGAAAGAAAGGCAAGGCCACCTGGCAAAGTTTATGAAAGGCACACTCTCACTTGCTATGTGTGAGCTGCATAGCTTTAAAAACTAATCAGCAGTGTACATTTCAGACTGGGAGAACCAGTTCTCATTATGCTTTTGTCAGCTTGGAGAATGAGAAAGATGCGGCGTAAGCACTGGTGTGGATGCTGGAACTCATGAATTCCAGTCCTGGTAATGACAAAAGATCACTGTGTGGGCAAGTCATTTAACCCCTCTGTGGTTCTCTTTTTTTCAGAAGTGAAATGAGAATAGTATTTCCCACTCAGAAATTCAGAGGAAGATTAATTAATGTTTGAAAAGCCAGTCTTGCAGTGGGAAGAGTTACATAAGAGCTAAGTGTTTATTAATGATCACCCTTTTATAGAAACTACTTCCTAGCACAGTGATATGGTAGATTAATAAAATGTGCTCTATCTGGAAAATAAGAGATATGGTGAATTCAGGAAGATTCAGTCTGTTGGAGAAACCATGAATTTCTGACTTAGCTTTTATTTTAGCAGTCTCAACTGAAGCCAATGGTTCTTTTGCTCAACTAATATCATGATACCGTTTTCCCCCTGCAGAAGTCTAATTTGCTTGGGGAATAGGAAACCTCTGCAGTTTCAACTCATAGTATCACTTCAGACTTTTTTGGTGACAGAACATGAATTTGAAAGGCATAGAAGTCTAGACACCAAGAAAAAAAATGCTACTGGAAGCTGCAGGTCTTTGGTCCTACAAAGGATCTTTGGGGCCTGTGTAAACGCCTTTGCCTGCACTCTGGTTATAAGGTCCTCCAAGGTTTCCTTTTAGCTAGGCATGTCTCAGCTTATCGCCAGCCTCAAAGGCCATCTGAAAGTTTTGGCATTGGGAAGGGCTCAGCTGCAGAATTACTACTGCCTCAGCTTATATTGACACTTGCTTCTTTATTAGTGGTGAACTGATATTTTTTGCTGCAGAAGGGCAAGTCTACAGATCCATCTTATGCCATCCTGAACTTTGCAGTTAAAATCCCTGCAGGATCCTGTAGGGAAATGAGGCAAGGCCACTGCCTTGCGACTTCATGCAGGGAATGCAACCTTTCTTCTGTGCACTGAGGGAGAAAGATCCTTGGAAGCTACATTCAAGGACATGGTGCTCTTGTATGGTAACAAGAGTAGAGTTAGAACCTTGGGTGTGTTTTCAGGTAGACCTTAGTGAAATGAAGTCTGGTAGAATTTCTAGAAATATTTTTATTTTGAAATTTTAAATGCCCTCTAATAGCTAAATGGGACTGGGGTTTAGACCGTATCCGGTTTTACATCTAGGTTAGCACTGACACAAGATTAAGCTATATAAGAGCAAAACAGAGTTGGAATGCAAATCTGTCTCTCCGTTCTAAGAAATGCTGTAATATTTGGGTAATTAGAGGAGTTATCTTTCTGAAATAATTTAAAGAGTGAGTATTTTGTTGGTCTCTCCAGGTTGATGGTTACTTTTGTGTTACAGTTTTTTTGCTGTTCAAAAAGTGGAGACAAAGTCATACAGAAGTGTGGATATCTTGTTGTTTGATTCTGCCAGCATCTGTTCCACTGCTTGTCCTTTGCTCTGTAGAGCTGCAGAGGAGGAGAGGGAGTAGTTTCCATCTCCAGAGCGCATTAGAAGAATACATGGTTGGTACTAGGAGAAGAGAGACTGAACTGATGCTCTCTGGAGAGCATGCATGTAGCAGCAGTCTAGTTGTTCAAAATGTCTGTCAGAAGAGTTAGGTTTAGATATGAAACAAAGACAGATGCTTCAAAGAATGGATGTGCATATATATCTGGGCATTTTATTTCTCCCCCTCCTCCCTCCTGCATGAGTTCTCATTTCTAAATCAAGAGCATTCAAAGTCTTTAAAAATCTGTCACTAAGGACACATTACATTTGGAAAAAACTTTAGTCCTGTTATGATGACTCTGTGATCATCACCTTGCAGAACAGAGAAAACTGGATAAAAGGACCTAATATTCCAGATCACTCACCTTATTCATATCATGAGGTTCTTTTACACGTTTCTAATAAGGCAAAATATTTTCCTTGAGGGAGTCTGCAAATCAGAGATCTCTGCAAGAGATGCAGAATGGATTAGGTTATCATGCTAGGCTTTGTTTTACAATTTTCTGTCATCTGTTCCGGAATGTGGACCATCAATTGGCTTTTTTTGTGAGTAGTACCATTAAAGTATAATAATGAAAATTTTACTTATATGTAAATGAATAATTTGGGAGTGGGTCTTTTTTGTTTGTTTTGTCTGATTCATGGAGTCTTATGACATTCCCAGGCTTAGGTGTCTGGGGAATAGGAATTAAGTATCTATATACATTTCAGGATACATTTTCAGTCTCAGGGCTGAATGAAGTTTTTAAGAGTGAATGCTGACTTTCCCCTTGGAGAATTTTTCAAGGGGTCTAAAATCAAGACAGAGAACTAGACACTGCTGGGTTCCATTCTCTCTTCTTGCACCACTTCCTTTGCCTTTCTAAGCAAGATATGCAGGATAAACTACTAGGCATGACATTTATTCCTGTGTGAAATCCTTAAGGTTAATGAAGCTAATGAAGTGCCTGGAAATGTGGCTGGGAGTAAAAATGTACAAGAAGAGCACTAAGCTTTTTTGCCTTTGTTTCCTAATCTCTGAAAATGGTAGTAATTGCATTTGGTAGACAAAATAGCTGTATAAAAGAAAATGGACATTCAGAGACTGCTTTAAAGATGAAAAAAGATAACTTTTAGAGACAATAACACGAACTAAAACCTTTATAGAAGCTGAATTTGTATGTAAGGAATCTTATGATGAAGCCCACCCTTGTGGTGAGCTCCCTGTGAAAACATAGACCTTTCAACATCCTTAATTGTTTGATCTTGTTCTCTGTATCAATTGACTTTGTCCTAGAATAAAAAAAAGTTCAGAAGGATCATCCTCTGTCACATGTATTATTTATTGGGATTCTGAATATGAAGTTTACCTGGGCAAATAAGTGTCACTGATATGTGTTCTTTTAGCAAGAAACTGTGGATGATTTCCATGTCCTCGTCTTGACTAGGAACCTGCGAATAAAGCTGTTACCCTTTAACACAAAGTCTTCTCTTAAAAACAAACAAAAAAAAAGTTTCCTCTTCTCAGAGATCAGTAATGAAGAAAATAATGTCCTTTCTTCTCAGTTCAGTTCTCATTGCTGTGGGTTGTGCAGCACCAACATCAGAACTGGCATTTCATTTAATTTTATGTGTAATCTTCTTAGTAATCTTAGCAGAGAGGATTAGGGCTGTATGAGCTGCAGAGACTCAATGTGCATTTGCCCAGGCTGTAGGAAGGACTGCTGGCAGCACCACGGGAAAAAAATCTTGTCCAGGGACCTGCAGCTTCAGGGCTGCCCTTCTGTCAACTTTCAATCTCTTGGTTGGAAGAGTTTTGGGCAGGCAGTGGAGTCTGCAGTGCTGCTTGTGGTGGGGAGAATGGAGCATTATTTGAGAGGTTGCTGCCCTTGTTGCAGATTACACTGATGTTTCTGTTCTCTCTTCCCCTCCCTTGTATCTTCTTTCCTTCCAGTCTGTGGCAAGCGTTACAAGAACAGGCCTGGGCTGAGCTACCACTATGCTCACACCCATCTTGCCAGTGAAGAGGGTGATGAAGCCCGCGAGCAGGAGACCCGCTCTTCCCCTGTCCACAGAAATGAAAACCATAAGCGTGAGTAGTTTTTTCCCTTTGCCTTTGAGATCCTTTTCAGGGATGTTGCCTCCACTTTGTCTTTCCCTTGTGGATGCTGGCATGATTGCCTGGCTCCATTGTGAGTGATTGGGACCTGGATGCTTGGAGCTAATCAGCCACAGCTCACACGGGTGCTGGCTGAGCTAGTCAGAAATTCATTTCAAACCCAGCATTATCTCTGCAGCAAGTCACTTTTCCATTACTGATCCTGAGAGGAGGAGGTGGCAAGGAGAGGGGGGGAAAAGAAGAAATACCCAACCTGCCCATCCTCAAGCAGTCTCTCAGTGGCTGTTAGCAGGGATGTCAAGGAAATACACGTCCAGTAGTTTGAGGGGGCTGCCTTTGTTTTGCTTTTGAATAAAAGACATTTATGCATGTCTTAATATTTCAGGTATGAAATTCATAGCACCTGTCCCCCTCATCCTTGCATCTCCTCCCCAGACAGCTTACCCTCAATTTTACCAAAAGCCACTTCTTAGTTAAAGTTTGGGAAAATCTATGAAAAGCATCAGTACTGATCTGCAAACAGGAGAGCTGGAACACAGAAGAGTTATGTGCCTCGATTCCCCACACTGGAACAGGGATGACAGAAATCTTAGTAGCGTGGATGGCTCTACTTGACTCTCCTTCCTCTGATTCTTTTGTGCAGAACTGCGAGTCAAAGAGACTTTGTTTTATTGCTGATTGTTTTGATTGCAAGTCTCTGAGCTGCTATTTCTCAGTTTTTCAGTGTGCAATACTATGTGGTGTTTGCTTTCACCTTGGGGTTTGTGTTGATAGCTTTGTTCACTTTCAGAAAGTTCTTTCAGATCAATGTAATGAACAATGTGGACAAAGCGATGAAAATGCTTATGGAGAAAAATATCCAGGCAAACACTTTCTAATACATTAAGAACTGGAAGAAATATGGAAGTAGAAAAACGTTTTCTTTCTAAGCAGGATAATTGATACTTATCCCCAGGGAGGTGTGCGAGGGGGTTTCATTCCTCCAAAGCATCTGCTACTAGCCACTGTCTGAGCTTGAAGGGCCGTTTAGTATGATCCCATTTGGCAGTCCCTATGTTTCTGTCACTTTTATGCTCTACCTTTTAGTTATTAACATGTTTTGTAGATTCACAGCAAAAGTAGTTTTGACTCCTCCAGCTGTTGATAAACTTGAGCTGTCAATGCACTAAGAGTGACTGCTTGAGTAGGCTGGAGAATGTCAGTGTTAAGCCAATGGCTTTTGTTTACTTAGCATTTAGATCATCTCTGTTGTTGTTTTTTTTTTCCTGTGCTTGTACTAGTCAGTAATAGTTGCATATCTGAGAGGCATATTGCAAATCTATTTTGAATTAATATTGATAATGGCCTGGTACAGGTGCCCAAACAAAGAAGGGTAGTGTCCCCTGCCTTTCAGCTTGTTACAGAGGCCAAAGACAGTTTCAGTCCTTAGGTTTCTGGTGCTTAGGAAATGATACAAGTTAGAAAGAAGAGGAGCTAGAAAAGCTGTGGTAAGGTTAGGAGCAGCCAGACTTAGCCTATGGAAAGAAAGGCGCATTCTACTCTATGGGAAAAGTGGGAGCTGCTCAGGCTTACGTTCCCCCAGAGTTCCTGTGTGATGCTTGTGGCAGAGGGAAGCTGCTGATGCACAGATCCCCAAACAGGCAGAAGTTTAAAGCCAGTGGGGTAAACTGCTCTGAGACCCAGATTCCTGAGCAGAAAGAATCTGCTTAACAACCAGCCACGAGCCAGTGAGGTATGGGCAACAGCCATGTGAAGATGAAGATCACCCCTGGGGAAAGTCCCAGCCACCAGAAGGTAACTCTCCCAGATGGCTTAGCTGCTGCAGTGGCTGTTTGTTCCTGTTTGCCTGTTTGTTTGTTTACAGCCTTGAGCTCAGATCTTGCATCTTTGCTCTTTCACTTGGCGATATTTAATTTATGCTGCCATTTATCTTCCATGTGAATGCTAATTGTCCACATTGCTAATGTGCAGTCATTAAATGGTCCCTTTGTACAGGGGATGGTGGGGAGCCAGGGCATCAGATCCTTCCTCTCCCCTAAGAACTGCTAGGCATGTGTTATGAATTAGATTTGACAGGTCTGCAGCATTGCAGGGCTTGGGCTTCAAGAATCCTCTCTGCATGGGCTTGGGGGGCAGGAGGGAGGGATGAATGGAGGGAGGGAGGGAGGAAGGGAAGGCAGGGGGGATGTTAATCCAAACAGCTAATCCTCAACCTATTGAACAGGAGGAACAGAGATACGGTATAGAGCAGGGTCTGGTTATTTGCTTAGCAGTGTGTCAGAGAGATATGAGCAGCCTGATTTAGAAAAGGCAAGGAAAATTCAAACCAGCCATTTGGAATTTGCTGTGCTGTGGGAGGTGAGCACTGGGTCAGCAAAGTTCAGGCGGGTGGCTGCAGTATGAACTTCCTTCCATTGTACCCGTGTCTGCAGCCTCCACTCCTCACAGTAGTTGTGGCAACAGCAGCCGTGCTGATGCAGGAGGGAGCTTTCTGGAGCACCGCTTCTGCTGGATTCAGCTATTGATGCCCTGGCTGGTGCCAGCTCAACAGCTGATGTCTTCTTATCTTTCTACACACCCAGTCCCCTTTATCTTTACTCCTCTCATGCACAGAACAATTTGGGTAGTTCAGTAAATTATCCAGGGACTGGAAAATTGCTGCAGATAGGAGGAACCTACCTGAAACCAAGAACCACTGAACAGATGTGTATCAAAGAACAGGGACTGGCCCAAGCCCCAAGCCTCGCCTTCTTGGCACATGTCACTGTCCTTGACTGTCATAGAAGGTTTGTTTATTTACATCTCTCCTTCTGTCCTTCTTCCTCATCTGTAGCTTACCTTTTGCAATGTGGAAGATAGTTCAACAGTCTTCCTTGGCCTTTGTCTTTCCTACAGCATCTTAGCCTGTGCTTTGTTCGAGCTTTAGTTGCTTTGTTTGTATGTCTTATCTAGCCCTTTGACACAGATAAATAGACCTTCCTCAGTGCCTAGTCTTGCCTCTGCCTACACATGCATTTATTTTTTACCTACTCTGATTTTTCTTACGGGAGTATGGAACTGTGAAAAGGGTGTTATAGAAAACCCTTACAAAAGTCAATTTCCCCAGCTCCACTGATAAAAAGAAATGATCCCCCCCCCCCCCCCGTTTTTTTTCTGCTTGCTTTTCCTCCACATGTTGGCACTGAGAGCATGAGATTTGTGAGCCCAGAGTGCATCCAAGCCTGCCACAAAACACCTGCTGTTTTATTCCATCTCACTCCATGGGTACTGGCCAGCTATGGGGGCAGCTGGTGCTCACAAATTTTGAGACACTTCTGATAAAGGAATTACATTAGACTTCCATCTATTGAATGTGTGTGTGAATGAGTGTACTGGTATAAATGCTCTTCCTTAATTCCTGGGAGAATAGGATAGTGTGTCTACATGGAGAAAAACTTCCTCTCCTTTAAAGGAGAATACTTTTCAGTGGCTTTTTGATGTTTGAAACACTGGTTACAGGCAGCTGTGTAGTAAACAGCAACTGAACGAATCTTATGCCCACAAGCACTTTGGCCAAAGACAATCCTAAATAAAGGACACTGAGGGCTGTCACTGGCCAAGCTACTGTGTGCAGGTTGGTCCATGCAGTTAATGAGAATGCAGTCCTGTGCCCTCCTGTAACTCTGCTAGCTTACACATCTGACCTGCAAACCCCCGTGTATGTTATTTCATGGCATCAGCCAGTTGTGCCCAGTTCCATCACAGGTTTTATTATGTGGATAAATCTCTAGTGGAGAGACCAGCCAAAGTTGTTTGTGTACTCTAAGCATAATTGGATACCCAGTCTCCAGAGATAAAAAATTAATGTGCTAACCTTAGTGTGCCTCCAAGCTGTCCTCCAGCTCCCCCACGCAGTCATCTCTGAAACATTTTTATTTCCATCCAGGCAGGGGGCTGCCCATGAATAAATGACAAGAGTCAGCCCCTCAGTTGGAGACGAGCTGTTTGTTCCTCTCCACAAGCAGCATCAATTTGAAAAGCTGCATCAGGCCTACTTTTTCTGTGCCTAGTGCTGATGCTCGCTGGGGCCATGATGGGAGCTACTTCTGAATGCAAGGATGCATCAGTGCCCACCTTGCGACAAGATACCCTGCAGCAGGTGTCTTTTCAGTGAAAATATGTACATTACCTTGGGTTGACTTCTCATTAGTTTAATCTGGCTGTGTTTTTCTGTTTTCCAGAGTTTGTTTTCGTAAAGAAAAAGAGAATACTAAAAGAAATAGTACCAAATGCAGAGCTTGGAGCTGTGTAATGATTTCCACTCAAACCCTGTCTGCAGCTGTGAATTCTCAGACTTTTGTGCCTGTGTTTTGGGGTGCTGAGTCAAAAATAGATCAGTTTGAAAAGCTGCATCGGGGTATTTTTTGAATAGTGGAAAATCACAAGCTCATTTCCTACGTACAGGAACCCCCAGGGGACTTTTTATTGTTTTTGTTTAGAGTTGCGGGGGTTTCTTTTTGGTAGTTTGGGGGTTTTGTTTTTACATACTGCCTGGCCAGGACCTGAAATGTTGTTGTCAATATGCAGCTACATTGAAGAGAAGCACCTAATGCTTCTCAGTGGTTTATGGTAAAACATTTCCAATTTAACTAATCGGTTTTTGAAAACCCTGTGTTGCTTCAAGAACATGTCAGCCATTGACATTATAGTGAGATATTGGGACATTATAGTGTCATTTATGTATTTATATTTATTTTTCCTTTCTTGCTATCTCCTTGCTTTTCTCCCCTGTGTAGAATTTGAAGGAAGTAAACCCCAAAGTTTTGACTGAATTTAAACTTAGATGCTTGCCTTCTCATACTCCTCCAGTGAGTAATTTCCAGACTCAAAGTCTACATACTGCAGAGACCCATTTCATGACACTGGCTGTTCTTACCTGAACCCTAAGGGATGTTGCCAGATGAGGCTGTATATTGGGCACTATAATCACTCCATGAGTTCCCAGAGCTGATGGGAATGATGCTTTTCAGTGGCTGATGCTTTTCAGTGGCCAGATGCCAAGTCCCAGGACAGGTACCCCTCAAAATCAGGAAAAGTATATGTTAACATGTCAGACTCTTTGTTTGCCTTTCTATTTTTTACTGTCTTTTTTTATTGTCATGAGGCACTAGACAGTCACAATGATTTACTGTGGGATTTTGGCTCATGCTTTACATGTTCCTGCAGAAGACTCTATAAGATCAGCCCACGGACATTTCTACGAAGTGCTATCTTATGATGCAGGAATGCTGGCTCTCCAAATCTACGATATCTGATCAGTTGATGCTGTGTTTTCCTAGCTGTACCTTCCACTGCCCACCTCCCAGCTCATTCATTAGCTGTTAAACCCAAGGGCCGTATTGATTCCTGTAAAAGACATGATCAAATGTTCTTCCTTTCCCCACATTCAAAGGCTTCCTCTGACTTGTACAAATGTACCTCCTTTTCATAGCACTTCCTGTAGCTTGTAGTGCTCCTTGGCCATGCCTGAGCAGAGCCTGTAAGAAAGGCAGACTTGTCAGACCTGCTAAAAGCTGCACAGGCAACAACTCCTTCTATCCCCACAGCACCAACTAACTCAGAGAGGAGATAAAATTCAGTTACTAGGGAGAACTGGCAATACTTTGAGTGGGTGGTTTTCAGCACCTTTTGGTAGCATAGCCTGCTTCTCTGGCTGCCAGCAAAGGGCATGGCCATGCTGTGAGGGGGAGTGCAGCATGGAGAGTCTGAGCTAGCAATGGCCCATGGGGCTGCACTGTCTGATTAGCTTGGCTTGGGAACAGAACAGCAGCCATTTCCCAGTGCTACACCCAAGTTAACAGCTTATTTAGTTGAAAACTGTGCCACAGCCACACAAATGCGTTGCTACCAACCTAAGCTGTGCTTAGAGCCTGACAGAGGGTTTCTGTATCAAGTGCCTCAACACTTCCCAGTTTGGGGCTAGCCAAGGTGCTTATCTCTGGCGTTAAGGACTGAGTAAACATGCCCAGAGAGACCAGCCATTTCCTCTCATTCAGTTTGATTTACATTTCTTCTTGGAAAACTGCAATGAAAAAACCCTGCACTCAATTCATGGCGAGGGGGCTGCAGAAATGACTGTGCACATCTTTGCCTGGCTGCACACACACAAAACACCAAGAACCTTGAATGCATTTCAGCTATACCAGGCCTGTTCCTCACCAGGAGTTACAGATATGATGTTCCTTTATTGTTCCTTTCCAGGACAGGGTCTAGCCTGAGCAGATGCCTCTCCACAACCCGCCTCTCTGACCCTCACCACCGCTCATTATACCCAGGCAATGACTGGGGCCCAGCCAGGCATCTCCCTCCTCTTCCTTCAGGAAAAGCCATAGTCCTAGTGCCGCTTTTCTCTTCTCCACAAAGCCATTTTTGCATTTAATTCTCACGTTATAATGTCTTGCACAAGCCTGCTATCCTCTGCTGATGCATTCTGAGCAGCAAATGAAGGGGCTTATTCCTTACACTTGAGAGATGAAGCACTAACAGGTGGCAAGGCCGGAGGCAGCCCTGGCCAGGCACTGTGGTCACCATGGAGACAGGCCAGGCCTGCCATGGATGAGCGCTGGCGGGGGGATAAGTGAACGCACATGGGAGAACTTTGGCTGTAGGTTGGGATTATATGTCATCAAGTCCTCCAAGGGGCTTGACGATCCACGATGGGCTCTGGATCTTGGCTGGTGTTTTGCTGCACAGGCCTCCAAATATTGGGCTTGCACTTCAACAGTGAGAAAAAGGGAGGAGTCAGGAAGGAAAACCTGCCCCACGTAACACAAAGAGTCTTGTAGTTTAAAAAAAAAAATCCACCCAAACCAAAAAACTCAACAAAAACCAAATCCAACCCTTTTCCTACATTGCAAAGTGCATTGACTTGATTCAGACCTACACGCAGGTTACTGTGGTCTCTATTGTGCTCTGCAAATTTTTGTTGCAAATGGAGTAAATGGCCTGATTCAAAGCCTTTTGAATTGAATTGAAAACCTTCTGTGGATTTTTTTGGTTTTGGACCAAGCTCAGAAGAAACAGGTAGGAGCTGGACAAAATGTGCTCAGAAAAATCCCTTTGGGAGTGCATACATGTCCAACTGTAACCGATTTACTGTAATCATTTAAAGAAAAGATGCACCACCCACAATCCAACCACAAGGCATGGACTCTAATCCTCATTCTCTACTGCCTTTCTAGTAGTGTGGATATGACCAACATAGGGATAAAATGCTACCAAACCCAAATGCACAGCTTAAAATATGATTAAATATTATGCTGTATTACCTAGAGGATGAAGAAATGTATGTGACTGTGATTCGGTACCAAAGAATAGGGAAATCAGTTTTTCTTTTAAGCACTGATTCCAGCTCCAGGTTTTTAAATTATTATATTTATATTTTAAATCATAATCCAAATCATCAAAATAACTTCACTTAGAAATCCGAAAATTGAGCAACTACAAGGTTCTATTTATTTGAGGTTTTGCTTGTATGTATTTAAGGAAAACTATTTAAAATATCTGGATTTTGAATTTTCTGATTAAAATCAAGGACAAGAATTGCTTCTTCTGAACTTGCCTTTCATTCAAGGTACTCTCTGCAGCTACGAAAGCTAGAAAACTGAGATTCTTATTGAGTCATGTGGCTTTAGGAAATGATGTTCAACATCTTTGTTGGTGACATGGACATGGAGGGATTGAGTGCACCCTCAGCAAGTTTGATGATGACACCAAGCTGTGTGGTTCGGTTGATACGCTGGAGGGAAGGGATGCCATCCAGAGGGACCTTGACACGCTTGTGAGGTGGGCTGATGCCAGCCTGATGAAGTTTAACCATGCCAAGTGCAAGGTCCTACACCTGGGTTGGAGCAATCCCAGGCACAGCTACAGGTTGGGCAGAGAAGAGATTCAGAGCAGCCCTGCGGAGAAGGACTTGGGGGTGCTGGTCGATGAGAAAACGAACATGAGCCAGCTTCAGTGTGCGCTTGCAGCCCAGAAAGCCAACCATATCCTGGGCTGCATCAAAAGGAGTGTGACCAGCAGGTCGAAGGAGGTGATCCTGCCCCTCTACTCTGCTCTCGTGAGACCTCACCTGGAGTATTGTGTGCAGTTCTGGTGTCCTCAACATAAAAACAACATTTTAGTGTGAGGTGTCCCTGCTCATGGCAAGGGGGTTGGAACTATTCTATGTAGAAAAAAAGTCCTCATGTCTTGATGTTATTTCTCTAGAAGCAGCTTTCTTTTCTTATTAAACTGAAACCATGAGGAAAAGAACTTCCAGATTTTTTATAAAATCATAGAATGATAGAATAGTTAGGGTTGGAAAGGACCTTAAGATCATCTAGTTCCAACCTCCCTGCCATGGGCAAGGACACCTCACATATTTTTTAATTACTTGGGGACGGGAGAAGGGAAACTAGAACTCTCTTTAGAGCCCCTGCCTTCAAAATCAAGAAGGCATAGAAGTTATTTTAAACCTATAAACTCAGTCAGTTACAGTTTGTTACATAACAAAGTTACTGTGTGATATACTACAGAATTTATTTAATATGAAGTACTTACTTTTCAAGAAGACTCTTGTGAATGATGGCACTATATTTTAACTAGGGCTTTATTCTGCTTAGCTTGTTACAGTTTGAAATTAACTTGATTAGGCTAAGAAGAAAAAAAATGTCTGAATAAGCATATATCTAAGTTATTTGGAAATACTGACTTCATTTTCAGTCTGCATCCTGTCTTCACATTAATCAGCTTTCTGGTGCAGAGAAACTAGCAATTGAACTGTGCAGATCTGTGGCTCTTCTTAATCTATTTTCAAAAGTATTCTATAAAACTGTACACTCTATTTATTTTGGAGCAAGTGTACAGGAACACAGGGCCTTTAAAACTAGGAAGCAAGACTGAGTTGACAAGGCAAGAGGGACTGATTTAAATCCACCCCCTATGAGCACACCTCAGCTCAGGTGGCACTCCTCAAAGCTTTTCATCTGTTGTTGTAGTTTGTAATGTACAAGAAAATCAGAGGAGTTTTGAGTAAGTTCGGATGAGACCATGGCTGGTTTTCAAGGCTTTGCTTTAGAACAGTTTCTGATTCTGGGTGAACTTTTTTTAGACAAAATCCTTGATTATAGTCACACGATCCCAACGATTGAGCTCACTACTACTGAGTTACTTCTCATTAGCTGAGCTATTGTCTGACTTAAGATAGTGCCTTCTACTTTGTGATTAACATGTGCAAAATTGTATACCTGGTTAATTAGTATATGTATATTATAAGCAGCAACACATTAGTCCCTCGTAATTTAATTGCTTTCACTTCTGCATTCCCATGCTTACTTTGGTAAATAATTTTATTGATTAAGGGGTGGGATTAGGGTTGGGCTTTTGTTACACAATATCCTTCTCATGAATATTGCACATCATATTTTGCTATCATTTCTTTGTTCCTGAATTCCCTCATTATTTCTGGACTACAGTAAAATAGAACTAAAAACTCCAAGGACATACATAAAAAAAATAAAATAAAAAATCCTTTGAAAGTAAGAACTCTGCTTACTATCATTTGAAAATCTCTTTATTCTCAAACCTTCTGTGATTTAGCCTGGGGCTTAATTCACTGTACAGTAGTGATCAAGAAAATAAGCTTGAGTCAGGTTTGATTCTAGTTTTTACACCTGTTAGAACAAAAAAATCATTGACGAGAATAACATTGCCTGGCTGATTTGGCTCTAGAGATATATCATTTAAGACATCTTTGATGTAACTTCAGGAACTTCTCATCTGTGTATGACTTTTCAGGCCTAATATCTCTATTACTCTCAACTGAGCTAGGTACATATTAAAAATTAAATTAATTTGGAAGCAAAATAAAAAGAAGAGGAAGAGAGAAGAGAAAGGAGGTGATCAAACCCCATGCTTTTTCCCTTGCCAGTAGTCTAGGAGAATCTCTTTGGCTTTATTGCAGTCAGTAAATACCCTGCATCTGTCTCAGACACCACAGACCAGTTGATCAAGTATACGTATTTTCACAGGGTCCTCCATCCCATTTCCAGTTTGACAGTCAGTGGATCTTACTTAAGTGTCATAAGCTGCAGTGGAAAAAATTAAGTCAGTATATGAAGAGTATTAAATCAATGATACTCTTCTGAGTGGTTGTAGAAGTGGAGTTCTTTCTTAAGGCTGTTGTCTGGCACCTTGAATGCTTGTTTTGATTTGTGGCCTCACCACAGAATTGTTGTGAGCCAGTTCATCACTCTACCATCAAATCTTTTCACTGTAAAATGCAATGTGGCCTCCTCACCACGAGACTTAACCAGGGCCCAGCAACACTTCAGTTAGAGTCAATGGCACAAGAGGCTTCTGACCTCACTAAAGGCTAATATTAGGATCTTGCTATCTGTAAGGCTCTTTAAGAAACTCAGATGTAGGTGAAGTATAATAAGGGACAAAAAAAATTAAAAATGACTGAACATTGAGCTTGCTGAGTTTGCACTGCACATGGTCTGTCTGTAGATGCAGCACAATATAAAGAAGTAATTACTTAACTTTTTCAGAATGGGGCCGTAGTGGGAAAATAAATGCTAGGGAGTTCTGCTTTTTATACACAAAATATATACAAGTAGCAACTTTATGATCATTTTGTTACAGCTCTTAAAATGAGCCAGCGTGCTAGTCTTCCACCTGGTTCCTGTTCTTTTTTTGCTTATCTTGCATGCAAGTATTAAATGCCTCACAGTGAAGAGGCAAAATGCTAACCTAACACTGGAAGTTTCTCTCTAGTTTTGGGAAAATGGGCTATCTGCTAACCAGGGCTATTTCACAGCAAACTCCATTGTTCAGTAGATACTATCAGGGACTTGGCGACCATGCAGGAAGATACTGATGTATTTGCAGCCTTATGGGTTTTCATTTTTTTCTTAATGTTACTTTACTGCAATCTTTCAGTTCCCAATCTCCAAAAATTTCAGCTAATCAACAACTGGAAGTAAATGAATAGCTAGATGCACCCAAACCAAAAAAGCAGATTGAACTCAAAGGAAATTTTAATTTTAAGTGTATGTCTTGGACTGCTACCAGAAGCCCTTTAGAATGTCATTGTTCTTTGGGGGAAATTTGGTTGTGGACAAAAAGACCATTAATAAAGGCTGTCAAAACATCTGTTAAAAATCTGCAAGTTACAAAATATGCATTAAAAAGATAATTAAATATAGATGGTGCTGTTTAATGGTCTTCATTTTCTAGTTTGTAGACATCTTCATGGGGTAGTCTTAGGTCAGGTATACCACTGGCATTTTTAAGTTAAAAAAGGATAAACAAAGATGAAGACCAGCTATTCCCTCTCCCTTCTGCCTTTCCCAGTTCATACTAAGAGTGTACAGGAACAAGAAGTTTACCCTCTCTGGAGAGCAGAGGAGGAAAATGGTAGTTGTGAGTGAGGGAAAAAGAGCACATTGCTCTTCTGCTCAACTAAGAGGAATGCAGAAGACCTCTGCCCTTCTCTTCTTTCCGGGGGAACTGCCTCCTCCTCTGCTTAAGGCCCAGTGTGTGTCTTGTGTGTGTCTGCTTTCCAACTGTTCCTATCTGGAAAATAAGAATGTAATTTCCCTCCTTTTTGTCTTGGCTTAAAATAGTTTGTATCTCTACCAGCTGGGACATCTGTTCCAGGATGAGTACACCTGCGCTGGGTGCTCAGGTAGACCTGCTTACCTCCCCACTCCTCCTGGGGACATGCATTTAGCTTAAACTTAGGGTGAACCACTTACAAATGGCTTTGCCTGTGAATATTCATGGCCATTTGTATCAACTTCTTGACTAAGGGCACCCTGCCCCTTGACATGTAATCCCCCAAAAAGCTACTTGAAAGAAAACCACTTAAGGTACCTATCCCTTCCATGTCCCTGCTGCTGGCTTTTGAGTTTTGGGGAATGTATTTTTCCTTACTGAACTTGTGTTTTGTGGTTTTACAACTGTGACTGCTATCTGGAAAAACAGGCTTGGCTTACTGACAGTGTAGGCCAGATTCTGCATTAGGGATTGTTTCTATTTTGGTCCGTGTTACCAAGTCCCTGAACTGTACAAGGATATCTGGCAGCAGCACCTTGTGAGGGACCAGCCTGGCTGGCTTTATAAAGGAAATGGTGAAGTGCATTTCAGGCAAAATAGATACAATGCAGGGTGTACTTAAAATGGAGTGATTTATACAGTTCACTTTTTGTTCTGATTGACAGTATGTTGGGAAGACTATAGCCTGAGGACTCAGAGCTATCATGTAAGGAGAAGGGGCAAATGTCCACACTGAATGCTCTTTAAGTAAATCTGATTTCTAACCCAACTGCAGCCCAGAAAGGACCAGACGGGGTCATCATTCCCAATAACTACTGTGACTTCTGCCTTGGAGGCTCCAATATGAACAAAAAGACTGGTCGGCCAGAGGAACTTGTATCATGCTCAGACTGTGGGCGCTCTGGTAGGTGGCTCCTTCTTGCATCTTTCTTGTACAAAGGCATTTGTGTGATTTGTTTTTTGCTCCTTCTGAAATTTTGAAGATAGGCAGCACATACGGGAGGGGATAGAAGATGAAGTCATACCTCTTGTGTGTGTTTGTGGGAAAGGGTGACTGGGAAATTTTCTATCATAAAACCCATTGTTGGATTCATATTTTTAAGCTAATGGGGTCTTGCAAGATAATGAAGGTTTAATATATTTATTGGCTTCTGTGAACATTGGTACATGTACTAGTTGTTCTTCAAATGGAAGGAGAAAATCCTATGACAATGTTAAAAAATGGTCTCTGTCTTCAAATGGTGCAATTACAACTATAAATTACTTACAAGATTTATTAAAGTTGCATGACAAGCATTTCCATTGATTGCACATTTCATGCATTTCTTCATCCAAAAAAAAAAAAAGGAGGAAATTACAGGGTAGGGATGGGGGTAGCTGTCAAGGATTATCCTCTTACAAGATGACTATCATTAATTTTGTTTAAAGAGGTTTTTTATTTCTCCATTTTCTTCTCTTCCCTCTATTTAAATGTAGGCAAGTGTGCCTTTCCCATTCTCAGTTGTCTCTATTTCTGGACTGTTGTTTTCTTCCTTCCTTTTTTTTTTTCTTTACCTTTTTCCTTGTTTCCTTTTTTCTTTTTCTTTTTTTTGGCTTTGTTTTGTTTTCTTAAATTTTATCCCAGCTGAGCAGTTATTTATACCTTACATGGAAGCTGGTGGTGGGAATGAGAGACCTTTAACAACTGCATGTTCCAGTTTTGATCTAAGTTTCCAGTTGTGATATTTCTAGGCAATGGTGATATGAGTGGTGGTAAGACCATCAGATGGAAATCTGAAAACCAGAGAGACCTTGACATTCAGTACTGCTGCTGCTCCTTCTGTACTGTAGTCACTGAAATATGTCTGTTGCTTGATCGCTGAAATGCAATGTGGAGTGTTCTTGTGCCAAGGGAATGGCCTTCTTATGCTCCTGCTGAAATTCATAGTAAGCCTCTTACCACATTCAGTGGGAGCAGGGCAAGACTCTCACTGACAAATTGCCTTCTGCAGTTGTTGTGACCTCTGAAGATACTCTGATACGATACTGACTTGCCACCAGAGGACTGATGGCAACCCCTTTGGTATTCTTCAGGGGGGTCCTTATTAATGCTGTGCAGTCAGGGACATGAACCTTTTAGTATATATGTGTTTGCTTCTTAATAACTGAAGGGGGATACGCACGGGGTCTGTGGTGCCATCTTGGGAGGTCATTGCCCTTCCCCTTGATTGATATAGTTCAATATAACTCATTTCAGCATTGTCCTGATACGGCACTATAAGATGGATCCATTTTACTTTTTTTTTTCTGCTGTTTAAACATTGCCATGGTGATTATATCCAAATGAAACACAATTAATTTCCTTGATTCCTTAGTGTGATAGAACAAGAAGCATGTAACCTAAATTGTGCAAAACCAGTTCCATTAAATGCTATCCTTGTACAAATTCTGACCTATCTGGATCATTCATAGGAGTCTGCAATGATGTGACTGATGTGTGATGAAAGTGATAAAGGTACAACCACACTAATCTCTAAACTAAAGCAATGAAACCTCTTTGGTGGCTGCCATCTTTCTCTTTCTTGATAATGGAGAACATTTTCATTATACTGAAAGAGAGGTTGTGGAAATGATACTGTTTCTTCTGTTCACAGTCAGTAAAATCACATCTCTACAAGGTGGTTCATCTGCCAATCATTTTGTTATATCCATTTTCTTTTTGTAAGCAGGATTTAATTATTTGTGTCTCAAGCAATTCAGTGTACTTGTTATATGACTGATTCCTGTAGCTGGAGTGGGGACCAAACAGTTGGTTACTTAATACCATGCTACTGTTTCTGAACGCTAAAATAGCCATTTCCTAAAATCTCACACTCTCATTTTGCTGGGGTGCAAGAGACATCTTTTTCTCTTCCTTTCCTGAAGAGGGAATTTGAAAGCTGTACTATTAATCACATAACATGTTTGTTTGAGGGAGAAAATAAGTCTCAGTTTCACATATTTCAGTACATGACTTCTCTTTTTAATAGTTGTCTTGTTATTGTTGTTGTGGGTATTATGGATGTCCTGTGTGAAGAATTTCCTGTTCTATTGAAAGTTGGATTGACTCACACACATTTGAACTTTTCAGTGTTCCCCAAGATAGTTCACTTTGTATCTTAGTTGTTCTAGTTGTTGAAATCTATACATTTGTTTCGGTTTTGGTTTTTTATTTGTTAAGGAGATGCCATGAAATCAGAATAAAAGCATTTCTTTAGGTTACTTTCACTTAGTCTTCAAATTGTATTTCATTTTGTTGATAGAGGATGCTCTTTAGAATCAGGTGAAGGACAGGGACAAAAAGTAGTCCTGAGGTTGATGAGCTATCTAATGGGTTACATTTCTATAGTGGCAAACTTGTGATAGTTGATGCCAGTCTGAAGGACAATCATTGTGCTTAGAGCTAACAGTGTCTAATTACTTTTATGGTGTATAAGTCTTTTAAAATTGATCTAAGTAATCACAAGGAAATATGTTAATGTCTATTGAAGAGAGGAAAACTTGATTAACCCTTTCGCTGCCATAGCTGTGGGCACCTGTTGTTTGTAGACTTTTTTCCCTTGAAACTGATCCTTTTTTATTTTACTTACTGGAGTTCTACTGAGCTATGTTGTTGAGGTGTGGGCACAGACAAGCACACGCCTATGAGCTCAATAGTCTGTATTGTTTAATAGTAATGATGATTAAAAGAATGATGATGATGATGATGCCTGTTGCTTAACCCATGTGCTGATATATTCATCATACATGTCAGCTCATTTGGGAAGAGAAGGCAGGAGGGACGAAGCAGCGCCAGCACGCACTACGGAGGACTTGTTCGGTTCCACGTCAGAAAGCGACACCTCGACCTTTCATGGCTTTGACGAGGATGATGCAGAAGAGCCTCTCTCAAACCGAGGAGGTGGCTGTGGTGGCAGCTCTCCCTCTGCAGACAAAAAGGGCGGCTGCTAAAATAACTAAAAAGACACACAAACTTTGAAAGATTTGCTGTCCTTTTTACTACTAGGATTATTATCACCTTTTATTTTTATTTTTATTTTAATTTTAGGTCCTTTTTTTTTTTGTTTGGGTTTTTTTTGTTATTATTATTTTTGTTGTTTTTCCTGTGGGGTGTACACTGAAAGCACAAGCGTTTAAAGCTCTTGACAACTACTTTGAAGAAACAGAAGGTTTTGATTTTCCTGTTATGTTTTTCATTTTTATTTGTTTTTCTCCCACCTCCCCCCTTCTTTTTCTCTCTGGAGATGTAAAAGGTGGATTTAATATTTTTTTTAATAGTGAGCAGAGTTGATTTTCTTGTCTTTTAATATATATATCGGCAAACCACAAAAAATACAGATGGGCTGGGGAGCAGAGAGCAAACCCAAATAGTTTTTTTTAATTATTATTATTTATATATTCTATATATTATTAGAAAAACTACTTTTTAAATAAAAATAGAAAAAACCCACAAAAACAAAAAAGCAATGGATGTCTACTTGATAATAGAACTGTTCCTAGAGAACCAATGTGGGCGGACTCTATTGCGGGACAAAGAAACCCTTGATGTGATGGCTTCTGCATTTTGAGATTTTGCACTTACTGTAGCATGTGGAGTTTGGCTACACTTGTCTTTAACAGTCTGAAAACATAAGCAGCACCACTGAAAACCATAACCTTGGGGAACACATTTCCATCCCTCCTTTGGACACCTTTGCACTCAATAGATCTCTTCCTCCCTGAACCCCTTCATGTCTTCCTCACTCCGTTCTACTTTTTATTTTTTCCTTTTCCTCCACCTTTCACTTCATGGACAGCAATTTCCAAGAATAGGGATGGAATATGAATGGCAAATCATAAACGTCAAAGACAAAACAGATGGAAGAGCAGAATCATGGAAGAAATTACATGGAAAAATACCTCACCTGTACTTTTCTTTCCATTTTTAAATTTCAATTCACAGCATTTTTTCCTGTGTCGCCCAGTTTTTTCTCTCTTGTAGTGTCTTGTGGGACACTTTGTTTGCTTTTCAATAGCTTCTTTGAAATAAACCAAAGCAATACTAATTAAAGTTCCAAGGGCAATGGAGAAGAGTGGCTCCCTTCCCAGCGACTTTCCCAGAAAGGAGGAAACATGCAGCAGGATTTGAAAGGTATGTCCAAGCTGAAATGTCTTTTACTGAATTGTGAAATCTCTATGCCCTGGATTTTCAACAGACCCATGACTGGGCTTTGTTGTAGGACTAAATCCCACGGATTAAATTGGGTTACGAGTATGTGCCACATTCACACCTCTTGTGAAGTTAATTGAAGTTCTGTGGGAGCAGGATCCAGCCTGATTGTACAGTCAGAAGTGATTCAAAATGGATTAGTGTGTAGGTTGCATTTTGCTGTCCTAATGCAGTCAAAAATCTCCCTGAAGTGGGGGCAAGATTAGGTTCTAAATAAATATTTTTACTAATGTGTATAATACCAAAAATCATGACTTTATTTAAATTGAAGGCATCTATCTGGACAATGCCTAATCCTTAATCTGGAGCTGTGCTGTTTTAATGCCAGAATAAAAATCTCAGCCTTGCAATAAAGACTTTGAGTATATACTGTTTTAGTGCATGAATGATGCCTATCCAAATGGATTAAATTTCTCCTGTTTCTTTTGGTGGGGTAGCACAATACTGTCTGTGAGAGCTCTAATATTCAGCCCCGAAACCTTAAAAAAAAGAGAAAGGATCTAGTCTCTTAATTTTTTTTATTGTTCACTTAGGACATGGAATAAACAGTGGTCAGATTCTGCTTTTAGGTACATGGCTGTAAATCCAGAATACATGCTAAGTGATGTCTAGATTATGCTAATAATCTGCCTTCAGAATGCTATCACAAACAGTTATAAAATACCTCTGTGTGTTTATACCTTAGGACAGGACAAGCCAGAGCCATGCACACCTGCTGGGAGAAAGCCTTCTTTAAACTTTCCTCATATTGATAATCCTATTCTGCTTCTATTCTGTTCCTGCTGGTGTATTATAATTGATCAGGTGTCAAATCAATGATATTTTGACCTAATGCTGTCAACAAGAAGTGTATTTTAACTGATAAAAACATTAATTCATTCCACAGCCAGTCCTTTTTCCTCAAAAATAACATAAGATAAATTCATAATATTCTGCCACTCTTCTGTATTTCCTAAAGCTTCAAAGTTAAGATGGTTTCCAGGGGTGAGGCACAGGTATACAGGCATCAGCTTTTGCAAAATCCTTGAAAGAGCTAGGGCTTAGTTTGCATATCTGTATCACTTTATATATGTATATGTTTGTGTAGGTAACCATATATCAGAAATATATGTACACAGACACATACACACATATAGGTAATGCAAACATTAAAATAAAGAGCAACAGAAGTCAAGACGGAAAACACTTCCCAACCAAGAATGGGTGGAACCAGCACTTGTATGAGGCACTGTGGGCTCACTCGTTCCATCCTGACCCTACTGTAATTGAAGAGTATCAGTAAAGTCCAGTGGATTTTGTCTGAATTTATGCTAATGTAACTGAGAGCAGAATCTGGCCCAGAATTAGAGTTACTCCCAGATCTGAAAGAAACACCACAAACCCGAAATGTTACAGATTTTAAAAGTGCAGTTCAATTTGATCTCTCTTGCTACTCCTGCCCTTCAATCCCTGCACTTATATTTGTGGCATTAGTATTATATACTCTCCCTTTAAAAAGAAAAAAATGTGTTTTTTCTTTCTCTTGCCACTCTATGACATGTCCATGTGAACAACAGGGAATATAGAATGGGAGCAAGTACCTAGAAATGTTCCAAATCCACAGTAAATAAACAACATGATTTCATGTATCCATCCTGCATCTACCTCTTGTACCCATATACTGGTCATGTCACATAGATTAGAAGGTTAAGAAAAGAGTTTATATTTTACCCAGTGTTTTTCAAAATACTCTGAGTATACTTTCACAGGGAAAGGCTCACAGGAATAATGGAGGCTTGAATTATCAAGGACTTGAAGAGACCTCAGTTTTCATTTGTCTACCTTTTTCTGCCTCACAGGTGTAGGCTTGACACACTGGAAACAGAGATTTGCAACTGACCATGGTGCAGGGATGGCAGCACACAACAATAGCATTTACTAGGCACTGCTTCTTGCATGCTGCTGCAGCCCATCCTGAGCTCCATGCTGTTGTGCTGAGTGTAGTCCTCACAGCACCTGAGCTAGCTAGCTGAAGCCTCCTCAGGTACATCTGGCTGAAGAACTCCACTCGCTGCATGAACTGCAGAATAGGCATACTCTTAACTCTACTTTTTTTCAAGTGGAGTTCTTAACTATTGTCTTTAGTGAACCATGCCTAACACATTCTGGGCTCTTCTAGAATACAAACAATAATCAGACACCCATAATTCATTAAGTCTTGGTTTAGTTTCACAAATGCAGTTACAATAACAATGCATACAGACTTAATCCTTTCGCAACCTAACCACCCATCTTTGTGACAACTGAGTAGCACAGTACCCTCAGAAAGAAGCCACAACAGCTCACAGACTGCATAAAAGAATTGCCAGCTGACATTTGTTACAGATAGCATAGAAAAATATCCATCACCGTTATTTATACCACTAATGTGTAATGAACAGTCACTGGTTCAACCTAGTCCTGAGAGAGGAAGGAAGGTAAACTAAATTCATTGCTTTGGAGAGCAGAGTAATTCTTGAATTCCTCAAGATGTCTTAATTAGATGGAGAAAACTGACATGAGTTTAGTTCAGCAGGCTGAGAAGTGTGGTACTGACCATAAGAGGGCATTGATCATAACGAGGAAATTAAAATGTAGAGGTGGAAGCTAAAAGAGTTCTTGTTTAAGATAGGCTGTAAAGTACTGTTAATGGCGAATACTGAATGGAATGTTGATATGGAAATGAAATATTCTCAGGGCAGGTATTACGAGAGTGAAGGCTGGGAACAGGGAAAGGAGGTTGGTATCTTGTAAGTTAAAGGTGAAAGCAAATCAAAGGGGCTGCTACATGAGACCCTCTCAGACTGTTAAGGGGAAGGTGATAATGTTAATGAGGCAGAAAATATACAGGAGGAGATTTCATCAATGCAAAAAAAAAAAAACCCAAACCCAACAGAAAAGGAAAATCCTGGCACTAGCATAGCTAGGTCAAAAATGAGGGAACTACACAGTATCAATTGTATCATCAAAGACACATAAGTCCCAAAGCAAACTAAGAAGGCATGAAGAGAGTTTTCAATGTGAATTCTGGGTTGTACCTGAAAAACAGAGTCATCTTTGAAATCAGAAAGAAATGTGATGCTCTGTATTCCTCAGTGATTTCAGCAGTTCAATAAGACCTGCTGTTCTGAGCTTCATAGGAAAATCACTGAAGGTGCAGTCCTTCAACTTATCACAAGCCTAGCTCTTCCAGTCCTCTTCCAAAGATGTCCTTCTTATTAGAGGAAGGTTAGCATAAGGCTGTCCAAAGATTCTCCTGAAACATATGCTCCCACACAAATCATGTACCAAAATGACTGTGCCAATGTGAAATGTGAATAAAGGGATGTTTCATTTCAGGCCCTAAATTCAGACTTTTCTGTGTTTAATCATGGGAGTTGTCTTCTCAGGCACCTTTCTACTACTCCACACTGAAAGACCTTAGAAAAGACACATAATTTCCTGAGCCATCCTATGCAAACTCTGATTCACAGATGACAGCAGGAGAAATAAGGAAGTGACGTGCTGCTTGAGCAGCTGATTAGGGAGAAGAAAGGCTATGTAGAGTATGCACTGATCGTTAGCATATTCCCTTTTGTGGCACTTAATTAGTTGACATTTTAGCAGGGACAGACCTCAGCTCCTGCATGAAAACAGTATAAAATTTTAAGCACGATAATATATATTGGGAAACTTTGAAGAAAATGTGGGATTCTGAGATAGCAGTTAAAAAGTAAAAGGAGACCATGAAGCATGTTGCAAAACAGGCATGGAAATGAAATCTGGTTTGCTTTACTTTGCACCTCTTCCCTACACCCGGGCACCGCCCTTTTTTGTGGGTTGGGTATTTATTTCTTTTATATGTAATGGTGTTTGGAATAACATTGTATATATATGGCAAGGTTATTTACGATGAGCCTAGGTTGCTGAAACAAGGGCCAGAGAGAACTTTGCCATTGGCTTCAGAAGGGTTAGCTCTGGGCTTTCTTAGTTGTTGCTTTTATTGAATGAAACCTCACTGTTAATACGCTTGCTAGTATGGTGTAGACAAGCTCTGAGATGGCCGTTTGTTTCAGCGGAATGTGTTATTAGAATCCCCTCCCCACATTGTTTTGCCTTTGAGCTTTTACATTATTCATTTTGAGTTTGCCATTTTACAGACCTCAGCTTAGGCTCTTGATTGAAGACAGGGACTCAGTTTGCTGCCTGCTGATGCACGGAGCAAATGAGAACTGCACCCGGGGAGTCACTGAGTCTGGACTGTGCCGAGGCACTGCTGTGTTCTCTCCTGCCTGCTTTGCGTTTCTTTGGTTAATTCTTGCATTGATATTTTGAGATGGGCCCTAAAATTATAGTTTAAATACCATCAAACTATAGAGCTTTCAAAGCCTGGCTCCTCATGCAACTTGCCTCTTCCCTGTGGCAAGCAGTTTTACCAAACCAGTTCCTCAAGCAAACATTGTATTGACCCCCCTGGGAATTGTCTTCTTATAAAAACGGCAAATTCTGCCCAATGTGCTTTGTGCTGCAACATATGTAGATGTTTCCAATAAACACCCATTTCTTATTCTCTGTGATTTTTTTCTATTTCTATAAAATTTGTAGCTACAAGTATACGTAGAATATGAGGCACATGCATTTGTTCATGCTGGCATGGGGTTGTTTTGACACACCCTTACAGTGCAGGAATGTACCCAGGCTGAATTTTTGCTGACTGAGCCATTACAATAAAATCTATCAACCTTTGTTCTCTTTGCCAGGTATCTACCAGGGCTGAAAAAAACCCAACCTCTATAAATGCCACAGAATACTGAAATTGGGTCAGAACTATTTTCATGTCCCTGTCTGTATTTCCACAAGTGTTAAGTTACCAATTTCAGAGCAGGCAAGTTGTAATAACATTTAGGAAAAAAAAACCCAGTTGTGATTTCAAGTCCCGATAGCCCTGTTAAGCCCAGTTCATATCTTTGAGTTATTCTTTTGGGCAGTGGCAGCTCCTAAGTTTTTGAACCTTTGTGTCATCCAGAACTGATATCAGAGGTGTGGGGAAGACTTGTGGGGAGGCACTTGCATGTTGTGGAAATAAAGAGATTATTCTATCTCATCCTGCTCAGGACCTTACGAGCATGTAACTTAGTCAATTAATGGATTAAATGCAATGCAATATGCAGTCTTTTTTTTATTTCCGGAAGTTACCATGTTGCTGCCACCCTATGCGTATCATTCAGACTTTTAAAGATGTCTTCTGTCCAGCACTGCATACACTTGCATCTCTATACAAATAATTAGTTATATAGCAAGGTAATTAGAGCAGGATTTCATAAGCAAAGGCCGTAACTTACAGTGAAGAGACAGTTACCTAAGCTGAATGATGAAGGTGGTTTAATGATGTTCACAGTAAAAAAACCTGAAAGCGTTTGGTGCCTTTCTTTTGGATATACTCCTTCATATCCTATTGTTTGCTTTACGTTCACTTGTGGCTCCCACAGTCAGTTAAACTGAGCCTGTCAAGCTAGATTTTCAGAGAAGGAGAATGCAAGCAGTGTCGGAAGGTTGTTCTGTGCTGCCTCTGGTTTGGTTTGGTTTTGGGTTGGTTTTTTTTGTTGTTTTTTTTTTTTTTTTTGTGAACACTTGTTTTTCTTGTCTGTTTGAGTTTGTTTAGTTTTACTTTGTGTTGCCTTTCCCTCTGCAGTCAGCCGTGCCCTCATGGACTCCATCATCCTTCAAGCAAGACATTTCAGAAGAAGGCCGAGAGAAGCCAAGATGCTTTGATACTTCTCCTCTCCTTGCCCTGACCTTCCATACCCGTGTTTCATCTGGCACAGGAGCCTGGACTGTGGGAAGTTGACTGCCAACAGCTGAGAGAAGTTCTGGGGATGCCCTAAGCTGGTGCAATACAAAGAAGTTTTTTAAAGTCTTGATTTCACTTTCTTTTAAGTGTGTGTATAAACCCAGGTCAAACTGGAATTGATCTACAGTAGAACTGACTGAAAAACAAACAAACTGAAAAAAGACTTAACTATTTTATTTATTTCGATATTTAAGAAAGAAAAGAAGTGCTGAAGTTGCACAGTATTTTTGTTTTAAATACATTTTACTTCAAATTTTAGATGCAATTTTGTGAAGACATGAAATTTTAAAAAGCACTTAATGTAAAATAAAGACTGAATATTTACTTTAAGGAAAAAACTTTTTAAAATAATGAAAATAAAGATCAACTCTGCTCTCTCTCTTACTTTAAAGAAGCCATTCATACATGTGCTGGGTATCTTTGTTTTTTGCAAATTGGATGTGGTAAGTGATGATTGTTCTGGTTTACTTTCTCCTTAATCATAATATCCTGTTAGATGCTTAAAACTTACTTTGCTGTACTGTGTTAGGCACAAATCTGAACAAAAAACCTGTTGAAATAGCGAAGATCAGGCTCAGTGGCTGGATTTTTTTGTTACCAGATTTTGCGTCCCATTTTAAGGACTGTCTTCTCCCAGTAGGATTGATGTATCTCTTCTGCACAGTAAGAGAGGTTTGCTCTTCAGCAACTTTGAAATACTTCTGCTGAAAGAGGGGTTTAAAAAAGGAGAACAACTCTCTTAATTTTAGGTTTGCTTTCTTCTTTTTTGGTAATTCCACAGCTGATTGTGAGTTGGTTATAATAAGGAAAGTATCTAAATGTTCAGGTGCTCTTGGCATGGATCTTCCTATTGAAGTCAAGGATGATGCCATCTGTAGAAGCCTTATGTATTTTAGCTCTTTCTGAATTGGTAGTGGACTTTTAAAAGTGTACAGGTGCACCGATATATCAGCAGTGAGCAACAGGGTGACGGTTACTCAGCAGAAGAATGTGAGTTCCCATAGCTACAATCCTAAATTGTCCTATGAGGAAGTGGTGAGGGATGTTCTCATCCCAAATCCTAAGTTGTTAGCCATCTTCTCAGTGAAATAAGGAGTTCTTTTCTTACAAGCACTGGATGATTTTGTTGGCTGCCAAATGTCACAGTGGAAAGCACAGAATCGTTCACTGTCACGTGTGATACAGTCTCGTAAGACTGCAGGATAGCCTTGTGTTCTAGGAGAAGGGTATCGTACTTGGCTCTGAGATTAGCTTCTCCTCTGTAACAGGGGTGCCAGACATACCTATTGGTATGCACTCAGGGTATAGGTAGAAAAAGTGATTTTGCTAATGTGGCTTGTGTTGGGTTTGGAATGAAAAAAACTACGTCTAATAGTGGTGAAGCTAGGTGAAGCTGCCAGAGAACCTCATCCTGCATTGTGTTTCTTGCACATCTGAAACTCAAGCTCACCTTATTGAGAGGTTTCCATGTGTCAGTAGCAACAGATTTTGTCCTCTTCTCCCTTCCCCTTCTCCTTCTTCTTCCCAGATTAACATACAGGGCCAGAAATAACTGTGTAAGAAGTCTGGTAGACCTGAGTCCTGCTCCCACTAAGTTAAATGACAAAATTTATGTCCTAATTGGGCTCTTCGGCAGGATTATTTTATTTTGTCATTTGCTGGTTTCTAAACTTGCAGTGGTGAACTGCCTCCAGAGAAAAAAAGAAATCAAATTTTATCTTGTCAAAATATAATAAGACACACAACTGTAATGAAGACTTGCAAACTGTAGGGTCTTGTGTTCATGTTGTGTAATATTCCTTCCAAATAAAAGTTCTGCTTCCAACGTCCCTACTGTATATTCCTCTGTAAATATTATCAAACCAATTCCACAAGGTCTTTTTTAGTGCAAATAATCTTTTTTAAAAAGACATTGTTGAATAACCTACTTGTACATATACTTTTCTAAGGCCTCCATTGTTTATAATACTCTCTTTGAAGCGTAAAATAAAACTTCCTCCTCTATTGGTTTTGTTTCCCTTTTCCATTTTGTAACTTATGACTTTTGTCCCTGGATTTTGTTTTGTATTTCTTAATGAAGCATGACATTAACCAAGAATTCTTTTTTACTTTCTCTTCTCCATTCATTGGACTACAGAAACTGGTCCTGTTGCTTGCTATAGTGGAGGCAGGCAGGAAATAAAATACTGTTTTTCTGTAGGACTCATTTTAAGAGTGTGATAATAGAGGATATCCCCAAGTGCGTTTGTATTTTAATAACTTTCTCCATGAAATTCATAGAGTTGCATTAAGCTGATTTTGATTTAAAGGTGGAGTTTAAATTATATGAGAGCTTTTTGTATAGATTTTAGTGACACTGCCTTAAGGAGTTCTGACCATTTCTAATCCAGTCACCGGACTAACTGAAAGTGGTGGTCCCTTTGTTGCATTTCACAGTGCAGGCACAAACTCTCCCTTTTCCTTTTGGAATCACATTAGCTTAGTAGTATGGTTGTACAGGATGGAAAGAGAAAATACTCTTTTGGGATAGATGCCATCTTACTAGGAAACTGTCCCTTCTTCGCCAGTAGACTTGATGTCATTTTTATGAAGCTCTGTTGCCTTTCCTCTGCCTTCCCATTAATTTTTCTGCTACCAGTAGAGACTATAGATGGCCTTTTTACTTTGGCAGCTGCATTCAAAAATAGCAGCTAAGGTGTTTTTAGGTGATCTTCTGATGTGGGCACAGATATTTTAGATTAGTGAACTGCCCCCTTCCCCCCCCAGCAGATTAAATGGCAAAACTGTCCTAAAGAACACATCAGAAATTAATCCAGTTGGACAATATAAGAATTGTACAGAATTGTACCAATGGGCTCCTACCTGCCTAATTTTTAAGTTGTGTGCCTGTGACTTTGCAGCAGAGAATGAACTATTCTTGCTCTTCTGTCATCTTCTTTCTCTATAGTTTTATTTTTCCTTAAAGTTTTATTTTTCACATGTGTATTTTTGATTTCCATTAGTGTTTTGTTTCTCCATTTTTTCTTCAGATGAATATGACTTGACGACTTCATTGCTTGACTTCAGACCTGAAGGCCTTTGCCTAGTTCATTGGAGGAAGGAGGAAACCAAAAGGCAGTTTCAGCTACCTTTGCTGTCCTCAGTCCCTACGGCTCTTGGGAACCCGTTTGGGGTCTGATAGAGCAGCTCGGGGACTCCTTTCTGGATTGTCCTCAGCTGTTCTGTGGCTAAAAATTGTCTCTCCTTCCTTTTCACCTGCTGGGCACTGGGGACCAGAGGCAGCTGAAAAGGTGAGGTAAGGTGCTAACTATTTCTGAGCCGTACTGAGAAGGTAGATATGAAGCTCTCCTTAGAGCACAGACTGAGTGACAGGATTGCTGGTTTTAAAGCCCCTCCTAGCAACTTCCAAATTCTTTTCTGTGATTTGCTCTCAGATATTCTTACAGCAGTCTGAATTGCAGGGCTACAAAACTACTTTTCCATAGGGATTTCTCAGGGGGCAAATAATCTTCTTTTCCTGCCCTGTAACAGAGAGGAAGGAGGATATGTGATGACAAATCCAAAGCCCCTGGCCGTCGCTGCTCTTGTTCTTCTCCTAGCTCCTCTGGAGCTTTCTGCTGTGCTGCACAGCATAGAGACCCAGATAGAGGTTGGACCGAGGGCAAAGCTGAATGCTGACAAATCAGAGAAAGGGAAGTTGAAGAAAGGAAGGAAAGAAACTGCTTGTGGCATCAGTGCACTTTTCTTTTTCAATAGGTCACCTCCCATTCTAACTCAGTTGTCATTTTCATTGTCCCAAGTGTGATGGATGCAGAGAGCAGAGCTAGACATTTCTGCTAAGGTAACCAGGAGTGAAAGTGTATGTTGAAATTGACCTTTATGGATGACTGTCAACACCCTGTTTAGATGAATGGGATGCTTTCTACCACAGCAGAGCTATTGTTACAGGCTGTCAGACTCTAGAGAACAATTCTGCATAAGTTTTCTTCCTTTGAACATTTTTGTGCCTTTTTTATTGTTGTTTTGGTTTAGGATTTTTGGTTGGGTTTGTTTTTTTTTTTTTTTAGGACATAGTAATGTTCTAAAGGAAAGTTTTAATTTTGCAGAAATTATCTAAACAGGGAAAAAATCCCACTGTTTCCTAAGTCCCAGAGCAGGTTTCTGTAGGAAGGTGTCTTGTTTTCCTGTTTGGAGAATTGTTCTTGCTTGTGAGAGTTGGACATGGTAGGAGGAGGAAGTACAAATGTCTACCAGCATTGTGACACCTAACAGGTGCCCCCAAAGCCAGGTTTCCTTGGGCTGAGTCTGAGTTGAATGATGGCAAAGCTGAGGGTTGGAGTAGGACCTCAACTACATAAAGCACCCATAGCAGAGCATGGAGGCAGTAACTATCCTCTTAGCTTTGGCTTGGCTTGTCCAAATTTGGCTTGATGTGTTTCCCTTGGAAATTACTGTAAAATTGTATTTCCTTTGCTGCATCAAAGCTGGACATTTGCCACAGTTTAGTCCTATCTTTGGTTTTAGTGATTTAAGATGATATGCATCCATCTGTGTCACTTAATTTCACCACTATGTATTTTAGGACCTGAATGCATGTTTTGCTGTTTCAACAAATGCTCTTGCTGTGTGAGTTTGAAACTTGTAATGTATCGTCTGTTGTTTGATGACACTTTGTTTTTGCAACGTGTAATTCTTCATGATTCCAAGGTGTGTGCACCATGATGGGAGAAGGATGACATTTACCTTTAAAAAAGCACAGATTTCTGGAGCATGGTGTTGTGGCTATTATTGTCTTCCAGGATATAATTACAAGCAGTTTTGTTTAATGTTGTCTAGAAGAGCTGTGGCACCTCAGAAAGGCCTACAAACCAACTATGGCACTGCTATAGAAAAGGCAATACTCTTTGAATGTCGAAGCTGAGTGGTGGGCTGAAGCTCGTGGAACTACTGCTGTCTGCCTGAGAGAAGCTTCTATTGTGTGGAACTTGTAGAGGGGTATTCCTTCTTTGGATTCACAGCTGATGGATGGAACCTCTTGAGCAGAAACAGATGTAGTCACCCTTCAATGTCTTATTCTGAGTGGTTTTTTTTTGGAATAGAGTTTCATTTCTCAGTGCTGACCATCTTCCATAACTGATTCTCAGTAAGACCTTCTAGTTTAGCTCTAGTTTTGCACAGGTATTAAGGGTCATTTTTTGCTTGGACCAAAGTCCCTTCTCATTATGATTTTTGTCTTTGCTGTTAGTGTCCCTGTGTCAGTGGCTTCATTGTGGACTGCAGGAAGAGAATGAACATGATCAAATCTTTCAGATACAGCCTTCTTTTCTTGGAGCAGATTAGAGATGTTAAATAATGATGGAGAGAGTTTTGTCAAGTGTTGCTGAAGACTTAGCTTGTTAATTTGGATTTCTTTCATTAGCCAACAGCCATTAACTTCTTCATATAATGATTTCAGGAGTCAGTATTGAGGCCAGCTCTCTAAGGTGAGAGGAAGTCATTGGATGGAAAATAGTTGAAAGCTGTGCTGTAACTAAAGAGGTACTTTTATTTTAGTGTCACATAGCGAGTTAGACATAGCTTTCATGTTCATGTAGTGTGGTGGAGTTTACATGGGGTGGTTTTAAGCCTATGTTTGAGAAATCAGTTCTCCACTATTGGTACAAATGATAGTTGCTTCACATCAATGCTCTGCTGGGAGTGACTTGAGTGTGTTATACAACGCCAAGTCTTTCCAGCTCTTCCCTCAGGCTCAACAACTTGATTTATGGTGCAGTGGATCCTGCAGCTGGATCTTGGCTCAGAAGTCTCATCCATTCTGGGGTATCTGGGCTTGGGCTTTATAAAGAAGGTTAGGTCTTTCCACAACAACTGTGTCTCTGAATGTATCCATCAGCCTGGAGGCTTAAGAGAGTTTTTAACGATTCACAAACTCTCTCTAAATTGAATTCATATTTCTATTGTACTTTTCAGACATCCATATGGTCCAGAGCTAGATATTCCTTCACCTGGAAAAAAGAACCTTCTGTGGGTTAGGGAGTTTCATTTCCCTTGCCAGGCCAGGTCAGCCTCTTCATTAATTTGCTCTCCAAGACCTCTCCTCATTTCCCAGATACGAGATTTTACATCTGCAGCCATTAGATTCCTCTGTGACTGTTTACATATCTACATGTCTGGCATTATGTGAAGAAGAATCAGTCCCCATAAGGCTCAGTGCAGCCATCATTGAGAACTGCCAAACATCTCATGGGTAATGGGATCCCACCTAACAGCAAACATTGCAGGTGATGAATGCCCTCAACAGTTGTTAGAGGTGAGAGAACTTTGAGTGCCCAGAACCTGGTCAGACCAGCCTGGAGGGGAGGACTTTCCAAACTCTGCCATTAACAGACCCACCGAGCAACACTCCCACTAACCAGCGTAGCAGCCACCTAAGAGCAGGGTCAGAAGACTACAGTTCCCTGTAGTACTGTGGAAGATCATTTTCTGGCATTAAATATGATAATATTCTACTTTTGTATAGGTTCTGTTAAGCAATTCCTCTGGTGCTGAAAAATAGAAGGACTAGCAAACTGTTCAATGAGGGGCGTTGTCCATTGCTGGGGAACTAGTTAATTTCTTGTTTCATCTGATGTGATGTCTGGCAGCTATGAAGTACTGATTATGTAGGTTAAAGCATCCAAATTAATAAGGCTACTCGCTTGTTACAGGTTAAAGAATAGCCTGCACTTTGACTTGGCTAATCTTAGCTGAAAGTTCTGGTGAGCTCTGGGAAACTAGATCACAGATTTAAATCTGGTGTTTTTCCAGTGAAAAACAAACAAAAAAAATCCTACTGTTACGGTGTTTCTGGCAGCATTTTGTTGGACAGTTACTCAGAAAGGCTGTTCAAATAACTGAACTGAAAAATACCATGGTGAGGAGAAAAGATCTGGGTTTGATTTGAAACAAAACACATTCTCTTTTTCTCAATGAAATGACCCTTTCTTATCGCCAAGTGTGTGCAGGCTTGAATGAAACATTTAATCTGTGAGTATTTCTTCCTTCTTTTAAAAACAATTCCATCAAGCTCACTTCTGAAGCAAGGTATTTCTCCAAACTGAAATTCCAACTTCTTGTTTGTGAAACACTGGCACAAAATGTCTTAACTCTTGCTGAAAATCAGTTTCTCCCAGAAAGCCACCTCCTAACCCTTTCTCCCTTCCTGCTTGTTTTTAACTGAATATTTCATTCAAATTCACTCCTTCACTCAGATGCTTAGATCACCCTGAAATTGCATTTTTTTACAGAGTAAACTGAGCCATTTCACTCCTCCCTATGGAGCTTGTGCTGATGCTCTGCAGAGTGCAGTTATGGCTCTTACTTCCCTCTAGATATTGATGTTGCTGAGACTTTGATGGAGAAGTGAAAACTGGCTGCCTTATTGATGAAATCTCAATTGGCAGTTAGAAGTTCCAAACCAAACAAGGAGTTTAACTAATGGAGAAGGGAAAAAAATCGGAAGATGATGGGATTTTTCCAGCTTCTGGCACTGTATTACAAACAATGGAGAGTGTGCATGGAGAGAACACTGCCCATTCGGCAGCTGAAAAGGGTTTTTTTTTAAAATCAATGAGGGACTGAAGTAACTTGCTCCAAATTGTTTTTGTTTGTGTTTAGTTGAGTGAGGCACTTCTACTTATGTCTGAATATACAATCACATTAGCAACAGTGTAAATTATGCTTGCGTGGGAAAGTCAGACCCCTTGCATTTACAGCATGTCCGCATCGGTTATCAACCATTTACCCATCATGCGCTGAATATCTTTATCTCAGTGACATGTGCTTACCTCATGTAACAGCAATGAGGTCACTGCCTATGCAATGGCATTGTGTCTTCTGCATAGTTCAGTTTATTTAGTATTAAAATGATGACATTTAAATAATTTCTCTGCAGTTTGACATTTGATTTGAAACTGATGGTACCTTGCTGGGAGGGAATTAGTCTGGAGTCATTCCTTAATCTTTCTAGAAAGTAAGTTTGTCCAAAGAAAGATTTGTAATACTCTCTCATTTTTCACTTTCCTGTCCCCTAATTCATCAGCGTAACCCCAGCCTACCCTGTTTTCAATTACTTTTATGGTGGCTGTTTCTTGGCTAGTGGGTGAAAACAGCTCTGAAGTTCTCCCTGAAGCCCTCAGTGCTTGAGGAGGACCGCAGTGGTGGTTGTCTTGATGCTCACTGAACTGACTGGGTGAACATGGCCTGGTTTTAGTGAAGAGGTGTCCATGTCATGAAGCATCGCCTCCATCACGCTCTCCCATGTAATCCCAATAGAGAAGCCCTGGTCAGAGTGCCCTGGGGAAACAACAGTGCTGTCGCCAGCTTGGGTTAGATGTGAAAACGCTGGAGCTGGTCTTTTTGATCACTACCTTGATAACATGGGTATGCTGGGCAGCACTGGCTGTCCCTGCAGGCATGCTGCTGTCTGTCCGGCTATGTTAGTAGGGCTGTTTAACACTAGGGAAGGGCCAGGTATGTGGACAGCAGCCATGGATTCAAGCAGATAGTAGAGTTGTTCAGATTAAAGGGAAGGGAGGAAGGACAGAATTGGAATCTTGGTTTATAGGGGCTTTTAACAAGGGTAATGCTCCCATGGAAAGCTATACAGGCTGCCATTTCCCCAGCATTTTAAATACCACCCCACTCCTCTCATTAAACCTGGGATTTTGGCTCTCCCAGGGGGGAGGAGATGTTCTAAATGGGCTGCCAGGGAGGTGGATTTAATGCACTAGGAAGAACTGGCTTCACCAAGTTAAAAAGCAAAACAAAACCCAATCCTCCATTCCTATTTTTAGTGTTTATGACCAAGTATTTTTGCTTGGTTGCTCATTTTGAAAGGGTTTAGTGAGCCTGCCAGTTGATTGAAAGCTCTGTGGTGTGTGAGCTGGCCTCGCTGGGGAGCCTGCAGTGCATAGCGACGAGGTCGGAGCTGCGCTGGGGTTTTTTTTCCACTGCGGTTTGTTGAAGGGTAACAAAAGTCTCCCCCGGGCAAAGGGGATGTTGGCTTTCCAGGTTGCGGTGATTCATCTTGTCTGGATAAGCAGTCTTCCTCCCACTGCCGCATTTTCATCTCTCCCTCACCCCTACTTCACTGTTCAACCAAATGCAAAACCTGCCCTGCACTGCATGGATGGAATTGCTTGGGGGGGTTTTACAGAGCTGACCCCTGTGAGGGGTACCCGATGGGCAGCATTAGCATTCGGTGTCCGTCCTGGCCAGTTCCTGCTCTATAAATGGGTTTATTCTCATTATTAGGATCTATGTCCCCGGCATATGGAGTCTGTGTGGTGCCTGCAGGCAAGTTTCCTTCCTGTTGGTGTTGGTAGGCAGCCCAAGTGCCTCCTGGCAATTAGCAGATCTTTACCCATAATGCTATGCACAGGGATGCAGCCTGGTGGGTATTCTGGAGGTCACTCTGACCTAATTCACCCCCAGGAATTGTACAGTGCTGGCATGGCTCGCCAGTGCATTAACAAGCTGATGCTTCAGTAAGAGGTCATTTGAGTGCTTCCACAGTGTTTTTCTTAGGCAAGAAATAGCCATTTTGTCTAGCGGCCAACAGCAGCTAACAGGGGCTGGTCTGGAAGAGGAGGGAGCAGAGTTCTGTCTGGTTTTGAAATGGGACATCGTGGGCATGTGACATTTCCTTGGATTTAAAGCTGTGGGTTATTTCTGATCCCCCAGGCTGCACATGTGCAGAGCTCAGCTTGTCACCTTTGCACTCTCACAGCATCTTTGCAGTGAACTGAGTGGCATGTGTCAGGCATGTGCCTGAATGCCCACTGCTCAGCCTCAGAAGGGGGGGACAGAGGAGCAGGACTATGCCCCAGACCTGCCCTAGCCTAAATGTGTGGGAGATACGAAATAGGGGTGCCAGTATCAGCTTGTCCCAGATAGGTTTGGAGGGGTAGGTGTGCCTGGGCAGAGAGGGACTCCCACAGAAGAGTGGTCATCCCACAGGCCTTCTCCCTCTGGCAAACCTGAGCCCAGCATCACCAACCCAAATCAGGGTGCTCTCCCAGAGCGGTGATTTGTATGTGCCAAAGTTAGCTGTCAGCAGTTTTTAGAGGCTTTTAAAATCTGTAACTTCTGTTTTCCATTTCTCCCTGTAAAGGTATGTGTGGCTGGACTCTGCATGCTGAGGAAGGGCGGCTGTGCCGGGAAAGGCACACACAACCCCATTGCAGTAAAACTTTTAAAACATTTCTCAAGTAGTTTTCCTGTAAGACTAGTGGTGTCTGCTACCAAGGGAATGGTGTGTGGGGAGGGAGTGATTTGACTGACAAACCGTGAGGCTGCCCAGAATTACCTGCTCCTGGCTTCTCTCTTTGCATGCTCTGGAGGTCACCCCTGAATCCCACCCGGCTCCTCCCACCACCCTGTGCCAGACGGAGTTACTCTGCCTTGTCTGCAGCTAATCCCTCTGGGTGCACACGAGTCGGTGTGTGCGCATATCCTTCATGTTGTTTATGCACGTGAGCAGCCTTTGAGCCAAGCTTTGGTTTTGATGTGCCCTCTGTAGCCCTCACTCTTTGTCCTAGCTGGTGCTTTTGGTGCTTAAAAATATTTCAGAGGAAATTATGCAGCATTGTAGAGTCAAAGCTGTGACCCAGTTGAGCTGGTGGGCAGACTTTCCTCAGGCAACAAGATTTTCCAGGGAGTGCCTTGAGATGAAGGGTATTTTGGTAGAAGCTCACTCCCCTCCCGTGCCCTTTGGTGTTTGCATGTCTGAATCAACAGAGAGTGTCATCTTCCACACAGCACCATTTTATAGCTTCCTTCAGATCTTTTGCTGTTGATTGCTTTCAAACACAGATCTGTCCTGCCTTCAGTTCCCATTGACTCCAATTACACCTGCCTAACTGCAACTGGGACTGAACCACTATCTTTTGCACCGGGGTTATATTTGTCCCTTGAGTAATGAGCTGCAGCAGACTCTTTTCTATTGGTGCCGAATATTTGAGCAATTGCTTGTGATTTATGTCTCTTTTTCCACTGGAACTGGCAGTACTGAGGAGCAAACCAGCAACTCCAGAGTGCAGCTGGCTGCCAGACCCGGATGCTAATGCGGTAGGGCATCTCTTCCCTTTCTGTGGACTCGGTTTAAGCTCTGTCCATGCTGGCCAGAATGACTATAGGGCCAGGAAATGAAATAATAGGAACTATAAGCTCTTCTACAGCTGAATGGTTTCAGAGGTCCATCAATTACTAAAAGTGTTAATTCTTCAACAATTACTGGCACATTGTGGCATATGAGATTAGAGGAAGCTGGTCTCTGACCAAATCAGACTAACCAGCTTGTTCACCGCGGCTCCCAAGTCCTTTCAGACTCACTTCTGTAGCAGAGTTGGTGGTGCTGGAACACAGTGCCTTGGACACTGAGAAAAACATCCAAGTTTTCTTATTCTTTAAGGTCCTTTCCAACCCAAACCATACTATGATTCAATGATTTTCATCAGGATATAGAAAATCGCACTGGTATTATTTCTTTTCCTTCTCTTCTGTCTAGTAGCAGTAAAACCCAATGGTGCCTATGAGTGAGACTTCCTTCTTTGCTTGTTTTTCTTAAGAAGCTGGGTTCAGCAGGGCTCTGTGCCAAAGGGGGTGAGACAAGAGCTCTTCACCTGCAGCTTCTCACCCTTACCCTTACCCTGGCCTCAAGAAAAGCTGTTGATAATTCTATAATGAAATACGCCTGGTTTCCCTGTTACCACAGAGGTATTTGGCAGGTGGTGACTTGGATCCTAACCCCACAAACACTTTTGAAGGCTTCTGTTTATGAGTATCTCCATTTGAGTGGGCAGGCATATATCCCTGCATTGTAACACCTTAACGCTGCAAGGTGGGAAGGGCCAGGAAAATGCCAAGAGCTCCCCATCCTCATGCCTTAGTAATGTTTGGTCTTTTCCTGAGAGTTGCAGCTGCTCAAGCCCTGGGATTATGGCAGAGCCAAGCCTTTTGGTGTGCTTGGATGGTTTCCATTTTAAGGGCCCTTTCTAACCCGTATATTGTATACATATCTATAAGCATGCCTTTGTAGACAGACAAACGAGGGCTAAACTTTTATACCATAACCATAAAATCATATCCTACATTAGAACCGCAAGTTACTTTTCCCTTATTTTGTGCTAATAATGCTAATAATTTTGTCTAATGATGACAGTGGTCCTTATTCAATCTTAGCAGGAGGAAATTTTACAGCTTCTTTGCATGTAAAGCTTCCATTATTTGGATGAGGTTCTTGTGACATAGGTCATTTTATCTGTAATATGTGTTTATAGTTTTTTAAAACCTGAATAGTTTATGGAATAAATTCTGATGTGACATAGCCAGGAGCCCTGTGGGTTTTCATTATGCTATTGATTAAAAAGCCCAACACTATACAGTGAAGATAGGGGAAAGAATTGGAAAGTGAGTAAAAATTCCTTTTACTCTGTGTAAATAATTTCACATTTGTTTTAAAAAAGGAGTCTTTGCTTATTTTTTTTCCTCAAGATAATCTCTGCCTTTGTTTGAAAAAGGTTATTGATTGGATTGTTAACTTAAATAGTCTGTGGCGGGTGTGACAGAGCACATGGCTGCAATTAATCTTGCGATGCAGAATCCATTATTGAAAAAGCACTAATGAGCCATTCTAAGGCCTTCACTGGTCACAGAGCGCCTGGGAGCAGCAGATTGCTCCTGCCCTATAATGTCAGTTTTGGTCTTTAGTGTTATACAGCTGGTGTAAGCAGAAGAGATTTTTAGATAGATTTTCCTTTTAGGGTATTTATGTTAAAATTCCCCTTACCATCAGTCTGCCGTTGCAGTGGGTGTGGGAGACAAGAGTGTGTTTGCCCCCCACTCCTCTGACCAGATGTCTGGTGGACATAGTGTACAATTAAAGCCAGTGGCATGTGAAAAATGGATGTCACTATAAAATATGGTCTCAGTTGCAGGGTTCAGATCCAGAGGAGAGTTTTGACAGATATGAGGGAGCTTTCAGACCTGATCTATACTTTAAAATACTGCTTTAAGACAAAGGGATGAGCTGTTGGAAACCTTCTCACTGCAAGTTTTATTGTCTATGTTGTTTATAGCTATTGCAGCAGAGCAAAAGTTTAGGTAGAGAATAGTTATGGTAGATTAGAAACTGTCGATGTTAACGTATCACCTTCTCCTTCAACAGAATTGCTGCTGGGGTGTATTTTAGAGGTCTGTCTATTGACTTCGGTGACACCATAAATATGTGTTACTTATTCTCCCTGCTAGATCTGCTGAGCTGATACAGATGTGTGAGAGTGATCCAGGGTTTGCCAGGGCTGAGCCACTAGCTGAATTATTAACTGAGTTCCAGCTGCAGGCTCTTTGCTGCACGCCTTTGCCATAGCAAATGCTGTTTATCACAAAATGAGCAAAATAAGACTGTTTCTTCATCCTGACCACATTAAGTGATGCCATTAAGCAAGAAAGACTTTCAGGTCTGTAGCTCATATAGTACCACAGTGTCTATAACTTGAACCACATTTTGGACTGTTCTTTGTGTAAGACAAAATTGTTTGTGAGCTGAACTTTAAAAAGAAAAGCAATTTTCAATCTACCTGCCATACACAGCTACAGGGTTTTGTTTTCAGGTACTCTGCTAGAAAGGGAATGCCAAGAAGTGCTGTGATACGGAGCAGGGATGATGTTCACTGCCACTGCGCCAGGGAGTCTTGGATGTGTGAATTTTCTTATTGATCATGAAAAGCACTGGCTTTTGAACCAAAGTAGCAGGAAAATAGAGAGATTGTGAAGAAGGAGAGCTGAGAGGGCAGGAAAAAGAATTTCAGTGTTTTGTTTATCTATTGACATGCTTACCGGACGCTACAGTGCCTCATCACGCTGCTGGCATAAGTAAAAATAGTCTTTCCAGCAACGTTAGGTTGGGGTCATGGTACCACAAGGCACGCTGTTTCATGTGAAAGCGGATCTGACTTAGAGGCTCAAGAAAGACATGTCCACAAGATATTTTTTTTCCCTTAGACATGCTGTAAGCCCTGGGCTAACAGAGAGCGATCTGCAGCCATGCAGATATGGCTGCAGGCATTTGTTGGACTCTTTTGTAGTCACAGAACCCGATGGACTGAACAAATTGATATATTTCTGCAAAATATTTCTGCTACTGAAAAGAAGCCACCATGGCCCTTACTCCACTATTAATATTTCCTAAGCAAAACTCAGCTCACAAGAACCAGTTGCTTTTAGGTTTGTGGTGGATTTGGTTCTTAAGAAGGGCCCTGTAAAATAGGATGGATCACTCAAAGAATGAGGCACCATCAATACGAGATGCAGCACAGAAAATCTGCAGAGGTGTTTTGGGGGCAAGTGAGGAATGAGACAGTCAAGACTGATAGCAGGAAGAGAGCAGGAATGGCTGTGGTGGGACAGAGATAAAGTAGTGAACAGAACCTGACCTTCATGTCATTTGAGAAAGGGAGTCTTTAGCTGGAGTCTCTGCAATGAGCAATGTGTGTACACAGACAAGTGAGCACATGAATTCGTGTATGCATTTAGCTGTGATTTATTTCTGCAAGTTTGATTCCATTCTTTCTGTTTCTTTTCAAATGTGACTGAAGCTATTTAACTGTCTGATTAACTCACCTCCCTGTATGAGTTGCTTTCTGTGATATATTCCAGCACTGTACAACTTTTCTGGAAGCTGACACTCTGCTGTTGGGATGAATTCCTCCCTGATGTGTAGTGTGGCACATTTGTTCTATTTACTGGTGTTGGAATGAGGTTCTGCACTTGCTGTAAATCAGATCTGGAGGAACATTTCAGTGTCATGTCAGGTTCTGCTTGTTTGGTAGTATCAGAAATTATATGAGGTCTTTTCAGCAGGAAAAGGTATCATGTCACATCTACTTCTGCACAGTTGCAGTTTCAAGGACCCCAGAACTTTAGATTGAACTTGGTCCACTGTACATCTCAGTAAAATCTGACTCTTGTTTTGTGCTGACATTTCAAGGGCTCCAAAACCTATATGAGCTCATCTGTACTGTCAAAACATTTATTTGTTCAAAGGCTTAAGAGTGATATGAGCAATGTCACTGATCCCTCCTCCCTTAAATATCTCCTTCATTTTCTATTCTATTTTGATTATAACTTAGGTACACACATTTCCTTGTTGGACAGGCTTAGTTTTCGTATCATAACCATGAGAATATAACCAGAGAACAAAAATCATTACAGCATTTGGTAGTATCATGGGCACATAAAGGAAATAGATTCCTTACAGTATTATTGCCCCACCCAGCAATTCTCAGGAACTGTTTGCTTCACTATCTAGAAAATATAGAAGCTTCTTGTAGGGTGGTAATGACTGATGTGACGACACAGCAAAACACCACTGATAAATCTAGTAATGAAGATAGCACTTCTGTGCCCACATCTACAGTTAGCAGTGCCTTATTTCCTTATTGGAGAAGGAGCCTTTCGTTCTCTCTTAAAAGCATACTTAGGCTGGCAGAAGTGGAAAGCTTGTTTTCCTACCTGCTGGCTGCATTCTAAGAACAGCACATCAGCAGCAGGGGAAAAAGCCCTGTGCACGTGATGGTGCAAGTTTCTAGCAGTAGCATGCAGTAGCGTTGGGTGTGTGTACCAGTAGTTCTAGTTTTTGTGTAGATGAGCAACTGGTTATCCCTGCCCCGTGCCCCTCAGCCCTGACTATAAGCAGTGTTAATGCTTAATGTGTGTCAGAGAGGGATGCTAAATACAGGGCTTTCCAAGAAGGCAAGCGGTAGCTTAGTGCGGGTGATTTAGGGACTGCTCCAGCCTGATAGGGGTGGTTTGGGAGTACAGTGCTTTATTTCAGTGGTGTGTTTTTCTTGTTTTGTTTTGCAGAAGGAACACTGCTCCTACCTTTGGTTTGTTTGTTTGCTTGTATTTTCCCCTCCAGAAAGCCCATTGCTGACCCTGCTACTGTGATACTGCTGTTTTGCAAAGCTGGAGTCGACACGCATGTAGGGGCGGGGGTTGTAACTCTGGCAATTTGTCCTTCCCGATTAGATGTGACTGTTCTGCTAGCTTTCCCTTCTTTATTCTTTTCATTTAGTTCATTGTGGGAGTTGGCTTGGGTTTTTTCCTTTCGGTTTCTTGTTTTGATCCTGGAAAGTTAGCTGTGCAATTTGGTTTCTTCTGTGCCAATCAACTTTAGTGGCAGAGCTCTTAAAAAAATTAAAAGCTTGTCCCTCCATTCTGTCTTGCTTCTTCTCTGTATGCTACTGCTTCCATTTGAGCAAAGTTTACAGAATTGCTTGCTCCACCTATTTGGAAGGGAAGCTCTGAAATGGAGAATAACCTCATTTCCACCAGGTCCTTCAGTCCGGTTGAAGCGCTAATGAAACTGTAGTCCAATTTCTATTAAGATGGATGGGCTGTTTCTGAAATTTGGTTTGTGTCTGATTTCATCCCTTCTTTTGTTTTCTTTCCCAGAAAAGCCCACAAAAAACCAAACCCAAAGCCAAACCATTTTTAAGAGCTCTGAATAAAACTGCTTTGCCAATGGGGAATGAGTGGGGATGACTCTGATTTTCTCTTGTGCCCGGCAGCGAAAGGGTTAATGCCTGCTTTCCTCTTCAGTATCTGTTAGTTGCAGCCCATGTTGTGATCAGTCCACGTCCATGTATGTTTTGTTCCCAAATTTAATACCAGTTAATGAACAAGCTATAAGTGAGCCCTAACAATGACAGTTGTTTCCAATCTTCCTCAGGACACCCGACCTGCCTGCAGTTCACCACAAACATGACTGAGGCTGTTAAAACCTATCAGTGGCAGTGCATTGAGTGCAAATCCTGCAGCCTTTGTGGGACCTCTGAGAATGATGTGAGTTCATTTACCTTTTCATGCAAATAAACATCACTGCAAAATACTGTCACATGTGCCCTTGAGGAGCATGTAGCAATGGTGTGGGTCATTGCTGCTTCCATACATCTCCAAGGAAGAGCTACTCCTGAGAGTAGAGATGGGCTTCGCCCCAGTGCCCCTGTTCTTCTGAAATTACCACTGATATCATATAGGGCCACTTAAGATGGTGGTACTTGTGGTTTGTATGCTTGCCCAGTAGAAGCAGAAGTTAGCTGGAGCCCACAAACGTGTTGCGAGGAGCTGCCAGAGAGTAGTATTTTCAATATAGTTTTCAGGAGCAGATGTGATGGGTGATAACCTGAGAGATGGCAGGTGTGTTTCTTCTGTCCCTGATTTTGCTTACTTTCTTGGCATGACTTTGTAGTCTTAATTACAAGACTTGGGAAACATGACAGCATTTGAACTGGGATGGTGAGGCTTCTCTCTAGACACTTAATCACCTATCCCAGTGATTTCCAAATTGTGTTCCAGATCCTGCAGCTGGACAGTGTCCTCTCTGTAGGGTTTTCAGTTAAAATCTAATCCTAAGGGTCCTTGGCAGTCTGTGAGAAACTTGGAGAATTGTCAGTTGCTGGGCAATTTTGGAGGTGATTAGCTAACATTCCATTCCCTATAGCAGAACAAACTTGAAGCCTGGGATTTTGTTTTGCTTTAGCAATAAATAAGGAAATCTGAAAACAGGGATCTGTTCTGTGTTAGGAACCTTGGGATACTTCAGAGCAGCCTTTTTCCCCCCAGATATATGAAAGGCTGCAGACCCCACGGTGGGATTTCCATCTGTTTCACAGAGCATTTACTTAGTTTAGTTTTGGAGAACTGGCTAAGTCCAGGCTTTTGATGAGGAAGGTTTTCTCTGAAGGGATGAGATCCAGCATGAGGTCACATTGGAGCCCAGTAAAGCCTGTCCTCTTCTCTCAGTACAGCATATCCCCAGCTTAACAGCTGTTACTCCTGCATCATGAAGCCACCTTGGAGAGGAAGTCCTCCACCCCCCATAGAGATTTTTCCGCTAGACACTGAAATGCCTTTGTGATGAGAGGGGCTCTCTGCAGCCTCTCAGGAATATGATGCAAAGAGGTGATGCCTATAGCCTTTTACATTCTCAGTATTAGTCTCTATGTTGCAGCTTTGTGTTCCTGGCTAGGAACTGCTAGTTACTATGTTTTTATGTTTTCATCTTGGCAAGAGACTAATTTACACCATTTCTCTCTTCTCCCCTCCTTCTCTCCATTTCCCTACTGTCTTCCCAACAACCCTGCCTCAGGACCAGCTGCTCTTCTGTGATGACTGTGACCGTGGCTATCACATGTATTGCTTGAATCCACCAGTCTTTGAGCCCCCAGAAGGTAACATATGTTAGAGTCTGCTTTGAAAGTCCTTATGGAAAAGGGAGGAATTTCAGAAAGGTGGAAAGGCTGTGCAGGATTAAGAAGGCTGTAGCAAAGCAGAAGCAGATGGCTTTGGAAATAAAATGAATAGACATGGATGTCTAGTGCGATCTGAGATGTCCTGTTCAATCTTACCTGGTCTCTACCTCCTCTTCCAGGACACGGGCCTTTTGCAGGTCATGGGTACCCGTGGATGTCCCACTTGGCACTGGACGCCTCAATTTAGACAACTGAACTGAGCTTCTCTGAATTGTGACTTTGGACTTCCTAAGAAGTCAAAGTCCCAGAGAGAAACCCCCATACAGGAGGGTCCTCTCTGGAATAGCTGAGTCTGTTGTCATCAGGAGCCTAGATTAAGAGGAATGACCTTCCTTGTTCTTTGGTCTGTCTGTGCCTCACAAGGGTGAGAGTTTTACTGTCTGTATTACATTCAGTATGTAGTTATGTCCTCTGCAGGGTATTGAATGTGACTATACTACAAACGGTTGTAGTTTGTCCCTTGGTTGTGGAGCAGAGGAACTACTCCCTTGCCATTATTGATTCTCTGACTAAAATCTGCAGAGAGCAGTAGAATTGGAGAAGGAGACATGTGAGTGTGAATGACTGCAGTTTACATGAGGGGTGAGACAAGAATAATTACAGATCAATCATGCATTCAGGAGCTAAATGTTTGTAACTCTGATAAAGGCAAAGCTAAATCAGGAGGAGAAAACTTTGAAATGCAACTAATAATTAGCTAAAGGTTTCTGTTTGACTGGGAAGTGGTGTATTGAAAGTATGAAAATATAAAACACGTAGTGGAAAAGGACACCCCAGCTATGTTGTAACTTGGGTAACTTGGGTATAAAGCCTACACACACAATACCAAGGGCAGCAGAGCCTGCTTCAGAAAAATACAGGCAATTCCAATGCAAGGAATACTTGTTATCTCATTCAGGCAGATCTTGACATAAACTCAGTGCCTAGATTTGATGTCATTCCTACCAGAAGGATTTCTTCATTTGCAGGGAGCTGGAGTTGTCATTTGTGCCGGGAGCTGCTCAGAGAGAGAGCATCAGCTTTCGGCTTCCAGGCCTGAGGAGCTCCAGCAGTCAAGAAACACTTTGCTCCTGGTGTTGCCATACCAGCACAAATTTCCCATCCAGAACACAAAGACACAACCCACATCAAAATGAATGGACACTTACATACAGGAAGAGGTATCTGTGGTATTCACTGTCATTAATGCCATACCTCCTGGGCTCTACTAGAAGGATCATGTACTTTCTCGATGCTCCGGATGAAATCTCTTCACTGCTATGCATGGTTGCTGCTTCCTGTTATGGGCTCACATGCATTTTACAAAGGGGAGGGCTGTTATATCCACAGAGTTGTCAATTTTGTGTGGCCTTGTGCTTTCTGTTCAGTCTTTTTTTCAAAGAAGTAGTAAGATACCTCCCAAGGAATTATTGGTGAGTACTTTGGCTGGGAGCAGCACCAGTTGTTTCTCTTCACACACTTGACTGGAAATCTCTTTACTCTGTATTTGTAGGGGTGCTTTGAGAGCTGCGTTAGTTCAATACTTCCCAGGTCATGAACTGAAAGAAGCCCTGATCAACAATTTTTGGGGTGACACTTTTTCCCTTGGATCAAATGCTTTGATTTGGTAGATCTTCATAAATCTGGTTTTAGTATCTCTGAAGGAAGAACAGTACCGGTATGTACACACACAAATGCTTAGGAAATCCCACTGCCTTTGGTTTTTCAGTGTATTCAGGCGCCCTGCCCCACTCCAGTGCCAGCATACAGTCCAGAGTCTTCATTTAATTTTGTACAGAAAGTTGTGAATGGTCGTGTATGCAACTGACTTGCTGTTTAGCTCAGAAAACTGAACAAAACAAAACCAGCATCTTAAGTTGAACATAGAAAGTAAACCTGTCAGTTTTCCGAGCACAGTAAGCTGCAAAAAGCAAAAACTTTGGCTTATGATCAAATGAAGCACTTTTAGTAATATTTTTGAAATTTCTAAACTAAAATGTTCCACAACTTAAAGTTGCATTTTATTCCAGGAATTGCTTAATCAAGACTTCCAACATTTCCAGACTTACTGTTCTTTAGTGAAGTAATTATCAAGATCTATCTGAATTTCCAAAAAATTTTGCCCCCAAATTCTCCACCAAACTGCATTTTTGGCGAATGTGATAATTTGTCAAAAAGCTTTCCCCAGCTCTAAAGTAGGGAATAATTTACTGAAACTAATAATAAAAGAAAAAAATCAAATTTATTTTAACATTTAAATAGAAAGAATTGTATTTTATTTATGCAAACCTCTACATGTGAAATGAAGAAACATTAAGCAAGAGCATCAGTTGAAAAAGTATTAGTTCAGTTGAATCACTAGGAGGACAAGTGAGTACATTAAAGAATTTCTACCAGATACATTTTAAGGTTAAAAACCTGCAACTCCTTGAACTGCCAAGTAGCCCAGAATGACCATTTTCTTGGGCATGATGTATATTAATTTCTATGCATAGATTTAAGTGGGTTTATAATATACATTTATGAGAGTCTCAAGCAGCATGTGACTCAGGTTTCTTGTACAAGTAGGTAAGGACACTGAAGATTATATTTGGCATATTCATATTAATTGAAACTTTTCCACAAAATTAAATGTTCCCAAACACTTGAAAGAATGTTGTTAAAGAATATTGGTGAGCTAATTTTTCTTCCTTCTCTTGCTAATTACACATAGTTAGAATGAGTTATACTGACCTAATGCACTTTCCCTCATTATTTAGGTAGTTTCTTCACCTTTTGCTAGAATTGACAGTGTCAGCTGCTGGATTCTCCCATGTACTCTCACAGCCTCTTCTCAGGCAGCAGAAGTATTTTAACCTGTTAGAAAGAAGATTTAGGAAGTATTTATCCTGGTTGTATTGGACCAAGTCTCTCCTGGGTTAGGTGCACTGGCTACCTAGGGAATTCATTCAGTACCTTAGGCTTTTCATGTGATGACCCCTCAGATGAGCCAAGAGTGCCAAGAGTACAAGGAAATTAGAGCATCAGCTCTGGGGAGCATAAAGTGGGAGCTCATGGACCTGTGTTAGGTCTCTGGTACCTGCTGGGACAAAGCTCTAGAAAAAATGTAAAATGAAGCGTTTTCTACCTAGTCTGCATCTACCCTGATCCTGGGAAGCACCTGGAGGCCACAGCTCATCCACATGAGCGTTTGGACCCATCTTTTGGTGTGGTCAAACCCTGCTGACTGGGCACTTTGGGACCATTGCAGGGTTTAGGCTCAAACAAAGTCCTGTTGCTGCTGTGACCAGGACCACAAGTATGTATTCTCCAGAGAAGCCACTGAGCTCTTTCATGGGTAGTGCATGGTTTGGCTAGAGGGACTGGAGCTGAGAAGTGTGTGTCTGGAGGAAAGTTTTATGGTGGTGCTGGTGGTGGGAACAGCAGAGGTGGGTTGGTGTTTGGGCTGGTGCTCAGCTACCAAGGCCTGCTGGGCTTAGGGATCTCCATCATAAAAACGGCCATTGCCTCCCAGTTTCCTGGTATTTGCATTGACCCTGGGAGAGGAGTGGGACAATGTCTGCTCTATCAAAAGGAGAGTGAAATACATATGGTTTAGGCCTTTGTTTTGCACAGACAGTGGACAGTTCATCATGTAAGTCTCAGATAGCCCTGTTTCTGGGACTGGCTGGTGCAGAAAATCAGTGCTCTCCATCCCTGTGACAGACATTGCTAAATGAGCTGTGCTTGGCACACACCTGTTTCCTGCTTTGTAGTTTTGATCCACATTGCTGGCTGTTTTCTCCTCCCACAAGCATTCTGCAGTGAACAGTGTCTTTCAGTTTGGAAATATTCCTTTGTGGCCTTGCTGAAGTTTCACCACTAATGAGGTATGATGGCAGGAAAGACTGCTAGATCTTCAATGGCAAAATATTATTTGCCATTTGAGATCAGTGTCATAGGGTACTTACCTGCAGTGGTCTGTCTGCATTTCATCTCTCCAGCTTTGTGCTGTGTTGCTGTGCAGCCAAGCAGCTCCAGGTAGCTTTGGCAGCAGATAAGATGCAAGCTCTCCCATGCTGAGAACTTCTTCCAGCTACAGTCTCCCTTCTTCACTAGCTCGGTCTAAGATAAGGGGCTATGACGGATCTCTCAGTGATGTTTTTATCATGCATTCAGAGCCATATGTCTTGGCACACTTCAGAAATATTAATTGATCCACCAAGCAAACAATGCTGTAACTGCTTTACTGAGATGTGGAGAGGTTGTGGTACAGCCTTGGAGGTGAGGAAGAGGAGTTCAGAAATTCTGATAATTGACTCCCTGTCATGTGGTACCCTTTGGGGACAGCGTTCCTGCATGACTGCTGGGATGAATAACTTGGGTGGCACCATCCATGGTCAGGCAGATCTTGAGACCACTCTTAACGGCGATCTGTTCTGGGCAGTAAACAATGTGGGGACACTGGCTCTGTCTGTTTCTGTCTCTCTTGGTATGGCAGGACGTGCAGGTTTGTTGGCAGTCTCTGAGGTGATCGAGCTCTGGCGTATTTCAGAGCTCTTGTGTAGGCAAGGCAAGCAGTATTTTAGCACAAATCAGGGCAACTACCATGGGAGATGGTAGATCCTGCATCTCTTGAAGTCTCTGAATCAAGAATGGGTGGCTTCCCTGAAGACGTATTTTAATTAAATGCAATTTTATTTAATCACATGAACGTCTGACTGAAAAAAGGCTGGTGTTATAGAGGAAGTCAGGCTGGATGATGTAATTGTTCTTCCTGTCCTTATTATAAAAACAGATGTTTACTGTGGCAGAGGATGTATTTAAATACAAGCTGTGTCTGCATAATGGCCTTAAAGTACATTAGTCAAACATACTGATGTAATTCTTCTAATTTTTAACCTCTTTTGGGTAACCTAAAAAAGGTCAGTTAAAGAAAATCAGCCTTATAAAGAAAATCAGCCTTATAGATGCAGTTAATTTTGTATTACATTGTTCATGTGTATGATAGCAGCTACATTAGTGTTAGCTACCTCAGAACTTGATAATTATGACTATATTGTGTGAAAACATGGCTTGATTCTGGCTCTCCCTCCATCACATTTGTGTTCTGTGTTGCCCAGTTTTCTGCCCCATGGTGGGAAAACTGGCTGGGGAGGGGAGCTGCTGCAGTGGCAGCCTCAGAAACCAGGGCAGTATTTTCAATATGGTAGTCAAGAGTAGATGTGACAGGTGATAACCTGAGAGATGGCAGGAGTGTTTCTTCTGTCCCTGATTTTGCTTACTTTCTTGGCATGACTTTGTAGTCTGAATTACAACACTTGGGAAGCATGAATATTTAGACTTTGATGGTGAGACTTCTCTCTAGACACCTGATCACCTATCCCAACAATTTTCAGACTGTGATCCAGAGCCTGCAGCTGGACAGTATCCTCTGTGCAGGGTTTTCAGTTAAATCTGATGCTAAGGGTGGAGAAATAAAAAAAGGGGTTCATCCAAGTCATGCCACTGAGGAGGTGAGCTCATGTTACTTAACCATCACAGAGCCTCAGGTCTAGCTTGGAAAAGGCAATCTATTTAAGGAACATGAGATGGGTTCCATTCTGCCTCCAAACTATTTCCATAGAGATGTCTTTGACTGAGTTTACAGCATTTCTATAAACATACCTTAGGTCAGTCCTTGCACTAGGAAAGCTACCATTGTGTTCTTCTGAAGCAAACGTTGCTGTAGATAACTTTGAAATAATAATTTCTCAGCTTTCTGTAAAAGGGGCTTAGTAAATTCTGCCCCAAAGGAGGACTTGCACACTGTGCAGTGTTATGGGGCTGTTGCATGTTCTTCACGCCTACAGCATGTGTTTTGACACTGGTCATTTGGGAAGTGAGGAGTGGATAGGGTTAGAGAGTTATATTAATTAAGCTTGTCACTGCCGGAGGGATAATGTGTGTTGTGCACAAGGAAATTCCAGGTAGAGCTGGGCATGATTTTTCTGTGTGGAATTACTAATTTCAAAAAATGTGCTTTTGAGAGAACCACGATTATTCATTTATTCAAGTTCAATCTGGCAAATTATTTCATACAAAACAATAGAGAATATCAGAAAAGTTGAAAATGATTGTTTCAATCTTTCTAGAATGAATCACTTCAATATTTGAATTTCACAGTTACTTTAACTTCAAAATAAATAAATACTTCTCATTTGACACAAAACTTTTAATGTGGGGCTCAAAAGTATTTCAGGTCTATCTGAATTGAAATTTTCCAAATGTTCTTATTTATTGTCATATCCACCACTGTGTATCTGGTTAATTCAGTTCCACCATGTCAAGAAATTTCACTACAGAAAACTCTACAGTATCTACTTAAAAGGAAAGAAAGCAAGCTATGGAGGAATAGGGATCTTTAACACGATGCAACTGGTTCATCCAAAAATAAAAGATAGTAATTAAAATTGAGAGAAAAAAGTAATTTTGAATGCTAGGAGCACTTTCTTAGAGTGAGACATCTTGGTTGATCTTACTTGTCTGTCTGTCTATCTAATCAGCTGGAAATGCCAACTGTTAGTCTATAAAACTGTCTTTCAGAGCGGAAGGGGGAAATGCTTTATGTTTTCCCAATACATCAAAAAAAATGGACAAAGCACAAGAGACTGTATTGAGAAAAATTTGGCACCAGTCTGGGAGGGCAGAAAATGCAATTCTTATAGAGGAGATGATTAGAAGATGGATTGTCTTGTCAATTTTGTTATGGGAGGCTGCAGGTTGGACAGGAGGTGATCTTCACCTGAGATTTTAGCAGTCAACCAGATCTATGAGAGAGCTGCTTGAGTCACTATCCCTGGAGGTATTTAAAAGACATATAGATGTGGTGCTTAGGGACATGGTTTAGTTCTGGACATGGCAGTGCCAGGTGAACAGTTGAACTCAATGATCTTAAAGATCTTTTCAAGCCTGAACGATTCTCTGGTTCTATATATTTTATGGAAATAAGTTGTGTGGAGAAGAGCAGGCAGACAGGACAAGAAAGCACTCTTCTCTAGCCAGTTTTAGGTTTATGATCTTAGCATATCTCAGTATTTATAAAGCACTTAGAGCCCACTAACTGCATGCAAGCAGAGTGCTTCCATTTACTACAGTGATGCAGAGCCAGGCTGTGGCAGGGCAAGCAGAGCCAACCCTCCCATGCTGCTCCTCACACCATTTATTCCTGCCCTGGGAGGTGGGAGCAGGTGACAAGCCAGGAGTTAGATGCTGAAGGTCCAAGACCCTGTGGAGGAAATGAAAAGTTCTAGTTGCTATGGCTGTGCTTCTCTTCTGGTCAAAGAGGGCAGGAGTGGGGACTGGCAGGCAGCCAGATCCATCTGCAATGGTGATTTAATTACTAACAACGACCTCCAGCCCTGGCAGTAGTTAAATGCCTTTTGAGGGCAGGCACCAAACCTGGTCTGGTTTACATAAGATAAACTCAGTTTTGCTGGAGGGAAAGGGAGAGGAGGGGGTGTCTCTGGTCTGAAGGGAACTGATTTATAAGTGCAGCTTCCCAGCCCGCTTCCAGTCACATTCCATGGCAGTGCAGGCTCCAGCAGCCTCCTCTCTGCCAGTGCTGCTGCCATTGAGCAGGGCCAGAACACCAAGTCCCTGCTCCTTAGTTTTTGCAGAGAGAGAACTGGCGCTGTCCCAGCTCTATCCCCTGAGGTGCTGGCTGGGTCTCACTGCACTGCAGACAAGGACAGGAGTGACCGATGCTGCCAGCCAGTGTTGGAGGCCCCTGGGGGACAGTGGTTCTCTTGAAGGATGTGCAAGTACAATTCATCTGTCCTGATGGCTGAGTCTTAGCATGGGGCAGAGGAGAGCTGTTACTCTCTTGCCTCTCCAGCTGCACTGCTGGGGTGTTTGCTGAGTGCCACCACCACTGTGCATCGAGACACTTAACCAGGGAAGGGAGGAGAGAAAGGTAAACAACAGCAATTACTTCTGGGGGACACAAGGGGTTTTAGGGCTTACCCTCATATTGCAGAAATGTCAGTGAGAATGCGAGGCATTTTACAGCCTGGAAGTCAAGCCAATAGCTTATTAATGTTTGGTCTGTGTTTCTGCCATGCTGGATGAATATGTAAAGTATTATTCTAGTGTTCACCTGTGCAATTGAAATATGCGCTTTTACTGCTGTTTTGAAATGAGGGAACCACTATTTCCAGATCAGCTTACCTCCCTTTGCTTGCATGAAGTTAACAGTAAAACACTTCATAGCTAAAAGTTGCTGATTTCTCAGGTATTGATATTTTCCTTCAGACTGCCATCAGTCTAGTCATCCGATTCAGTTCACTGTAACAAACCATAGGTTTGACCTCCACAGTGACTTAGGAAATGTTCCCTCTCTCCCCACTTTTCAGAAGACAAGGAAAGAGAAGGTCAGGTTTTATTCTTTGTATTCTGAAAGAGTGATAAAGAATGACAAGTCCATTTCATGTTCATCTCCTTTCCATGTCTTGAATGATTGAATTTGTTGGCTGGAAGAGTTCTCCTTTTTGTAGCAGTCTGAAGCGTCTTTTCTAGCATGTCTCACCTGGGCATGAGATACCACAGCCTGGAGTTTTGTCTCTTTGAGTAGGACTTTTCCTACTGTTGCCATATAAGACCTTGAAACTGGTAAGTCACATCAAGGAGCCATGTGCCTACAGACCTGAAAATCAAGATAAGGATTTCCCTTAGGTTTCTCAAGATTTTCTGCCTGGAAGGCCAAACCCCCTGCTGCCCATGAACTCTGCTGGAGCATAGACCCAGACATCTGTTGCTGCTGGATTCAGGACTGCATTTTTATGTCTGCTATGCATGGCCAGTGCAAACTGCCAACAACATTAAAAGGGAAGTATCTGCCGAAAATAGAAGGATGAGACATGAATATTATGCCTAATGTGCTCTTCCTTTGTAGCTCTCCTAGGAGTAGTACACACGAGGTGTGCCTCTACATCCTTTTGGGAAAGCTATAGTACATGAGGGAATTCCAAGTGTCCTCTCCTTTAAACTTCATGACAGAATATCCATTCTCATCTTGTTTTCTTCTTTTACAACACACTCTTGGATTTCATGGACACTGTGTACCACAGCTGATTGGAAGGGTCTAGAACAATTTGGAAAAATAGAGAGGTCCAAACAGAACCATCAGCTTTTATCTCCCACTTAGATGTGTTCAGCAAACCCTTGATCATTGCAGGAAATCAAACTCCTGGGCTGACTTAATCCCAGCTCAGCACTAGGGTCACACAACAGTTCATATAGACTCTTTTGTAGTCATAAAATGTTCTTTAAAAATGCAGGGAGAAATGTTTCCTCTTTACCTTTTTGGCTTTCCATTCTTTGTGCTGCAGCAGAGATCGACAGTCCTCCTGTTTATTCTGACTTTCTTCCAGCAGCTCAGCTGGGTCAGAAGTGATGGTGACAGGTGGGGGAACAATTTATTTTATTGAGTTGCAGATGTAAAGAGAGGCTCAAGAGCGTTCAAGTAAATTGCCATTTGTGTTAGTCAGATCTCCTAAGAACCAGAAGTTTGTGTACATGTTAAGTCACTGCTTCACTTTTTCTTATGCTATTTCAGACTGAGTGTACCATTGGTATACACATGCTTTTTTTCACTGGACATGGTTGAAAGAAAACCATCAACAACAAAAATTGGGAAGGGGTGGGGTGGAGAAGGAGAGGAGAAAAGATAGATACGTTATTTGACTTTGGGACAACATTGTCCCCATTGTTCAAAATGGGAATAGATGGAGGATAAATCTGTGACTGCTAGTGGACCACTTGGATAAAAACTGTGGCATCATCAGCTTCTAAGGGCACTTTTAAAATTCTCAAGTAATGATCCCAAAATAGTGACATTCCCATAAATACATTGGTATTGAATTTTAATTAGAAGGAAACCTAGATATGTATATAAATATATATGTATTTGTGTATCATATTAATTTTATTTACTGTAAATATTGGTCACCTAGCAGGAGTAGATCTAGTGTCCTATAATAAGTGTTATTCGCCTTGATTGAGAAGGAGGAGGAGGGAGACAATCTTATTTGTTTTGCAGAGGTATGTCAGCATTCTAACAATGTAAGGCAAAACATTAGCCTTTGCAACTTAACCTCAATTCTATTTGGAGCATGATTTATCAGCACATGAAAGAACACCAGTACTTTAAAAGATAGGTCAGATTCTCAGCTGCTGTCAATCAACAGCAGCTCCTCCACTCTCAATTCTTCCACTGACTTGAAGCCAAGAGGTTGGCTTGGGGTCTTAAAAAGGCCCACTCTAAGTGGTCTTGGACTTCACTCTTCATTAAAAGATGCATGCTGCTTAATAGTTAAGCACACCCAACACATGTAAGAAAACAGCTATTTCTGAACTGTTCTGGCTCAGCCTGGTTCTGGTGATGCTCTCTCACAGGCTCCAAAGTGAAAATCTCAGAAAAGACAATGATGGAGCAGTCAGCAACCTGTGCAAATTTCTAACTCCATGGAGTTTGGACTTGATTAATCAGTTTTCAGTGTATTGCCTTTTGATTTTCTGTAAACCACCCTTTACTGCCATATCAGGAAACCGGACAGCAGTGCATGATTTTCATCTCTGTATCAGACCTTCCTTCACTCAGCTGTAACCTCCCCTCTCTTACCTATTTCTAATCTGTTCTAGTCTTTTTGATCTCTCTCTCTCCTTATGGGGAGATCTTTTCCAGCTTCTATCATTTTTAGCTTCTGTCCTTGAAGTCAGTTCTCTCCAGCATCATTTGTTCTAAAACAGGCTGAAGGGATAGTTTGCATGACCAGGATTTGTGATAGGTTTGCTGAGTGATGCTTAAACCTTCTAAGCCTTATTTCTCTCCCAATGGTATGTCCTGAGAGCATCTGCTTTTTAGCCACGCTGTGAAAGGGCCCATGAACACCTCTGGGATGTTTTTCCTCTGTGGTTACAGCTCATCTCAAAGGAACCTGTTTTACAGCCAGTGAAAAGCCATGCAGCCTTGCTGCCGGCACACACTCGCCCTCCTTTCCCCGGTGCCAGCTGGGGATGTGGTCAGGCTGCTGGCACATGAGATCACATCCAGCACGGCTACTCCCTGGAAGCCAAAGTGTTGCTTAGTAACCTACTCATGGAAGTACCAGAAGCATTTTTCAATCTGTCACATTGGCAAAAAAACACTGGCTTCTTGATTTAGAGGCATTCTGCTGTGCATAGCAGGGCTGTGCTCCATTACCTTGCATCCAGCACTCTCTGCAAGTGAAGAAACGAACCTCCCATTTAATGGAGGGGCTATGGGGGAAAGGAGGATGAGGCACAGAAAATATTTGCCCAGGATTGCATGTGAAGCCTTTAGCTGGTTCTTCCGGCATCTAGTCCATATCTTAACTGCTTTCCTGTGGGAGATATTTCCTCCTTATGAAAGTACACTCCAGGGTCCTACAGCAATTGACCAAACAGGACTCTGCAACACCTTCATCTATTATGAGACATTACTGCAATAAAACATGGTGTGGCATTCAGAAACTGGATGAGGTATTGCAATATTTATGTTGTAAGCCTCAGTGTCATGGACAATTGCTACAGAATAATGTATGTCTTTTTTTAACGCAATGGAGTCACAGCAGCTTCACAAATGCACACAGAACAGAGACCATCTGGGATTACATGGTTTCCTCAGTTATTTTCAAATGACTTTGTTACAGAGAGTTAAATGAAAAACATCCTCTCATGTAAAAATGGACTGTAAAGGCTTTTAGCTTACTCCCTTCCTCTTTTAAGAATAATTCAATTCAGGAGCAAAAATTCCAAGAACTTTGGAGCCTCGCACCTTTATCTGGAACTGGTTTATCCTTAAAAATGGCTTCAAAAAGTAACTTGAGGTCTTTTATTTGAGGCACCTTCTTGATTTTACTATCAAATCTCCTCAGTTTGGAAGTGAAAAGGTATTTTAAGAAATGTCTAGGTTTGAGCTCCGGGTCCAGCTGGGCTCTTCCTGTCCTACTTCTTGTCATCAGAGAGAGTAGAGCTGTAATCTGTGTCTAACCACAGTATCACCCATTTCTTGTTGTCAGACTGTGTCATGGAAGCCCTCTGCAAAAATATGAAGGGATTTTTTTTATAAAAGTCATGGAAGGTCCAGACAGGTCTGAAGACAAGGTTGTTAGACAAGTGTTCCAGAGAGGTCCTTCTGGTCTCCAGAGAGTCTTCTACCTGGGACAATGCTCAATGCCACGGTGAAGAAATCAGCAAAGTTTGTTTCTTGTGCAAAGCCTTTTCAGTGCAAGGTCAGTGACACACAAAACAGTTGTGAGCTAAAGCTGGACTTAGCATAAAGATGTAAAAACATCCCCAAACTTGAGCTCCCCACTTGATTTCTGAGGACTTTCTGAGGAAGTGGGTACATCTCTGTGGTCCCAGTCTAATAGATAAATTTGAGCATGGGACAAAGAATCTTTCAATTTTATTGCATGTAGTTGCATTTTTATTGCAAATGGTTTAAGAACTACAGAAAGTCATCAAAAAGTGTTCCTGATGACTGGTGTGTGGCCAGCATAAGAGCAAGTGATGACCCGCTATGGGTCCAAGTGCAGAAGTGTCTACATTGCACTCAATCAGGGAGTACAATCAGAGAGCATATTTGGCAGGGGAGACAAAGGCTGTGGAGGCCTAATCTACATTTTAATTCTTAGAACTAGCTGTGCCAGCTCAGCTGATGGAAATCTTGCCCTTGCGACTCTTTGCTCTGTGGAAAGAAGACTCAGAGAAGCAGTAAGTTTACAATGGATCATTTGTTTTAGAAGTAGCAGGGTATCTATTTCCAGTCTTCTAATACATTAACCTTGAAGTTTGTTTGTAATTAAATAGTCTTGTCTTACCAGTTAGCCATTGAAGCAAAAGAACTGTTGTTGCAAAGAGAGTGGGCTAGGGAAGAGTAGTTGGGCTGGGTAACTTCTGGGCAACACTGAGCATCCGCTCCCTGCATTCACAGGGGAGAAGCACCTCTTTCCTTGTACGTTCTGTGTGATAAAATTATTTCAGCTGAAAGAGATTTTAGAGGAACTTAGTGACAAAGCAGGGTTATCCTAATGATGATTCTTCTTTAGTTTTTGAGGTTACTATCTGCTCATATACTCACAGCTTTCTTTTTGACATTGGGAATGCTCTAGGTTATCTCTGGCTCACCTGACTGGGATCTGCCTGCCCTTATGGAAACAGCAAAATGTGGGTTGGACGCTGCCCCACTTCCTGGCTGTACACACCCCTTCCTATACATGGTATATGTGTATGTTGAGTGACTGCGTCATAGGACTTTTGTAATGCAATAACTGTGGTGTCACGACAATGTGGTTGGAAAAAAAAAAGACAAAAGGAATACCAGTCAATGAATAGACAATGCAGATGAAATTTTCATACTCTGAACCACCACCATGTTTTCTACAATATGCCAACTTCTGTATCCTCTAAATAGCCTTTTATCTTCTTTGCAGCAGAAGAGGACTTGACTTCTGTGTCTTTACTTTGAGCTGGAGCCATTGGTGTTCAGTCTTTTCAAAATGTGCTGATGAATTAAAAGTCTAACCCTGTCATGGGTTTGCCAACTTCCATAGCTTCCCATCAAAATAATCTAATACCAGTTAGTGAGTAGCTTGGCAGAGTTTGGGTGCCATTGAAATGTTGCTCTTCAGGGCAATAGTGATAAGGAGGTTTTATATGGATGCTTGTGAGGAAAACCCAGCAGTCTCAGATGAAACCAATTGTCCTATTAGCCACTTGGTAAGTACAGAGGTGAGCTAGAATAACTGAGTGAGGAAAAAAATTAAGGACTCCTGCCTGAAGAATACCCCAAATATCACTCTCACTTTAGAGGAGAAACCCTTCTGTGACCAAATCTAGTGTAACAAGTAGGTGGGCTCACAAGGCTGGAGAGACATATCCCTATAGCGTGTTTGTCACCATGGCTTCAATTATGTAAACATACCAGAATAGGAGAAAAATGACTGTCATTTCTTTCAAATTCCTTTTCAGCTATGTACACTATCTCCAGGTTGCTAGTTGCTACCCCCTGTGAAGTCTCACTGGCGTTTACACTATGCTGCTTGGTCTTCATTTACTTTCGGTGGCCACAGACTAAGGTTAGAGGTTGGGAACCAGTACATAATTATAAGGACAGCTTCTTGTGTTATTTTATTTCCCTTTCCCTCCTCTGTAACATGTGAACCTTTCTTTTGAACTCTGAAGTGACTGTGTTGTTACAATGTGTGTTTGTAGAGATTTGTTTTGACATGGCTTGTGTGGAGGACCTTTGCTTCTCTTACTCATACTCGGTTTTATGAAGTGCTTGATAGTTTTGCCAGCCTTTTGTGGGGGAGGAGAGGTGATGGGGTGGGTTCTTGCACTTCAAAATTTGTTTTTTTTGAGGGAAATTTGCCCAGCTTTCCATAGAGAGTTATGAGAATCCAGGGTGCTCCTGACTGTTCTTCTGTCATCCTGATCTGACTTCTTCCAGGATAAAGAAATCGGTCTTGAAACCCTCAGAAAAATATGTTGCTTAATGCTAGAAGCCAGCACTGACCAAGGATGCCCATCAGTTTGATGTGCATGGAAACTTCCATGATGTTTCACCCCTGTCTGAAGGTGTCCATCTGAGCACAGAGTGAATTGCACCCTTTCCTCATGACAAGTGATACTGCTCCATGGACGCTAGTGGAGCTACCACAGCTTGCACCAGCCAAGGATCAGACCTTCTGTGCTTTTGTGGTTAGGAAACCTGTGAGTGAAATCCTACTGGGACATGAGAGAAGAGGGTAATGTGTGTTGAAAGCCTCTCAACTTTGCAGGATTTCTTTGGTATTCATACACATTTTCAAGAATGTATTCCAAGCATCTTGTACTGTTATTAGTAACTTGTACTGTAGTTTGTTAGCAGTGTTGACTGCCTACGTAGCTAATATTCTGTTGCAACTTAGAAAAAGTGTAAATGATTGCAGAAAACAGGAGTTTAGAACTTGTATGTATTTTTTTTTTTTATATATTAAAGCACTTCAATTAAAGCTACAAGGAAAAATGCTCCTGTAGCCTTTGTTGTACAACCAAACAAATGTGTGGAAAGAGGAGGGAGAGCTCTCTTCCTGAGATCTTCCCTGTTAGCTTTTGTAATACCAAAAAGAGGTGGTCAAACTCTGGGGAAGTACTCTGAGTATTAAAGTTTGTTTGGCAAGCAGAAGGCATCAGCAACCTATTCCAACATATATTATGAACTAATGGAATCCCTGCAACCAAAGCCGAAGCATCTGAGGGATCACCAAGCCATTACTAAGTGGTGAGTCACACAAATGTGAGTTGGTACAAAAGGAGTGGTAACTGGGAAGGAGTTAATGAATGAGTCTACTGTGTAATATGTTAGATTTCCTTTATTTTTACCACAAAGTACATCAGAGGTCACTGTGAGTCTGTTAATGTAAAAGTGGAGGTAAAGCATCTATAGTTATGGGTTATTTCAGGAGTACTAGAAAGTTATGGGTTTGAGTACCAAAGGAGGGATATTGCAAAACAGCAGCACATGGAGGCAGCAAATGATCCTTACCACACATCCAAGAAATGGTTTTTCTCCCCCCCTGCCTCCCTGCCCCTGAACTGTGCATATCCAAATACTTCTCTGGATCACATCACTGTGGGATCAGTGTGCATAAACAGGCATCTCCAAAGCGGCTTGTGATTTGGTGATCTCAGCCCAGCTCTTAGTAGCCAGATGCCCATAATATGAAAACAACCATCAGAACTGTCTCTTTTGCTGGCACTATTTAATCAAAGGGACAATGGGAGAGAAAGGCAGTCTTATTTCTACAAAGAGCCCTTCAACGTCAAATTTGCCATACAGTAGAGTAGCATTCACCTCTGTGGCACAGACCACAGCCACTCTGGAGAGGAACAAAAGCTCTCAGACAGCACGCAATTAATCCAGCATCTATTAAACCAAGCACGGGTAATTTTGAAGGAACGTAACAGATTTCTGCTTTAAATTATTCTAAGAACTTTTTTTTTTTTTTGTTTTGTTTAACTCTACGTGGTACACACGGCTCAAAGTACAAAACAGAAGGCTGTGTTTCTGGCAGCTATTATCTTCCTGGTAGCTGTTTTACATCCCCAGCATCTCATAATCCTGAGACAAAAATCAAGTAAAGCACAGCAGAGGAACTACATTAAAATGCCGCTGGCTTTCCTGCTGCCCACAGCCATGATCAGGTGCCCAAAGCAGGAGCAAACAATTAGTTCCATGACCAAGAGAACTAATGAAATCTGGTTTCCTATGGATTTATGACAATACGTTGCCTTGGTGCCAGAGATTTGAGGAGTTAGTCTTTCTGCTAGTATCTTGAATCCAGATGAGGGTTTTTATCATCTATAGTCTCTCAAATGGCTTAATGAACTCTGAAGTGGTGATGTATTTTGAAAAAAAGGATGTATTACATGCTGCATACAGTGAGAGATGAAATTTAGTGGTGGGAATTTACAAGATAGATAACTTAAAATCACAGATCAAAACAAATATAGCTTGTCTGCTAAGTCCTAAAACTGGGACTGCTGCTGGTTCTATTTCTGTAATGTCTGTCTGCACTTTTGCCAGTGCAACTCCATTGCATAATGGTGTGATTGCCAAGAGGGTGATTCCAATAAAAGACAAAGAGTAGTTGCAGCAGTACAGTATAAAGGTGTAAATAAAGAATACGTTTTCTCAGAGGAGGAAAATTACCCAGAGATCTAAGCTGGATGTCTATTTTTTAATCTATTCACAAGTGATTTGGAAAAGAAGATGAAAAGTGAGGTGAGAAGTTTACTGAGATGTAAAAGTGTTCTGGGCAGTCAAAACAAGAGTTGACTGTGAAGAGCTGCAGAAATTTTTCATGATAATGAGGGACTGGGCTGTAAAATGACAGATGAAATCTGCTGTCGATAAATGCACAGTAATGTTTCTGGGGGAAAAAAACCCCACCCTAATTATACATGCCTAATGAGGGGCTCTAAATCAGCCATCACTGCGCAGGAAAATGATCTCGGCGGCGTTGCTAATTCTGAGAAAATGACAGGTCAAGGCTGAGCAGGTGTCAAAAAAGCGAGTAAAATGTTAGGAATTACCAGGAGGGGAGAAAAAGAGGAGAAAACAGAAAACACCATTATGTCTCTGCATAAATCTGTGGAGTGGTTCTGTGCTGGGTAGTGTTTGCAGCTTCTCTGTGCCTCCACCCTCACATCCCCACAGCCCAGTGCACATCTGAGAAGCCTACAAGGAGAGCCAGCAGAGGCATAGGGGACAGCCAGAAAGCATTGGTGTTACAGGGCAGCTTCCATGTGATGAGAGAACAAATGCGCTGGGACTCGCTGGCTGTCAAGAGAGATGGCAAAAGAGAGACAGGTTTGCAGATTTGCCAGGAACCAGCCGCCACAGCAAATGAGCTGCACGTCAAGCCCCAGATATTCCAAAGCATCTGGCTTCCTGCAGCAAGGTGAACACAGCCCGGCTGTGGGGTCCACTGTCTATATGCACCTTGCTTCTCGTATTTTTGGCCCCCAAGCTTCCTTTAGAGGTCATTGTTAGGGAAGGTTATTTCCCCAGCCAGGCTGGTACTTTGGTTGTCACATTTTATATTAGTGGAGTTAATTTCTGTTCCTAGACATGTTTTCCTTCCACTTCAGTATGAGCCCATACTGGGAGAGGAAAGTCTGTTTGACACTTTAACTGTAGTCCTTCTCAAGCAAGTTACATTGTGTGTGCTTATTTCATTCAGTGCAGTTGATAAAAGGGTATCAAAAAGCTTGTGGTTGAAGCTTTCAGCATTTTTCTGGCACAAAACCTGTATGAAACAGTAAGTTCAAACTCAGTAAGCCAAAGCTAAACTCAAGCAGCACAACGCTAGCACCATGTAAGCAGAGGGTGAACCTACCATCCTCTTCCGTGGGCCCAGGATTTCATCTCTAAGTGTAGGAGCTTCCAACAAAGTTACAACAGTGATCGCAAAGACTGAAGGTGGCCTTTTGCAACAGTAGAAAACAATTTAATGGCTTTTTATTATGTGCTCCCAAAAGGCCCTAGCGCAGCTACCTGTTTTGATCCCACAATAGCTCACTGCTGTGCAGCCTCTGTATAGTGTTTTCTTTAACATGCCTACCTAATTCCTGGGGAATAAGAATCCATAGGAATTCAAAGAACCTCCTCCCAAGGCTGCCTGACTGTGCTGAATGGAAGAAAGACCTATCAGTCTTGAGGAAGAGCTATGGAGAGCAAAAGTACCTCCCCGGCAGCCTGACCTTGGCAAGGAGACAGGGGCCTCAACATTCCTGACAGGCGGCAGATCCCTTTAATAAATATTTCACGGCAGAGAATGGCAGACTTGGGGAGAAAATGGAGGGCAGGGTTCAGCCTGTGACGCAAGGTGATGTGACCGGACCTTGTCTAGCAGGGCTGGAGGCCACCTAATTGGCATTCCTGCGCCATGCTTACGAAGAGCATTCTGTAGTCCTCTGGGAATGCAAAAATAATTAAAAGGCCCCTCAGCACGCAGAGTTGCTAATGGGCTATTGCCTGCCATGTGATGTTTTTGTGCTCAATTAAAGCTGAGCAACACAGACTGCTAAAAATTCATGTCTCCCTCCGAGAGACACCTAGGTGGACCAAGCCTCCTCTTCTGCTGCATGATGTCCCTTGTCGCGCATTGCCCTGCAGCGTTGTTGATAAGGAGCTGAAGGTAGAGGTGACAGCTGAGCTTCGTGCAGCAGAGTACACATCACTCTATTTACTGTGCTGCAAACTGAGCTCCGGCACTGGGAGCCTGAGCGAGTGAAGCTGGTGAGTTCAGATGAGTCCTCCCAGCACACCCAGGCACCTCTGCGGTGACCTTGAGCTGCAGAATGACTGTGCATATGGTGTGAAGCAAAGGCCCTGGATCTTTTCCAGGCAAGAGCTCGCTCGCGCGTTGTATGTCTGTGTGGACTTCTGGCTTCTCCTAGCGCAGTGCAAGGCTTAGTTGGTGCCAGCTGCAGCTGCCTGGCAGAAGAATTCCTCCAATACCCCCCCCTTTTCTCTGCACAGATCCTGTATGAGATGATGCTGAGAGACCTATCAACACCTTTCGCATTTTCTCAGGAGGGATTTGGCCACCTCAAGGCAATTTCTCTCTGCAATCTCAGATTTGCCTTCTGCCCAGGCACCTCTTGTATTTTACCAGTTCTGCTGTGGAGGCTGCCTTGCCAGGTCTGTGTGCCTCATGCCTTGTGTCTGATGCTCTCACAAGCCTCAATTCACTTTGCAAGCCATTGGTGCTTCGTTTGGGCCAAAACAACAATTCATATCCAAGGTACGGTCAGTTGAGTATTCATGGGCTAAACTTCAGGTAATTAGCATTGTTAATGTTCTCTGTGTGATATTACAGCTGTGGGGCTCATTAAAATGTTCTCCTGGGAGAAGTCAGGTGAAGAGTCAGGTGTCAGCTTTGCTTCGTGTGGAAAAGCCTGCCTGTTATTCTGAGAGAATTATTTGTTTAAACACCGGATTTACACATGATGGTGTATTTAATCCCCAGTGCTTCTGGCAGTCTGAGAGATGGGCTTGCTGGGCAACATCTGATATGCCTCAGGTGGCCAGACCCTGGCAGGCTTTCTTCCAAAAGGATACCTGTTCAGAGGGAGGAACTTGCAGTGAGAATCTCCATTTCTTCTGCACAGGAAAGCCTCAGGCCCCTGGGTTCCTCTCCAAAACACAGGCAGCAGGCAGAGCCTGCAGGCTGGCCTCCCCCGGTGCCCACTGTCTCACCCCATCAGACATCCCTGCCAGGTCTTACCCACTGCCTGGCCAGCCCTAGCCCCCACAGCTGCACTGAGCAGTGGGAGACTAATGAGTGCTTTTAAAAGAAAGGAGGAAGACAGAAGGCTGCAGAGATCAAGCTGATGAGGACCAGGGCAGTTCAGATGGCGAGAAAAGAAGTAGAGGTTGCATTTCGGTCCCCAGGGGAGATTTCCTGTTCTTGCTACCTGGGAGGCTCCAATGTGGAGACGGGAGAAGGTGGTGGTGGTTCCTCCCACCATGGACTAACCTCCCTCAGCATAGGTCTCCTTACAAGTCACCTTTGAGGCAAGTGGCGTGCTGTCCTTCAGCATCTTCCTGGGGCAGCACCAGTCCCTGCTCCTCAGGGCTGCCTTCCTTCGGCACCATCAGGAGCAGTGCTGATCATCCCAGCCTGCCTCTGTATTTTATAAAAGGAATAGGAGAGGTGAGCACGTTTAACTACCCTTGGATGCAGAGGTATGCCCCAGTAAGAGACCTGGAGGAGTTAGTATGCCCCAGATATTGGGCATGACACATCTGTGCTATACAGGAGGCTCTGCATTTGCTCCGTGACCTTCCTGAGACCTTTTCCCCAGGCCGGGCAGCAGCTGGTCAGGCAATTATTTATGAACACAAGTTGAGCTGCTTCATCTGAAGGTGGTAGCTGTGGACAGATGTCAGTGCAACACATGGGCTCATACCAGCTGTTTGCAGGCTCTGAGCACAGGCAGGCAGAGATGCCCATTACCAGAGGCAGAGATGTGCAGAGATGCGTGCTGGCTCCAGACCTGTCCTGCAGTAACTGAACAGAATTTAAAGCATAAATGCTGGTGCTGTTGTTATTTCATTTTTTTCATTATTTTTTAAAGTTTCACCCAGTATGGCCCCAGTATCACTTACTGGTGTGCCTTCAGGGGAGCTGTGCTTGTGCCTGGGGAGAACAGCCTCGTATGTGGCTAGCTTGAGCGCTCAGGCTAATCCTTGTGTTTTGAGATGCCGCGTGTAACTGTCATCTTGCCACCTTCTGAAATGACGGCTTCAGCTTCTAGGTAAGTTTCTCCAGCAACACATTTTTTGTTGCTATTTCCCTTGGGGGGGGGGGTTGTAGGCAGCTCAGATGGGTAATGACCGTGTCTGGAAGTCTCTTCCTTCCTTTCCATTTTAACTAGTTAAATGTCCTCACTTCCCATGGATCTTCTTTCTGTCAGTGGGAGTGGTAGGTAGGTGGATGGAAGATCAGAGAGATGGAGAGATGTAAGGGAGATATCAGGTTCCTCATGTGAAGACAAGCTGAGGGCCTGGGCGGGAATGAGGGATGATGATGGGTGAGTAGGAGGAAGCCTAACAGGATGGAAAGTGGGAGAGAAAAGACACAGGGTGGGGATGAAGATTACCTGACTGCAGGGAGAGGATTTGTACAGTGGGATGCTGCTTTGCATCAGTTATGCAAATCACCTGCATGTCTTGTGCAATGTTTGCTTGGTTTTGCTGTTTTGGTAGAGGAAGGCTGGCTGCTCCCTGTGCTGCCAATGCAGTCACCATCAAAGGAGACTGTACTTCCTACAGCTCTGCTGACAGCATCAGCAAACTCTGAAGCAAATGAACAGAGTACCTTGATGTCTGCTGAGTTTAAAAAATCGTGATAAAAAAACAACAAACCAAAACCCTACAAAAAGAAACCCCTAAGGGGGAAGAGAAAATGGGGCTTTGTCTGGTGAAGACCTGTGGTTCAAAATCTTTCCCCAGCACCACAGACAGTCCAGAAACTCACCCTTTAAACACATCATTTACATGTTCCTATGGCAGGGCAGAGTAAAAGCAAAGACCCCCATCTCTCTGGAAGCAAATGTGGTGATGGGGGTGTTAATGGCCATCTGTCTGTCTTACCAGTGCTATTTAATAACTTCTGTTCCATTTCCTGCCTTGTTTTAGCGCAGCTTCCAAAGGATAGAAGACTAGTGCTGCCATGAAATCATCTTCAACATAATGCTTTCTAAACTCCTTTTGGCCAAGTATGATAAAACCATGTAGCTGTTAGTGTCTTCTAAATCCGATGGAAACATGCGGATGAGCAGGGGAGGGAGGGACAGGCAGTGTGAAACATCTTGTTAGTCCCTTCTGAAGGAAAGGACGCAGCATGACATTATACCATATTAAACACTAGGGAATGAGAGAGAAAGATTATGAATGCCCCAGCTGAATGGAAAATTGCAATTGGAGCCTTCATCTTAAAAGCATTGGGGAATCCCATGCAAAGCAACAGAAAACAATGTGTCATTTCTTCTCTGCTCATGGAGCATCATCTCTTACACTGTGGTTGAAAGATAAAAATGTCGTTGGAAATTTCACAGTGAACAGCACCAGGCCAAGAGCACAGGAGGATAAATGCAATTGCCTTGGTCAGCTCTTCTGGTAAACACCTCAGCTGGGTTTTGCTGGAGTACCTCCACTGGGTCTGCTGTGCTGTTTTACACCTGCAGGAAATCTGACCTGTCACATTTTGTGCTGAGGGAAGTCTTTAGTTCTTCTTTCACTAATAAAAGTGCGAAACATCAGCCAAATCACCTGTTATACAAGGCTACACTTGTTCTTTTAGAAACATTTCACTAGAGCTAAATCCAGTCAATGTCCCTGTTGCTCTGGACCTTTTCAGAGCTGGGAGGAGCCTCCCGGGGTTCCTGGGCTAGAGGGATGATGCAACATAAATCTTAAGAGTATCCAGCTTTTTTCTTGGGCCTGTCCAAATACCCATAGTCCATCCATACCCAAGCCTTCACTGTTTCCAGAGGTGGCCTGCATTTCAGCAACAGGACTTGTGGAAAGGGATGTCCTTCCTCAGGAAGGGAGTTCTGCACAACACTGCCTGCCCTTGCTCCCCAAGAATGGCTCTTGGGAAAATGTGACCCTTTCTGTGGCCAGGGTGTGCAGCCAAATCAACTGCAAAATATGGGTCCAGACTTTGGCCAGTGTCACTTAAGGGTAGTCAGAGTAGACCTTTATTATGCCTCACAGGCTGCAGGCAAATAGCAGAATTCAAAGGCAGGACCACTTGCTGCAAAGCCTGTGACGTACCTTCATACATACGGAGCAGAAGACATGGACAGAAACTCCATGTAAGAATGGGAATCAAGTAAGAAAACCAATTTTGTTTCATGAGAATTCAGAGCAGGTTTTTATCTGGTGTAGAGGCCAGAACAGTGCGATATCTTTAAAATCTTTACTAATAACACTAACTTTAGAGAATCTCTGGGCACAGGGATTTTATCCAATTTAAATGTAGCTCTCCTGTGTTTCTTTTGCTGTGAACTTGCACAGATGAAAGGAGGAATAACTCTCTCGCAGATAAGCAGTTCCACGTACCAGAGATTAGCAGAGGCACCGGGCTCCTGCCGGGTGCTGACAATCCCACGGCGCTGAGCAGAGCCTGCATTCAAATTACTCTGAGGAGAGCTGGGTCTTCTGCAGGAGCAGCACAAGGAATGCGTCAGGGACCAGGCAAAGGGGTGCTCATTACTCACAGCTCACCAAGTGAAGGGGTACCCACTTGTTATCTGCCCAACAGACTGCTGTGCGCTTCCTTTCCTCATGTCCTGCTGCACGTGTGCCTTGCTGTGTGCATCTGTGTATCTGTTTCAGGGCTGACGTGTTCATCTAAAGGTACATATTTAAATAATATAAATAATTGACATGTGATAAGGAAATGTGCTTCATCAAATGAAGTGAGACCAGGCAAGGCCCAGCTTCAATTCATATTCATATGCTGTGCATTTCCTCCCTGTTTAATCTGTGTTTTAAAGGAACCTGTCCCTACTGGGAATTCCACTGCCAGCCCTCACTGGCCTCATTTTGTGCATAGGATGCCTTCAAAACTAATCCGTCCTCAAAGCCAGAGGCTCATGTCAGCTTCATTTTGAGAGTGAGCATTTAATTTCTGCTTGCTCCTGTCCTTTAGAAAAAAACCCAACATTTAAGATAATAAAGGGGAAAGAGCAAGGAGGGAGTAGAGAAACAAGAACCTGACTCTCCATCAATCCATCCATCACAGCTAAAGGCAGCATTTTATTATGAAGATGGATTTCTCCTTGCCCTCTCTGCATCTTGCATTGACATTAGGAGTCTGTGTAAGGCTCTTGAAGCCTGTTTCTCCTGGGTTTAAATTCAATGCCCCTGCACTTCATTCTCTTGCCTTTAAAAGTCTATTCTCCTCACTGCTTATTTTGTACTGGCAGCATAAAGTTCTGAATGACCAAACAGGGACTTCAGTCTGTAGTGCCCGGTGATCCTGGTGACAAGCACGGGCTGAGCAGTACAAATCTTCCCTAAATCCAGCTCGCCTTTGATCCAGCCGTGTGTGTACCCTTTTCAGCCTCTGTGCCTCCAAACGTTTGCAGCGTTCCTTCTTTGTTTTGGGGAATCTGTGGAGCGTTGCTTTTATTAATTGTGTGCCACAGCCTGTGAACAAATTAGCATGTGTGCACAAAGGTGCTTTCCTGGCCACCCTATCCATGCAGCTATGCTTAATTGGTGTGAGCATGGCAAGGGAGAAGCCATCAGGCAGGCAGGCACTGCATTTGGCATCACTCTTTCTTCCCCTCTCACTCAGGAATTCATCTACATTAGATTTGAATTGGAGTCTCCAGGCATCCTGTTTAATTTATGCTGCAACTTTCTTATCAGCCCCTAAATGCAATTGGAAAGAAAAAATCCATGCAGAGGATCTTTAGGAGAGGACGAGGGAAGCTGCCGATGGTGATTATGCAGTGAGACAATCAGCATGAGGAGCAGCTACTGCCTCTGAACAAACAAGTTATCGGTAAAAAATGGCAGCTTTGATCAATCTGTGTTTTCATTTGCTCCATGCGAGGCTGTAACCCTTTAACTTCAAGTCCAGCCATTAAACTCAGGCTACTCTTCCCTAGAAAAGAACTTCCATGGAAAAACATTTTCTTCCTCTCCGTATCCCTGTTTCAGGCATTTAGGATTAGCACAGCATCACCAAGCTTATGCCTGGTGTTTCTTCACCTGGGCTTTTGTCTTTGGCCTGTACTGCTTTCCTGTGCTTTGTCCTGTTTTCACTCACACACAGACCATGAAGAACTTGCATGTCTTCAGTGTTTTTTGTGGGGGGCAATGAATGCACTGCTGGCTGGAGAATATGCCCTGAGGAAACTGGCTGGAGCAGGACCAGAGCTCTTCAAAACAGGGTGAGGGAGCATTTTTGTGCACTTCGCCTTGGGCATTTGCAAAGCTGCAATCTGGAGGGAGAGCTGCTGCCACTGTGCTGGGAATGTCGCCCTGGCCTCTGCCTCCTGTGGGGGTCCGGGGAGAGAAGTCTGCAGCCATCCCTCAGCCAGGGCATCCCCCAGCACGTCCACAGCTGGAAATCCTGCTGCAGCTGGTGGCCCTGTCACCCAGCCCCTTGCAGGGGGCAGCTGGTGGTGGCACAGCACCATCCTTTCCCAGCAGCACTGCTTGACAGTCAATGGTTCAGCAGCACTCGGTGATGGTCTGTAGGGCTGCAGGAAAAAGGAGAAATTAGCATGCATGTCCGTGTGCCACTTGGGCCCACAGCATCCAGGTCTCATAACTCTCCATTTCTCTGTGCTGTCCTGATGCCTCTATTGTTTCTCATCAGCTCTCATTATGTTGATTTAACATCTTCTGCCTTCCTGGAAAGAAAGAGCACTCGTCCTTCCCCTGCATCTTCAAGACAACGCTATGCAGCTACGAAGAGTCCTTGAGAGTGCATTAGTGGTGGCTCTGACCCAGAGACATCTCTTATGCTCCAGACATAAGATTGAATTCCCTAGTCCTACAGACCATAATGAAAAAATGAATGGAAGACCAGGGTCATTACCTGAGTAAAGCAGAGCTGTCATGCTCTCTGAAGAAGCACTGATTCCTCTCCTCCTTGGCATTCCCACTCAGGTATGTCAACAGCAGGTAGGATTGCTGGCTTTGGTGCTGTCAGAACAGGGCCAGTTACCTGTTTGGACCAGAAGTAAAGGAGCAGGATCTCCACAGGGCACAGAATCCTAGGAGATGCAAGATTTGGCTTCTGCATACTGCCTGCTTTTCTACAGCTTCATGTGTGCAAGGTGGGGTGTACTGCCCAGGCACTCAGGGGAGAGACAAGCTGAGGCACATTATAGTGTGCCTCAAGACAAGGTGCAGGAGCAGCAGGTTTAGATTGTGCTGAAATGCTCCAAACATGCACCATCTCAAGGCCATTACTGTAATGAAGGATTCATTCAACACAAAGCTTTGGCTCACTTGAAGTGAAGGACTTGCTGCGAAACACTGTCCCCAAAGTCACTCAAAGATATTGCTGGACTCAACACCTCCTGTAGAGTAGTTCATAAGGTAACAACAAGCTTACTTGAAATGTGGCCTGAAGCTTCCTTGGAACCTAGCTGCAGGCTGAGAAGTCTGCTTTGCCTACCAACACCCTGGGCCAGTGCAGATTGCAGCCTGCCTCCACACAAGCTTACTTGCTTGTAGGGCAGCCCCAGGCTCCCTGCAAACCCAGCATCCCTGTGAAACATTCATCAGCCCTAGAAAGCCTGCAGCTGAGCCCAAGCTTAGCTTTGTGTCTTGCAGGAACTGAAAAGCCCAATAGACTTCCCTTGATTTCACAACACCTCCTGTTCTTGGTCTTTGCCTCTCATATGCAATGTCACTGCTGTTTATTTTCTTCAAGGGATGAGTCAGACTGGCAGCACCATCTTGTCCTGCCGTTTCTGAACCCCAAAGTCTTCAGTAGTTTTTTACAGAGATGATTCCAGATCCTTTGGTTTGTGGTTTTGTGCATCAGCTTCCCCTTCCACCTCCTGATTCTGGGCAGCCTTAGCCAGGAGGGACAATTTTGTGTGGTACTGGGAAGCTGATGGGGAACCCAGTGTAGGAAATGGAAGCTGGCTGTTTCTGTAAGTGCTGGGCAGCTGGGCATTCTGGCCTCAAATGAAGGCCACCTTGGTTCCTTGCCAGCAGCTCTGCCTCATCCCTCCCCTTGCTGGAGGGGAGGCAGGTAAGTTGTGATCTTAAGGAGCTGGCATGGGCACAGATCCAGGGGAGACCAAAGGCAAGCAGATGATGATGGGAAGTGTCATGAGAGTAGGTCAAAGACAGGAGAAAAGAGAAAAGAGTGAGGAAATTTTAGAATAACCGTTCTGCTGCAGTTTCCAGGGAAGACAACCATATTTTCAGCAATGAAAAGGTTAATTCCCTTGACAACTTCTCCCCCTCCTTACAGAAGTCTATCTCAGAAATAATCAAAGTACTAAATGAATATTGCACTAGTCCAAATAAGTACAATCATCTTCCAGGAGTATTTACATGTTGGGCTATAATTAGCAGCCTCCTTGGCACCAGCCCACATGAGTTGACAGGTCACCGTTTCCATTACATACTACATTTTTCCGTATCATTGCTCAGTCTTGAGTGATTATGAAATGAATGATTTCATGAGTTAACCGGACTCAGCAAAGATGAGGGACTGAGTGAGACATGGTGGAGACCAGAAGAGGAGCAAGTGATTTTTCTCACCAGGAACTTCCTGAGAATCATCAACATCTCAGTTAAGTGACTACCTCCGAAACTGTACTTTTTTTAAAGTATGGTTTTCAAGTAGTCTGAGAAGTGGAATTTCAAGATTTTTGTGATTCCTAGTGATGGTGAAACATTTCTTCCCTAACTAAGCTTCTTCCTCCTATTGAGGTAGAAGGCAGGGCTATGTCCAAACTAGTAGAAGATGTCTCACATGGTACTTAAAAACTCAAAGATGTTCTTGAATGCCTTTTCTTCCTAGACCTTGCTGTTAGCTGCTCAGATATGACAGGACATCTAAGGAAGCACAGTGAAGCTTCAGACCAAAAATGAACAGCCTGTGAAGGAAAGTTACTTAGGATCAGAGACGCAGGAGGATGAGTCCTTAGAACTGGTTTCCCCCACTGCATTTGCTGAGACTTTCCAGTTGTCCCCCACACATTGCAGCCATGTCCCATACATTCCAGTCAGACAACGGCTGGACTATGCTAATGCTGCAACTGAGATGAAAAGGTAGAAATGAAGCCTTACACAGCTTTAATACCAACACACCCCTTGGCCTGACCCCATAAAATGAGGCTTAATTAACTTAAATAAATAACTTAAATTAACTTAATTAAATTCTGCAACTATAGTCAAGACCAGCTTCACAAATTCACAATATTGTTTTTTTCCCCTCAGGAAAGACATCACAAGCTTTGCAGTGAAACTGGGTTAGGATTTTATTTATCTTTTCAATAATCTATTGCTTTTTTTTTAATATTTCTGGCTTTCTCCCTTATTTAAAGGAAACTGTTGCTATAGATAATCTATACATATTCAAAGAAGTAACTAACAGCTTTTATGAAAATGCCTTGTTACAGATTGAAAAGCAGTGCAAGTCATTAGAATAAAGTCAAAATTTTCAGTGAGGAAGTGAGATAAATGGACATTTCCCTGTGGAAAGGGATCTTTTTCCTGTCAGAAAATGCTAATTCATCTAATTTGAAATGTTCCACAGAAAGATGACAACACAGTTGATCACAAATTCTTGTGAAACAAACCAGCAAACAAACAAACAAAAACCGTGATAAAAAAAAACATTTCAACTTGAAAGGTTCAATTTCGATCATCTTTAATGTCACACTTCAAACGACTTTCTCTTAATTATGCTAATGTCAAATTTAATTGTATAATAAAAAAGGAAATGTAGAAAGGAATAATTTTCTTTCACCTAAGTCCAACACTTGAATCAAAATGAAAGTAATTTGTTTTCCTAACTTAATTCAGAATTACTTGGCATTTCTGTTTCATTGCATTCTGCAACAGAAGAATGTTTACATCACGAAAGTCCCACTCTCAAGTGAAAATATTCATCTGCTACATAGCTCCTGGAAGCAAGGATAACACCTAAAAGATTTCTTGTGAAAGCATGAGATCGTTGCCTTGCCTCTAGATGCACCCAACTGACATTTGATTGGTTTGTGATGTTGGAATAAAAGATAGGGGAAATGAAGGTTTGATGATGGAATAACATGGAGTATAGAAACACAGGCTTTATTACTATTTTTGTTATTTTACTGAACAATGTTACTCATAAATGTTCAAAATAGATGTATGCATAAATCTAAAAAAAAATAACAATGAGGACACTCTCACCTTTTCTCTTTCAAAACTGTTACCATCCTTACTTTGTCACTCAGATATACAGGTTGCCTATTTGCAAGAGCAGCTGGGTGGGCAGAGGGCCAGTGAGGTGGGCAACCACACCAGAGTCCTCCAGTCTCCCTGGATGGCTTTTTACCTTCTAGCTGGAAAATCAGCCCTACATAATATAAGGGTTTTGCAGAAATGATGGCTCTTGGTTTGGTACCATGTTGACTCCTCATTTAACTGGGTTTCTGCTTGGATGTGAGCTCCAAAAACTCCTATTCTGCATTCCTTCTCACTAGCCCCCTCAGAAGAAGATCCATGCTGCAGTGTTGGTGGGATTGTAAAAGCAGTATTGAAGGGGGAGGAGGGAAATGAAAGATAAAGCATTTAAGATGCACACAGATTTCAAGCTGATGTCCTGCCTGGCTGCTGTGAGGAGAAAGGAACATTAATGCTGGCCCACACCTACAGGCTCTCCTGCAGTTGCAACTGGTCAAAGATGCCAAGAAGGAGAAGTGCCTCCTTCAGCCAGGAGAAAGCAATGAGTAGCTAGGTGCTGCAACAGGTAAGGAAGCAAGTCAGATGTTTTTACACTGAAGTTTTCCTGCTGAACCTCTTCTCCAGGCACCAGTGCCTCACACATGGCTGCCACTCATCCCCCATGCTGGTGGCAGTGAACTGCCCTTCATGCCTTGGAGCTCACAGGGCTCTATTAGGCACTCGCATGCCTCCCTCAAAATTGGCACCATCTGCACTACCACCTGAATGTCATTTTTCCCTGCACAGCTTCTCACATGATTTGCCAGCTTGTGTTTGTGATTTGGAGGGGGAGAGTGTGAAAGGTGCTGAGATCTGGCACAGTTTTTTTTGCATAAGCAGTGCCGCTGACGGAACTTTTCTTTAGGATTTACTTGATCTCTGCACCTCTTTGGAAAGCTGTACTACTTATTTAGAGGAGCTCCCTTAATCTGTGTCCCTCAGCCTAAAACAAGGAGCAAGTGGACTGCTGTGATCCCTCTAAAAGAATAAACACATTGATCAGCCTAAGGACAACCTCAGCAGTAATAAGCAGCTTTTAATTTGCAGTGCTTTTACAGGGGAGGGAAAGCATGATGGGACAGGGCTTGGAGAGGCCAGCATGTGGTGGGTGGGTGGGTGGCTGGTGCTACAGGCACCCACTCAGCATCCTATGGATCAGCTGTCACTAACAACCTGCTCCAGGATGCTCAGGTGACACAGATATTGCTCCATCATCTACAGTGCAGTTGCAGTTCTGTTTATACAAAACTGGGTCTCTGTAACTACCTGAAAGGAGGATGGAAAGAGGAGGTGGCTGCTCTCTTTTCCCTGGTAACACGTGGTAGGACAAGAGAAAAATGCCTCAAGCTGTGCGGGGGAGGTTTAGATTGGATAATAGGAAATATTTCTTACCCTGAAAGTGTGGTCAGGCATTGGAACAGGCTGCCCAGGAAAGTGGTGTAATCACCATCCCTGGAAGTGTTCACACACTATGTAGGCAAAGCCCTTAGCGACATGGTTTAGTGGTGGTCTTGGCAGTCTTGGGATAAAGGTTGGGACTGTGGCAAGTCCTTCAACACTCTGGGGTAAGATGCGTTGCCTCCACTGGTAAGGAAATTCTTCACCATACATCATTCACCATTAACTTCATCATATTATCTGCTGCCTAGCTTCATTTTTTCTATGTGAGGGTATCACACTGCTGCCTCCCCACCTGCCCAGGTCCATCCCGAGAGAGGGGTCTGCTTATGTACTTCTTGGTTTTGGGGAACTGGTCACTGTAGGTCTGCTGGCTCTGCTCATTTTCCAGCCAGTGAGGCTGTATCATCAGATGTACTATCTGTATCCTCCTTATTTACAAACAAGCCAAATCCACCATGTGAAAGCGTGTAGCCCAGTGGCCTTTTGGTGGAGACTCTGTGAAAGCTCTCCTAGTTTGCAGACAGCATACATACTTTAGAGACCAAGACAAAGAATATATCCATTCCTAATTACAGGGAGGAGAAAAGGATACGCTGGGCCACTCACAGCTGACCATAGATAAGTGGGGTAGGGCTGTAGGTCTGTACTAACCAAAGGATTTTCCATGGCCTTCTGGGAACCAAGCAGGTCTAGGTCAGCCAGTAGAGGGTCTGCCAGGGAAGGGCCATGGGTCTCAGCCTTTTATTTGAGACTTAAGTTCATTGCAGTGTCAAAAGCTCAGCTGCTGCTTCAAGACAACTCTAATTAAAACTGTATCTTACGTCCCTTTAGTGAATGGTGTGACAAATGGGAATAGGAACTGATCGCATACCAGAAGTCAGTTAGTTCTGGCTGCATCTCCAGAAAAAACATGAGCAGTACCTGCACGTAGCTTCAAAATAGCTCTTAGCCTAACACACAAATGGATCGAGACATACGCACTCACAGAATTAACTCCAAAGAAACTTAAGGAAAAACATGCTTTTGATCAAGGTGCTGGGAGAAGAGATCCTTTTACTTCCTAAGTGCTTGTCCTAAGTTTGAGTAGAGGATGGATGTGTGGATGGATGGATGGAGGGAGGGAGACAAAAGAAATGATTGAACTTTCTGTCATGTTACTTGTTTTTAACAGAAGGAATGGGTTGTTCAGGGTTTTTTTTTAAGTAATCAACCACATCTTCCATGAAGTCCAGGGGGGCAACAATTGCTCTTTTTCTCCTAAAAATTGAGTCTTGAAGTGGTACCAACTCTCAGAGAAATAAAGTGCTACCCAGTGGCAAGAAAATGCAGTTTGATTTATTGTATACCTTTAAAGTGACTGGTAGGCCTTTTCTATGTACATTAAAACCAGCAGCCTTTTAATTATGGATTGGTTATTTCTAGTAGCCTTAAGATACAATTATTATCTGTCCAAATGAAAAAACAGCTGGGTGGCAAGGCTGGAATACAGGCTGCCTGGTTTTGCCTGAACAAGGAGATTTTAACAACTTTCATGGAAGTTTTAGCTGCATATATACTGCAGGCATCTACCCTGCAGCTGGATACAACCCTGCACATCATCTGTGTCCAGAGCACAGAGAATAACACTGACCACAATTTTTCAGCAAATAAACAAACAATGATTTAGGTTTGACTGTGTTCACACCCCTTTTCTTTCCAGGAATGTTCTGGGTTAGAACTTGACTTAGAGGAATCATTATGGAAACAGTCAAATTAAAACTAGTAGCAGAGAGAGGCTGAGCAAACCCCACTGTAACAGTTGATGGTAGAGACAATACCAGGTAACCTGCATGTCTGAGCACAACTAAACAAAGTTCCCTGAATTTCAGCTATCCAATGCCAGTACAAACTGCTTTGTAAATAAGCTTCAGATCAAGAACTTCTCCAGGAATAACTCTCTGGCAAGTAAATATTTAGCAACTATATTCAAATAGTGAATAAATCTTGGAGACACTGCAATCTACTTGCAGGCAATTTGTTAACACAAAAAGAGATGGAATTCATCAAAGACATCTTTTGCCCAGGAATGACAGGCTCATAGGCTAATAGAAATTAGTTTTCCGTCTCTAATATTGGGCACTACTTCTACCTGGTATCACAGAACTTGATACTTCTTTGACGTGATGTTGAAAACAGCCAGTTGCAATTTGTATTTGCTTTTAAATTTACAGTTTAGCCAAGGGGTAGAGAAATGCTTCCTGTTGGGAGCAAATTCACCCCTCCAGTGGGCCCACACAGAGTCTGCACCGTGCTTTGAAGTGCCCTGTAAAACCGTGTAAGCAGTATATGGCCACCCCTGGCCCTGGAGGGAGGTGTGTCACCTGGTATGTGACCTCCCAGGATGTGGCTGGGGCAGGCACAGGTTGCCTTCAGCATGTTTGAGGTTAACACCTTGTGTTCTGCCTGCATTTGCAAGTCTCCCATCATCACTGCTGTGTAGTGGTAATGAACCCAGTGTATGATGGTACCCCACGCCATGATACTCATAAATCGCATCCCTGATATAAGTGCTATCTGAAATAAATGATCCTGTATTCCAGACCATTATCCAAGCATGCCAGAGGGGCAGGATTTGATGGCCAAGATTATGCACGCAGGAGCTCATCAACCTCAGGGGAGATGAGAAGGCCAGGAAGATCAAAGGACTGTCTGAGTCACCAGCTCATCCACTTGGTTCTTGCCTCCAAGGATGAGGATGGAGAGGGGGTGAAGGGGACTTGCTGGGAACTCCTTCTGAACCTCCTCTCCTGCAGGGGTCTTTCATCAGCCTAAATGGATCACCTACCTCTGCCCTGCTGAGATGAAGCCCACTGAACCAGGTCAAGCTCTGCTCCCCACTGCAGCAGGTGCTCCTGTGGTGTTTCAGGGGAACAGTAAAACTGGATCATTTCAAGTACACTCCCACACAAATGCTCAGCTAGGCTGAGTCACCGGGAGCAGGCTGGTAATCTCAGCAGGGTCTCATGCCTGGCTGCAGTGCCAGTACAGCCCTGAGGGGAGCACACATTATCTCCAGAGAAGAGCTCCTGGAGGGTATACTGTAGGAAAAAAACACTTTTGACTCATTTTATGAGGAACTTGTGCATAGAAAGCCCTACTTGACTTTGGAAATACCTGATTGCATGTGTAATGTTGGTACAGTGTTGCATAAAGCTTTCTCTAACATGATTGCAGGATGGTTGTATTACATGCAAACAAAACCACTCTGTGGATATTATACGATACGGATATTATATATTTTCTGTGGAAAAACAATTCCAGGACTGATCTAGGTGGCTTTAACACATTTTTTGGAACTGTTTTCAAAAAGACCCTCACTTGTTGCAGCCAGCTGTGTTAGTTTCTGTGAGGACAAACGTACAGGGTTTTGAGAATGTCATGCATATCGATAATCGAATTATTTTCTGATCCTACAGACATTGCAGTTTTAAAGCCTTTGAGGATCTGCTCTTCCTGGGCTGGACACAACTGCTGATTCCTCTTGCAGTGCTGGGCACAACCCCTTTCTGATGGAAGTCAGCTCCCCTTTTCAGCTACAGTGACAGAATTGAAAATGTGCCCAACAGGAAAGCTGGAGCGGGTTTGGTATTGACTCTGTCTCCCCTTGGCACTCTTGCTAGGGTAAATTTGCAACTGAAATTCCAGATTTGGCAAGAAAAAGAAGAACCATTTTCCTGGCAGCCCTCCCTAGGTACTCAGGAGAGTAGATGGGGGGTGGTAGCCACAGAACAGATGGCAGCGTGGGTTGAAGGTAGGTAAAGTGGTCAAAGATGCGCAATAAATAGATTTAACAAATATGTTACACCACAACATGTGTGACACATGCATGTAGTTTGCCACGAAGAGCAGGATGCCAGGGTGATACCTCACTTACGCAAATGACTGGGTATTTGTGCCGTATGGATGAGCACAGCCCTTCTGTCTTCACATTATTATGTTTTTCAAGAGCGATATTTTAAAGAAAGAGAAAGGCAGCAAAGTTGATAGCAACCTTTGAGAAACCAGCTTATGCAAAGAGCCTCAGCCAATGTAGTCTGACATGGGGATAAGGCTGAAAAGAGAGATGAATGTCCATAAATATCGAAACTGTGTCATGATGTAGAGTGGGTGTTGATGCAAAGTGCAACAGAATCAAGACAATACATAAAAAATACATGAAGGGAAATACTTGGGTAAAAAAATCCATAGTGCTGAACACCTCTGCTATCTCTGGCCTACAGATGGCTCTCACTGTTTTTAAACTCACTCAGAGATGGCTTTTTAGGTTATAGATCAGAAGTTTGGGTTTTTTTTACTTTCAGTAAGAAGGCTTCAAGTAGTGAAAAATGTGTTCCTGAGGGCATCTGCTGAGGTCCCATCCCTGGAGATTTCAGAGGCATGCTAGATAAAGTAGCCTTGGTGAATATTCAGTAGGGAAAATCCTGCTGATTACAGGGAGCAACGGAAGATGAGCTGCCAGGTCTTTTGTTATCTATGACTCCCTGACTATTGGTGGTGAAGAGAGTTCTTGCACAAAAGCTTTATTTATATCAAGGCTGCTACCAGAAAGGGGGAATCCATCATGTCAGAGATAAATGCAAACATGGAGCTTCTGCTCTTGCCCTCCCTCTCATTTTGGGCTGTCCTTTTGTCTGACACAGAGACTGTCATGCTCTCTGTATAGTTTGCAACTTGATTTGCTTAAGACTCCCCAGAAACAAACTGGCGCTGAAGGCTGGATAACCTTAATATAATATAGCAACTAGACTGTTTTCTGGGAACTGCTGGCTTGGTTAGAAGAGAAAGCCAGGGAAGGAAGCCCATGAGAGTGGGCTGCAGCAATGCCCTGATGGCAAGGCAGGGAGCCAAGAGAAGGACGCTGATCCAGGTCCCTTCACTTGCAGCCAGGGCACATCATTCCTGTGACCCATTAAAGCTCTCAAAGACCCGGCAGATGATTCAAAAGGTCATACTCAAACCACTGTTACAGTGGTAGAAAATTGCTGCCATATTCATCTGGTCATTAATAACCAAAGTGAGAAAGAAAATGCCCACACAACCAATTTCATTTCCTTTTTGGTGCCAGTACCTCTAACACTGCCTCTTGCTGTTGCTTCCCCATTTCAGAAGCCTGTGGCTTGCTGCTTTCCATAAGGCTCTGACAACTCTCAAAGTATGGCAGAAGGCAGCTAAGCTCTGCCTGGCTTTGGCTGTGAGGGCTGTTTTGCAGAGGGGAAGGCAGCGTGCAGCAGAGAAGTCTGGCATCATGGTAGGGCACCTCAGTGTCCAGAGGCAGGTCACCACAGGAGCATTTTGGGTAGGGTAGCTACCTAATCAAAATGCATGACATGCAGAAGCTCAGGAGTTTGGCTACAGGATAGGGCTTGCAGTTTGCAGGTGGCCCACAGCAGATGATCCATCACACTAAGCACATAAAGATGTTATTTTTTTCCCATGTATTGGATGTGTGTGTGTACGAGCAGGGCTGGCTGAGGGTCCTGGCAAGACAAGCCTTTTCTAGACTGTGGAAAGCTCTACTTATCTTGAATTGGCCAGACTTAGCCCGAAATCTGTCTGTCCCCCCGTATGGAAGATCTAACATACGGTATCAGCCATCAACTGAGGGAAGTATTGAATCCCTCCCTACTGCTGTCTGTATAAATAAATATGCAGCTGCACTGACATACACACATATAGAAAATGGTGTCAGAGATTCCAGCTGTCCCAGGGGTGACAGAATGGCCAAGCAGCCCTGAACAAAGTGTACAGGCAAATGCTGCAGGCTTGTTTTTGCCAGGGTGCTGCCACTGCCTGCGCTTGGGATGTGCCAGTCCTGTTCGCAAGCCAAATTGCACTGTGAGGCTGAGATTCAAACAGGGGTGAGTCCAAACCCATGTACACATCCCCCTCTCTCTGGCTTTGTAATTGAAGAACAGATACAGAGCTCAGTAGCCTTGCACGTGGCAGCCCTAAAGGAGCATTTCTTTCAGCAAAGAGACTGATTCTTGAGACAGCTTAAGCAGGGAAATGTCAGTTTGACAACCCCTTCAACGAGCTGCATAGACCAGCCGCTCTCAGATGGGGTCAAAGGAAATGAGAGTGAAAAGTGATGAGGGGGAAAGGCAGCTGAGAACTGCAGGTGCTGAAGCAATGGGCTGCAGGGAAGATCCAGTGTAATGGCGATGTGGTGTGCTGGCAGCATGACACGCAGAGAAGCGTCGATGCTCTGAGGAGCAGAGCTGCAGGATGGCTTGAAGGTAAATAAGCAAAGCAATTAAGCCTGTCCTGCAGGACAAAGGACTGCACGTGGCAACTCTCAGCCTTATTCCAAAGATATTAAAGATGGACTCTGGTGTGTGCTAAGCAGGGGGTCTAGTTGATGAAGGTATCAGTTTTCCTGGTCTGCATTGGTCCTTTGCTTCAAACCCAGCAAAGGTTACAAGCCCTGCAGAGACAAATGGCACACAGAAAACAGAGATGCTCTGAAGAATTAGAGCATGCATCTCCCTTCTAGCCCAGTGGGCTCAAGCTGCTAGGGCTGGGCACAGTGCGGGGTGGGGGGGGTCACAAGCAGGTCTAGGGAGTGGTACAGTTGTGTCTCATAGCTCTGCAGCTTTGCCTGCACAGGCATGCATGGGCTGATCTTGGCAGAGGAGAGCTTGGGCTGCAGACGCCTCTCAGCCCTGGGACCTTCCAAACCTAGGAGCTGCAGGTCTTGCTTTCCAGCAAGGCAGCTCACCCAGCTCACCGACAGGCCCCTTCCCAGCTTGCTCGGGGTGAGCAGAGCCTTTCCAGGGTGATGGTGCTGGAAGGAGGGATGAGGGTCACAGAGAAGAGCGCAGCCGCCAGCAGCAGCACGGCTGTGGGCTGAGGGGAGCCAGTCGGCTTCACCACACACGCCCCTCCCCGGCATCTGACAGCACTTCCAAGCTGAGAGCGAAGCCTTTGTCTTCCGTGTCTGCCAAAGCAGGGAGCGCCTCAGGCAGGGTTGACCCAGCTCCCTCCCTGCAGCCCTGCGGCGGGTGCAGCTGCGCCCGGTCCTGCCTAGAACCCAGAGCACTGGCCGCTGTGCCCAGAGTGACTGACACGTTCCTGCTGTGCTGGGAGAGCAGTTGGCAGCGAGTTCACGTGAGGGGATGCCGCTTCCCATCTCCCCTGCCCGGCTGCTTTACCAGAGTGCTGGTAAATGACGCTTCATGTCCCCTGCAGCGGGGATGCAGAGATCCCATCTACCCTCGGGGAGATCACCTCCACCCACCTTGGCGCTCCTCATGCAATGGCCACCACAGTTCCCTGACCCCCGAAACAGACTCTCCTTCACCCATCCCCAGGGCTTGCCCTCTGCCAGCACGGTGACGTGGCCCTGGAGAGAAATGGGAATTGCTGTGCCCAGGGCCACAGTGTGCTGACGTGGCCTGGATGCCTTCAATCACACCATGGGGGTAGGAGGCCCTTCAGGTATTTTTATTGCAGAGGAAAATCCCACAGTGCCTCATTTTTCTGTGTTTGGCCCCAAATGGCCTCTGAAGCACAGAGTGTGGCATTTTGGAATCCCAGATGCTTTTAGGGGAAATTATGTGTTATATAAAGCATCGTTTGAATTTTTTATCTGATGTGCCTTAATCCATGTGGCATCAGGCTGACGCTGAATTGTGACGAGAATCAGACACCACAGTGCTGGGCTATGAAGTTATGCAGCATGTGGGAGCAACCTGCATGTGGTTGGACATAAGGAATCTTGAGAAGGATTCAAAAGGTCACTCCTAAAATCCCAGTCCAGATGAGGATTTCCTAGTCCACCCACAGAATGTGCTGCTCAGGTTGGCTGTCACCTATTATTTATGGGAGGATGTCATGAAAGATGAGACAGAGAAGCTCTGTTAGTATGTCTGCTGACGGATAACAACATTCAGGTATCGATGCCATATCTTCCAGGTAACATCATCTTGTCCCAGGTAATAAGGACAAGAGGTAACAGTCACAAGCTGTGCCAGGTGAGGTTTAGATTGGATATTAGGAACAATTTCTTCACAAAAAGGGTGATCTGTCATTGGAACAGGCTGCCCAGGGAAGTGGTGAAATCACCATCCCTGGAAGTGTTCAAACACCGTGCAGACAATGCCTTTAGTGACATGGTTTAGTGATGGTGTTGGCAGTCCTGGGGTAATGCTTGGTCTTTTCCAAGGTAGCTCATTCTGTTGTTGTATAGTTGCCCACAGAAAGTTGTCCTCTGCCACACGAGATGTTTCAGGCTGTTTTCTGGATCCCCAGACAGGAATGTTCTGGTCATTGCTGCCAATACTGTGTGAATGACCTGTGCACTTTTGACCATCTCAAACAGCATTAGACTCGCTCACATGCAACTCATTTGAGCCCCAAGCCTGCAAATTGCTCCCTAAATTCTGCCCGCTATCATCCACCCTCTGTGAGGAATCTGCAGTTCCCTATTGCAAATTCGAGAGGGCAACCATACTTGTGGTGAAAGCCATCAATTCACAGTAAAAGGCTTCAAGTAACAGCATTGCTGTGTAAAGACAGCCTTTGAGAAGCATGTTTCCAAATGCTTAGCAGCAGGATTAGAAGGTTGCTGGCTCTTAACTGTGAGCTTTGCAGATGCTAGGGGCTGGCAAAGCAAAATCTGTATCACATGAAAAAGTTGATCAGGTCTGACTCTCTCCTGCCCTGAGATTACTTTTCTCACTACAAAGCATTTCTCCTCACCAGTAAGTTCAAAGTACATATGGGCATGAAGATAGCGTATTGTTCACCAGCTCACTGTTCTGCTGAGCAGCCGCCTTGCTCATTCTCTGTCTCAGGTTATAAACACTGCTGAGAAGCTGAAAAATTGCTCACAGCTTAAATGACAAAATCATGATAACCTACGCTGTCTTACCCTACTGTGAGCTCTACTTTAATAATCCTGCTTAATCATTAAATCACCATAAAAGCAAGCCAAGAAGTAGAAGGTGAAAGTCAAGCCAAGGCATACCAGGGCACTGCTCAAAACTTGAACTGAGCACAGTTAGCTAGAGACAGAGAAAGCCACATAAAGGGGTAGCAAAGCTGTTGTGTGAAAGGTCAGAAAGATGCGGCAGAAAATTCCTATCTGTTGGGACTGGTTGGAGGAGCCAGAGCCAGCTGTGAGCTGCTCCTGCTAGTCAGGAGTCTGCAGTGGTGCCCTATTTACATCCTTTTCCCAGGAGACCATCTTGTTATCTAGCACACACACTCCATTCAAGCCTTGCTATTGACATAGATGCTTTGACTAAACCCTTATGCCTGATGATTATTGAGTGTAACGGTGGTTGCTGGTTATTTTCCAGAATGCTTTACCCTCCACTGAAGGGTATAAAGAATAGGACATAAGTGTTCTCTGCCCACCTTGCTGCATATTGTCTTACGATAAACTGATTTTTCCAAAGGAAAATTCATACAGAGGTGAGGTTGAATTAACAATAAATAAATAAATGGAAAAGCAGGAAAAGAGATCATACAAAAAATAAAACCTGAGAAGACACAATGCTTCTGTCACTCAGCTGGAGACACTGAGAATGGGTTAAGCCAAGCCCTGCCCATAGATGCATCCAGGACTCACACCGATTCCAGCAGGATTATTCATGCGCACATGCATGCATGACAGACAGAACAGATTTGGTCCTTATTGCTTTCACTTTTCCAGGATGCTCAGTTTATTTGTGCATTTCAGGAAACAGGCCAGTACAGTCAGATGTTCTGTACCTGGGTTCCCCTTCCCCCCCCAGAACCAGAAATAACTGTAGGCTAAAAGCATCACCCATGCCAGAAGATGAGAGAGCCAAATCCTTTCCAAGGCAAAGGACCCACCAGGATTTCACCTGAGTAAGGACTATTAAAAGAACTTCCCCACAGTCTGTGACAATTTGGCTGAAGAGACAATGAGTCAACTTTGCATTTTCATATCAAAACAACAGAGTGGATGGGAGAACACTCTTGCCTCAGCTTCCTTGAAAGCAGGGAGTGATAGGATTGGTATTGCTGAGGTCATTACAGAATTTGGGTTTCCGTGCAGAAAACTGCCTCATGTTTTGCAGTCTGAAATGGGGCATATTTTGTCTTCATTGTCTCACTACCACATCTTGTAGGATTTGACTGCAGCATGGAAGCATCCCAACATAAGTTTACAGTGCACCGTGTTGTTGTTACTGTAGTAACTTATTACTAGGACACCTTCTGTTATCTTTATTGCTGCAGTACCTGGTACAAATGTACCACCGTTTGTCCTCACACACCATTATTACTGCCTTATTCCCCAAACTAATTTACTGCAGCGTCCTGTTGTGTCTTATTGCTGCACTATCAAAATGCTACTTTACTGCAGTGGCCTGTATTACCTTATTGCTACATTTATCCTGGTATTATTATGTCAGCTTACTGCCACTTTTTATGGCTGCCCTGCTACCATTTTATTACAGTACTCTATGGGATCTTAGCGCTGAGTTATACTGAGAGTACATTAATCCATTTGCTTTAGCCTAATGCTGTCTGCGCAGGCTCGTTGAACCTTACTAGTGTGTGTCCTGGTGCTGTTTCACCACAATAGCCACGAATGCTCTGGATACTCTATTATCTAAATAACAGTGTACAGCCATATTTCACAGCCATAGCCCTGTAAGTATCAGAAGCTTTGTAGCTAGCTTGCACAGCATGGACATTGTAAAAGCTTTCCAGACTGCCTTTCCCTGAAACAATGCCATTTAGAACATAGAAGTGGAAAGCTGATTTCCTAACTCATCTTCAGGACAATGAGGTAGTTGGAAGACATGGAACTCTTATAAAGCAGCAGATTACTGCTTGCAACACTCAGTGGGATACTGGTGGGTGTACAAGAGTAGCATCACTTGGAAAAAACAATGTCATTACAAAGCAATTGTTCAAGGATGCAGTTCAAGTGTAATAGTTACATGTTGATATCAGCATATGTGAAGTAAAGGACATGTGAAAAGCAGTTCATTCCTGTTCCCAGGAGGAGGTCTTGTCTACTCTCACCTTTGTTTTAGAGAAATGAGGAGCAGAGCTTTCTTCTCTCCAGAGAATATGCATATCTGTCCTCTCAGCTAGCCATTACTGAGCAGATTAGCTTGCACAAGTGTGCATTTAAATGGCAAGCTGTTCAGCATCCAGGCCCCCTGATGTACGCACATATGCATGCTCTCTGTCAGTAAGAATTCCCTCCATGCACTCAACAGTTCGAACACAGCATATTCCCAACAGGCAAAACACTGCAGCAGCCAACATGACCATCCTGCAGGAATGGAGCAGGAAAGACAAAGCAGGGTGCTTTGCTCATGGGGCAGCGGCACAGCGCCAAGTTAGTCTGACGTTTTGCTGTTCCCCGCACAGACCATAACCCAAATTCCACCTATCCCATGCACCTGCATCATCCTCCAGCCCTTTCCACGTGTGCCCCATGCTGCAGGACACCGAGGAGTAACTCCATGGAGCTACCCCATATCTTTCCCTCAGAGACCTGTCCAATGTCAGGAACTCACTGCAAAGAAAAGACTCCCTGGTAACTTTGCTGTCTCTGCTAGTTGCTCCACACCAGAGCTCTTGCTTTATGTATACCCCCCCCCCCCCCCCCCATCTCAGGAATGCCCTGCAGACCAGTTTCAGGGTTTGTAGGACAGACCTCCCATGGGAAATGCCTCAGCCTAGAGGCTGGGCAGCACCGGCGGTAGAGTAGCTTGTGGTGTGAGCAGTTGTTGGTTTACAGAGCTCCAGTGACACATGGCAATGGTGGGTTCAACACAGATAACATCAACAAGACTCTGAGAAGAGCCAGCCTTTGCCTTTTCCTAGGGACAATGTACAGGGAGACGTATGAATGTGCATGAATGAACCTGTTATGCACTGATGTGCTATTACCCAAGGGTGGCCAACAGAGGACAAATGTGTCCTGCAAAGTGACAGTTTGGAGGGAGGCAGGACACCACACAAATGTACAGGTACATCCATGATGGTGCTGCAGTCCTGGAACTCACTGTGTGTCATGTGTGTGTAGGATGAATTTGGTCTAAAGACCTCAGAAAGCAGAGTGTTCATGGGAACAGGAGTGTGTAAAGAACAAATACAATACTCAGTGTTCTACTGTACATTCATGCAGGTGTAAGAGGGTCCTATGGACCTTAGGTAAAATCGATAATAGGAATTTTCTGGGGGAAAAAAACAAAACAGGTATCAAACAAGAAATATTATGGGTAAAGAAGGAAGGTCCTTCTTCTGACAAAGTATGCTGGCCTGATTTTGTGCATATATAGGCCTAAGATATTAGATTAATACTTGCTTCAGAAGTTAATACTGCCGATAGCCAGCTGTCTACTTAGCTAGATGGTTTTGCCTAGGTAGGAATGCAGACTTGTAGCCATATAGCAATTTCTACCACCTGCACAAAAAGCCAATTTGCCTTGGCATGAGTGAAATGTCAACCAAGAAATGTCTATTTTCACATGAGCTTCAGATCTGAACTGCTTGCAAATTACAGGAGGTTTTGTGGCATTAAGTCAGCTGAGTCTTGAAATGTTCATATATAGGCAATACACTGCATGTAAATACAGTCCATTTTCCTATCTGCAGCTAGGATACATATTTTTTTTTTAAAGTCACTTCACATCTGTTCTCATTCTACCCTCCATACTCCCAACAGTTTGAAACAAGCTACTGGGTCATCACTTGCAGTTCTGTTCATGGGCTGTAGGTCAGAGGAGTTTTAGCGGAAGTTCATTTCCTCCAGTGGTACAAGTGCACTCTTACAAAGGTGCTTCTCGGGGGACTCAGTTACCTGAACATTATACCACAGCTGATTGTGATGCTTTTTAGGAAGGGCTACCTGGCACCCAGCGCCCTGCCTGTTCCCACCCTCTTCTGCTGGTGCCATTTCCACCAATTCCCTCCTCACTGCAGAGTGAATTTTAACACCTGCCCACATCAGAGTTGCCTTTCCCTGTACACACGTGAGCAGATTTTGGCCCTCTGTGATTGGAGTTGGAGTCTAATTTTATCTACTCGGAGTAAAGCTTGAACATCCATCTTTAAGTATGTAAAACATTAAATAAATAAAAAATCAAATACAGTATAAACCAACTCACTTTTAAATACTATGCATGTGTGTGTGTGTGCACATTACACATTGAAAACATGATTTTTTGAGCATCAGGCAGAGTCTGACCACATTTGTACTACGCGCACATGCAGAGCAATTCCACCGACGTCAGGGGATTTGCACCAGGATCAGTCTGACTCAATGGGGCAGATCCTCAGGTGATGAAAACCACTTGTGCTCTCTTGACTTCAGCTGAGGATCTGGCCATCATCTCTGGGCATGCTACATGCTATTGGAAGGACAGTGAGTGATGAACTTGAATGTGCCTTTTTCTTTTCCATTGCTTTAAAGGAGGAGAGATATAAGAAAGAAAAACAAAGTTAAAGTCAATGAATCTGCAGGAGAAATTCATGTGAGATTTTGTGAGAAGGAAAAGCAGCTTCCAGCAGATATTTTATTGGATCCAGACGGCCACAAGAAAGGGAGCAAGTGAGATTGCGGCACCATCTATTGCAGCCATGTTTGTGCAATGGAGAGAAGAGATGAGGGAAAAGTACCTGTCTCTCTCAGCTCCTCTTTCTTTAAGTTGTGGTTGGGTCTATTCCCTTAAATAACAAGACAGCAAGCCCCTGCCTTGTTGACCTTCTGCATACAGTGAAGTGTGCTCCTCCAAACCCTGGTCAGAAACAAAGTACCTGCACAGAGCTCAGTGTCCTTACAAAGCTGTGCAGACAGGAAAGTGTTGATACAAACTGTGACGAGAGGCGCTCCCCTGGCACGTGGCTCTGCTTGTGTTCGCTCAGGCTCTTTCCCCTGCAGGGACCCGTTCTCCCTGGTATGCCCCATCCCCAGCAGCGGTCCCAAGTGTCCTTCCCATGGGGTGGTAGGCTGAAGCCGTCAGGAGGACTGCATCAGGCCCGTGAGGCGCTTGCTTGCCAGAGACTTTCCCTGGAGGGAGGGACAGACAGACAGACAGACACAGAAGAGACCGGGAGGTGTGAGTGATGCTGTGGATAGTTTGACTGCGAATAACAGGCAGGTGCCTTCCCCCAGGGCTGCCCATTCTGGCCCTGCCAACAGAGAGGCAGGTGATGGGAGATGAGAAGACCCCCAGCATTTTGGGTGCTTGTGATTTTGCCCCAGGCAGGTAGTTTGGCAAGGAGGGCTTGTGGCTAGTGATGTCCATGTGGCTAGTGATGTCCATATGGCTATAGCTGAAAGCTGTTTCCTGGGATGCTGTTTCCTGCCACACTGTCTCCAGTTACCTGGGAACTGGTAAAAGCAAAGTCCTGTCCTACGCTCACTGCTATTCATTGTGCCCAGTGATGTCCTGCCAGTGCCAGGCCACAGCTTCCATGCAGAGCACTGCTCCAGGTCCAGAAGTGCTGCAAAGTCACACTGCTGTGAAAGCTGGGATGTCCCTTGCACAGTTTGTGAATCAGTATCACCTGCACAGCATTCATCAGAAATACATCTGTTGGAGAAAAAGCTCAGCCTGTGCCTGTCCTGTCACCACCCCACTTTGCCCTCTCCTTGTTTTCATGTGTCCTTGGTCACTGCTTGTCCATTCCTGCCTGGCCTCCCTGTCTTCCTCAAGCTTTCCTCCAAGCTACCACCTCAGGTTCATGGCCATGGCAGCCTTGCTTGCATACTGCTGGCATCCACACAGGCTTTCTCACTGACTGGCAGGAACAAGGACCTTCATGTCTGGATCCCTTCACTGGGTTAGGCCATGCAGCTCCTGCTTTTGGGAGCAAGGCAGGACCTACAGCTGGTTTTCTCCATTTGCAGACTATAGGAAGGGTATATCCCCACAGGGGATACTGATGGCTTTGCAATTACTGATGTAACAGTGAAAAATTGATTCAAGTACTGCACCAGTTGCTAGGTTCCTTTAGTGAGCTTTCCTCTTGAAAGAAGACTTTGTTTTCTTAAAAGAAAAAGAAGTCTTGGTTGAAATAAACATCCAGGGAATACCAGAGAGCTGTGGAATACCTAAGAGCTCTTAAACAAGCTCCTCTGTGTTACTATATTTAGCCAAGCTTTTTTTTGCAATAGAAAGTCTTAATAATTGCTGTTTGAAAGAAAGAGCCACAAAAAGAGCAACGAAAACAGATGATACAGTAGAAACGAGTACGTGCAAAACGCAAGAAAATTTGAAAGGTTAAATTTACCAGGTTATTTGAAATAAGCCTTATTTAATAAGTTAACATTCTAAGAAAAAAGAAACCCCACACTCTCTGATTTCTAATCTCTTCCCATTTAGGGCTGTTCCAGCAGGATGTAACAGTTCCCTACAGAAGCCTCATTTCGTTACCCAGATGTGCATCTTTTGTCACATAATTTGCTCAGCTGAACAAAGACACATAACCTGATCTGGCCACTTTCTGTACATCAGAAGTTGGCTGCTGGAAAGACTGTCATCATTCAGACTCCTGCCCAGGACCAGAGAGCAACAGTTGCAGCTCCGTGGCTGCTCCATGACTACAACAGAGCTCACACCAAGGGCATGGCTCATGAAGGACCAGCTGCCTCCCGGAGCTACGCAGACATGACAGCACTGCTGCCATTTAAGGCATACGTGCTTGCTTTCACTATAAATCTAATCCTTCACTATTATTATTTTTATATGCAGTTCTGGGAAACTTGGCCCAGTGCTGCCCCAGAGGTAGCCAAGTCTGTGGGGCAGCATGGCAGTGCTTGGGGGGCTGCAACTGTGGCTGTCATTTTGCTGCTGTTGAGTAATACCAGAGAAAGAATGATAAGGAATTATCAATTCCCGAATCCCACTTATATGAAAAAAGAAGGGAAAGATGTGGATGTTATTTTTCTTTGTTTTTGCAAGAATAACATGGCTGGTTTTAGAAAAAAAGATGTTCGTTTCCACCTATATTTGGATACATCCTTGGGAACAAAAAAACCAAGCAAGCTTTGGGTGTGTATAATGACTGTTCAGGCAGACTCTAACTAATCTGTGGCAGGCTGTTCCTCTTGTTATCTCCTCACCGGCAGGCGGCTTGGGGGTATGCCAGCTCCCTCATCAGGGTCCAACCGGGGTGAGGAGTAAACGCTGTTCCACAAGCAGCCCCAGTTTCAGCATGCACGTGTTCAAAGCAGAACAGGGTAATGCTGGTGCTGGGCTGGGCTGAGGGGAGGGGACAGCTGGAAAAAAGGCTGCCTTGGGGAAGCTGGCCAGAGCTGATGGCTGTGGTTTGTGCAGAGCAAAACCTCGCTCACAGGTTTCCCAGTGGGAAGCTGCTTCCAGTCATGGGCAAAGGTGGAGGGCTCCATCTGCAGCTCCCCCATCCTGAGGGAAAGGTGTAAGCCCGGGAACACAGATCTGATGGCTGGCTCTGCAGCAAAGTTCCTGCCTGCAGGGTGGGATGAGTCCCAAGCATGGAGCCTGGCTGTCTGGGAGGATAACTGCACCAGGAAAACGTGAGGTGCAAAACAGCTTCGTGTGCACAGATGGGTGTGAGAAGCTCTGTTTCAAGACAGTGAGAAGCAGGCAGTGATGCTGTCTGCTTGGCTGTTGTGTCCACCTCTGTGATATGACAGATGGCAAAAGGATCCCTGGAATCACATGCAGGGATTAAGGCTGTGAAATTTTTGGCTACAAGTGAGATTGCTGGACTGTAAATAAGTGTAAGATTCAGCTTTGCTACCAAATAGGCACACTGATGTAGGGGATTTTGTTTCCACCCAATGCAGAGACAAGCATCAGCCTCACAGTGTGGGTCTGAGCAATACGAATATCTGCAGGCTAGAGGTGAGAGGGATGCAGACACTCAGTTTGGGATTATCTCATTTTAGATATCCTCATTAAAGAGGATCATAGAATCACAGGATCAGGAGAAAAACCCATTCCATTAGGAAAAACTGGTATCTGTTTCCTGTTACTAAAAAGAACAACAAGAGAACAAAACATTGTGGTACAGGTGGAAATGCTGCAAGGGTTCCAGGATCCACTTGCCGAGGTAAATCAACATGACTCAGTTGCCTCCACAGAACTGCTGCTGATTCACATCAGTTGAGCAGCTGGTCAGTGGCATCTCTGTTTCAGGTTTAGCCCTCTAGGGCTTCTTGGGCACAAAGTCCAGCAGGAGACACAAGAGGTTTGTGCTAGCTGACTGATAAAAGCCAAAGCATAGCACACGTGGTAGCTCCTTTGGGATGGTGTGGCAGCTTACCCCCAAAAGCCAGCACCCTCCCCAGGACCCCAGCCTGTCTGTCCAAGCCCCCTGCTCCTGCTTGCCATGGCTAAATCAGTTCATAGTTGGGTACAATACATGCCAAACAAGTTCAGACCTGAGAAGCCATGTTTGGTCTCATCTGACACTTGGCTGGGATTCCCTTAGGGGGAATTCTGATGGAGTGAGGAAGTTTCAGATTATTACAGTGTGAAAGTTTGGCACTAAGAACACCTAGTTTCTTTAGAAAGGTTCAACCAAAATACATGATTTTTTCCTCCCACACATCTTTGTTTAGCATGAAACTAGTGACTGCCTACACATTTCTACCCCTCCTTTCCCCACTGAAGGAAAATGTCAACAACTCCTGCCCTATTTCCAGGAGAAATTTCATCTAAGCTGTGTTGGCAGGGGATTTGGAAAGCATATGATTTCAAGCTCAGCACACAATAGTGCTTCTTTTACTCTGTCGTATGCATATGCTGAATAACTTAAGGCGAGATAAGAGTGGATGTAAGGAGTAAACTTTTTACATGGGGTCTAAAGCTTATAAAGAAACCCCCAGCCCCCCAGCTGCAAAATATTTGTCATTACTAATTAGGGTTACAACAATTAAAACCCCAGACTGTTGTCACTCAAGCAGCATAGCACAAGCAGTAGGGCATATGTTGTGGGGCATATGCTGTGTGTCTTGTTGGATGCAAGAAGGCTTTCTTTTCTCTCATTCCCTGCAAGCAGCTGAGCTGTAACACAGCTTTTAGGCAAGGATCACATGCAGCTTCACTATGTCTTGGTAAAGGTAATGTCCAGTTCTCTTTATGCAGCTGAATGAATGATTATTTTTTACCCCTGAGCACTGGCATGATAGGAGCCTCAGGTTTTAGAGGCAGTGTAAAATCTGAATTTTGAGTAACCTAAGGTAACTGTTAAAAAACCTTACGAAACTGCCCCCAGAATCTGATTTCTAAGTACATGGTGCATCTTACTGCTTGGCTGCATGTCAGGCAGAGGACCAGACCTCAGCACATGTGGACCATCACTGAGGCATAGGGAAGTGAAGTTTAACCTGTAGGTCACAGGAGATAGTCAACATCTTTGATGGCTGAGCCTTTGCTGAGCAGCTACTAAACTAAAGTGTAAAATGCAATTAGCAATTATTTTAATGAAGCAGAATTCAGCAATTTAACATAGGCAAGAAGCCAAGTAAGAGGAATAAAAATATGTCTGGGATTTGACACAAAAAGGAGACAGCATTCCTTTCATACCTCCTGTATGAGCCAACGGAGTTTCCATCTTGCTCTTTGCTTTTATCTACCAAAACCAGCACTTTGCACAGTTGGGAGAGAAGGCAAAGGCTGTGAACTAGCTTTTAAAAATAATTTTAAATAGAAAGTTTAGTTTTATCCAGTGCCTGTGGTTTCACACAACGTTAACGTGCTCTGCCCAGCACAGAGTGCAGTTCGTGTATCTAGCATGCGGGCATTCACCACCACCAACATGCACAAGCCATCACTCCCACACATGCCATCAACAACTTACCTGAAGACACAGACAGGATTTATTCCATAGGGAGCTTTGTGGATACAGTGACAGGGAAGAGGGAGTACGTGGGGAGCTTCTGGTATGGTAGCACAGGCTCCCCTTTTGCCATGTCAATTACAGACCAAAGCGCTTTTATGCTGACTGTTCACCTCCACCCTCTCCAACCACCAGCTTAGGACTTTGTCTGCTGTAGCTGGTTCCGCTTCTTGCTTTCTAGCTCTCTTTTGTGCTCAGGGCTACCCTTTTCCCAGCATGGTGCTCAAATTGCCCCAGCCAGAAGCATCACCTTCCTGAAGGAGAAGCCATCTCATGGGGAGCTGCATCACTGCAGCCCTCTGTAAGACCCTCAGCAGAAGCCTGGCGCTGGTCTGCATCTCCACTGGAGATGAGCAAACACATGACCCATCAGCTTCAATCTAAGGTTTTCCACGTGGTGACAGCACTGCTCAGATTTCCTTCTAGATAACAGAATTTTGGCAGTGGGCAATGTCCTGCCACCAAATCCTACTTCTGAAAAAAGAGATTGCCATGGCACTAGCCTTACCAGCACTGTCTGGTTTTCACTGTTGTATTATGCTTCAGATCTTTGGGAAATTTAATTTTTGTGTCAGTTTAAAAATATCTTTTTTATTAGATTTTTTCATTTAAAGATACATTGCAAACATAAGATAAAGTAACAAATTAATGAAGTTAAATATGAAACAGAGTTAAAAACATAATACAGAAAAATAACTTAGTTCAACACAAAATAAACACAGACACATGAACTATGAACATAACATAAATCAGCACACAAAAAACAGTGGGCAATACCACCAATTACGTGCTGACACTGACTGGAAATACGAGCAGCAAAGTGGCTGTAGTGGGTAAGCAGGGGAGCATGCAGGATGCTCACCCATTCTCACCAGCACAGTCCCACAAGCTACCCCAAACCCCTGCAGAATGGGCCCCACTCCTCTTGTAAGGCTTGACTGACAAGTTACCTGAGCTTCTTGCCATTACTACTTACAGAGGAGCTGAGCAACCATGGGCTGGGTTCCAGCTTGTATCACTATGGGAACAGTTCAGAGCTGCAGTCCAATTAAAATTGGTATTGTCCATACCCATTTTATTTTGTAAGGATTTCCTGTGCTTCCTAAGTGAGCCATTGCACTTTGCTTTGAGAAATACCAGCACACCACTGCATTTGGCACAAACCAGGAGCTGACACAAGCACCATACTCGCCCACTCCTAGACCAGCTTCAGAATGGTTGGAGCTTTCCTCTACCGTTCCACCAGCAGCATGAGGAAGATCCTCTTCTGCTGTGGAGCAGTCTGTGTTCTTTGCATCTGACAACGTGTCTGAGCCAATTGTGGCATCATTGGAAGCAGCTTATGGACGGCTTGCACTTACCACACTGAAGGAAAGCACTTCAGCACAGCCCTGCCAGCTGGGCAGCCTGTGGCTGCAGGACCTGTCCCTCCCTCCAACAATAAAAATGGGAAGACGGAGGCACAGATGGATCACTACAGCCAGTATAAAATGGTTCAGTTTCAAGCCACCTCAGAAAAGGCCCTCATTACACGTTGCTGGTCTAGCTCTCAGCAGGATGTGATTCTGTTCTTCCCTCTGTGTACAGTGGATTCAGGTTGTTTAACTGGCTTCACTGGGACTGGGAACCAGATGTGTAAATATCTTGCATAGTCAGAGGAAAACAGAAAGACCCCTGAAATATCAAACCTCTTTGGAGTGTCAGAATTATCTTGGCTGAAATCACAGCAGTCTAAGCCCACCCACCCTCCCAGACGTCTTGCTAAGGTCCTGGGTTGGTATCTGCAGCTAGCAGCTAGAACTCTCTGTAGTGAGTGGTTGCTGACTTTTATCTTCCAGAGTTTGTGTGTAAAGGACAGTATGTCCTGAACTCTGTATACTACCTTTCATCCAGAAGGATCCCAAAGCATTTTGCAGACTGTACACACAGGGATCACTCACCCAATGCTGGAAGGCAGCTGCCATTCTGCACCAGCAGCACTACACAGCAGTGTTTTTAGGAAGGGAAGAACAACTTACCCATTAGAAATGATGAATACTTATCTCTTAAAGGAGCCCCTGTATACAGAACAGACTAAACAGCATACATGTAACACATGGAACCCACTGCTTACCAAACCAAGTCAGCTAATATGACAATACCAGGAACAGATGTGATGTACTGGAGCATGCAGCAACCAGTCCTCCTGGTCCTCCCCAGCATTAGGTACTGACACTGGCTGGCTATTGCAGATAAGAGAATAGTCAGGGGACAGGCTGCAAATGCTGACTAGATCGCCTCACATGCTGAGTACATTCTGATGCTTTCCACCACCTATGTGATGCAAGTACCTTTTCCCAGTAAAAGCCAGTATTTGCTAACGACTGGAGTAGTGTAGCAAGCACATTTTGTTTTAAAGGATCTTTCCAAAGATAAAAATAACTCTTTTCCCAGATTTCTTTCCTTGGTGTCAAATCTAAAAAACGTTGGTATTCCTACAGCCTTCCCTTCTAGCTGTCCTGATATCTACTTCACCAGCATCTCACTGTATCACCTTTTTATACTTTCCAGTTTTGCAAACCCATAACAGTTTAAACCTTTGTCTTTAAGATGTTGGAGGTAGTGAATACTTGCCATGCCCTCAAATGCTGTTATCTATTTATGCAAGCTGGTAGAGCTGGGAAAGTGAAAAGTGGGAAAGCTGCTAAATGTATGACAGTTTTATGAGATTATCAAGGAACCAGATAAAAAGAGAGTCCTGGTGATATCAGGTAGCAATTCTTTCTTCAGCCTTATGCTTTCTTCACTGTGTTCATGGCTAGTATTTGTAACACATCACAGTGACACACAGCTGTGCAAAATATCACACACTTCACCTGAGAAAGATAAGATCCCATCAACACATTTCATGAGTGACACCATACTCATGAATTAAGAACAGGACCAGGACAGTCAAGTGTGACTTGGTCTCTGACTCAATAGCAGACAAACTGAGAGGACGTAAAAACCAGCATAAGGCAGTAGCTGTGCCCAAAGGATGTAACTGAGGATCAAGAAATGGGAAAATGACGGCAGGGAAGAACAAGGGTAACAAACACAGAGCTTGAAGACAAGACTGCTAAGAGCATCTAGGAAGGGACATTCAGGCAGGCAGGCAGGGTAGACACCAAGACTTTCATACCATATAATGCAAATGAACAGATACACGTGGGACTGAAATGTAGGACTTCAGATTTGTCTAGGTAGTGAATCGAGGTGCACTTACAGTCCTGAGCCAAGGGTAGTTCAATACAAAATAAGAAAAGATACCAGAAAACTAAAGCAGAGGAAATGCTATATGAAAATGCCAGTTTGCAGCGCTGCAAGGAAAGAGGGTGTTTCAGGTTCCAGACAGAAAGCGTCCTGGCCACTAAGCATTATAACTATATCAAATACAAGATCTCCAGTTGTATTCTTGTTCCTGGAAAAATCATCCTTGCATGAGAAACCTACAGTGCTTCTGGATAGGAATACAAACCCACCCTGCTGTTGCTAATGCAAGGACTACAGCAGCTCCTGCTTACCATCTTCTGCCTACTGCAGCGCTGTCTCCTATGGTTAATGAAGCTGAGCCAGACTGCCGATTCAGTTATTCACCTATGCCTGGGAACTGAGACAAACTTGAGTCTTCATTGACTTGCTGTCCCATACAAAATGTTCCATAATGTCCAGGATTCTTTAAAGTAAGCTCATTAGAAAACTTTCATTCTGATATTCTTAATCTACAGTCTACTTCCTAAGCAGCTCAGACACAGACCATCTCTACTTTATTCTCTTTCTGCACTAAATTGAATTTACTACTTGGAAAAGCTCCCTGCTTTTTCATACCTGACTGCTTGCTACATTTCACACCTCTATATCTGATGTATTCTACTATGCTGACTTTAAAATAAATCTGAGTCTTTTAGTCTCATGACATACTTACATTTCCTCTAAGACTTAACAGGAGGGCTCCTTTTCCTGTTAAGTATTATACTCTTTACCAACTGTAACGATGAAAGCTAAAGAGAAGCCTGTAGCTCACCACGTGCAAGTGTAGGATGTAGGCAGCCATGACAGGCCTGTGCACTTCACACCTCTGTATACACTGTGCTGTACTGTTATAGCTTGAGGAAGAAGGCAGGGAAAACACAGGGAAAAGGACTTCCCACAGACTCCAAGAACCAGTCCAAAGTCTGGCATTTGCATATTTGCCCACCCTGTCCTGTGCAGCACTCTCTGGCTGGGATGTTGCTTTTGCCTGGAGCTGCCAGGTGCTGCCTTTGCTTGGGCTGAGTTTCACAAGAGGCTCTGGCTAGCAAATGCCTCTCATTTCTCCCAGGTAGTGCAACTATTCTCTTTGTCCTCAGAAAGAGAGGCACAAAAAGTTCTTTACCTTCTTCAGGTAGTTCCTGGACTTTTTACATGGGCAAGTAGTGATAGAACAAGGGGGAATGGCTTTAAACTGAAAGAGGATAGATTTAGATTAGATATAAGGAATAAATTCTTTACTATGAGGGTGATGAGGCCCTGGCACAGGTTGCCCAGAGAAGCTGTGGCTGACCCCATCCCTGGCAGTGTTCAATGACAAGTTGGATGGGGCTTTGAGTAACCTGGTCTAGTGGAAGGTGTCCCTGCCCACTGCAGGGGAGTGGAACTAGATGAGCTTTAAGGACCCTTTCAACCCAAATCATTCTATGGTAACATTATATAAAACACTAGGCCAAGTTAGTTGGTTCAGACAGAAGTTGTGAAAATTCTGAACAAAAACTGTATCACTGCTCTGGCCACCCTCCTGTCCTTGAAAGCCTGAAGACTGAGAGCTCTAATCCTCTCAAAAGCTGTACATGTGAGCACACCTCTTGTTCTTAGAAGTGTCAACTGGGAATAAAACACAGAGATCTTCTCATCTTTGAGTCACCACCCTGATACTGAGTCAGGAATTTTAACGCCAGTTTCCTTACATGGGAAATTCCTTCCTTGGAATATAGCAATTTTAGAAAAGTTTGGATTCAGCTCTGAGTATGATGGTCCAGATTTATCTAATTTACCTACCAAGGCTGGTATCTGTAGGTAAATCCCTGTTATTACTGAAGTGACCATTGCTGCTTTTAGAGATAATACTCAAGATGCTGCAAGACGTAACAACGGAACTCCCTCCTGTTTCCCCCTTTATTAAATATATATATGTTCACCAGCACAAGTTAAGCAGAGACTTGGTGGCTTCCTTTGTGAGGCAAAAGCAGCAGTGGCTTCTCTAAGTGCACTTATTAAAATATATTTTCCTTCTACTCCCGTCCCTGAAGGATCATCTCAGTTTATGAGAACTAAGCTTCTGCCTATCTGATTATTAAATCATTTCTAAAGCAGATGGGGAACTACAGTGGTTTAAACAGCTAGGCTGAGACTGCATGGCTAAAAATAGTATAGCAGCCTCCTTTTAATTAGTAAGATGATCAAATATGACAGAAGAGAGAGATGTAGATATATGGATTTGTGTGTATGTGTGTCTTTAAAATTAAGTTATTACCTCAATACCAGGTATTATTTATAACATATATGATACATGATGTCTGATTTTTATGATGCCATTTATCTTCACTTGGGAGAGACGACAGGCTAACTCTGCTTTCATAATGTCAATCTTTGCTGTATTCAAAAGGAAAATTGTAATAAGATAAACCTGCCACTATGTGCAGTGCCATCATTTTTTAAATGAGGTGGATTAGTAAGTGCTCCAATGGAATAGACTGTCAGATCTGCCGCTCACTGAGATTGACCCTTCCACAGGGCCCCCATGGAGATCATGGAAGAACCAGTCTAGATTTGTACCTGTGATTTCATATCATGGGAACCCAGCTTAGGGCCAAAGGGGTGATACCTATCCTACCACTGTGCTACCCATGTATTTTTGAGGACTCTTCAAAGCCTTAACAGGAGAGAAAAGAAATGCGTTGCCCCTCTGCTCCAGCAGCGGCCCTTTGGTGTCCACCAGATGACTGATGACCATGATGTTTGGTCCTGGCACTACACAACTACTGTCCAGGCTGTTGTGGCAGGCTTCCAGGAAACACATACTGATGCCACTCTTCATGCAGGTAAGCAGAGGAGGTTGAGGATGTCTGGCATGTTGGGCACTAGGTCAGACAGATGTCCCTTGCTCCAAAGGGAAACCAGACAGGGAGGCACTGCAAACTATACCCTTTACTACAGGAGGACCCAACCAGCGGTGGGCACAACCCCCTTCTTGGCCATTGCATAGAGGTATCAGCTTGTACTTTGAAAGGACCTGGAAGTAAAAGATGAATCATCACCAAAATCTTGCCAAAGATTTTCCAGCCAAACTTTAAGCATATGCTTAACTTCAGTGCGCTGCAGGGTCAGCTAGAATATGTGATCCTGTAACGAGGAATCACTAAAGCATAGTGGAGCTCTGGGAATGAAGGCTGCTGCATTGCTCTATTCCTACACAGCTAGGGAACTGCAGTGCACTTTGGAGAACTAGAGCATGCAGAATTAACTTTGTCTTAATTTAGTCTTCTGAGTATGCCAGAAAGTTATAACTTCGGTAATGCTGTTCTCTGAGGACATTATGACGTGCCAACAGTGACTATTTTCTCATCTGACGGTAGTGACAAACTGCCATAATGCAAAGTATGAAAAATTCAGACCTTTCCTAGTTCTGTTAGCTACCATGCCGTTGGAAGATGACATTTTATATCTGTATTAAGAAAAATGAAAGAAAATGTTTACAGTATACTTGCTAGTAAAACATCAATGAACTAAAGCCGACCAATCTACAATGATTTTCTTTACAGGTACTTAGATTATAATTCTACCATCCCAAACACAGCTTGTCAAGTTACCCTTCAAATCAAATGCAAGAGAAAAATATGTCCTTGGCTGTGTTACTATAAACCCAGCCAGTCTAGTAAAGTGAGAGTTACTCTTCCATGTATTTGGCAAATCTGGGAGCAGAATTTACCACTCGGTGTAAATATTTCTGCATAGTTTGTTTTGAAAAAAATCTTGCCTATTCCTCTTTCTGGCAGACTCTTAGAAAGCAGTAAATATGCAGATGGGCATAGTGATATATTTTGTATCAACATATTTTAAATGTGTGCATATGCATTAGCTATATAAATACATTCCCCAGGAAGTCTGCCAGTGGATATACTACAAAGCTCTGCGTGTTACATTTGGGTTTGCTTGTGCAGTGGCATGACAGCATCAGAAAGAACCCCTATAGGCTTATTTGCTCTACAACAGCTCACACTTACCTGAGCAGTTTCCCCTTTTCTATCTGTATGTACAAATATTTTGTATTTATATGACATGTGTATGTATCTAGTGTATATATAAATATATATACATGCACACACAAATGCAAATATATGTACCGTATATATACATAGAATCACAGAATCATAGAATGGTTTGGGTTGGAAAGGACCTTAAGATCATCCAGTTCCAACTCCCCTGTCATGGGCAGGGTCACTTCCCACTAGACCAGGTTGCTCAAGGCCCTGTCCAGTCTAGCGTGCCTTCATTATAAAGCTGTTGTAAAGCCATAACAAGGTTTATGAATTTTCTATGAAATATTGTTCTGTACAGTAGCTTCTATGGGAATCAACCACTTGATGACTGTCTGCTTTCCCAGTATCACCTTGCAACTAATGATGGGTGATACATGAAGACCATAGCATTATGCCAAAACCATATGACAAACCGAGTCAAAGTGTACTATTTGATATTAAGCAACACAAGAGTAATTCCTCACTGAGCCATTGCTGCATTTTCAGCTCCAGATCTGTGATTACTCTGTGCTGCCCCATGCGCATTGTCTGTCCCACCCTGTGCTGTCCAGTATCCTTGCTCCTCCACCCCACTTGCAGCATCTGCCTCTGGTCCTGCTCCCTCTCCCTGCTCTCCCCTTTCCCTGGAGAATCTGCTGCACATGCAGATCTCTGAAAGCAAGTGGAACAAGTGGGTATTACCCAAGCTCTGGGGTCCTGCTTGGGGGGCTGGAGAGAAGCAGCCCTGGCAGATGCCCAATGCTGCCCTGTGCTGCAGCATCCCCTCCCAGCTGGACCAGCTTCCTCCACCTGGAAGGACTGTCTGGAGTTTGGACACTGGTAAAGGACAAGAGAGGAAAGGACATCTGTTGACTGCCCTTGAGATCCCACTGTCCACTTACATAAAGGTTTAACAGTGTCATCTTACTGTTACTGTACTCAGTTTCTGGTATCAGCATCATGAACTAGTCAAAGGGTATTGCTCATCACTATTTACATAAGCATTTACAGAGGGGGGCAATGGAGGAAGCAGCTGCAGTGCTGTGGGTGGATATGGATGTGTATATGCATATGGTATCATTAACCATGCACTATACAACCATATGGATACTGCTGCAATGGCGCTATGAGAACCATGCTCTTCTACTTCATTGCGCAAGGAAAAAGCCACAACAATTACTGTAGTGGGAGCACAGCAAGAAGGCAACCTTGCATTTAATTCTAGACAAAAGTCAATCTGCTTTTGCAGTGATGATAAGCTAGAATGAACATTATGGAATTCTGCTTCCTGCCCACCCACCTCCCCCCTTCTTTACAGCTACAATTTAGATGAGCTACAGTATTAAAAAAGAAGCTGCAAAAATGCTAGTTGCAAAAATAAAGGATGAAATAAAAAGTCAAGCATCCACATTCCCCCCAACTGAAAATGAAGCTCTGAGGAGAGGGAGGAGGGAAAAGAAAAGGAACTTACCACACTGCGAGTGAACTTTTCTAGAGAAGTTCTACGACCTTGCTCATTCTCTGGCTTAACAGGGAAAAAAGTGCAGAGAAAAAAAATACAGAAGAAAACCCTTCAGCTTAAATGCAGTTTTTCAAACCAGCAGCAAAATATAAAGAAGCAGCTAGGGGAAAATGTTGTAAAGAAATGTAAAAAGCAGAAATCAATGTTTGCAAGAGCAAACATAAGAAACCAAAACCCCTTAAAGAATGAGAGACATCGCTACTTCTACTCTAGGAGAATGTCACCTTTTCTCCTGTGAGTTTTTTGATCAGTTCAAACAGGTCTGTGCATTGCTGTGTCTCACAGCTATTGGTATTGATTTCTTGTTCATTGAATTTTCCTTCTGTGGCTGTTTGAGCTGGGACCTCTGATTCTGGTTAACATCTGCCAAACAACTGATTGGAGGCTCCCATCCACTTGGTTTAGAGAGATAGAAAAAAAACCACAGCAACTTTTAAAGTATTAAAGAGCAAAGTGTGAGTGAATACAGTGCTGGAGGAAAACCACCACTGAACTCATTGCCAGGGAATCTACACTTCTCCATTTATCCAGAAGGCAGAAGCACATTTCCAGTAATTTTGGCTATATCAAAGCATAGGTATGCCTGTGAAAGGTCACAGAAAGATACAGGCAGATCTGGGGCACTGGTATTTTTGTATCTGGAGTACAGGACTATTCATATGCAAGAAAACATTCAATTTCACTGTGAGAAGACAAGCGTGTGCATCATGGCTTTATTAACATATCCCTGAGAAGGTTGCTCACTGCAGCGCTTCATTCACTTGGCACAAGGGAGATGTAATTGTCACTAACAGGGAAGAACTAAATAGTTTATTGGCATGTTTGCTGGAATATCTAAGAGAAAAAAAAATGTTATAGAGAAGAATCTCAGTAACATGAAGGAAAGCTCATTGCAGTCACAAAGCTGTGGTCACTGCTGATTTCCAGAAGAGAAACTTACTTTAATGTGGTGAGCCAGTGAAATGGAGGTGATAAGATGAAAGTAAAACTGCAGCAAGGGGGATAAGGAGCTACATATAGAGGAAAGCCAAAGCAATGGTGGTGCTTGACACTGCACTGGAAATAAGCATTGCACTGGAGGTGTTCATCAGAGGCACCTACATGTCCTATCATATGCCACAGATGTAGCTGCAGTAACAACCCCAGGACAAACTACCAGTGCAAAAATCAGAAAGAGAAGATGTAAGGAAAAGAAAAATTGGATGAGTACTTGTGTATGTGAGTCTAGGCAAAGCCTTTTGATGCTTCTGCATGTTCAACACAGCTGCCACAGCTCTCTGATGTCTACAAGGTTAGTCTGAAGCATACCAGGTAGAGATGGGGCTAATTCTCCTCACTGCATCACCAGAGAGGAGAATAGAACATAAGACTCTTCTAAGACAAGCAAATATTTTTGTCCAAAGCAATATTCTTTGTCCAAAAGAAAGAGTCAAGCAACCTCCCCACTTATAACCATTTGAGGATGACACACCACCAGCTCTGATGTCCCAAAAGCCGAACCAAAAGTGAAAACTGCATTTTAGCCACTGACAGTGGAGCCAGGGTCCTGGAGCATGTACCAAGCAACAAAGCAGGCTTCCTGTCTCACAGAAAAGCAGTAACGTACCCAGTCCAATGCTCCCCAAAAGTGTACTTATCATGCACTAAGCCAGGGGTTAGTTGCCTCTCCCTGCATGTGGGAGGAAAGGGAAAAGAAATGTCAGCCTCGCTCTTCTGCTGAGCATGGCAACAGTGCAAGTTCTCAGAGCATCACAGATCCCCTCTCTGAAGAAGCCTCAGAGGTGTCTCTGCACCCTGGGTTGGCAGAGGTGACAGAGAATTGCTGAAATCCTACTGCCTTGGCTGAACATGTCAGGACGAGCAGGACTGAGGACAGTAGTGCACAGCCATGAGCTGGCCTCTGCGCTGGACTGCTGCAGAAGTGGGAAGACCTACCAGCAGCCAAATTAAAGGCACAATTTCACCCAGGAGAAGAAGCACCTAAAGAAAAGACAAAAAGTTCTGCAAGACTTCTGTGGGGAGCAAGGCGCTTGGAGTCTACGGCATCCCATTGCAGTAGGCTGAAAATCAACATCTGGCCTGACTGCATTTTAAGTAGAGATTTGCCATGCAAAAAAAGTGAGCTGCTGAAAACAGACTACATTGAGCGCCTGCACTTGCTGTCAAAATTTAGTGTCTCTGGTTTTGCTACCTGCAAGGTGATGCAGCTTCCCACCCAGCAGGAAGGCAGGACGGTGGTCTCCAAAGACGATGAGCACTTTGCTGGGGTTTGTGAGAGCTCCTCTAGCACGGGGGGACACTCACAAGGCTGCTTCCCTACGACAGCTGAAGACGTGTGGGGAAGCAGGCACAGAGAGCACTGATAGCATCCCACCAGAGCGCCTTGCAAGCACAGACTGCAGTAATCCTGCACATTTGGCATAGGAATGGCGGGCTAGGACCAGCTGGATGCGTGGAAAGCTCATCCCCATAGCATCTAGCTCTGAGTCAAAGCGTGACATTTTCTAGTAAAATAAGAAGCAGCTGAGGCAGGCTGGCTGCAGAGTGATGAGCTGGTTTGAGCAGTTTAAATGGCAGCGGGTGTGGGTGCTGGCTGCACAGCTCCCCGGCTCTTCCTGCCTGTTTGCCTGTAGACTGCGTGGCTGGCAGCCTGCTGCGGAGGTAACCGTCTTCCCGCATCCCTCCAGTGCGGCTGGAGGTGTGGAGTGTGGCCGCATGCACAGCAGAGGAAGGAAATGTAAAAATAAAGTGAAAACACGAAAAGAGACTGAATCAGACCCTTCTCAGTCCTGTGAACATATCCGGGGTCCTGTCTGACAAGGCTGAGGACCCCAGGGCTGTGCCTGCTGCAGCACCACAGCTGTGTTTGCACAAACACACTGCGACTGCGAAGGGAAAGGCAGAGAAATGTGTGTGTGCCAGGTCAAGCAGTCCTCCTAGGTGCTTCTGGATGTGTGCATTTGGATAAAGATGGAAACAACCACCCCTGCTGCAGATTAAAACCTCTCAGATCAGGTAGGTGCAGAAAAATAGATTTCACCCCTTAGGAGCTGTTCTGTAATTATTGACTGTCTTCTCCAAATTTTCCTGTTTTCCATGATTAATTATTTACCCAGCCATCCCAATTTCAAGTTCCTTTGTGTAGATTCTGCTGGCACAGAGCAGTGTAAGTAGAAAAAAAAACTTATGACAACCAGCTGGCAATGATTATTAAAAGTAATTATAAGAAAATTGCTCAGCATCTTTATAACACTCAAGCCAAGTCCTGCCACTGAATCAAACTGGTCATGTGTGCCCTGACGGGACCGAGATGGGAACAGAATCTGTAGTAGGAACCTTCCTGACAGTATAAAGCAGTCAGGACAAAGGATTTGGATAAAAGCAATGCTTCAAAAGGTTTATGCTGAAAATGGAGCCTGTTCCTCATGGCATGAAGCTCCTAGACATTGTCTTGCTGACACTTTTTGCCAGGGATATGAAAAGGGGCTGGAAAATACATCCAGAAACTTGTTCTTCTGCACTGCAGATCTGCAAAAATCTCTTTCTCCTTCCCTGTACACATGTACACCAGTGCAAAGCAAGAAAGCAAAGGGCATGTACAGTGCTACCAAATGGCTGGAACAGTATTTTGCATGTTTTGTGCCCTTTTGTGCAGGACCACGGAAAACTCACCCTTCTCTGAACCAGCTGGAGAGGAAAACAATGCTCTAAACCAAGCAAAACCAACCTTCTCTTCCACCAGTGTGAGGGGGCTCACTCCCATGGCTTTGCAGCCCATCTGCACTGCAGCTACAACAGCCTTTTCAGGATGCTCCCCTGCCTGTGGGCAGGGCTGGATCATGGGAAGCCATCCTGTGCCAGGCTGACATGAATGCTGGTGCTGTGACAGCTCAGCTGCTGCTTCAGCTAATGCAGAGATGCCCACCCATGTCATTTTTTCACCTTTACAGGGAATAATGAGAAGTGCCTTGAGGTCTTCTCTGTTCCCTTCTCTCCTTCTCCTCAAAAATAACTAACAGAGCGTGTGTCTGGCTGCTCCTTCACCATTAACAAAGCTCCTGTGCAGCCCCTTTCATGGTGCATTCACTCATCTATGCTGCTCTTTCCCCAGGGAATAAACCCTGGCTCTTCAGTCACATCACCCAACTTGAACACCTCCTTGCCTTGAGTAAGGAGGTTTGTCATGGCACTTATTCTGAGGTTTGCTGCTGTCTAAGGACAGCCAGCCACTATTTTGGCTACCATGGAGGAGGGCTAGGTGGCAGCGCAGTGGTGATTACCTGCTGTAGTCTGCAGCAACGTGCATTATCTACATGCAGGTCAACACTTGACTGCCCAGCACAAGTGGGGCGTGTTGCACACATACACAGATGAACCACAATGAGTTGGTTGGGATCTCAGCACCATCTGGATAGTTCTTCACCACTGAGCTGACCGCTTTCAGCAGCCTCATGATTTCTACCTGCTGCAGGGGGAAGACTGGGCATGGAGGCACAGAGCTTGAATCAGGCCGGGTGTACAGCCATTCCTCTTGAAGACAGGGCTCTTCCTTCATCCCTCCTCTTCTCCAGCCTGGCAGGGGAGGAGGACCTCTGTGTGAGGCAGGGAGCTACACCCAGCTTTCCCCCTCTGAAGCTCACTGCTTCCAATCACACCCTTGCTGGAGGCCAACCTCATGTTCCCTGCTGAGCACCATGAATCTGCAGGATTGAGGCCAATAATGCTGTGGTTATTTGTAATAATGACACTGGGAAGAAAGGCAAAAATAGTTTAAAATGGATTAAGAAATCATGTATGCTGGTCTGTACGCAGGCTACGTCCACTGTCTTGCATCAGTTAGTGGTGTGAACAATATGTTCCTTTTATCCTCCCTGGTCCCCCCCCTCATAATTCCATCATTGTATCTCAGTCCTGACCCATAACTTCTCCTCCCTTCCTGCCTTCCATTACTGCTCTCCCAGAGCAGGGAGGGAAAGCTCCCACATCTGTGGTTACTGTACAGTGTGGAAAAAAAGTAACTCTTCAAACCTACAGTATCTCACAAATCTCAAAAATGTCAAGCATGTTTTGAGGCACTAATCAAGCCTTGCCACCTCTCCACTGTGCAGGTTGCTAATATCATTCCCATTCAACAGAGAAGAGGATATGAGGTATGCAAAGTTGAACTTTCTTTTCCCCAAGGTCACACAAGAAAGTAAGTGGGGAAACCAGGGGAAGTACATGGATTTTGTGGCTCCAGTCACACAGTCAACTTTTCCCTTTATCCTGCCCTCTCACCTTGCCACAACCCACTGCTGGAGGGCAAAAGATCCCAACTGACATAAACTTTTCCACAAAATATTCATGTATAAATCTCAAGCCATAGTGAGGTTCATTTGCTTTGTGCAAGCAGCTCCTTTAGCCCAAGTTTACCATGCTGTGCTTCTGACAGAACTTATTTTCAGTAATAAAAGTAAGGCTAAGCCATATCACTGTGCTATCCAGGCAATGTTAAGATAATATCTTTGGGACAAGACACATTCATGCCCCAGAGAGATATACCCATCAAGTCTTAAGCAACTGCAGTGAATTTCTCCCCACATCAGTGAATCCAGGGCTTTTTATGCAGGCTTTAAACCAAATCCTTCATCTACGCAGGCTTCTCTCTTCCTTCCCTCCCGTTGCAGCTATTTAGAGGAATTTTAAAGGGATGCCTCTCAAAGCTGCAACAAAAGTCTTACCATGCAGCTAGGAGTACAGAAACTTCATGTTCTTTCTCTCAACATCTCTTGTACATAAACTGTTTCCAAAATGTTCGCTTGCACAACACAATGCAATGTGATTGCAAAGAGCGTCACAGATTCTGGGGTAGTATCAACTCCCTATCCGCATTGTGTGAAGCCTGGTGAACAATGCATCTGCACAGATCTACTCCTGCCTTTTTTTGTGCCTTGCCATGTTTACTCATGCACCCACAGCTCCTTTGAAAAGAAACTTGATTCTTACTTTCATGGCTGTGTTAACATGACACCAAAACCTGCTCCTCTGGCAGTTTGCAGGGGGATGAGGATATCATACTGTCACATGCAGGGCTTGATCTGACAGTAAACAAGGATTGCAAACCCTCCCCCCCCTAAACCACCCTCCAGTTTGAATGTGCTCAGCTGGGAGAAGAAAACTCTCTTGATTTTAGGCACATGAACCTTCATGGGCTCAATGGAGTTTTGGGGAAAGGGGAACAATTAACTGATAGAGACAGGAAAATGGCAAAGGTTTTTATGCTTTTTACCATCAAAGGGCTTTGCCTTGCACCTCCTTCTTTCCCCACAGCCTCTGAACTCTAAGCCAGATCTAACGTTTCCAAATGTAAGCAGCACTGGTTTATGCTGTCTCAAACCAGAGATTTTGAAACAGATGATCAATGGCTGACCTCATTACATTCCCTTAATCCACCTGCCAGTAGTCCCATGCACAGCAAAGAGGGGGGTTTGTCTCCTTTTGTTACCATATGCATGCTTTTAGGGCACACAATGACAATCAGGACAAAAATACCACTGGGATTTCATTGTATTGTGCCGATGCAATGTAATTTGGCAGCACACAGAGAATGCAACAGAAAAACAGCAGGGAAGATGTTGATGGGAAACCACACACTCAGGCTGCAGGAGTCGGCAGTCAGTTTGTGTACAGTCATGGAAGCCAAACGTAAGTGGGACATGTACACATGTACATGCATGCACATGCACACAGAAGGACACACAAACTAATGGGAATAAGTCAGGAGGTGCAGAAAGCATTTGAACACAGCCACAATTGCAGAGATCAAGTAGCTTATCTCCCAGCTCCTTCAGAAAGAAGGGACACTTTGACAGGAGCTGACGTAACTATCTAACCACTCCCTTCCTACCTTGACCTGGGGGTTCCTGGCAGAAACATGGTGTTGGCAGAGCACATGAAGAAACCAAACAGGCTAAGAAGAGCTCAAACTCAGTTCTTCTGTAAGACAATGTGGCTGGATTTCTCTATTACTGCATGGGAGTTCTCATCTCCAAGGAAAAGGAAATATCTCTGGGGAGCCAAAAGCAAAGGAAAGGGAGAAAAGGAGCATGGGAATCACTTCAGGGGTCTATAGTTAAGGCATCCAAAGGGAAGATCACATGGTGAGGCTAAGGATGTGAGAACCAGAATGGGTGAAATTTGGACCAGTAATGAATAATTGCTGGGTTCTGCTTCTCATACCAGACACCATCTTTGTCATGAGGAAAAGGCAATACAATTTGAATTGCCTGCACTGAGTTTGGGCAACAGCTGTGCAAGACAAACATTTTCCATATTTATACCTTGGGTCACCATGTTTTCCCCAAAACTCACATTGAGGTTGTACATACAGACGCGGTACCCTGTGCCCCCAGTGAAGAAAACAAAAAGTGCTCATTTCTTTCTTAAATAAAGAAAAAAAAAAAAGAAATAAACAATATTTTCATTTTCACACTATCAGCAAGCAGCAGGCAAGAATCAAGAAGTGTTAAGAGATGCAAGCACGTCCTTTCCAACAGATACCTTCTTCTTTGCCAGCAATAAATCCTGGTAAGCGTTTGAACGGAGGAAGCGCGCATAGCTGTCACTCTTCATCAGCTTGTAAATGTGCTCCTATGGGATGGAAGGAAATGAGAAACAGAGAATTGTTATCAAACCTCGTTTAGACATCACATGCATTTAAAACACAGCGAATTAGAAGGAAGAGAGACCGATCAAAGTTCTAATTAAGTCTGCTATTATTGATTATCTGTGTTGTGGCAGTGTACAGGAGATCCATCCTGGGGCAGGACCCTGCTGTGCCTGGGGCTGTACGACCACAAAACAAAGAGATGGCCCTCACCCCCCAAACTGGCACACACTATTTAGTAATCAGTGTTACTCTCTGAAGCCCCCAGATTATAAGCAGGTGTCTAGCCAGGCTGAAACTACTGGGATGTCTCAAGAAGGAAGAAACAAACACCAGAAATCATCCCACAGATTAGGTTTCATTTTACCACTCACAGATCTTGAACTCCCTTCCTGTTCACAGAGGAGAGCTGATACTTGGGCACATTTCATCTCCACTGAAGATATATATACTGAAAGTAAGCCAACCTGTTAACATCCTGAAAAAGCCTGTATTTCTGGTGACTATGCAGGGTGGTTATACAACTAGATCAGATGTGGATGGCTATAACATATACATAAAGTTATGTTAGATGAGTCCCTTTCATAGGCTCTTTTCTTCTCCTAGCAAGTCAAACTGCTGTTTCCAGTTTGCTATGAGAGCACTTACTATGTGCAGCTTCAAACTTACAAAGTGGTGTTTCATTGTGGCAGAACTTAATGCCTGCCCTTTTCCTGCCTATTTCCTTGCTTAGTTTTGCTTTCCTGCTGATAATCCCTTAACAATCAGTTCTTCTTCTAATTGTCCCTGGATTTGCAATAGATATTACCCCAAACACCAACAAAACAAAATCAAAATACTTTGACCAAATAATGACTGAGAACACACTAAAGGAACTCAAGAGAAAAACAGGCACCCTGGGTGTTTCTCTTAGACTTTGCCCAGGGAAGCACTTTTATAGAGTTAATGAGCAATTTTATTTGTACTGATTTACACAATGTGAAATATTCTCTCCTGCCCTAAAGACACTGCACATGAAACTTTAGAACAGCCAAACCAGACTGAAGTTGCATAGGTTATTTCACAGTGTTAACAAGCCAAGCAGAATTCCCTTATCTTCGCCATCGTGGGTAATTAGTGATGACCTGTCTATACACAGAAGAACTGCTTAATTCAGCTTTCTTGCACTATTCAGTATAGTCTTAAGAGGGGCATAACTGCCACTGGGTTTCCTACAACACAGCATAAAGGTATCCTTTGAGCTAGAACCTGGTATAGAACAATTTTTACTGGTTAATTTCCATACTTGCTTTTAGACCTGACAGTTCTCATTTGTGTAGCACTATCTAGCTGAAGGGTGGCACAAGATTTTGCAATAGAAATGCTCAAATAATGCAATTTAGCAACTGTCACCCTTCCTTGCTGCAGAAAAACACAAGGGAGGGCATATCTTCATACTTCTCACCTACAGCACTGCCTTGACATTTCACACCCAGCTGTGGGTCATTTGCTTTATTTATTCAGGACAGAATGAGCCAAGTATGCATTAAGACAAGGAGAGGGAAAATAATGTATGTAATGGATATGGTAGTCAAAAAGTTTCTATTCCTTGGTGTGAATAAGGATTTTCAATATCAGCTCTTCTTTCAAATACTTCATCTAGGAGAAATTAAGGATTTGGTTGATTTATTATGATTATTGCAACCAGTTCATCTGTATTGTTACCTTTTAACAGGTACTGTTAGACTCCATGTCCTCCTAATGAAAAAACCCACATGACTATATACCTGAAAATCTTTTTCCTTCCTCTTCCAGGACTATGAGGACACTGATGAGTAAGTAAGGCAGCCACCGTGTAGCCCATTAACAGCAAAGAGCCTGATGGGTTTCCAGAGCTCTCCTCCTCCTAGCGGTCCTCCCTTGCAGCAACCAGTACATGAAGGCTGCTGATGGAAGGGAGTGCTGAGGGGTGCAGGAAGGTGCTGTGGGTAAGGTGGTGGGTGACAGACGTACTTCAATTAACTTTTTGATAGACATGTATTTTATTGTTGGTTTTTCAGTGCCTTTGGACTCCAAGTGGTTTCTTTATCTGTGGTCAGACAACTGAGCTTGCTCTGAAAAACAATCTTCTGAAAATAACATCCATCGCCACACAGACAGGTCACATGAGCTGTTTGCAGGCCAAGGAGAACACTCCAGGCTGGCCATACAACCTGCCAGCACGCCAGTGACAACTATCATTCTTGTTCATGTCAAGACGACTTCACATGTTTGACCTTAAAACAGTGTAAATTCAACATCTGGCTGTGTGAAGGGGAAAAAATTACTTCGATCTTGAGATGAAATAAACCACAAGCTGACTTCTTAACTGAAGCCCTTCCCTGAGAAACAGGACTATTGCACACCCACAGCCCAACTGCCACTGTGATTAGCTAATTGGAATGAAACATTTTCTCTGCTTTTCACATCTTGGAATCACTGAACAGCAACACTGCTACTTTTCAGTGGTTCACCAAAGATGTAATCAAACAGGGAATAACTATCCCTAGGCTTTGAATGCTAATGAAGAAAGAAGGCTCGGCATAGGGGAAGCGAGGGACATGCATAGCTTCAGAAGCAGACTTCACTGCTTAGAATTCAAAGGGCTTGCTTTGAAAAAGCTCTGGACTGGAGGCACGAATGATACTCTGATCATTTATTTTACAGCACTGCCTTTTCGAAGCACCTACTGGAAGTCTGAGCCAGTTGCTCAGGTCAGCAAAGCCTGCCTTCCAATTTGCAACAGTACAGGACAGCTTACATTGCTGCAGCCAAAATCCCCGCTGAGATTGCACCATGAAGGTTCCTGCTAAAATTGTGGCTGCAGTGTGTGTTCAGCCCAGTTACACAACAAAACTAGCTGCAGGACAGGAAACGCCAGTGGCTAGGACATTTGTTTTGATCTTTAGCCTACACTGTTCTTCGCCACCAAGCTATTTTCTGCTATACTTTCTAAAATGCAGCTTTCTAGGGAGAATTTACAGCTAGCATTTAGCAGTTCCTCATTTTATAAATACATTGAAAGCTACTGGAGATCTAGCAATTGGAATACTGTGCTCAGTTTTGGTCCCCACTACACAAAAAAGACGTGGACATGCTGGAAAGGGTCCAGAGGAGGACCACAAAGATGATCAAAGGACTGGGAAGCCTGCCATGTGAGGCAAGTCTGAGAGAGAGAGAGCTGGATCTGTTCAGCCTTGAGAAAAGAAGGCTCAGAGGAAACCTTATCACCATGTTTCAGTATTTAAAGGGTGACTACAAAGAAGATGGAGGCTCCCTTTTTACAAGGAGTCACATGAAAAAGATAAGGGGTAATGGGCACAAGTTAGACCTGGGGAGATTCCAACTGGGCACAAGAGGAAAATTTTTCACAATGAGAACAATCAGCCATTGGAATAATCTCCTCAGGGACATGGTGGATTCCCAAACACTGGACGTTTTAAAAATTTGGCTGGACAGGATGTAGGAACATCTAGTCTAGGTCATTCTTGCCTAGAAAGATTGGACCAGATGATCCTGGAGGCTGCTTCCAACCTCGTATTCTATGATTCTATGAACTGAGCTTATTCTTTGCAGAAGCCTGAGAACAGAGCATATCAACAGAGGTGTGTGCATGGACTTAGCTGCTCTATGCAATTTGTGCAAATTGGCTTGTCCCCTTCTATCATGGATTTTTAACTCACTTGGTCATTGTGACCCACTGGTCTCTCACATCTTATTTTACTGAGAAGCTGCTTTTGCTCCTCCTCTTTATCACATGGTGGAGAGGGAGCATAACCTCACCAAAAGACTGAACTCTCCAACTGCAGCCAGCATCTCTAGAAATGCACTGTATATACATGCACACTCCCTGACATACCTGACACTGCTGGCAAGAAATTTGAGACTTCCCATCCTTATGCTGAGAGAACTCATCATTTTGTAAAGTTCTTTATTAGAGGGTAAAGAGCTCATTGTTACTGGCTTCCTGAATACACAAAGCAAGTGCACTACTTGTGTAATTTTTAATGACACAGCTGCAGCTATGGACATTACAGCCTCTTGCAGTGTGAGCAATCTGGCCAGAATTATCACTGTGACACTTCTTTGTAAGTGCCATGGGAAGTTCCTGTGCCACACCTGCACAACAGCAGGAGATACATTACATCTAGACAGTGCGGCATCTCCCAGCTATTGCTGAGTACTGCTTCTCGGGTATGGCTCAGACTCTTGGCTCCCGGCTCTAGCTTCAAGACAGCAATCCTTTAGGGAGTCAAATTGCAAAAGCAAAAATGTAAAACAGTTGTATAACAGAATTGTCCAAGTGATCTAGTAAACCATTAAAGAAGGTAGCACCCTGCTTCTAAAGCCAAATAGAAAGCAGAGGGGGAAAGAAAAAATGTCTTTCAAGATATGGCCAGGAGCTGACAGACATCACACGTCCCACTGGTCTCCCCCGCAGCCTTGCCAGCTATCTCTGAGCACCAAGCTGCCATCTCAGGCCACTGCAGTGGCAGCTGCGAGTGGAGACAGGGACTGACTTGACATGTGCGAGCAAGCCCTGGCGAGCTGGCTTTTTGAGCTGACCAGTCACTTAGTCCTTCACACAGTGTGCTGTTGATGAATGCTGGCTGTACTGGTGCTTCCCTGAGAGGACAGATGCACATTTGGAAATGTCAGTCTAACGTGGAGGGTGACACATTAACCTGCATTTCTAATTACAGTGCATTTCGTCACCAGGAAGCGAGCAATTCCCTTACAAAACTGCTGCAAGCAGAGCAGATTTGCTCTCAAATATCCCCAGAACTGTGTCCCCAGACCCTGAACCAAGGCAACAGGATCTGAGTGCGTATCTTCTTGAGAAAAAGGTAGACCCCTTTTGTGTTTTATGCACCTGAATCACATCTCCTCCATGGTGGCAAGAACTATGCAGCAGTCCTGAGGGCTATCAAGGTCCACTGAGCATCTTCTCTGTACCTGGCCTTGTATCACTTCAGACAGCATAACTATCCCACTTGCCATTGCTAGATACATAAAGGAGAACAAAGAGTAAAATTTAAAGGAGGAAATGTTGTCACTTCTGTGAACTAGAAAACAAAGGAACCAGCCAGGTAAATCACAAAAACACCCTTTTCTACAGATACGTGAAACCACCAGGAAATCCCGCCCCTGACAGCTGACAACTTAAGTGCAGGGAAATAAACCCCAGTAAGGTTCAGCATCTCTTGGCTGTTTCCCTTCCACGAGCTCTATCTTTGGAAAGTGATGAAGGACAAGCTCTGTAAATTTTCTTGACAAGAGGGGAAGGGGGAGGAATAAAAGAAAAAAGTTTGCAATCCAGACGGGAACGTGGGAGGTGGTTGAGATAGCAGAAACTGCCTCAAAGCAGCACCTGCTTCAAATCAATGTGCTGCAATGGAATCTCAAGCCTGCCTCCCCCCTTGCAGTCAAAATGCAGTGACCCTGAGGAGGGCAGAGGTGGGAGCCAAGAAGGACCTTGAGAACACCCAACAATATGTGGGGAAAAAAAATGAATGATAAAAAATAGTAACAACCCCTGACTTGCACAAGGCACCCAGTGCATCTCAGGGACTGAGAGCAGTTGTTTTTAGAAGAAAATCTTGGTTCTTTCCTCTGAATCATGTATATGAGAGGAGTGATCCAATTCTAATCCCACCTGTATTTTAGCCATTGTGAGCTCTGAACATCAGTTAGATTCCAGAAAACCCTTAAATTTTAATTTGCTGAGCTTGTTTTATCTGTTTGTGCCTAAAACCAGCTTTAACTGATCATGGGAAGTAGGGGGAATCGTTTCAAACACAGGTATCCCATTTAGGGCATTTTTAGCCCATTACAGGAGACTTACACTAAAGGTAGACAGCTGTTGAAATTTACTTGAGCCTCAAGGGCCTGCTTTGCCCTTCATAAGCTAGTCAGAAGCCTCCTTGCCGTAGCTATCCCACTAACATCTTTTGAATTGCTCTGGAACACCCCTTCAGTCCATCACCAACACCTGGTATTAAACTAGTGAGAGCTGATTTGAAGACCCTTTTGTATTGCAAGCACACGAACACCAGCAGCTGCCCGTCTGGCCAACTCCAAGGGAGATTTGCAGAATGTCAGACAAAACCATTAGAAGAAAAGCTCACAAGCAACGTAAAGCAGTAGATTAAACAACTAAATAAATAAGAGCAAACCACAGTGAATGTTAATGTTTGTTCTACCTGTATGCTGGGCACTGGGGAGGTATTTACTGCAGATCTGCCTCAGTGAACACCTTGCAGCCTTCGCTGGAAGGATGGTTACGGATGCCAGTTGAGACCCTGCCTGGGGCTTGCTTTTCAAGAGCTGTGTGTATAGCACAAAGAGGACGTGGGAAGGAGAAAGCAGAGAGACGCTTCTCTGAGCACACAGTGTGTGACCGCCCCACCTTCCAATTATACTTGGCAGCAGCCTAATATCTTTCTGCTGGCACCTCCACTTTGCATGGACATCTGCAGCAGAGGAGGTGAGGTTAACCTGTGCCAGCACGCATGCATGCTGCAGTCAGCAAAACCTGGTATCCAGGGGCTTTTGGAGATGTATCCTATTCACCTTGTTGAACTCTTCTCAGCCTATTCTCAGGAATCCTGCCTGACCAGCAAGACCCCCTACCATACCACCACCAGGGTCTTCCAAAAAGCCAAAGAGAGGAAAGGAGAACTACTCCTCTTTAGCAGTTACTTGTGTTGCTCCTTAATGCAACAGGTTTTAGGATCAATTATGATCAATTGCCCTTCAGTCTTACTGACAATGCACTTCAGAGAAAGGAGGAAAAAATGCTGCACCAGCTCTGGGAGCTGAAGTAGCAGGCACAGTTGAGATGAGGCAAGCAGTAAGAAGCTGCAGAAGAAAAGACCTTCACACTTCCCCTGACTGAACATGATGGGAAAACACCAGTGGGGTGGAGGAAGCAGAGAAACACAGGGGTTTTATTCCAATTCCCTGTAGTGGCTCCAAATGCCTGCTAAGAATGCCTCTGGATCTACTTATTCTTGCCCCTGCATTTAGGATTTTACACTTCTCAAAAATGCTGTCTTGCCTGCACACATTAACCAGCCCCCTTCAGCAGGTTTTCTGGTGCCTGCCAGTAGTGCCATCTAGCAGGGTGAGGGTAAATGGGTGCTCTGGCTGCTGTGGGAGCACTTGGCTTTCCTTGATTTATGATTTAAAAAGAAATATTTCAGGTTGGTAACTGGCATGTAAGGGTCTTGACCTGAGAATGAACTGCTCGGGAAAATCTGAACAATATCTTTTTGGCCACTCTCAAGTTATTTAAGAGACATAATAATTTACACCCAGAGTTTCAGCTGGTGGTGCATTTTCTTCACACTCAACCAAGTTGGTTTTGATACTAAGGGAAAAAAAAGGGGAAAAAAAAAGATGAATAATTATATGGTAATATAGACTAACCTCCCTGCTAAACTAAAAAGCATAAAACCTCTTTTCAGGCCACAAATGAAATTACACAGGGCTGAAGGCACAGGAATGTAAGAAAGAGCTTTAACAGGAGGGATAACTGTAAGTAATGAGAGCTCATTTTGAGTAATACACAGAAATCCTTTGTTTAGCCCTGTAGATACATAGTTGGAAACACAATGTAAATCTTCTGTGGGAAAGTGCATTGATAAAACTAACACATAAATTTAGCTTTGGCTCCTCTGTAAATTGATGAGAAAACTGGTTTGCTTCATACCTTCAAACATACAAATGGGAAGGCGGAGTGCTGGGTGGCCTATGGCAGGCACGGTGAGGAGGACTACAGAGGCAAAGGGGTCAGCCTGGAACTGCAGGAGGATTTAGTCCTAAATATAGCAAGGGCTATCCTGGGAGACACGAGTGGGCTGCTGGGAGTCTAACGCCATATGAGCAGCTTTAGGGTTTGAGAACAATGATTGTGGCTAAGAGGCTGATTCTCTCAATATGGACCAAATCCTGGCTACTGGCAAAAAGCCCAAGTAAACAGGTTTTCCTGGGAGGAGAGGACAACCTCGTGTGGCATGTGAGGGACTGGCATCTCTTTTACGAACAATATCTAGGAATTGCAGCAATGAAGACGTTTTGTTTTCTTTCACTCCTATACGTGCTGTGGTATAGCTATGAGAAGTAACTACATAAGTTTTTGAATAACACCCTGACCCCTGTAGGGCTGTCTGCAGCTTCCTCTTTTTGTTTTCTCTGGAGAAAATCCTGCCAAAAAACTCAGTTGTGCCGTGGAGAGGAACATGCAGAATCCCTCACACAGCAGAAAGGAAATTCTGTTGCACTGGGGCAGTCTGTGTCCCACAGGAGAGAGTGACAGAGCAGGATGCAGCCCTACAGAAACAAGCAGCAGACAGCTTCTGAGTAAAGGTGGCTATGCTCAGATAGGGACCACCAGCATAAAAAGCCTTCCATGCCTCATCAACATTTTGGCTGTAAGATATCTGCTGCAATACCACCTTAGACTGCCTTTAAATGGTTGAGCTCCAGCTCTTGGAATCTAGCTACAAATGCATATTGAAACTTACAACTGTTTGCCAATGAACCCCATCCTGACAGCACACAACAGTCATACCTGCTGTGGGCTGAGAAGGGGATATACAAAATGTAATGCTGACAAATCTCTCCAGGTTTTGTTTGGTTTTTTGCTTTTTTTTTTTTTTTTTTTAATTAGAAGGTTAAACACTCTCAGAGATAATAAACTCTCAGGAAAATTAAAGACCACAGTATTCCTGCAGCACACCGGTTTGTGATTCATCCACAAGAACATTCACCCATTGTCCAGGAGAAGTGGACTCCTGGAGTCCTGGCTTCTCAGGTAGAAAAGGATGCACTTGCAAACACTTTCACTCCCTGACTGGGAGAAACAGAACAGTGTCAGCTGCTTCCTGACCTTCACATGAAGAGGAAGTGCTCTGCATTTGACATGCAGTTGTTTCTTGCATTCAGGAAGCACAGTGCACACTAACTGGCACAAGAGTCCAGGAGTCTGAATGCTGAATTCAATTTTTAAGCAAGCTAGAGACTTTCCCATGCAATCCATTTAAAGGTATTTTTTTTGAGTTAGGAAATGTCTGGCACATAAGGCACTGTTACTGCTCGTGCATGTCGTTCTAGCTAGCTTGGCAGGAGCTACACTGAATAACAGGCAGACTATTGTCCTGTGGGAATTGCTGACTGTTCTTGTCACCCCATTCCCATGATCTTTCATTTGGAGAGATCTGCTATCTTCTGTCACTATGTGTGCAAGGACAGAGCTCGCTCCTGACTTTTTCCTAGCCCTTTTCCACCCATGTGTAACAGAGGGGCATTAGCTTAGAAAACAGTTTGATCCCTGATGCCTTCAGAGACAGAAAGGCAACAGCAAGACAAAGGCCGAATGTTAGTTTTTTTTCATATAGCATGATTACTAAACCACAAATTAAAAATGAAAGGCAAAAGATAAAAGGAGAACTTTCTGATGTGTGGTGCGTATGTACATTTTGAAAACCCCAAGAAAATAATAACACTGAGTATCTGCTCTTACATAAAGCTCTGCTTCAAGTCTTTTGTTTCCTGCTTTGCACAGCACCAGGTACACCAGCACAAGCCTCCACCATCACTTCCCTATTTTTGTTGCAGTCATCCAATTGCTCTTCTGGGTGTATATGTGGGGCTCTTGTTTTTAGATTCTGTTTGGTTGCAGGTTGTTTTGTGAAATCCACAAGGGAAGGGGCTTGCATTTTTTTTGTGTGTGTAACAAAGACACAGAAAGAGGGAGGCTTCACATGAAGGCTGTTTCTACAGTCACTGTAACCCAGATACAGAGAAGACAACTGGAGTGCAGTGTAAGGAAGGATTTTCTCCTTCAGTCCCACAGAATAAAAGCCAAAGGAGAAGAGAATAAAGATGAAGCACTCATGCAGTTCCTGACCTTCGCAAAAAGGTCCAGACTGTCAAAAGCCTCCAGGATACCCAGGCCTGGATATCATCCATCTGTACATTATGGATGCAGCACTGCAGTGCTTTTAATTTCCTGTAGTACAAGTGCCAGGTTTCTGAGGAGTGAGCAGTGCTGGCTCAGGTGGACTTGAGCCTCCCTTCAAGGCAGAGCACCTGGGTTTGCCCCATGTCCCCTTGCTGCCTGCATTTCCAGCCTGAGCTGCTTTGCTGTTACCTCGATTCTCCATCCTTAGCCACCATCCTTAGCCACCATCCTTTACAGACCTCCAGCAACTGGGGTGATTGGGTGAGATTTTAAGAAAATAGGAAAAATATTTCTTCAAGTTCTTATATGAAAAATGATACAGATGCTCAATGGGTGATTATTTTCATGCTTTCCTTCCATGCTGTGATTTTGCTCTAGACAAAAGGAGTTCTTTTGCCCACTGAATAGGCACCAGGCACACACTCCTTTATATGCTTGCTGTCACATCCTGTGCACTCTTGAAAAGACAAAGTCAGTGGAAGAAAGTCACCCTTTGTTTTCTCTTCTTGCTAGAATATGAAATCCTACTTCCAAGAGAGCCTTGCTTAACTTGGAGTTTCTTTTTTAATTCAAGAGGATCCTGTCAAGCTCTGTCAGTGCTCCCAGCACTGGGAGCAGACTGTGAACTGAGGACTGATCACTTACAAATAGTATAGTCACAGTCCAGAACAAACTGAACCAACACCTGGGGCAGCTGAAAGCATGCACTGGACTCAAATCTTAAATCTCAGACTATAGTTAAGGAAGAAATTTTTTATGTTGAGAGTGGTGAAACACTGGAACAGGTTTCCCAGACAGGTGGTAGATGCCTCAGCCCTGGAGATATTCAAGGCCAGGGTGGACAAGACTTTGAGCAACTTCATCCAGCTGAAGATATCCCTGCTCATAGCAGGAGGGCTGGACTAGATGACATTTGAATCTCCCTTCCAACCCAAAGTATTCTATGACTCAGATATAGGCCAGGTACATTTCTGGTTTGAGCAGAGTTTGGCATTATGGTCTAAATCTGATCTGGTGTTAAGCCAAGGATCTGCACAGTACAGTTAAAATCCCTAACTGAGCCTGAATTAGAATTGAATTTCCCTAATCATTGTCACAGAAAGAAGACCTGGTAAGGTAAAGGAATTCCTTCAGGTAAGGGAATGTGAATCTAAAACTCTGTTTTTATCTATTAAAGAAAAAAACAATAAAGGAAACAGGAAAGTAATTCCAAAGACAGCTATGTGGTTTACCTTACTCTAGTATACCTGGCTCTGAAGCCTACCAGTAAAAGTCCCTATAAGCAAACATTACAGGAGACACAACGCATTCTTGTGATACTAGCGCCCAATGCCAAGGCACTGAGGAAAGAATTAAAAACTTTCTGAAGGCAGAAAGACACTTCAGGGAAGGCAAGGAGATGCTGGAAGGTACGAGAGGGGGAAATGTTTAAAAACTAATAACGTGCTGTACAGATGAGCTGTAATTGTCACACTCACAGCTCTGGGATCCCATGTGAAAGATGAATTCCTTTGGCTGTCAGCAGCTTCGTTAGCCAAAAGAGGACATTCATATGGACCCAAACCTATTTACTTTCCAGAGCTGGCTCTGCCTGTTTCATATTGCAGGGCCCCGCATTGGTTGTTCAATGATGCTGATAACTCCTGTGGGAGCTTACATCCTGCTAAGTAGTACACTGTTTAATTGAACTGACCTTTCCCGATGGTGGCCCTTGTATTAAAAGCTGCTTTACTCCCCAGTGAAAATGGTTTGATAATCATAATATTTTACTCAGTGAACAGTTGTTTAAGAGAAGAAAATAATCAGCTAAACTGGTAGGCTTGCCTCTGGAGGGGTCCAGCACTAAAATGATGAAAGGTGATGCAGATCAAGATAGCTGGCACAGCTGTCAATCAAGACAGAGCTAGGAGCAGGGGCTGTGCTGCTTAAGGATGGGGGACACCAGCAAACCAGCTGGCTGGGGAAGGCCAGCACAGGTGAACCCAGAACAGCACGCTCTGCTTGGAGCTGAGATGAGGTGGCACGGCTTGAGTGGGACATGGGGTGGGCAAGGGCATGTGCAGGAGATGCAGCAAGAGAAGGAGGCTCTCTGCAAGTAGAGTGGTGCAGGACTCCAGGGTGCAGTGGCAGCAGCAATGGTGGCTAAGTATCTTAAACTGAGATGGGGAAATGGCAAAACATTTGCTTCTGTAATACAGGAATCCATTTCCCTCCAGAGTGGCCTTGGGATGAAGAGATCTTAAGCGAGAGGCATGGTTTATTGGAAGCTCCCTTCTCTCCTTGTTTTATTCCAGGCCAGTTGCCATACCAGATGGTCATCCATCATCTGGAAGAGCTCCTTGGGGCTAGGAGCCAAGGTTGTACAAAGCAGCACATTGATGTAGACTGTTAAGCACCTGATAACAGACAATGCTTTGTAGACTGTGTTCTGCTACACTTTCCCCTTCCCAAGCACAGCAGTGTGTTCATTTCCAGCACTTTTTATACAGAACTGGTATTTTGCAGGTCTCACAGGTCAGCTTCACCTTCTCCAATTTTTCCAATGCAGGAGCAGCAATTTCATTTTCTTAGTTCAGCCAACCCTTTTCTTCCTCTTAGTGTATCGGAGCTGCAGGCATTCAAAGAATGTGCTGTTCAGTAAACTATTTTTTTTCTTGTTCTTTATTCACAAGGATGTTACAGTTGTTTTCCTCTTTGTGCTAAAGATACACAGGTCAGGACAGCACTTACATTTTCCTTCCCACAGTGCGGTGTTTTGACTGGTTATGTCTGGTTGAGTTCCTAGGAATGTGGGATGTGTGGGAGCTCTCATGGGCTCCTGATGCCAGGGTGCCAAGATAAGGCAGCTGGGCTGTGACCTGCTGCAGATTCATGGACAACAGAGCCCCCAGTGTGGCAGGACTGACCTGGGGGAGACATCAGGACAATACCTGGGAGACACAGAGAGCACTGGGGGGACCTACATTGGCTCTGCGAAGTGGATGTGGAAACAAAAACATCCCCTCTCCAGGATGAGCCAGTAAAAGATAATGTTGCTCCAGCTTCACAAGGGCACTATGCCCTTCAGCAGCATCCTGTTTCTCCCTGGTTTTCTTAGACAGCCTTCTTAGCTATCTGGTCAAGCAGTCAGAGACAGCTTGCTTGGCCTTTGGAGAGCAACTAGAGCTGTCCACTGCACAAGAAGGTAACTGGGTTCACCTTTCACATTCTTATCTTCTCTTGGCACAGATTCAGTCTCCAAAAGGACCATAGCTGGGCCTGAAGATATACCTTTGCCTCATACTTGAACTGAGGACATCCATCAGCATAAAAGACCTTAAAAATAAAATTAACCCAACGAGCTAAAATTGCAGTCTAACTGCAAGAGCTCCAGCTTGATTTCATCAACTCCCCTTTGAATGGCAATTACACTGTGAACTGCTCAGTTCAAGCCTAAATCCTGTGTCTTCTTCTGATTAAATACTCATTGTCTAGGCCTCCATCTTATTCTCAGTACTTCGATTTATCAATTTAATCAATCCCCCCACTATTCACCTATCTGCTTCAACCTGCGTTTTGCCACCACCATTTTTTTTTTCAGATGATGCAAATTTGCGGAAGTTCATGTAACTGCAAAGCAAAAAATACATCTTAGCCAGAATGTCTTCATACTCCTGTGTTTCTCGGCTTTAAAAAGAACATTTAAGTTGCCTGATGTTCACAGGGGATTACCTTGAAACTTTGCACACATTCCTTCTATGCTGGCCCAAAAGAGCAAGATGCATTCAGGAAAATATAGTATTTGATGCTGGCTTGAAAAATTCATTGTTTAACCTTGTATAAGTGGTCCACAACATCTCCCCAGACACTGAAATATTTTGTTAGTGGAGTATTTTGAAGAACTGCCTTTGAACACCAATTTAAAGACAATATAAGAACAGTGATTTTTTTTCATTTGCTGTTGGTTTTACTACATGCTTTTGATAAAAATGATTACAAGGACAGTAACTTTTAATTGTGTCCTCGGTAATATTTGCCAAATGAGCCCTTCTTCCAGCTTGCTGCGCCTTGCAGACTTGTAAATTTTGGAACATTTGTTCCCAGAGGAGCATTAGCCTGTTATAATGGACAGATTCAAAGAAAATATCATTTACCCAGCTTGAACAGATATCCTCAAAGTCACTTCAAACTGTGCGTCTCCTTTTTCTTACAAGTGAGCAGTGACAATGTGATAGTGGAATATCACAGAAAAACTGAAAGGTTTATTAGCAGTAGTTCCATAAAATCAAAACCAAACCTGTGCATCTTCATATGTATATCTCCCTGGGTCTTTGACATTTTGGCTTGTTTTCTCATAGCTGTGGGAATCCAGGTTGATAGCACTTTGAGCCCCAGGAGCTAGAAATTCTTGCCAGATTTCTTCCACTCTGGTGGCTACATCCTGCAGAGGTTGTTTCTTGAGATCCTGGACAGCCAACCAAAACCTGTACTCGGCAAAAATTAAAACAGAACAGAAAAAGAGAGAAATCTATATGACTTCATGGATATGCCTGGGCAGAGTCCTCAGACACAGATATAGAGCCTAACCCCACATCTAGCTAAATTCACAGATGACTCTCCACTTAGCACGATTTCAGGGCAAGGTGTAATATACTTTACACCAAACCTTTACACTCTGGCTAAGATCAGGACAGTGACACACAGAGAAGTAATACATTCTTATTCAAACCACCCTGCAGAGGTGTGACATTGGATATGCAAACAGGAAACCTCCAGAATCGTGCAGTCTTTTTGACTTGTAGACTGAAGAGCATTCAGATGGATGCTGTGGGAAGAGATGAATCTTGTCATGGCCACGCTCCAGTTCTAGGGGGATATTTTCTTGACTGGACCACACTTACAGGCTAAAATAACATCATAAACATTGAGAAGATACTATCTTTGATGGCCAAGGGCATAATTTAAATCTCAATCTGTGAAACCAAAGGACACAGAATATTTTTGCAAGACATGCATTGATTGTCTTTTACCCTAGGGAAAAAAAAAAAAAGTATTTTGGTGGTGGTGCTGGTATTATTTATTGCTGACAGAAATATGCTCTTTCAGGTTATCAATTCAGAAGATGCCTACCTCCCAGTAACCATTTGTTTTGGTCAACTCTACTTTCTAGCAAGAAGATATGCCCCAAGGCCTCTTCCCTGGGTGCCCAGGTCCTGCAACACGGCTGAATGGGTACAATAGTGCTCTGTGGGGACTGCTGAGGGCTATAGGCCAAATAGTTACAGAAGGTACCTTTGCAGCCACCTGCAATAGCCAGCTCTTTCCTACCCCAAGGCAAAGGAGTCCATTGCCCAGGGATGACAAGAAGGCCAGAACTGTGCAGTGGGGACAGGGTTTGTCTGGGTCACTGCTTGCTCAGGGCATCTGCAAGAGCTGCACAACTTAAAAAGTTCTGCTCCCCCCTTTGTCACTATGGGAGACTACTAAATGAACCAGTTGAACTTTAACTGAAAAGTCTGATTTCCCACCCCTAATGACTTAATGGTGGCAACACGCTGGCACGCAGCAAATGTCCCTCCATGGCGGAAGGAGGAAGATAAAGTCTCTCCCAAACCAAAATCCCATTGGCAGTGAGGGTGGGTGGAGGAGCCAGCAGCCCAGTGACTCCTGTGCTGTTTCTGACCCTTGTTTCCTTACTTTTACCAGTTCCTAACCACCTCAGAAACACTGGGGTTATTGTAATCAAATGAGGCCCCTAACCCATTTAGCTTGGTCCCCTACCTGTAACAGAGGAAAACAGTCAGTCTGGGAGGAAAAAAACATGCTCACTGGATGCAAGGACAGGCTCAATCCTCCTTGCCTGTCCTCTGCTCCTCCCCTACCAGGCCTAATGCCACAGCCCTGACTCACCCAAGCCACTTGATCGTATTCCTTCATATGGTTTACCCTGCTCCGTGGTAGGCTGTCAGTAAAATGGAGTGGGGTATGCTCAGACACTATATCAGCACTTGTGAAGTCACATACTAGTGGCGCTCACACATTAACATTTGGTTTTATAAACTGAAATAGAGTATTTGGGGTTGTCAGACGGGTGTGCATGGTGAACCCTTTTCGACTTCCATGTTCATTAGGTGCACCTGATGTCCTGCCATGTTATTTGAGCCATAAGTGACACCCTCACTTATCGCATGCACACAGAGAATAAAGGGTGGTGCACACAGAGAATAAAGGGTGGTGCACTCAGTGCAACAATCTGATGCCATATGTGGCTTCTTTACTTGGAAAATATTTCATCTTCCAATTTCAGATGCCATGGGAACATGTGAATGCAGAAAAGGCACAGAGAGAAAAGATGCTAATCATTCCAGAGTAGCTGGGACATTTCAGACAAACACTTGGCTAGAGAGAACATTTTCTGCTGGCTTATCTTCTGCCCCTGGAGCTGGGGAGGCGGGCTGGGAAAGCACACTCATGAGAGAACAGGGTGCGCTGTGAAGTGACAGCTTGCCAGAACAGGAGCACCATCCATTTTAATAACCATTTGGCTCAATCTGAAAACCAACCAACCAGACCAACCTGACACTAACAAGAACAAGCTCTTTTTACTGCAAGCAATTGCAAATTCATGCCCAAGGCTGGATGTCCTCTTCAAGGCAAAGGGGAGTTTTGCCTTGGTAAAAATTTCAAACCTGTTCACTACAGCTGGTATCCGAAAACCGAGGAACATCAAAGAGGAGTACTCAGCCCCGCAGCCTCAACTCCAAGGCAAATTCTTTGCCACAAGAAATCATCCTGAAGCCAGTGCATAAGCAGGGCTTTGCTATCAGATTTGTACAGCTTTTACATGAGAGAAGCAGGTATTTCTTCCCAGGAAAGGAACAGATACACGATGGCTGTGCTGGAATTTGTGCTCAATTATATTCCCTGAGTCAGATCCACCATTTCTGAAGCACAAGCCCAGCCCCACGTTCACAAGGTGTCAGGAGAAGATCCTACATTGCCTCCTCCCTTTCTCTGGGAGGCAGATCTCCAGTGGATTCTTCTGGCACAGGGCAGGGGAGGAGGGAGATGTCCTCCTGTGTCCTCTCTGTAGGTGCCCTATAAGGGGAGCAGGACTGGCATAGGGACTGTCTGCACAGAGAGAACAGCAGCATTGATCACAGGTTCTTTGCCCTATATCAAACAGCATGTAAGCTCCGGAGAAGGTTGATAATATGGTGTTCTAAACTGTTGTCAGCGGAATAAACCATTCCAGTCTCATCCAGCTTTTAATTAAGCTGCTGTCACTTGCAGGAGATATCCCATAATGACACTTTATCCTATGCAGCCTTTCAAGGCAAAGAGGGCTCCTGGGCCTCAGTGTGCCTGCTCTGCCTCCCCATAAGGCACTGCAGAAGCCCCCTCGTGAAAAGGCTGCTGGGGAAGGACAGGAAGCTGCTTCTGAGGTAGGTTGTAAAAGAACATTTCATTTCAACACCTGATGAAGAGACTGAGGAACAACTGTCAACACAAGGACAGTGTCATATCCCCATCGTTAAGGAGGACACGATACTCCTGGCTTGTCAGTGAAATCCCCAAGTGACTGAGTTTAGAACGAAAACACAGTTGCTTCTTTGCCTCAGCAGCTCCATGCAAGTATCTGGTGCACCTCCCGTCTCACATCTCCAACCATTCACAATCTTGCTCCCACTACCTTTCACAGAGAGAATAAATACAATTTTAACATCACAGCTGGGAGGGGAAATGAATGAAAGTAATAGGTATAAATCAACACGCGGTTCTGACGGGAAATAGTTACATCTGGGTGTTGCTGAACGGCCAGATCCTTGGCACAGTGAGCTGCATTCTGTTCTCCAAGGAGCACACTGGGGACAGATGCCTACAGCGAGACTGCGCGCTCAGGACACAGTCCTTCCCTAGCGCGGCATTGCCCAGGTGACTACGGTGCGAGGGCGCGCAAGCTGCCCCCCGGCTGGCCCTACACCCCACCTCCAAATCTTAAGCCCCTCTTCCTGCTGCCTTTCAGTTCTCTGGCTCGGGAGATGCCCATTCGCCCACGGGCGGCGGCCGGCTCGGGCTCACGCGGGCCCCTCACCCCTGGCAGCGCCAGCCGGGCTCGGCCCGCCCGCGCCCGCTCCGCCGCGGAGCAGCGGCGCCGCCTGCTGGCCAGGCGGGGAGGAGCCCTGCCGCCCTGCTCCGGCGGGGCGATGCATCCCCCAAGATGACCCCCGCACACACCGTGACAGTCGCACAGCACCCCGTGCGACCAGCCCGAATGCTCAGTGCTCTGCCTGCCCTTTTGGAGGCTTTGGAAGTGGTTGGAAACTTCCTCTGTAAATGTTTTTTTATTAAGAAAAGGGCCTGGGTGGGTTTTGCTTAAGGTATGTGCTCTCCTCAAGGCCATAACTTTTCCTTTCCTAATAAAGGCCAAAAGAAATGTAAAAAAATTGGCAACAAGTTGCAGCCGTCAGGGATCATGTAAGAAAGAAACCTTTTCTGCAGGTAAAGTCCTTTTCTGGATAACTCTATTTTCAACATATGTTCACAATAACCCATAAAACTCCTCCATTCGTGCACTGCAAGCTTTGCCATGCATTCCTATGCAGTGTCATGTGTTCTCTATTTAGGTCTATAAACAGGTGTGCAATCTGCCTCCCCTTTGGGTAAAATTCCCATGTCCCATATTCCCACTTAGTTGTTTCTCTTTCCAGCTGACACTCTTTGAAGCTGGCAGGAAAAAAACACCCAATCAATCCACCAGATAGATGAACATCTCAGCAATCTTGAGATGTCTCAGGAGATTTCCAGGTCATAAAAATGTACAACAATTCCTTGTTGGCCTTTTTTCTTTTCTTTTTTTTTTTTAATTGAAGCTTGGTATTTTCTCTGCTCTATTTTGGTTACTTCAAAAACCAACAGAATCAAAACTAATTGTAGATGAAAGATAGTAACAGAGGGGAGAAAGAAAAGAGCGCAAGAAAAAGAGTTAAAATGAAAACAGAAAAATACCCAACCAACTGGTTTCCCTGCTCTCAAATGATGGACGGCCAGTAAATAAGTAAGTTAAAGGGCTCAACTGAGCCCAGGAGACTTGGTGGACATGATCCTGCAAGTTTATTAGAACACAGAAACACAGCTGGAAGGACACCCGGGAGGTCAGCGAGTCCAGTCTGCTGCTATCTCTGGCAGTGCCTCACTCGAGATCCTCACTGGGACCAATTTTTCTCAGCCAGGAAGATATGGAAATACCCCACCACAGTCAACCTGTGATCTGGGACTTCCACCACTGAGTACAAGAGCAGAATTTGGTCCCCTTGCCATAGCAGTGAGTTACATTAATGTCAAGGCATTCTTAAGCACATGCTTCATGGAACCTTTTCTAGCACTACCAGGAATTTTTAGATTTTCCAGCAGTTTCTCAGATCTGCCTTGAAGACACCACGGGTCTCCAGGACTCCTGTCAGTGTTAATGAAGATCCTACTGACACTCCCAAAAGACTGCTGCAACAGTTCCCAAATCTCTGCATAATTACTGGGAGGAAAGTCCTTAACTGCAAATGTGCTACATGCTGTGCTCTCCAAAAGCTCCTTACAGCTTCCCAGGGTTTGGGTGGGATGCATCTCACTTAACTGTAGACATCTACCATGCAGAATCTGTAATTTGAATCAGTCTCTCCAGGCTTATAGGTGGTAGATAGGGATAGGTGCTTTACAGGATAATTTAGGTGCTTTTAGTTTTGTTTGTACTTAAAGCTGAAAAAAATCCTTCCTGGATGATTCACTGACTCCTCTTCAGCTTCCCTCCTTGAGCTCTAAAAGGACCCTGGATGATACAGAAGAAAGCACATGCTTCCAACTTGCCAACTTAGGAGACACAAACCCCAACTTTGCTCTTGGGTGTAATTTAAATTTTGCCTGCATGTCAAAGAACTCAGCAATTGCTTTCCTTTCTCTCACACATGCCTAATGAGAATTCAGGAGCTTTCTCTGCCACACCTGAACCCTGGAGAGCCACCTTCTGCTCTCTAGCACCACCGCTAATGATCCACGCTGTTCCAGTTTTCTTCATTAATATTTCTGCCTTTACATCCTGTTGTTATATAAAGCTTTAAGCAGCTTGCTAATACTGATCCAGTATCAGACAATAACGATACCATGTAAGGCAATACCATGATAAGGAGACTGTAAGAATGATAGCAATGTTCCCATATTATACCACTATCTCCCAAGAAGGATGTGGGAGTTAACCTCTAACCCAGCCCACTGACTTGCAGCCTCCCTTTGCTACAAGCCATCTCAAACCCAAAGAGAATGTCCATCAGCAGGAGGAGCAGCTCTGCCTGACCAAGGAAGGTACATGCTTGCCTTCTCTTTCTCTATTTGAGTAGGAGTAATGTGGGGGACACCTGCCACAAAACCTGTCATAAAACCTGTTGGATTTCATTAGTACAACCCCAGACATATTTCAGAAAACCTATTTGAGGAGTATTTCAATGCAGTATACTAATTTTGTACTTCATCACTACAACTGAATTGCAAATGAGCACCACTGTACATAAGTGCAGTAAACATATGAGCTCAGTACCTGTTCAGCAATAAAATTTCAAGCTCATTTATGTAATTTAGTAACACTCCCTTGTTTATCTCACAAGTTAACTCTCAGGTTTTTAAAAATAACAAACAATGGTGCATTGATTTTTCACAGTTTTGCTTCTAGCATGTTCCCTGTATTTCTCTCTGGACAGGCAATTCTGAGAAATAGGATGGTCAGTTCCAATGTCATTTACAGTCACTTTCTGGGGAATTTCCCTTTCAGAACTCACAAGCTAGTGGACTGCACTGAGGTGGGTGATTGTTCACATACTTTACTAATGTATTTGATTTTTCTAAGCAAAAAACCCCAACAAACCAAAACAAACCACAGACTTAAAAGGCCATACAATCAAGCTCTCAGTTGGTGTAAACTCAGAACAACATCAAACCAGCTCAGTACCAGTAAAGACCAAAACCCAACTGACCGTATGCTCAGTTACAGCAGGTTTCCTCATCTGGGGAGCAGGCTCCGTTTTGCCAGTGAAATTGTGAGCTCTCTGGCCATGCCTACCAATGATAACTGGGCGTCCAGGAACAGGAGTGCCCCAAAGAACTGGTCCCTGTGCTCATGCATGTGCTAAGAGGGCACCAGAGCACCATGAACAAGCCTCTGCAATGTAATTCAGGCTCTGTAAAACAAATGGGTTTTCCTGGATACTGCCACATCTAGGGCAGTCAAATTACATTACTGTCAGATCCTTCTGTGTCTCCAGGACTAATGAGGGGAAGGAGCAGGTGAGGACTGTTGCAGTTATCTCTGTAGTGCCTCTGACCTGCTGTACCTCAGTCACGGAGCAAGGTAAAGGGTCTCACACACAAGAGTATAAGAGCCCACAATGGCACCCTGACACCAGCTCAAACCCTCACTGGCAGCACAGGCTGGTGGCTGCAGCCTGCCCTGCTGCAAACCACCCTGCTGCTAAACCAACATCTTCCTGCTCCTGCACAAATGGGTGAATGTGGCAGTAAATCTGGTTGGTTGTCACATGCAGGTGAGGATCTGAACTGTAACTCCAGCCACCAAGTATCAAACTCTACCTGTTTGTTCAGACTGCATCTCTGGCTGGTACAAGCCTTCTCCTATTTTCTTTGGACCTTGCAGCCCCAGCCCTGTTCCAAGCATAATCCTGAGAACCCCAGTTTCTCAGAGCTCACTGCAGTGCATTTGCTTCTGTTACAGGACCTGTTGTGGCTTGGTTGTATCTGCATCACCCTCTCCACAGCAAGAGAGCTACTTTCCCTAAGATGAACTACTTTTTTTTAGGGTTGGAATTAGAGTTAGGATTCAAGACAAGGATTATAAAACCTGTGGCTGTATCCTGACTAATTCTAGGGCAAGCAGGGGACTCAGATCCTCGCTATGTAGACAGGGCTATGAGTTTAGCTTAGCGCCTCTGGGGGTATCTAGCTACACCTCTCTTTTTCTGTCAGTATGAGAAGATAACTGGTATCAATAAAGGCAAATGACTTAATTCATTAGTTCTGGGGTATGTAGGGGTGACAAATGAATCCTAAGATGCTGACTTTAGCACTTAGTTTTGCAGCTGTAGAGACTGAAGAAACAGGCATGCCCTTTGAAGCATTGAAGCATGCTGTTGGCACTTCCAGTGTCTTTTTATCAGTTCTCCAATGGGACTGTATCTTGGAGCAATGTGTTAGGGCCAGAGATTGTGTTTAGAACAGTATTATGGATAAGGCCAGAGGGGCTGGACCTTCTAGGAAAGGTTTTGTCTTCATCTAGTGTTAGTTCACCAAAAAATTGGCAACAACTACTGCTGCCTAGTCCTGCTGTAGTTGAGGCAGCAGAATTGTGCACAATAGATTTATAGACTCTCAGTCTGATGTAGGATCGTGTGGGTGTCTGCATAATGCTTCATAATAGAAGTTTTGTCTTCCGAACAACATAAGAAGCCAGGTACTTTGAATCCTCACACAGAGAGAGTGCTATTAAGGTGAGAATCAAGCTCTCAAATACTTAGGAGGTGCCAGAATTAAAACTAGCTGTTTCAAACCTGATTTGGTGAGTGCCAGTACTGCAACAGGTTTTAGCCACATGATCACCATAATGTTTCCCTTACACGACCCCTGACATAAATGCATATGTAAATCCTATATATTATTAGGGGGCTTAATAGCACTATTAATAGCTGTGTCTTACCACATTATTACAATTTTGCAAGCCTTTTGCACATGCTGCTTGACAGCACTGGCTATGCTAAACACTGTTCCTGAGACTACTGACATAGTTCTAGTATAGGCATCTATAGCAGTGCTATGGGCCAAACCTTGCCATTCTCAACTTGATTCAAATGGGCATTTTTAGCAGTTCAAGACAGAGAAAGCATTGCATTTCACCTGTGCAAGAGAGTAGGATTTGACCCATTCATTTAGTTCAAGTCAAAAAAAAAAAAAGATTTTACCTCAGGTTTTCAGAGCTGAATTCTGATTCCAGGAAACGAAGGAACTGGTCTCGTCCTACTGGGTCCTTCAGCACCTCATCCATGGAGAAACCCCATCTTTTCACACGCTGCTGACTAGGTTCTTTGCTGTTTGGAAAGAGAACGGAAAAAACAGATGGAATGTGCATTTCTGCCTGCTGTCCAAACAGCTGCTGCTGTTTCTGTTAAGCAGCAAAGGGAGGAAGATCATCAGATGAGATGGTGGATATTTGTTCTTAGGATTTTGCAGAACTACAACTTAGCAAATAACACACAAAGGAAGCTATAAAGACCAGGGCCATCATTAAAGCAACAGTACTATTTGGGTGCTACGTATAAGGCAAATGAGCGAAATAGTGAATGATATGCAGAGTAATTTCTAGTAGTTTTCATGTAAAGAACAGCACACCATACTTGAATAAGTATTGATTACACACTTCTTGCATATCTCCTAAATGTACTTTGGGATTTCTTGTATGTCAAAGCAGAAATTTGCCAGCAGTGCTCCTCTCACTGCTGGTATGCTCCAGAGGGTCTCCTTGTGTCCCACACAGTGCTGGCTGGTCACTTGGAATTGGCTTCAGACTTTCAGTTCCACATTTGCATTAAGTAGTTTCACTAAGAAGCAGTGCAGATGAGGCTTCTAAAAATTACTGGTTTATGGTATTTTATTTTTCAGTGCCTCTGATTTTTGGATGCCTAAGTCTTGGAAGACTAAAAAGCCTTTTACCCTCCATGTTAATCAGAGTCTTATTTTGTTTCTCAGCTGGGACACTGAGATGCAAGGCACCCAAAATCACTAAAAATATTTCTCCTGAATTATTTCTTAATGCACTCCCACTTACATAAGCCATTGTGTGAATTGCCAGACATGTTGCAGAGATGCCTATGGGGAGAGGCAATGCCTGGGAATCACAAGGATCCTATGAGACAGTCCACATCAGAGTATAATCTGGGCTCACAAAGTGTTTGAAAGCTTCTGGTGTGATGGCATCATACTACGAGACAACCATTAAAATACAGCTCAGCTGCTCACATTTGTGACAGTGGAGCCATTGTTAACAGTACATATCTATTAAACTACATGTCCTGTCATGTCCACGGTGATTCCTAATCTCAGAGCCTTAGGGGACAGTGGCGATCTGTGCTGAAGACCAAATAAGCCAAAGGGGTAAATAAAATGCCTGCTTTGATTTCCTCTTGGTGTAAAGACTAAGTAAAATTGATGGGCATGTCCTCACTCGAAGTGCAGAGCACTCAGGATGGCTCCTTTTGCACTTTCCCAGCAGCCAGCACTGCAGATGCCAGCCTACCTGTTAAATGAGCCAGCCTGGACATGGGGACATGAAAGCCATGAATTTCCTGCTGAATCCAAAGATTTGTTGCTGCTCTTCTTGCTGCTGCACAGTGTTTGAGCATGAAAAAAACCCTCACCAATGTGCTGTCTAAAATGGAAAGATTTCCATGATGTTTTCTGAATCCAAAGTGCCATGAAGGATGAACTGCAGTGGCACAGGGCTGCCCATACTCAGCAGCCTCTCTTATCATTAGAAGTGATAGGCTCTTTGTTTTCTTGAGCAAAGGCTCTGCTCTCCTAACTGAGGAAACAGCTTACCAGGCAACACAAGGGGATCTCAGGGATCATTTAATTATTCATCAAGTTGGAACTGTATGCAGATGCAGTGAGTTCTTTTACAATAGAGAATAAAATAGAAATACAGAGCTGTTTATTCTTCTATCTTCCAACAATACAACTTTCTCTTTTTCCATCAGCAGAATAGTCACCTTCCTTAACTCTGAAATCATAGCAGAAGCCAAGCATTTATTTTAAATTCCTATAAAGGCCATGACCTCAGGCTAATTGTATTCTTCAGGGACATGGACATCTTTTCTGGGATTTCCAGCTACCTCAACAGATGCAGAAATAATGGATGCCTGGACTACTTTGTGGGTCAGGGTTCCTACAGAAGTGTATTTTGCAGGGACCGTATCTGGTTCTAGCCCTGCTGGAGAGGATGGAGAAAAGGAGAGATACTGACTAAGCAGGAAATCCAAGAGACTAGAATGATATGAAGAGGGGCAGAGATTATGAAACTAATGGAGTTCTGTGACTACCAGAAAAACAGGTGAAAATCTTTCACATCCCAGACCAGATGGTTTTTAAACAGGGAAAAACTTGCCCTTTTCCTATAACACTGTTTTACTATGAATTGGCTTTCTTAGGCTGGTAGCATCTTCAAGTTTACAATATTATTCAAAACCAAACAGGATTAATTTGGCATTTTCTTTTCAAAGAAGAGAGCTCCCAGTTCAGATTTGGTGCTGAACAGCAGCAGTTAAATGAGAAGCCACTGAACACTTGCAGTAGTTGGCCACAGGATGCGTGTGAGCAGTCATGGTGATACATGGCATGGCGATTCCATTCAAACCTGCTGTGATAGCTGCTAGGCAAAAGCGCAGGCAGGACAATTTCAGTTCCACTACAAGGCTGTGGGTAGCCTGTGATACCAAGAGATGTAGACACTGGGCAGACTTCCCTTGCACCAACATCTCATGGGCAAAAGATGAGCTAAATTGCAGTGCTGTGCTTGCTTTTTTGGAGAAACTCTCTGAGGTGCCAAACATTGGAGTTCCTACAGCCTTTCAATCTCCTTTTCATCTATTAGACACCATAACAGAGACAGGCCAGCTTGTTCACTAGCAGGTGCGGCCTCAACTCGCTTTGTTAATCTATTATAATTCTGACCTGCCAGGTCTCATACATTATGTGTGAGCTAAACTCCTCTGGCTCCTGTGTCAGATACAGCTCCACACAGCAGGAATGGCCACTGCCCTATAACCCGTCTCGTATTTTTCATGGGACCCCAGGACAGGAGCAGGGCTGAAGTACCGCAGCAGAAGGAGGATCAGAGAGAAGGATCTCAAGGGTCAAAGGAAATGTGCTGGAACAGATATTTTTTAACAGTGTCTTATCTGTGGATTCTTAAGACCCGAGTATGCATGTCTTAAACAGGCATGAGAATGTCTGTTACCTGACTTACAGCATTTCACACATCAGGTCATATGGTAGTGGAAAGGCTGAATAATTCCCAGAAGTGATAAAGCTTAAGCTCCTGTTTAAACTTTAACTATGTACTCATATCTTGTCAAGTCACAGACATACAACTTCCTACCCAAATAGGGCAGTGGGGAAACCACACAAACAAAATGGCAAGACAACTGTAAAATTACTTAGAACGACCAATTCTTACCTCATTTCAATGTCCCACAATGCTGCATCATCACTTATCCAGGGATTGGAAGGCTCAGCAGGTGTTATAAAGGGGTCATATTCCACATACTGCTCTGTGTAGGCTATTAAACTGGCAGGTATAAAAAAAAAAAAAAGAAAAGAATCAAAAAGAATCAGGGCCTGAATACTCAGTCACACATCAGAGAGACACAGCTTCTCCTCTCTTCTTTTTATTTGTTTCCTTTTATTTCTGTAGGGATTAGCCAGTTTCTCAGCCACCACAGGAGTCCCATTTCCCAGGGATGATGCAGGCCAGGATTTCTGTGCAAACACCCACCAGCTCACTGCAGGATGTTCCTCAAACTTGCCTCTGTTGATGTGTCCACAAAAAGCCCCATGAAGCAACAAATGGATTGCTAAGGTAGGATTTCCCCCCAGGAGCCAAGGGGTGACTATGAAATGTATGTCCTGTTCATTTGCTGGTGTTGCTATTGCCTCTTGCCTTTTTGTTTTTTGCAGACTTTTGTACCCACTTAACTTTATGTGTTAGGAGCAACATGTTTAAATAGGGTCATGAGGAGCAACATGTTTAAATAGGGTCATGGGCTGTAGCTGAGAATATACTTATATCTTCTGGGGTTCACAGACCTGAGCATCAAAGCTTCAAGCTATAGATCATGTTTTTTGTTACTTTGGTATACCATTTAGTCTAATGGCATTATTGTAAAACACTTCAATGGCAGTTTATAATAATCAACTTAGAATGTAGTAAATTACTTGCATGCTGGAAAAACACCTGGCTTTTCTACTGGCTTGTTTCATAACGAGTCAGATAAGACATATAGTGTCTAATCCTCACTAGGATGAGATTCAAAGAGCTTTCTGTGTCTGCTTGCATAAGTGATTTCAGGAATTCCACTGGGGTTGGGGCTAGGGGCACTTTTTTACAAAAGAAAGACAGCATATATAAAATAAATCAAAAGAAATTTATCCTAGTCTATACTGGAAATACTCTAAGGCACTTCTTAATTTTTTGCCTAGGCCTGCCAAGTAATTAACTAAGTTAATTGAGTCTGATCAAACTGAACAACTAATCTACTTGCACTGTGACTGTCCATGCTAAACTTTACCTCTGGTCTTCAGTATCTCAAAAGGCAGGAGAATGAAAAGACCCTGCAAAACAAAGGGTCACAAAAGGCAGAAAGTTTCCCTGACCTGCTCTACAGTAATTATTTCTTTTTTGTTTGTCCTAGCTCTTATCATGAGGCATTAAAATCATACACTTTTCTAACCACAGCAGGTTCCCGTTGCCCCTCAGGGCACTGAGGGCTGTCTCATCTCATTTCATTAATTACATTTCATGACCGCTGTGGGTCAAGGGTTGGAGGATGGAGCAGCGTCCAATTTCAGAGAGCAGCAGCAATCCCTGAGACATCAGTGAGAGAGAGGGTTGCTTAAAAAAAAAAAAAAACAACAAAAAGGATCAATCAGGAGGTATCTGCTGTGAAACCTGAATTACTCCTAATAAAATAGTAAGAAGGCATCAGAGGTGCTAGTACAAGCACTAGCAAAAATAAAAGGGGAAAAACTAAATTACATGAAACAAGGGGGAATTGCTAAGCACACTTTGCTGATTCAGTATAATGACAGCAGCAGAATCATTGTCTCATTGTCTAATGGAGACTACAGGAGGGGGACTCCTATGGGGAAAAGCATTTCTGACAAAATGCAAACCTGGGCTTTTGGGTTTTAAGGTGATGCACTGTAATTCTGTTAGAAGAGGTGGTGGGAAGAGTTCACTAAAGGGGCAGAGCTTGCTTGAAGAAGCCAGCTGTCTCACAATGAGGGGGCCCTGTTCAGCCTTTACAGTAACTTTGAAGATCTGAAAGGATAGCACAGATTTTCATCTAGGGAGCTGAGATTGCTTCTGGTAGGAAAATGCTGCAATGCCCCAATTTTCGCACCCATTAGTGTGATGCCACATGTAGCGGAATTGTATTAATGCTGCACAATGCAGTCAGGGAAAAGAGTAGGTAGAATGTATTGATTGTTCTGCTCAACAGTTCTCAAGCCTTATTGCTAAATCCTAAACCTGAGAGTGTGCAGGTGCCAAGTGAGAAAGGATGTGGAAGAAAGGAGAAGAAAGGAGAAGAAAACAGTTTCCAAGGTGCCTAGCACGGCTGAGGGATGACTGCTCCCACAGTTGGTACAGATCTACTCTTGGAAGGAAAACAGGAAGGAGGGGGAAGTAAACGTTTAGGACTGGTCATGGATACTTCATGGGAGCTGGGATAACCTATTGACAGCCTTTCCATTCCCCTTCTACTGAACAAAGGCTCTCCCATAGAATAGCTTACATTAATAGAAAATGTATGTGATTGATCTATCACTATTACAATACTTTACACCTTATTCCTAGAACATATTGGACAGCAGCTTGTTTCCCCACCACCCCCTGCCTTATTTTCTCCTCGTTACTTTCCTCATCCTGCCTGAAAATGCCTTTGTGCTGTATTGAAAGAAATGGCAGGTGACGCCACTGTCAGGCTTGGCTGTTGAAAGGACTATGCCAAGAAATCATCTCCTGCTCCCCTGATCTGCCACACTGTTGCTTAAGCTAGTCCTGAAAGCAGGGTCCAGCCTGAAAAGTGACTTGCTAGTAACAGCACCTCCTCACGCAGCAGATTTGTTCCTGGCAGTTTTATTCAGCATTTTACATTGGACTTTCAGGCTGCACAGGTTTTTATTTCAGGCAACTGTTCAACTCAGGTCATCCATATTCATTCCTTCTCACCTACCCCAACCCCTGCCAAGCCACTGGACCCATCAGTCCATCTGTTTCTCTCCTGCCTGCTCTGTGATGCTCCACATCCAGGCTGTGCCTCCCACCACTCTTTGCATCAAGACCTGGGACTGTCCAGCAGCACTGCCACCCAAATGTCATCACATAACAAAACACTTCTTCACAAGATATAAATATCATGGCCATGATTTTCATTCTTTATAATTTCAAATAAAACTTTCAAAACAGAAGAAAAGAACTTCTTGATTATTCTCATTTTATTTGGTTTTCTCCTGGCTATCAATGTGACAGGTTTTGATAGCAACATTTTCTTCTCCAATTTGGGACCAATAAAAAAAAACAACAAAGCCCTTTAAAATCAGGAAAACTTTCTGTCCAATTTTATTGAAAACTAATATCTTTTTTTCTTTCAACATTGGCATTACATTTACAAGGTCAGTAGCTTCTATGAAGTTGAACAACAGGTGTGTCATGTGAACGGACTTCGATGAACAGGAATGAATGAATTTTATTGAGTCCCTCTTATTGAATAAATACCTACATAGAAAAAAGTCAAGCAAACCAAATCTGCTTGCTAGTAAATTACCAGCCTGGAAATTATTACTGTCTCAGTATATTAAGGTCATTGTAGGTAAACTCAGTACAAAATTACTTTTTTTTGGTGAAGCACAAATTATCTTCCTAATGAAAAAGAACCAGAAAGCCCGGAACATAAATATGAACATGCTAATTTCAATGATACAGTATCGTGAATGCAGAATTTCAAGGAGCCTCTGAATATTTTCTATTTAATTGGATGAATTTTTGTTTTAATTATTAAACTTTATGAGCCAATAGGAATCTACTTTGTGGCTCTTGCCATTTAATTTGCCTATTTTAGTATACACCTGCTAATTACGGATGTGAGCACTGCAATGCACATTTCAGAGGGTAATCTCTTTTTAACTTGCTTAAATAAATAATACTCTATTATTTCTCTAGAAGGCACGAGCCCTTATCATATCCTTCATGTCCACCATGGTTTTGTTCTAAAAGTGATGTTACTGAAGAGCATGTCAATCCCTGTGCTTGTCTCAGTGATCCCTCTGCAAATGCGCATAACTTGAAAGTACCTGAGGAGCTGTTACTCTCAATCAAATTTGAGCTTGTTCTTTACCTGTTCACATTTTCTGACCAGAATTAAATATTCTGCAAGTCAAATTGTGCCTTAATTTGCCTCTATGAGAAATCAACCTCTTAAAACTCTGCTGTGAGTAGTCCAGGTACAACTCCAGTACCTCCCATAGGGTTTCATATATGTAAACGGAAGCAGAAACTGGCCCTACAACTCCCGTATGAACATGGACATGAACACCACTTGCAAGAAGGTGCAAATGCAGCTCCTTCCCCAGATCTGTGCGAGGCTAACAAGCTGAGCTTTGAGGCTTCATCCACCAAGAAAAAAGGGAATTTTCAAATTGAAACAGGAATGACTTTTCTGTAAATAAACTCTAGGGTTGTGAAGGAGTGGGAAACGAAAGTACTACAACTGTTCTTCCTTTTGTGAATAATATTTCTTTTGCCTTTACAGTATGACTGTCCACTCTCTATTGCTGGAAATGCCAAACTGGGCATGAGAAATCAATGGGAAATCATGCAAACAAGACACTCACCTTTCTGCTACTTTGGACATCTTTAAACAATGTCTCTCTATCTGCATGTTCAGAAAAGTTATCTGAGGAGAGAGATGACAAGGACATTAACAATCGAAGAGCTCTAGAACATACATTGATCATATCCCAACAAACTATTGATTTTTGTTTCCAAACAGCTTAGAAGCAACTCGGAAGGAAATGGGACCCTTCCCTTGGTATTAGAGGAAGCTTATTAACTGCTTCCAGTAGGAGTCTGCATTTCCTATGGCAGGGCCCCAGGGAAAGCGTCAGATGAAAGCTTTCTTTAGCTCAGAAAACCTAAGGCCCAGTTAGAATTGAGTCTGATCAGGAATGTTTAGATTGGCTATAAGAAGGAAGTTATTTACTATGAGTGTGGTGAGACACTGGAATGGGTTGCCCAAGGAAGTTGTCAATGCTCCATCCCTGGCGGTGTTCAAGGCCGGGCTGAACAGAGCCTTGGGTGACATGGTCTAGTGTGAGGAGTCCCTGCCCATGGCAGGAAAGTTGGAACTAGATGATCTTGAGGTCCTTTCCTACCCTAACTATTCAGTGATTCTACGGCATTATTAAAAGCAGGAGAGGCCCATATTTGGGACCAACATCCGTAGACTACTCAAGATGCAATATGATCCCCTTTTTACACCACACTACTCTCTTCATTTCTCTGACTGGCATCACAAGACCAATAACAGTTTTATATCACATTTGCACTCTGCTATGAGACACTTCTTCACAGTACTATGCAGCCTATGTTGCCTATGATGGAAAAAGCTCAAGAAATTTTGTGTTCAGTTTTAATTCAGAAGAACCCCCCTAAAACTGGCTAAGAAACATGCTCAAAGCTGCCTTTGCTAAAATGCTGACCTAGCGATTCCTGCCTGTGCTTCAGTGAGTGCTGCTTGTTGCAGGAGAGGAATTTTGAGGCAGAGCTCCCTGTGCCAGGGAGAGGACATGTGAGTCGGCTGGCTGCTCCTTGGAATGATTGTGCAAATAACTTCTTCCTAGTTCCCTAAAAGCTCTGACGTACAGTCTAACAATAATGCACTGAATTGACTACTTCAGCCTGTGCCCCAGAATGCTGGCTTCTTCCCTAGCCTATGTCAGTGCCCACTTTTTAGATATCCTCAGTGAACCTGAAATTAATCTGTGCACTGGTCCACAGACAGAATAGTAGTCAATTCAAAAGTCAGTATTACCCATAAGCCATATTATCATAGAATTACTTTAGTCTTTAAATACTTACTGCTTTACCCGAAGTGTGTGAGGATCAAGGACAGTTAAAGGATAAAATTGGTTTTGCTGATACCTCAGTAGCTTTACGTGCTTTTTTCCCCCTTCATATAACAGTTCTCAGAAGAGCAGCCATACAGCCATCTACTTACTTGTTTCCGGAAATCCTCTTTTGTAGTTTTGCGTACAGGTTGGGAGGGCACATGTACAGGGCTTTGGGGCTGAGACTCCTCTGTAACCCCATATACTGACTGTGAGGAACCAATAAACAAACAGAACAGCAATTACGGTATTTTTCTCTCTTATGCAATGATGAAAAGTGCAGTATGCAAAACAGTGAGGTAACAAATCAGCAATTTCCTACCTGATTATTGACCTGTGTTTATACCCACGCAGGTCAATAATCAGTCAGCCTGGAGCAAAATTTACAAATCAGACTGTTCCTGCAGATACCTGCACTTGGAAGGTCCACAGGCATGTTAAGAAAAGAGTTTATTTTAAATGTTAAAATGCAGCTGATAATTTTTAGGATCTCTGTCAACACTTGTAGGATGAACACTGGGAGTGGTCACTGTGGTCAACTAAGTAGAGGAGGAAAAGACTAGAACCCAATCCCATGCCATGTTCTTTCACTTAGTCCAATTTCTTGTTGTAAAAATACACATTGAAGAAAGTGATTAACCAGGTGCCTGTCAATGGTTCAAGTTCATGTGAACCTCTCTAAACAAAAAACTGCAGATTGACTTGTTGACATTCACTTTCAGGACATAGGCCTGCACTGAAAGTAATATCAGCTCCCCTTTCATTTAGTGCTTTTGCTTTTTATTTCAAATTCACATGTAAAAGACATATCTCTGCTGCAATTGAACTACCAATGGAAGTTCATGAGTTTGGTGTTCTCTCCAAAACAGGTAACAAGTGACAGGACAAGAGGAAATGGCCTCCAGTTGTGCCAGGGGAGTTTTAGATTGGATATTAGGAAAACTCTCTTCCCCAAAAACCCCAAATGGTTGTCAAGGATTGGAATAGGTTGTCCTGGGAAGCGGCTGAGTCGCCATCCCTGGAGGTATTTAAAAAGATGTGTAGACGTGGCACTTAAGGACATGGTTAAGGGGTGGACTTGGCAGTGCTCAGTTAATGGTTGGACTTGGTAATCCTAAGGGTCTTTTCCAACCTAAATGATTCTGTGATTCTATATACACAGAACAGCTAGAACTTGCTGGAAGTCCAAGATACCAGGTTGCTAATGATCCAGCCTTTGAAATGAGTAACGCTGGTAAACAGCTCTGAAAAAATCTGTGCCCAAATAATTTCTTAATATGGGATCTTGGTACTTTTGCCAATTGATTTAATTTTATGTGCATGCAGAGCCAGCAGACATCTGGGACACAGGTCCTTAATGCCCTTCTCAGTTCTACTTATCACCCAGTCTACACTGCTCTGCTGGTAAAATGGGATAGTAAATTCACCAGTTAGAATAAAATGGAACTGATATGTGCAAGGCACTTTTTTTCTGTTCATATTCCAGAAACCCAATCTGACCTTTTTCACCTTCTGTGGATTTTTCATACGACGACACTTTCTAATGTCCATTTCCGTGGTGTTCACACAGCCTGGCTGAAAAGAGATGGTAATTGTGTTACTACTCCATTTACAATATTCGTGCTACATTATCTTTCTAAAATATACAATTAGATCTTGTCCAAAATTCTTTCCTGAAGTTTGTGTCCCATAAATTATCCTTGCTAAACAAAAGACTGCATACACCTAATATTGGCATCTCAATATCCAATCCGTTTACTCATAACTTTGGCACCAAAAGGAAGTATCTCAGCTAAGAGAGGAGCTATTTCTAGGAAGTCTGAGACAAACCTGGTAAGCTGCTTTTCTTTCATATGCACATTAATCTTCAAAACTTCACATTTATCGTATATTTCCAAATCAATAGTTACAGGCATGCACAAGGCTAGAATGTCTAAAATTATTTTGTAGATACTTGGTGCGTTTCAAACTGTAAGAAAAACCCATGTGGTGACTTTGAAGGCAATATCTTTGTGCATAGTGCAGTTTACTAGTATTAAAACTTTTCTGTCAAAACCTGGAAAGACTCATCATTCAAAAAAAGCTTTACCACAGGCCTGTGCACATCCCAGAACGCTCTTTCTTGGCTGTCCAAAATCTTTCTTTCTGTTTTATCCTTTTTTCTGTCAATTCTGAAAAGAAAAACAGAAACAAATGAGTCGATGTACAAGAAACACTTTCTTCTCTGTTACAGTTCCTAGCTGGGGTTTTTAACCTCATGACAAAAAAATACAGAAATCCACTTTTTTTGTACAACATTGTCACACTCCCACTGACAAGGCCATGCACCATGAACAAAATATCACTGGTGTTTACTCCAGTATGTGTCAAAAGAGATTTTCTTTTTAACGTGGAAAATTTATTTTAACATGTGCTTTTTTTACCTGCTGAGGAAAAAAAACCTTTCCTGATACTCTGGTCCCAGACCCTGACTTGATGGGCAGAAAGTTCATGAACAGAAAGTTCAAAAGTGACCCTCTTTACACCAGGTGAAGTTCTTGGCTGGTGCTGCTCCACATCAGGAAGCCCCATTGCACCCTGGTGCCCAAGTAGCACCACTGGCATGACCAGACTGCAAAGTGGCAGCTCTCCCAGGCATTCCCAGCAGCAACATGGGCAGCACTCATGACTACCCCTCTCAGAGCTTCCAACCCTTACACTGGCTCTGCTTGTATGTGCTGGTGTTGGGAGAGCAAAGGGTGACAACCAGCACTCACCCAAGAGACACAAGATCGGGCTGGCACAACAGTAACTCCGTAATTTCAGCCCTGATGCTGCCAGAGAACTGACTCACTCAAAACACACACATCAAAGGACACCAGAGGCTGTTCAAAGCAACTGTTACCCTATCTCTTGGCAGCACTGAGCAATTCATGTCTGGTGCCTCACTCCCATGCCCAGCTCTACATGTGGGCACAGCAAAGTCACCACTGGATTGCAAGATCCACCTGCAGAGGCTGGATGAGGCACAGGGAAGGAGGAACAGCCTCCACCTCAAGAGCAGAACTGAAGAGCTGACACTGTCCCTCTGCTGGGTTCCCACATTGCTGCCACCCAGAAAATCAAACCAGTGAGGGGAAAAAAACCCACACCAGGTGGGACTTCTGACCATCAGGTTCTCTCCCTTATGACTTCCTTTTGAAGGGACAGTGATCCTCAGTTAAGCCTCAATTAGAAATGTACCAAAAGATAAGAAACAGAAGACTGAAGCTGGAGCTCCTGAACACCCCTTCCCACTGAAAGTCCAAGTCCTCCACAGTTTGGTATCACTCTGAATATTCCCCTGCAAGGCTGAGACAAGAAATCAGCTCTGCACCACCCCACACATAGACAGAGCAGCCACCATATAGCAGTCACTGTACTGCACTGATGAGCTAGTGCAGACACTCAGTCCAAAACTACTTTTAGTGAACAAAGGCCAAAATGGAAGGTGGAGTCCTCTGCCAATCTCACACCACACAGCACATAGAAATTGGAGGGACTTTCTGAGGGCTTCATGAGTTGTCTTCACAGGTGCTTTGTGCTCAAACCAGGTTCTCAGCTTATATCCCTAAACTAACTCAGTATTTCACATTTTAAACTAGGAAGATGCAACATATTAGATGGTCTATGGCTATGTTTTTTGAGCAGTGTAGGTATAGCAATGGTAATCCTGTGTGCAAGTGCAGACATGCAAGGCAGAGCAGAACTTGATAAGGAGGAGGGACATTTTCAGGTGTTTTGGGTTGTTTTCCATTTTAGTTAACTCAGGGCTGTGAATTGCACTGTGTATTCCAGCCTTGCCTTCTTGGAAACCTGAACACTGAGCCATCACAGGAACTGCCAATCAAGAAGCTGAAACTAGCCAGCTAAAAAAGTTGACAGTGGCCAGTCCATGCTTATGTTTCAAAGAAAACAGAATGAAGATGAATAAGCAACAGTTATCACAAAGAATCTGATATTTACATTTCTTTCTTAGGTACTAATTGTATGCTGTAAATAGAGTACAGAATCTTGTTTTAACTTAATTTTATTTTTTTTTAACTTGGCAATAAACTTTTAAGTAACTGAAAGTACAATTGCTATTGTAACTTCTAATCTTCTTTTCCAAACAGAACACTGGTGTTGTGGTCAGAAAAAAATCCCTTAATAGCCTTGTGTTTTAAAGGATAATTACCAATGTACTTAAATAGTGCATAATTACAATGTTATTAAGCAAAGAATTAATCAAAATCCAAAGGGATAATCAAAGATAGAGACATGCCTCAGCCACACCCTCAAGAAATGATGTTACTTAACTTTTTAGCATCTAATACTGAAAGTGCAAATTCTTTCTTGTGGTACAGCATCAGTACTGGTGTTCTCATGTGCCATCTTTACCAGCTTTTCCATTTCATAGATGAGAACGAAGACCTTGCGCTCACTGTAGGAGGGGAACTGGTTCGAGACCATCTTAAAAATCTGAATGTGCACAAGTCCATGGGTCCTGATGAGATCCATCCGTGGGTCCTGAAGGAGCTGGCGAATGAAGTTGCGAAGATGCTGGTCATCATATTTGAGAAAGCATGGCAGTCAGGTGAAGTTCCCGATGACTGGAAAAAGGGAAATATAACCCCCATTTTCAAGAAGGGGAAAATGGATGACCCTGGGAATTACAGACCAGTCAGTCTCACCTCTGTGCCTGGCAAAATCTCGGAGCAGATTCTCCTGGAAGGCATGCTAAGGCACATGAAAAACAACAAGGTGCTTGGTGACAGCCAGCATGGCTTCACTAAGGGGAAATCCTGCCTGACCAATTTGGTGGCCTTTTATGATGGGGCTACAGAACTGATAGGCAGGGGTAGAGCAGTTGATGTCATCTACCTGGACTTGTGCAAAGCGTTCGACACTGTCCCACACGACATCCTTGTCTCTAAATTGGAGAGACATCAATTTGATGGATGGACCACTCGGTGGATAAAGAACTGGCTGGATGGCTGCACACAAAGAGTTGTGGTCAATGGCTCAATGTCCAGCTGGAGACCAGTAACAAGTGGTGTCCCTTAGGGATCAGTGTTGGGACCGATCTTGTTTAACATCTTTGTCGCTGACATGGACAGTGGGATTGAGTGCGCCCTCAGCAAGTTTGCCGATGACACCAAGCTGTGTGGTTCGGTTGATACCCTGGAGGGAAGGAATGCCATCCAGAGGGACCTCAACACGCTTGTGAGGTGGGCAGATGCCAACCTCATGAAGTTTAACCATGCCAAGTGCAAGGTCCTACACCTGGGTTGGAGCAATCCCAGGCACAGCTACAGGTTGGGCAGAGAAGAGATTCAGAGCAGCCCTGCGGAGAAGGACTTGGGGGTGCTGGTCGATGAGAAACTTAACATGGGGCGGCTTCAGTGTGCGCTTGCAGCTCAGAAAGCCAGCCGTATCCTGGGCTGCATCAAAAGGAGCGTGACCAGCAGGTCAAAGGAGGTGATCCTGCCCCTCTACTCTGCTCTTGTGAGATCTCACTTGGAGTATTGTGTGCAGTTCTGGTGTCCTCAACATAAAAAGGACATGGAACTGTTGGAACAAGTCCAGAGAAGGGCCACGAGGATGATCAGGGGACTGGAGCAGCTCCCGCATGAAGACAGGCTGAGGAAGTTGGGGCTGTTCAGCCTGGAGAAGAGAAGGCTGCGTGGAGACCTCATAGCAGCCTTCCGGTATCTGAAGGGGGCCCATAGGGATGCTGGAGAGGGACTCTTCATTAGAGACTGTAGTGACAGGACAAGGGGTAACGGGTTAAAACTTAAACAGGGGAAGTTTAGATTGGATATAAGAAGGAAGTTATTTACTATGAGCGTGGTGAGGCACTGGTATGGGTTGCCCAGACAGGTTGTGAATGCTCCATCCCTGGCAGTGTTCAAGACCAGGTTGAACAAGGCCTTGGGTGATATGATTTAGTGTAAGGTGTCCCTGCCCACAGCAGTGGGATTGGAACCAGATGATCTTCAGGTCCTTTCCAACCCTAACTATTCTATGATTCTATGACAACTACATGTACAAAATGGACATGTACAGTTATAGGCACTAGCTTGTAGACACTAGACTACAAAGTCTGGACCATACCCATTTTGCAGCAATAATGAAAACATGCTCAAAACATTAAGAGGCTTCAAACTATTTTCACAAGGGAAAATGGGGGGGGGGAAGGCAGATTTAAATTATGAGCAGAGGATAGGAAAAATCCCAGTACTGAATCTGAGAAAGTTTCAAGTAAGTGGTACCCAATTCTCCACTCTAATTAAGAATACAAGTCAGACTGCAGAGAGGGGAGATAGAATAAAATCAACTGGAGATTGGTATAAATGAGAAAACCAAATCCAGTCTGCTGTAAATACCACCTTTACAATCACTTTAAAGTGGCAATAGTTTTAGACTTACACACTTTACTAGCATACAGTAACACAGACAGAGGACAAAGTGCCGTTCTTTCCATTTGTAAAGAATGCAATACAAAAATACTTCACAAAAGTAGAAGCTGAATGGGCAAGTGAATAGCCCAAGCTCCCATGGTGAGCACAGGCTCAGGAGATCCTCACCAACATTTCCACGTACAGATGATTAAACCCATCTTTCAGATTCTGGCACAAAATTTCAGAATCTGCTCTCTATCGTTTCTAGGCTGCCAGCAATTAAAACTCACCAACACCTTCAGAGCTTTATCACAGTAAAGTTTTTGACAAAGAAATTCCATCTTTACGGAATCCCCTTCCCTTCGCAGCTGTAAATACTAGTGCAGTTCAGTACTTTAGGATTACTCACTTCACTTGGGCCTCAGCTTGCATGAAGATGAACTCCCACTTTCTTGCAAATGCTCTCTGAAGTCTTGCTAAGTTTTCCTGACAAAAGACAAAAATAGTAAGAACAACTAATCCTTGCAATTACAAGTGCTTAAGATTACATTTAGCAGAGTGGGTGGTTATTTTATTCCTTTTTTCTTTTTTTTTTAAGCTGGAAAACTCAAGACACAGAAGTCAGTGTTAATTTTGGGTGAACTATCTTGCAGGCAAAGCAAGGCTGTAATGCATCCTTTTGGGCTGCAGTCCTATAGCTGCAGCCAAAAGAGCCCTGTCAAGGGTAAGTAATGTAGTGTGATGAAGACAGCTTGAGCTCTACTATGAAAATAATGATGGACTTGTTCCCAAAAGATAACACCGAGAAGCTTTGTGAAGCTGACGACTTTCATTTCTGATAGCAGATGGCTGCCACCTGCACATTTCCCTCTCATCCCCACTTTCCCTTCCCCCCCCAGCTGCTCTCTTCTCTTCAGGCTTTTGCTGAGGTGCAAAGCCTGAGCATCCCTTGATTTGCTCAGCCCTGGTCACCGCTGAGAGCATTACGCAGCTGCACAGCACTGAAAGCTGGGGACTGCCAGGATGATTCACAAAAGGAAACAGCTTGTTTGTCTGAACAATGAATATAGCTGACTGCAAAGACTGGGTCCAAATGCAGCCTTGCTCTACATCTGAACTAAGAGATCTGGTCCAGACCCATTACAGAGAGTGTCATGATCTGTACATTTGGATGTGGATGTGACTTCATCACAGCTCAAGGTCAAACTCAGGACATGGCCAGAATTTCAGGCTCAAATGGCACCCTAAAGTCACATATTCATACCCACCCTGAGAAGGAGGTCTATGGGACCATTAACCTGACCCCCTTCTCCATTACAGCTGGTTCAACTGTTGCAAATTTTCATTTTGAAAATGAACACTATTAGTTCTACTGCTGGTTTTTTATACCTATTCCCTTCATTTCAAGGAAGTACTTAAGTGCATGCACTTCAATGCTAGAAGAGATTTTCCTATTATTTACTTTAAACTCTTGTATAACACAAGGCATAAAGCTTGGCCTTGTTACCATCAAGTCCATGTAAAAATTCAAGTCTGTATACACAGAAGAAAACAGTTAAGCAAATGATTTACAGCTGTGCTGAACTGTGGTGATTTCCTTAACTGTGACTACAAGGAAGAACTACTTGTAATTATCTGCAAAAACAATTTTTGTGGGTTTCTTTTTTTTAAGATTTTGCTTTAAATTATGTTCACATGTGCCTTCTGGTGTAAATATGCTGAAACCAATGAAACATCATCAATTGAAGCAATACTTGAATTATGCTTATGTTTGGTCAATTATCAACAAAACTGAATGAAATTATGTAAGCTTAATCATATCATTGACGCCTCTGCCCTAATGGTATAAATTGGGGGTGGGGAGTTATCTCAGAATGCTACAAGCAGAACCTAAACATGAGATGTCCCCTGAAATGCTTTGTAGAGATTCTTTCTGGAAACTCCAGGTCAGTGCTGATGCCTTCAGAGAATCACTCACACTACATTTCCAAACATGTGTTCTACATGGACAGAGCTTCTTCCCACTCCTGTAAGCCTGTTTCTCTCACTTGTGCTTACAACTCTGTTGCTGGATCGACTTCAAGCTCCCATAATGACTAAGTAGAGTTAGAGCCATTCTTATCTGATTGTCTCTAATTAAGAGAACAAAGTTTGAATGCAGAAGTAATCTCTAATTGTGCAATGCAATATTCACAAGAAAAATGAGACACTGCCAAGGTCTAATTATTTATCATTACTGAAGCATTGCTACACTCTGTAGACAAACGTGCAAAAGTACTTAGCCAAAGCCTCACTGCATGTGTGTGGGAGTGGGCACACTGCTGAACAGCCTTTTGTTGCTTTATGATAGACCTCTAGAGTGCTTACAGTTAATTGGTTGGCTGTGAGAAATTTTAATGGTTTTAATAATGAAATCAGCAATATGCAGAAGAGAAAACTCAGCAAAAGGATGTGTAAGTGCATGCAGATTATTATATTCCTTCCTTTATGCCTGTACTTCAAGATTAGAACTCTTGGGAACGCTGGATGCATTTTCAGGGTGGACTAGATAAGTGACAATTTTTGCATGCTCTTCACTGGAAGACCAAATGTCATGTAGACATATCTATGTGCAGAAAAGTCCCAAAACACAGAAGGTAAGGAAGAAGGGAAAAGTCCATTCTTGGGAAAAAAAAACCTAAAATATATGCAATATAAATGTTTTCATTGAAATAAACAGACATAGAAATCCAGTAGAACCAATTTTGTAAACAAACCCTCCAGTGAAAAATTTCACACTTGAAATTCAGGTGTTACATTATTAAGCTAGTAAACAACAACAAAGTCAATACGATAGAAAGAAAAGTTCAGCTGGTTAGAGTGTTACATTGCTCGTATTCAAAGAAACTCATACCAGCCCTGTCCTTCCTGCCTCTTGTCTTCCCACTCCTCTCTACTCAAACCCTGCACAATCTGAAGCCAAGGTTGGTGATACTTTTATGGATAATCATTTCATAACAGAAAACTTGACCTGAGTAAGCTTGAGTAATAGTTTTTCCTATAAGGCATATTGAAAACAGTCCAAGTCTGATATCTGAAAACTTTCATAACTAGAATCATATGGTCATCAGCAATTTAACTGACTAACAATGCACCTGAAAATCTGTAATTTCTGTGCGTTAATATGTACCATATATTAATTGGGAATGGTTAACCGGAAATCAAGGTAAACTTCTGTGTAATTTGCCCCAGTCTTGAAGGTCTGGCCATAGAGAAGATGGCCAGAGATACTTTGAGACACTGCAAAGCCAGGGATATTCCCTAATAATGTTCCTGATGTTGTGTCCAGATCAAACTTCACACAATTCTGACAAGAGACACAGTAGCTGCTGATCCCAAAGTACAAAACAGCAGCATTCAATTAGCAAGCAAAGCTTTCCCTGCACCCCCCAGCTTTAAGCTCTAGCAGCAGTGTACCTACGGCTTCATAATCTGCCAGCTCCAGCCTAGCTTTGTTCTGCATGGTCCGTTTGCAAAGATAGATTGCTAAAGAGAGAAACAGAAAATAATTACAGACAGATTACTAGCATTAGATCTTAAAAAAAAAAAAAAAAGGAAAAAAAGTGCACTATTCGTTCTTATCAGAAAGCAACATGAGTCAAGGAATGAGAGGATTGAATACCCAGCTGACATTACCCACTAGTAATCTCAGAAGCCTTAAACATCTGGGGCATCTAATTTAAAAGTGCTGAGGGTAGATGCCAGAACCTAGCAAGATATTTGAAAAAGGCACAATTGCTTCTGGGGCTGGTAAAAGATTTACCTTTAGCAACCTGTTCCCCTCAGTACCTTGGGAATATCCCTGCCAAAGTGAAGCTGCTCTGCAATTTTCGCCTTTTGTTAATAAAAAACCCCAACAAAACCAAACAACCAAGCCAACCACACACCCCCAAAAAACAGAGCAAAAACCAAACCAAAAAAAACCCCACAAACAAAACCACCAAAAGAATTCAGAATATTGAAATGAAAATAGAAACATGGGCCACATTTTAAAGGTATGAGCATTTTTTCATATGCTTAATCGTACACATTCATATGCTTCATTCTACACATTTCAAATGGTTAAGAAAAGCCTTCTCACATTTCATCATAGGCAGACACTGCAGAAACTGATGTGGTTTGGGATTTTGAGGGTCAAGATGAGCTCAGTGCACAACACCAAACCAGTCCCAGGCTGCCTTCTGGTAAAGCCTCAGCTGGACCTGCTCCTCATCCCATTTCCATTGCAGGCTGAAACACATGGTCCCCAGCACAGCCTGGGTATACAGTCAGGTCTGAACTACATAATAGAGGTCCAGTGCTCTCATTTGGGATGAATCTAGATGTGAATTTTATAGCTTCCTTCTGTTCTGCCCTCTTCTCAAGCTCCAGGGCCAGGTACTTATTATCCAACAGCATACCAAACTGGAGCTGAGTGGAAGGCAAAGCATCACCTACAGAAAACTACAATAAATCTCTTCCAGAAAATTTTGTCTTTTCTTTGAAAATCTTGGTGGGTTGGTTTGCTGGTAAATACAATTTTCTGACATCCTGATAAATGTTTTTCATTGGAGAACTAATCTTCTATGGAAAATATATGAAAAAAAAACCCCAAACAAAAAACCCAGACCAACCAGTTCTACTCGTGTAATTCTATTCCTATAATTCTAACATTAATATAATAAGCCAATATTATGCATAGTAACTAGAGGTGGTCAGTTCCTGTATATTTATACATCTCAAGGGCAGGTTCCTCTGTAAGCCATTGCAACACCAAATAAAGTTAGTCAGTCATCTCACAGTATTTCTTCATGCTAAGCAGTGACCTGCCATTAACAACTTAGTTCTTGTCCTCTGAGTGGATCTACGCAAATAAAAAAAATATGAAGTGCTGCTGGGATTTCAGTTTTATTTGGGTCTACTGCTAGTTTGGGATTAATTCCTGGGAGGACTCCATCTGTACAGACCTCTGATATGCGAAGACTGATTATAAACATATGTTAGAGATTTCTGGGACAGATGAAAATCTGTCACTGCAGGGCTCAGGGCTAATGCAGCTGCAGCTTGTCCAGCTCACACAGGACTTTATTTTAAGGTGCACAGGTCCACTCAATGCCCTTGCAGCACAACAATCTGACTGCAAAACCAGTTACTTACAGATACTGTAGAAAAAAAAGAAACCCAGAACTTCCCTCTTCAGATTGTTATTCTGATGTTTACAGATAGATATTTGGCACAGTTCAGACAGTTATATATGGTGTCTGTAAAATCTGGAAATTATTTTGCATATAATGAACAGCATCATGTTTTCTCCTAAGCAGTTCCCCTCACTGGGATAAACACATAAACCTCTGTGCTAGCTTTCCTGCAGATGAGGGACTGCAAATGAACTATTACATGACAGATACCATTGCAGGATACTTCTCCACCCCAGCAAATGATTCCCAGAATCTATAATGATGAGTAATTATTGCCCAGGAAAGAAAAGAATCTGATTATTCAGGGAGAAGTTCTAAACTGATCTTAGATTATGAGATACTTTAAAAGAAGGACTTCCAGGGGCTTCTCTTTTAGGAGCACACATGTGGATTCACTTCCTCTCCCAATGCCACACCAGGATGCAACAATGGATTTCATCTGTGAAAGAAGGGCAGTTCTGGAAGAGACAGCAATGTTGCATGCAGACAGCTAAAGATAACAACACTGACATATTTTCTTTATGTATTATAACTGTCTGCAGGCACTCACATGTTTAACACATCATGTTGCAGTTTATTAGCTCATAAACCATGTTCAATCTTCTCTTTTTTACCAGCTCTGGGAAAAATTAGTCTGGAGTCATATATCAGAAAACTTTAACTATGAGTTGCCATGATTATACTGGTTTATTGATCAGCCAGATGAGTGCCCAGATGAGGTAACTTTTTATTGATCAATGTATCAGATTCAGCTACAGATCAGAGTATGTTCTCCCACAAAAGCAATATTGGTATTATTTAAGATTCCCAAGGAGTAGTATTCTGCTTGCCATAAATTCTGCCAAAATGAACAGACCTATGGATGAACGAAGGTAATGGTAGTTAAAACCCTGGCCTCACAGGACTCAACAGCTATAGTTCCATGGGCTTGAGACACTTTAGGACTTCACATACTTGGGATGGGCACGTATCTGCCTCTGATGCTGCAGTCTGACAAGTAACTCTGCTGATGAAGGGTTTAGATGGCCAACAGTAATTAAGGACAAGTTTTTCCATCACAAGCTTTCTGTACTAACTTTCTACAATGAAATAATTCTACTCTCACCGTAATCTGTATTTTCAGGTTCCCAGCAGTTTGAAGGCCAAAAATATGGTGCCTAAGAAAGAACATATGCATTTTTATAATGAAAGAGATGAAAAACAACTCAGATGCAGAAAAACATTGCAAGTACATAAAGAAGAATTATACAGGTGCAGAAAGAAGAATCACAATGTCTATGGCTCAGTCTCAGCCCTCGGAGGAAACACTGCTACAGACCTCCGCAAAAGTGAGGATGCTTTTCCAGGATGATACCACCTTTAGCACCTCATTGCAGGTAATAGAAATGCTTAATTCAAGCATATAAAGTATGGTTGGCAGCCTAACCAAAAAATTAGTTTTTAAATACAACAGATACCAGAGGTCAAAAATCAGCTGATTAGAATCATTCTGAAAAGAGAAGTCCTGCTAAGCTTACTGATTTTGGTTTTTATCCAGGCCTCCATATTGCAGTTGCTACAATTAATTACAAGATATTACTACCTGTAGCTGTATTTCAGTTTTAACATGAATGAAAAAGAATGTCTGTGTCCAAATTACAGAACACTGTTTTACGTTACTGATGTAATGCCACAAACGGACATAGGATATTACACACAGATTGTTCCTTGTACAAAAGTACAACGAGAACACTGAGGGATCAAACAATCTGGGTTCAACATTCCTTGCTAATACACATCTTATGTACTTCACAAGATTATGAGCTACTGTTAAAGGAGGGACTGAAGTTCAGGTAGAAAGTGGCAAGGAGAGAGTAATGGAAAAGAAAGATGTTTCTATCAGGTTATTTTTCCAGAAAATGGCTGAGGAGAACTGTTGCAGGAAATGACAGCAGGCAAAGAGTAAGCAAAAGTTGTAGGAAAAGATAAGGGAAACAAAAGTCAGTAAGCAATAACCACAACTTGATGATGTGGTTTACACAAGCTTAAAATAAGGGAAAGTAAATTACATTGAAATCTAGGTACTGAGAGATGCACAGGACAATGACTTATGGTGTCATTCTTCAAACAGAGAAAAATACAACTAAAAGGGCAATCAGTATTACCCTTGCTTCTGTCAAGTCTTACATGACAGGGGAGCAGGACTTTCAGAAAAGCAAGGAAATTGTAATGAAAAATCTTAGTTTGAATGAAGCCAGGAAACCAGAAGGTGGGGTGAGATAAGAGCAGTTCTGTGATCTCCTGGGCTGCTTTGTTCACTGTACCATTGGTCTTATATGATAACACAATATCACATTAACAGTAGGACAGTGAGTATGAGCAGCAGCAACATCAGGTGCAAGAACAGGCTTTTCAAATAAAAACTAAAAAAAGAGGGGGAAAAAAAAGTGAAGGAGGAACAGAAGGGTGAACAGAAGAGAGGTCATAGGAAAGATAAGGGAGCTGGCTGGGATCACACAGCAGATCAACACAAAGTCAGCCAGCAGGATTAGGCAGCAAGACTCTAGGTTTGAACTTACTGCTTCATTTAAAGTTACAAAATCTGTCCAAAAGCTGTTGCACCACAAACACTCAGTTATCTCAGAAGTTGACAGGAGCAGATTTTGGACAGGGCATGGAACTCAAAGGCAGGAGGCTTTAAAAATTTAACACATCTGGAGGCACAAGGATACTGAGGGATAGAGATGTCCCAGCTTAGGTGACTGCCAAGGTTACATATCCTTTGCAAAAGAGCCAAAGCCTGAAGCTTGCCCTATCCCATAGCAAGCTGTAACCAGGAATCTTCTGCTGTGTAAGAGCTTGAGTACCCAACTCCAAAGCTTGCCCTTGGCCATTTTGCACAGGACAGTGGCTCCTCAATTCTTGCCAAAGTTAGAACCTGAAAGCCATTCTCCTTCTGGTTTAGCTCAAATATGAGCACAACAGCCTTGACATATCAAAAATAATCACAGGATATCTGTTTATTTATGTGAAAACTGTGCATCAGAAAAGCAGTAATTTGGGATTTTAAAGCAGATCCTTTTGAAGGGGCTTTATGACTTCTTAAGGTCTCTAACAAGATAGCCTCAAGCCCTGGCTTCAGAGACCTAATGGGTGTTTAGGGATAAAGAGCAGGTGATTTCAGCAGTATTATTGCAGGGACAGTAGAAGGGGCCACAAGGGACACAGAGAGCTCACCAACCTGAAAACGATAGAACGTCCCATCATCTTTCAGGGTAAGAACATGGTCTGAGATTGGAAAGATATAACCCTGTGCAGCAATAAGACTTCCCAAGTGTATTGCTTCCCCTGTGAAAGAGAAAAACAACAGGGATGTGTCAGGAAGACATGCACTGCACACTCCTCTGCTTTCAGCAGTGGCTCTGGTGATGACTTGTGCAGAGACCTGATGCACACATGCCTCTCTGTACCCACACCGCATCTTTATGCCTTCCAACAAAACCATGCAAAGCAGAAGGAGCAGGAATCAGCCTTGCAATACTGATGAAACACTGTTCAAATGTTTAACTTGCTGGCTTTGTGTTTACAAAATGTCACACATCAGCTCTAGTCTGAAGTTCAATTCAAAGCCCGTTATCCACCACAGGTGACAGCTGACAGGAAGACATGAACCCCACTTGTCTTTACCAAATCCAGCAAACAGCTGCAACACCAGGTCATTAGCAGCGCATTTATTTGTAGACAAGTCCGGAGAGTGTAGCATTGCCATTCATTACAGGAAATGTGCAGAGGCAAAAGGGAGTACATATCCTAACTGCCAGGGCAACCCTCACCAGCACAGAGGCACATCTGCACAGATTTTCAACCAAAGTCAGCTCTCAAAAGCCGCATCAACTTTCTCAGAGTTGCAAAATACACATCAGCTGCTCATGCACCCCCAGGCAGATAAAGCAGCTATTGTCCGCAGCTGAAATTCAGGTCTGGGACTTGACTAGACTCGCAAGAAGGGATGTGTGAATATGGATGCCTTGGGTGAGGCAACATTACCTATATCTCTGCTTTTACATGGTGACAGTAGGCAGAAGTAAACAAACTGGGAGGTGAAAAGAAAAAGAAACTTCTGGAACTGCAGACCTTTTCTTCCTCTATTCCCAACAGCTCTTATGTGTGCCATAACGATTTTTGTTTCTCTGAAGAGTGAGCTATTTGGACTTTGCCCAAGCCCTGATCATTGTTTGTGGCTGATTATCCATTTATCTATCTGCTGTGATAAATTAGCAGCCATCACCTGATTCTGTGATGGTATCTGTGTTGTCCTTGGCCAGCATGTCCTGTCAGTCATGGTTACCTTTCTCCACATGATGAAAATCTGTGACCTCATTTGCCTGCTTAACTACACACATCCACCAATTTCTTTTCTAAGACTGGGAACAGCTTTGAAAACAATAAGTCTTTCCTAGGTAGCAATAATTTCACAGGCAGGCTAAGGCTTCTACAAGGTGCTTTTGTCGTGTTGCAGTGTAAGACATTAGACTTCACATGTTGATTTTTATCTCTTTCACTCCTCCTTCACCTCAATTCTTAAATCAACCTTGATCTACTGGTATTTTAGACTGCAGCAAAATAACATCTACTGTCTAATGGCACACACAGTACAGATGGAGTATCTGTTCCTTCCCAGCTATGGTCACCTTACCTGGATCCTCAATGCTGAGGTTCTTCATAAGCCACTGCACAATATCAGCACCTGAAAAAAAAATTAGTGAAGAAAGCATTAAGCACTGAGACCACGGGGTTGAAGACCTCAATAAAGGAATAACATTGAGATAGATAGAGTAAAGCTGACATAAAAAGGAAAGTAGATTAAAACTAATCTCCACTGAGGTTTCAGAATGTTTTTCCTTCTTGTGTCACACTGTAATTATACAGTTACTGAGAGGGGCACTAAGTCCTAAGTAGTGTGATACGAGACTTGGTATACTTGAAGTCAGACAGTACTCTAATGGTTCCATGTAACTTGCTCTCTCACAGTTGCTCTCTCCCACCTCAGCACACAGGGAGGTGTATATATGCAAACACTAGCTAGCAAGGAGGCAAAGGAGCATTTACTGGCCCCTTGCAACTGTCATGTGAGAGGCAATAATATAAAGTACAGAAGTGAGTTATCAGTCAAAAAAGAAAGGAAAGCCTCACTTATATTGAAGACAAGCATTCAGTGTGCCTGTAACAAAGCCACTGCTGAGCTGTCACCTGTCAGTGATCACATTAGACAGATGGTGGCCAGGAGCAGAAAAGTAAGCCTCTAAAGCCCATCAGGTTTATTAGGTCTTCAGGGCCCATCAAGTAGTACAAAGGTTGTTGCTATCTTATAAGCAGCATGAAGATCTCTAGGTTTGATCCTCTGCATGTACACAAGCTCTCTATTGCTTGCATGGAAATCATAGAAGTGGAAAACTTGTCACTCTTCAATAAAAGCTAAAGCCTTTTATTAACAAAATACAACATGACAGGACAGCAAAATTTAGTTAAATCCCATACTCAGAAAGGTGAGCTTAAAATGAAACATAAATGTGTGTACAAGTCTGCTAACTTGACCTGTCCAAAGTCAAAGGCAATCAGCAAAGGCACTTGGAGTTAATTTAGCAAGTCCATGCCAAGTTAATAGCAACGTGCAGTACAACCTAACAATGCCACGTCTGGCTGCAGGCATGACACCAATGCCTTCTCAGCATACAGTCAATTTGTTGGGAAATATTTGCATTCATATACAGTAGGTTAATAGCCTTGGTAATACTTAGTGCTGTGCTTTGTGATACATCACTTGAAGATAGCATACAAAAAGGAACCAATCAACCATATGGTTTGGGCTTACTGAACAAACCCCAGAGGATCTTATCTGCATAGAGCACTTCTGGGCTCAGACATGAAGGGTCCTTCAAGAAACAGCATTACCCACATGATGCCTGTTCCAGAAAAGTCTGAAGGACATTTTACTTTCCACAGACCCATAGCATCCCCACACCCTCAGCAAACCTGAAATACTGCAAAAGCCAGGAATCACAATTATGATGTGCCACAGAGACAGATGAGAGCACTGCTAGTGTCACAGGTTCCTGCAATATCTGCAGGTCTGACTGACTCTCCCATACAGGTGAAATTCCCGGTAGAAATGTGTGTTCTACTCCACACAGGTGATAGCAGCTTCTGCTCCCCCTGGCAATGCAAGCTGACCTCCACCTCCACAAGAAGCACTAGCAAATACTCTTCAGTCAGGCTTCAGCAACAAGTGGAAATATGAACCTGGCCTCCCTCATCCCCCAACCAAGGCAAGTGAAAGAACTTACTTGTTGCCTGCAGGTAATCAGCAGAGCTCCTGAAGATCAGGGAAGCATCTGCTTTGACTTAAATACTGAGCAGACAGATGTGACCAAAAGGCAACAGCTGGGCATTGTCTCAATCTGCCTTGAAAGAATCAATGAACCAGACACTGAAGGACCAGTCTCACAAGCTGGTATTTTTAGCTTTATTGTCATTCTCCAAAACACTCAAATCCACCTAGGAGCAATTCAAGTTGCCATAATCCAAGTTAGACAGTTATTCCAAAACTTTATTCTTTTATTATTGCTTTTTTAATAGATGGAAGTCTTCTTGTAACTTCCAGTATATGTTTATTAAAATGCAATTTATATGAATCTGATATCATCCTTGAATTACCATTTAAGGGAAATAATTCTTCTTCTTCCTGATAGCTTCTCCTGAATTTCTACAGAGGGCTGACACATTGCCCCCCCACCTCCATTTCACTAAACCAACCAAACTTTTAATGTCCTCTTATGATGGACTCTCCCTGTACTTGACCGTTTGGCAACTTTTCAAATTTAAGTTCCATTTCTTTGCACTGGGATCACCAGAACTGCAGGCAGTACCTTGCAGAACATCTAACCAATGCCTCTGGCAATAGTCCCAGCACTTTGCTCCCTCACCTGAAACCAGATACCAGGTGCACCCTAAATCACATATTTTTTTTTTGTGTGAACAGTAAATTTATTCAGAAAAAGATGTCCGAGCGGTCCAAAACTGCCTGTTATTTGAGAACACATCTAGTAAGCAGTGCTAAATGAAAAGCATATGGGGATATTCAGAGCCAGTAACTGTTGTTTGACATGTTTATTAATAAAATATTCTATGTTATAAACATGAATGTTTCCTTTTCCTTTTCACTAAACAAAAATATCCCAAAGGTAGAACAAAACATTTATGGTTAGAGAACTACTTCAAGAAGACCCAAACTGAAGTTGTTGGAAACAAAACCAAACCTCACAAAACGGTTCAAGCTAAATCAGAATCTTTACTGGGTTTTCTGTTCATCCTCCAAACTGCAAGTTTACTTTTTCTTCTGACTGTGGTCACAGATTACAGGCTTGCAATGATCTAGATCATCTTAAGAACCTGAACGTGCACAAGTCCGTGAGACCTGATGAAATCCTTCTGCAGGTCCTGAAGGAGCTGGCAAATGAAGTTGCGAAGACGCTGATCATCATATTTGAGAAAGCATGGCAGTCAGGTGAAGTTCCCGATGACTGGAAAAAGGGAAATATAACCCCCATTTTCAAGAAGGGGAAAATGGATGACCCTGAGAATTACAGACCAGTCAGTCTCACCTCTGTGCCTGGCAAAATCTTGGAGCAGATTCTCCTGGAAGGCATGCTAAGGCACATGGAAAACAACAAGGTGCTTGGTGACAGCCAGCATGGCTTCACTAAGGGGAAATCCTGCCTGGCCAATTTGGTGGCCTTCTATGATGGGGCTACAGAACTGATGGACAGGGGTAGAGCAGTTGATGTCATCTACCTGGACTTGTGCAAAGCTTTTGACACTGTCTTCCACAATAATCTTGTCTCTAATTTGGAGAGACATCAATTTGATGGATGGACCACTCGGTGGATAAAGAACTGGCTGGATGGCTGCACACAAAGAGTTGTAGTCAATGGCTCAATGTCTGGCTGGAGACCAGTAACGAGTGGTGTCCCTCAGGGATCGGTGCTGGGACCTGAAATGATTCAGAGCAGCCCTGTGGAGAAGGACTTTGGGGGTGTTAGTTGAGGAGAAACTTAACATGAGCTGGGCTGCATTAAAAGGAGCATGACCAGCAGGTCAAAGGAGGTGATCCTGCCCCTCTACTCTGCTCTCGTGAGACTTCAGTTGAAGTATTGTGTGCAGTCCTGGTGTCCTCAACATAAAAAGCACATGGAACTGTTAGAACAAGTCCAGAGAAGGGCCAAGAGGATGATCAGGGGACTGGAGCAGCTCCCGTATGAAGACAGGCTGAGAAAGTTGGGGCTGTTCAGCCTGGAGAAGAGAAGGCTGCGTGGAGACATCATAGCAGCCTTCCAGTATCTGAAGGGGGCCTTTAGGGATGCTGGGGAGGGACTCTTCATTAGGGACTGTAGTGACAGGACAAGGGGTAACGGGTTAAAACAGGGGAAGTTTAGATTGGATATAAGGAGGAAGTTCTTTACTGTGAGGGTAAACCACAGCCTTTGGAAAAGGCTGCCCAAAGAAGTATTAAATGCTCCACCCCTGGCAGTGTTCAAGGACAGACTGGACAGAGCCTTGGGTGACATTGTCTCGAGTGAGGCACCCCTGCCCAGGGCAGGGAGGTTGGAAGTAAACAATCTTAAGTTCCTTTCCAACCCTTACTATTCTATGATTCTATGATCTCTTAGGCATCTTATTGCCATGACACCTGATATCTTAAAATTATCTAGAGCAGTGCACTGCTTTGCTCCGAGGAGGTGTAGTGCATTCTGCATGATCCCTTTCCAGATATACAAGAATACTTAATGCAGGATTAAGTCCCATCCCATTTTAACATCCAACAATCATGTCCCCAGCTCTAGGCCTCTTTTGAGGAATCTATTAAATTTTCATCAAACTACAATGACAAAATCATGTAATGCTGAAATGTGGCTCCCCAGTTTTCTTGCCCCTATTACTAAGATTTAAAAAGAGAGGCTTTAAAGGTGCAAGTAAATTGTAAACACCAGCTCAAACAGAACTCCTGTGATCAGTCACTCTGGAATATAAGCAGCACTTGAGATCAGGGATTTTAATTTGTCTCTGTTAAAAACATGAAATCATTCCTGAATGTTGCCAAGAGCCTGGAAGATGTTATAGTTGTTCTCCAGTTGTCCTGAGGCAGATTATCTTTCTGCTGAGTTTGCTGAACCATTATTTATCACCTGCCAAGACTGATTACTCACCCTGGGGACAATGACAAGTCTTTCCTTCCTCTGTTAATTACTGTCATCCTCAGTAGCCATGTCACTAATTAATATTCAATCATAATGAAATCTCTTTACTACCATCTTCCATAAACCCACTAGTTTTAGGGTTACCCTCACACATTGGTTTTGCCTCTGTTTTCAGCTGCTTCTATCACTGCAACCTACTTTTGCCTACCTAGAAATACTACTTATGCCTTTCCTCAAATGAGAAAATTCAGGTTTATTTTTATAAGACACAGTGAAGACTTGAGTGAATCCTTTACCAGATTCTCCTGACAGACCAAGATATATATTCCTTTATCCAGTTTTCCAGAAAACTTCATCTTAACCTCTCCTGTAGGTGACAGATGCTCCTCACATAACTCATTTCCCCAGAAGATCTTTTCTGGCTGATTTTCAGCATCCACATTTCACAAGCTCTTTCAGATGACACCCAAGGGAAACCTTGGACTCTAACATGTTTCCACTAAACAGTAACAGGGCATTTGAGACCTTCTGAGAACAAATAGTTGGACCTGTTTTAATAACAGAAAGTGTTGCTGGATCCAGGTAGAAGAGTAGCTGCCATCTCCTCAATGCTCCTCTCTGTACATCTACGTTTCCTCTGAGTCAGCATGATCAGTTCAAGGGTAGTCTGTGAACATCTATCTCCTCCTCACCTATAACAAAAACCATCTTTTTTCTCTAGGCTCTTCTTTGAAGCTGAAATAGATCAAGTTGTTTAATACCAACAGAATAGCTGTATTTCTATGTGCAAACAGATTCACAATGAGCATTTATCCAGCCAGCCAGTTTAGAGACAGACTAGCAGTTTTACACCTCTTGCTATTTTTTCCATTTTCTGTTTGGCCTCAGTGATCCTATAATAGTAGCTAGTGTTCTCAGACAGCCACAGCCTGTCACCATGACAAATGAATGCCCAGCCATGAAAAGGTGAATTAAAAAAAGAGTTCACAGGGTGTGTGGACATTGGAAAGATACAGTTAATGAGGTGAGTTGCCATCACAGTAGTTGATACCTTTTCTAATCAATCCATGTTGTTCTATCTCTTTCAGAAAATCCAGGACTTACTTGGAAAATGAAGGGCCATCTATAACTAGATTCACGCATCTTCCACAGGTTGTATGAAATGGCAAAGGCAGACAGAACAGCAATTTCTAAAGATCAGCTATCTGGAGTGTAGACTATGCCACTATTCTGGGCAAAGGAGCTAGGACCATTGGGGTCTGCCAGTCATCCAGGGGACTGGGCATGTCCCTGACAAGGCACATACATGTACATACACATACACATACACATATATGAATACAAATAAAAAGTACAAGAGTCCTTCTGAAACTTCAGTGAATATGCATTTTTGCATTTCTTTTTAGGCCTGGTAAGGCAACTGCATTTTTGGCTCAGCGTCCTGAGCTGGCAAGCACTGACGTGTGGAAGCCCATACAAAGGACATGGGACGTCTCGTGTTTCCCATCTATTGTTGCCCTTATCTCACAATGCTCACTATGACAATGACCAAGTAGTAAAATGGGAGTTGCTAAGCTGAGCCCTGATCACTGGATGCCAACCAGAAGCTTTGCACCTCAGACTGTTCACAGCCTCACACTGCACTGACAAATACTAACACTGAAGAAAGTGAGGTCTTAAAAAATACTTTAAAACCACCATCTGATCACTTTATGAAAGAATGTCATAAATACGTATCTAAAGGAAGAGACACAAGATTGCTTAGTTATTTCCTGACTCTTTCCAGAGTTAGTGTAAGCATTATATTACCTGAACATATTTTAATGCTTTAAAAAAAAAAACTGTATTTTTGCATGGAATGTTTTTTTTTAATTATTATTATTTTACAAAAGGAATAAAAATGTGAAATGTTCAGCTCTTCCCTAGACCTTACCTACACACTCCAGTTTCTCTCATCAGTCACTTCCAAACTCAAGGTCCAGAGTCTTTTCATGCAAGGGTGAAAATGTGTTCTCCTTCCTGTCACTTCATTCTCAAAAAGAAATTTTAGCACCAAATTTTCCAAACAATTTGCTCCTGAACTCAGGCCAGTCTTTAAATATTTCTACCAGAAAAGCAAGACTGGGAGAAAAAAGAATTAAATCACAAGCAGTCAAAATGACATAAGAATACATGTATAGGTGTATGAGCAGCCGCTCAAGCTGCTTTTTACTCTGCCAATCACAGCAATCACATATTAAATGAAAATAATGTGTTTTGGCCCCACTCAAACATCATTGAGTCCTTGGTAAATCTGGGACAAAAAAGTTAATTAATTATTTGCACTTTTACCAGTGGGCTTGCAAAAACAAACATATGAACAACATTTCAGGGGGCAAAAAGATTTCATAACAAAAGTTTTCATGGCCTCCAGCACTGCCTGCTACAATTTCTCTTACAGAGTCCCCCACTGACTTCCACAGTGTTTTCACCTAGCTTGGAAGTACAGACTCCTGCTCGCAGGAGGGATTTAATGCAAAGTGTCAATTTTTATGGTAGAGGAAAAAATAAAAAAAGAATGAAGTTGGTGTCTCCCTGGTATCTGTTACAAATATTGGGGAAGCACCTTATCGAATTTGCCTACAAAAAGCATACAAATAAATACCAATGTCATCTAAAAAATATCTCAGCAGTTGACTCAGAAAATGTGGTAATTGCAGCTCTCCTCCATCAGCATGTGGTAATTGCACCACTCAGTGTCAGCAAGGAGCATCATCAAAGCTACAACAGCTTAAGGAGCATTATCAAAGCCGCAACACTTTAGCAATTTTCCTTTACCTTATATTCACTTTAAATCTTGTTTGTGCATTTTTAACAATCATTAGAAGCAGGAGTGTTAACCCCTTTTTGATCAAAGCAGCCGAAGTTTCTAAGGGGTCTTTTTGTTCATTGTAACTTTCGGGTGCTTGAATTTACAATTTACTTTTCTTGCAATAAAAACATTGAAAATATAATACTTTGTGTGAAGTTAGAATGATACTTGGTGGGAAGCTGGAAAACAGCACATGGAGCTAAGCTATGTGTGAACATTCCAGGATGATAAAACAATGATAAGGACAGAGTATTTGTAAATTTAACAGGTTCACAATCTCTGATCCTTTGCTTTTTCCTGACAAGGGTGTTATTTGTCTCAGTGTTTGGGCTGATATGACATTAGAACCATTTCTCCATCCCTCCTCTGTCTCTTTTACTAAGTGCTATCTATAGAAAGTTGTTCAGTATGCTTGCCCATTTATACCAAATGTTGGCATTTCACAGATGAGTCCCATATAAATACTAATAATTTGGTTTTGTGTGTTGCTTGTGAACTTAGGAAGCACTCTATACCTCCACTGCATAGATATCCATATCTGTGTAAAAAAAACCCAAAACATAAAAGAATCATATTTATCAAAAGGTCAATTAAAAATAATAATGCTGATGTTTGATTCATGCACATTCTAGCCCCTGACACTGAGGCCCTAAAGCAAAATTAACAGCAAGTCTATTAATAAATGCTTTCACAAAAGGGAGTCATGACCCAGACTTGTGTCTGCAGTGCAAGGTGTTGACAGACACTTGTGGTGCAGGGAGAGTGACAGAAGATACCCTTCCCAGGAGAGAGAAAATGCCACAGGTTTCTATAGCTGTGATGGGATAGGGAGAGGAGCAGCAGGGAGCGAGACCAGTCAGAGGTCAACACACCAGAGTTGCAGAGCTGTTATGTGCTCTCACAAGGAATTGAACGGAATATCTAACAACTGAGTGTTAATGCACTTTGAAATAGCTTACAAAGTAATGGGCTGTAAATTCACAATTTAGCCATCAGCACTGCAGTGTAAATTTGATCTTTCTTTCAAATATATATATGTAACGCACACACAAAAAAATCACTCCTGCCTACATTTTAAATATAGATGGATATAAAAGATGAAAGATGGAGATTTGGGTTTGCAAACTCCAAATTCCCTGTGTACCCTGTTAGTAGCTCTTTCTTCTGAACTGCTTTTTGGAGCCGCTTCTGCCTTCTCATCATATGGGCCAGACTACCACAGTGCACGTACCCTCTATAATGCAGACTCGTAGAGGGAGATTTTCACTAGGCAAGAATCAATAAATTATTAGACATGACAGTTCAGAGTGATGTGTGGGCTAATTTACCCAGGTAAAGATAAATTAGATCATAAGATATCATGGCCAGACTGTTTCTGTTACAATGCTGATCATCTAAAAATAGCTCAGGTAACTTTACAAAGTGTGAAAGCAAGTAGCAGAAGACAGACCCAAAGACAGGCTTCTGACTTGTAATACCCTCCCATCAACACTGTTTAAAAACAGGCATTCAGCTCTGAGGAGAAGAAGGATGCCCACTAGCTGAGAGCCCTAGATTTAAAATGATCACTCTACAGTGGTATTAGTAAGGCTGAGTTAGCAAACCTCTGAATGGACGCACAGCTAATCCCAATGAAAGAGGTCTGCCAGGACAGTTTAAACGAGGTACTCAACTGGAAAAAAGTTACACCAGCAAAAGATCTTTTTGCAGTTGACCTGCACCGATACAAAGGGCTTGGTGCTACACCAGCCCCAGACTTGTATTCCCTCCACTTTGAAAGAGCTGTGTCATGTCAGCCCTGCCCTCGCACCGGATGCTCAGCACGTTACTCAGTAGCCTTACCACAGGAGAAACTACACTGACTTAATTGTGCTAAATGTTCCTCACCTGCCTTGGAAAAACTGAGCTGCTATCAGTGCTATCTACAGACAGGCCTGGCATCAATAAGCATGCTGATAGACCCAAGTACACACACACAAGCACCCTCCAGAGCTCAGAATATACCGTAACCCCAGTGTAATTCCCCCTTTGCAGCTTTGCTTGGCTAGAACTTGGCCTGCTCAAAATTAAAGACATTGTGTGACTTGTGCCCAGACCTTTTTCTGTCCTCAAATGCAACTCTGAACAAACAGCTGGTACTACAACTATGGGAGGAAATCCAAAATAAAAGAAATCAACAATCCCATCCTTTGCGTCATCAAAACCTGTACCTGCTCCTCTTGTAACAGGCACAGAAGATGAGCACGCTGCCTTGAGAGCCATTATAAAGGTACACAAGATGAGGAAAGTTGTACCTTGCAGGCCTAGCCTCCCAGCAGCAGTAGTAACTGCTACAAGAAAGAGCTACAAGCATTTCCTTGTAGCATCAGAAGTTACTTCCTTTTACAAATCACTAAGAACTGTGGGTGTCTCAAGATGTACCTTTACACCTACAATTGATCATAAATTTGCAGTTGCTTTTCAGGCTGCTCTGCCTTTGTGTTACCCAGACTACTGAAGTGGCTCATGCAGCTTAGCAGTTTGGCGCTCTGCCACATAGTAGTGTTTAGATGCCATTCCTCACACTGTCAAAATGATTCGGCAACCCAACAGCAAGAGAAGCAACTCTGAGCACTGCTGGAAACTGAGCTATTGAAGATTCACACGTCAGATCCTGTTAGGGCTGAAACATTTGTACTGCTATGCAATTCATGTGCACAGCATTTAAATCAAGTCAACCCTTCTGACATTTCAATCATATTTTAGTATTTTTAATGGCGAATTTTCTTCTCCAGGAAAGAGGAAGATCAATAAAACATAGAAGGGAACTGCTATATTTCAGCATGTGACTATCAGGTCACTTCACACCGAATCCTCATTCACAGAGTGGCTTTCAAAGGCTGTCACATCAAGGTCCTCCTTGCCCTCACCAGTGTCATAACAGTTTCCCTGCAAAGGTGTAAATGTTACTAACTGCTGCAAGACAGTAAAGTGCTCTGAAAGCTGCAGCATTTTAATGATTTTGGCACAAGGCTTGCTTACTAGGAGATCTGACTTTCTAGTCCTCACCTATAGCCAGTTCCTATGAATTTCCACAGTAATTCTGTTTGCAGCAGCACTCAATTTTTAAAGCTTCTAAAGAGCTCTGGCCACAGCAGATCTCTCTTTCACAAAATCACACACTTCCATGTAAGCTGCGGCATCATTGCCTGTGTTCTTTATTATAGATAAGGATAATTAGCATAATCAAATTCTCTAAGAGATCAGATTCCTCCTGACATGTTGTTACTCTTTTCCCTCTTACTATTCAGGAAAGGCTGAGTACCATATGCACTATTCGTTTTTATGACAGTCACATCATGTGGAAAATTAAATAACCTGACATCTGTAGGTATTTTCCATCCAGGAGTTTATTGTGCTTAAAATTAAATAATAGGCATTGCATAGCTTCCCTCCTTCCCCCCTCCGTTTCCCTGTTAGGCCTTTCAATAGTGTATAATGCAGGGTGCACTGGTGCCCTGTATCGGTGCAGGAATCAGGAACAACTCTCTGGCAAGACTGCACATGCAAGTTCTTTTAGTCGAGGGTAATGCCAGATGAATTAAGATCATATAAGCAATTGCTGATTATTTACTTTCTGTCATGCTAAACAAAGAGACAGTATTGGCACTAACATTAGAGACTGTATTTTAAACAGGGCTTCCCAAACCATGTGTTAAAAGTGCTTAAACTGGCAAGGAGCAACTGATTTTGTTGGCAACAGCTCATTCCTGCATTTCAAATTTGGGCAGAGATATAGATCAGTGGGAATTTAAAATGTGCAGAATGGTTTAATGGTAACACTGAAACGACCAACAGGCATAAATCTGTTAGCATTCATAATTAAGTAGCAAGTTCAAAATAGGCAAATTATTTGTTCTTTCTTGCATTTGATGGGATTTCACAGGACTGTACATAATAACAGAAGCAGAAAAAACAACCATCAGCTTCTCCTAAATACCTGTGCTATAAAATTTTATTTCCTGTCTGAAAATTCTTCAAGTTTATTTTGCCAAATGACCTCTGAAAGTAAGAAGCATTTTGAAAATCTGAAAGCTGCACTAAACAAGTATCATTCAGTTTAAATAATTGAATCTACTGTCAAAACAGTGTGGCTTAGAATTGCAAAATATCTGCTTATGAATTTCTTAAGTCATTCTTGTTTCCATGCTATGACAGAAGGAATCTAGGAAATTATTTTCCTTCCTTTCTTTTATTCTTTCCAAGAATTTGAAGACCAACATTTTATTCAACTCCTTTCAATGTAAGTATGGGTTTGGACTTGGAAAAACTGTTGGGCTGTTCTGAAGCAGTCATGATTTCAGATAGCAACAGGCCCTGAAAGTGGGATAGGCTCAGAGCAGACACAGCTGCATAGTTGGTTGTTACCCAAGCAGGCTCACAAAGCACAGCCTTCATAGAATAGAATCATAGAACCACAGAAACAATTAGGTTAAAAGAGACCTTTAAGATCATCAAGTCCAATCATGACCCCAAGACCGTCAAGTCCACCATTAAACCATGTCACTGAGGGCCTCACCTGCATGGCTTTTGAACGCTCTCAGGAGCAGTGATTCTATCACTGCCCTGGGCAACTACCTGATCACCCTCTACATGAACAAATTTTTCCTAATATCCAACCTAAACCTAGGCCATTGCTTCTTGTTCTGTCACTTACTACCTGGGAGAGGAGACCAGCCACATCCTGGCTCCAGCCTCTTGTCAGGTATTTGTAGACAGCAGTAATGTCCCCCCTGAGCCTTCTCAAGACTAAACAGCCCCAGTTCTCGCAGCCATTCCTCATCACACTTGTGCCCTTCACCAGCTTTGTTGCCCTTCTTTGGACCTGCTTCATAAAGCCCTTCATCAGGCAGGGAGGATCAGCCTTGTTCAAAGCAGCTCTCACTTCAGAGACTCCGTGGTGCAACACCCAACAGCAGTGGGACAAACCAGACAGTGCTGCTGCTTTCCAATTCCCATCCAGCAGTGCACGGGCTGAGGCCCAGCAGCTTCACTCACTTATTTCTGGAAACCTCAAGAGGGTAAGGGTACTTTGTCAACTATCACCACTGATTCTTGACAAAACCCAGTCTGGTACTGCTCTAGAAACACACTGCTGGGCACATCAGCTGCTCTGTGCACTCTGAAATCAGCCCTGTCACAGAGGAAAGGCCTGAGAGCTCACAGTGTTTCTCAGCAGGTGCAGTTTGCCTTGGCAGATTTATACAAAACAGCCTTATAATGCAGTGATGCACATTCTGGTGCTTTTAGTTTCCACATAGGTAAAACTCAAAATTATCTCAATGTAAAGCAAAGCTCTTTTTCAAGCCAGCAACACTGCATTCAGTAAGGTCTCAGAAGTACTTTAATTCGTCAGAAGTTTAGGGAGAGGAGTCTTAAAATATCTTCAGAGAGCAGAGTTTCACAAGTGACTGAAGAAACTAGAACTATGTAAATACTTTATTAAAAATATTCCATTAATATTAAAATAATAATAATAAAAAAAGACAAATACATTTCACTTGTGCTCACAAGACTCTTACATTTGCTTTCCAGTAATAACAAGTGTTTCACATTTGCACTGTAACATCCTCAGGGGCCCGCCAGTAGGCGCTGGGCAAATCCAGAGTCAGTCCTGCCTCTGAATGTCATCGGGAGTAAAATGACTGACCGGGCTGTGAGAGCAACAGTTTCGTTTCAACGAGCATTGATGGAAAGCAGACTCTGGTGTGGCAGATGCCAGAATATCTACTTTAGAAACCTACTTTACACAGTACACTGGTCAGGGACACAGGACAGAGACCACACCACAGGGATTTCACAGCTAAACAGCACCTTTTACAATGAAAACTAATCTTCCCGGGATTACAAACATTCTTAGAACGCCTTCAGATCACATGCTCATTGAAACGCATGTTGCTCCTTTCCTCGTTTCACCTTATGCCATTTCCCTTGCCCAGGCCTCTGGGTAGCAGCGGGGAGGCTGAGCATCAGTCCCGACAGCTTCTGGAGAGCAGAACAAGGTCCTCCACAGCCCCGGGACATAGCTGGTCACGGCTGGGCTCGGGCAGGCACGTCCCAACGCGGCCAGGAGGTGGGGGTGTTGCCCGTGGAATGGGAGGCAGCTGGCTGCGGCTTGCTCAGTGCCTTGCGCCTGGACGGGAAAGCGAATGGGAGCGGGGACGGGAATGGACGGCAGCACCGCGGGGTCGGCAGCCACGGCCACCGGCCCTCTTGCGGTCACAGCCAGCCGGCCTGACCCCAAACCCTCTGGACGGCAGCTTACCGGGCGGTGCAAGGGGGAGGCAAGGTCGCTGCTGGAATCCGACGGAGCCCGCAGTGATCTTAAGGTGCCACTACTTTTGCAGGTAATGACAGGAAACACGGGCTCCAGGAGGAAAGGAGCAGGCACCGTCCTCCCCCTGCCCCGGGAGAAACACAGCAGAGAGGGGGACACCATCTCAGCTGAAGTTATTCACAGTGTATATAAGACGTGAGATGAAAAGGTCCCAGGAAATCATGGGAATTATCTGGTTTGGAAGAGCCCTTAAAGATCATCTAGTTCCAACCCCTGCCATGGGCAGGAACACCTTCCACTAGATCAGGTTGCTCAAAGCCCCATCCAACCTTTCAACACTTCCAGAACATGCAGAATTTCAAGATCACAGTAAAATAAAACAGGTCACACTGTCAGGTTGTATCTGAAAACAGGTGTGGAAAGGCAGAGGAAGGAAAGGCCTTATTTATCTTATGTTTATTTCTCACTCTCATCTCAGGACCACACGCTCATGAGGAACACTCAGATGTGTGGTAAGCTTTTCTCCCATAGTGAGTCATCATCACCTCACGCCAGTAGTGCCCAAGAACTAGTTGAGTCTATGATTCTACCACAGTTGATTCTATGGAAGACAGCAACAGGGTGGGCATGGAGCTCCGGTCACTCCGCTGTCAATCCTAGAGCTGCCCAGCAGCATCTATCCCAGTGCAACCAGCTTACCAGCCTTCCCCCAGAATAAAGACAGGTACACATGGAAGTTCTTGTGAGCCCAAGTGGGAATTCCAAGAGCTGTATCACTGGGGAGATAAGGGTAATCTTTTCTGTGGATCTCAGAAATGCAGTCCTTCCTCGGGAGCACAGGTTAGAGAGTTATTTGCTGGATTGCTCATTGTATGGTTCCCACTGCAAGAACAAGCATGCAAGTGATGTTTGGAAGGTGCGGAACCAAAAATCCTGCTGTACAAAAGCAAGGAAACTCAGTGATAGTTAATCATGACACATGCTAAATATAATAATACTGACTACATGTATCAAAATTATAAATATTACACAGATCTCAATACAAAATACTCTTCCAAAGGCCATATAAGAAATAAATAAATCACAAAGCAAATCAACTCTGATGTAGCAAAGGCATGCGAAGTGGCCTTGTGTTTTCCAGCAAAACATATGACTACCAAGTCCCAAACCAAGAGTGGTACTGGAAAAGAACTGTCTTCCGTAATCCTTTCTTGGATCTGTCCTCTCAGGACTCCCAGGCTAGATATCTCAACCACAAAATGAAGTATAAAGGCTCTTATGCTATTTTTAAAAGTCAGCTAGCATTGACCGTTCTTCCCTTACTCTTAGCCCCATCAGCTGCACCTTTTATTATCAATATTTACTGACAAAAAGGGTAAGAGAGACACAATACCTATGGCTCCAGCTAAAAGCAAAGCACAGGGAAGAACCCTGCAAATTCTCCCAGACTACCCCTATGCCAAAACTCCCTGTAGCAACCTCACAGGGATTGGGAGCATACCTCCTCTTGGCCACTTGGCATTACCAAGGAGAGTGTCAACAACTGCAGTTTTTCTGGGTTTTTCCTTAAAGAGTTAAATTGCAAGCCGTGGATCAGCACACACTCAGGCAATCCTGAAAGAATTTTTAGAAAAAATTCTGAGATAAAATATTTGAGGAAAGCCAACTTCTTCTATTCTGTCTTTCCTCCTCCTTCCCCTGGTGATGTATGTAGAATAACCCTGTGGCAATACCTCATATTCCTTGGTCAAAACCTGCAAATTTTCTTTAGCCAATTGCAATCACACCCCCCTACCAGTGCTGTGTGCCTCCTCCTCCCTCACTGTGGGTTTTATACCGATTTCACTGCTAATGGCACTGTCACAGTTCTACTGAAGCCAGTCAGAAGCTTGGTTGGTCAATATTTATGATCATGGTATCTCACAACTCAGTAGATTCTGTCCAACTTAGTGATTCATTCTGAAATAAACTTCTCAGTTTCACACTGATTAGCTTTAGCTTATCCTGCACGTACAAAGGCAAGTACAGATCCACAGATTTGCACTTTCTCCTCCATCTGCTCAGGTTGTTCCACCCCTGCAGTTACAACAGAGACAGAGTAGAAGTGCATGAAGGAAACATATAAGGAGCAAGAGTACAGGCTTGTTAAAAACAGTCACAAGGATTAAAAACATAGATGATGAAAACAATGGTAGGTATGCAAAAATAAATTACAATAAATTGAAAACATAAACCACCATACAACTTCATAGTGTGTTGAACACATGAACACATAGTGTGTTGAACACATGAACACATAGTGTGTTGAACACTATGAGTACTAATTCCTGCCAATGGAGTTCCCCAGTGTTACCCTACCGTGCAGAGTCCTTCCTCTGTAAATGCTCATTTTTGGTTTTATTTTCACAGTCTGAAACCTGTCAGTGCTTTGCAAATTTTGCTAGCATTATACCCAGAACAAACCACAGTAGGTCCCAAGGCAGGTAGCTCAGGATATTGTTTCCAACCAGAGAGAACAAACTGAAAGGGCAATATTTACATCCTTTTGACAGCTTACTCACAGACTGTCCCGTGAAAATATCATCAGTCTACAAGGCCATGCAAATTTGAAATCAAGATCCCAACGAAGTAACTTTATCATTATGAGATATTACTCAGTATTTGTTTGGTACTGTCTCATTATCCTTCTTTGATTTGGTTAGTAATAAATTAAACTAATTGCCCCAAGTCCAGAGCATTTCACCTGTGATGGTACTAGGCGAGTGATGTCCCTGTCCTTATCTCGACCCACAAGCCTTTTGTTACACATCCTCTCCCCTGTCCAGCTGAGGAGTGGGAGTGATAGAGCAGCTTTGGTGGGCATCTTACCTCCAACCCAGGTCAATCTGCTACAATACCAGTCAAAATGGACATCACAGAAACCTGCAGAAAAATCCAAGAAAGGCCAACAAATTTGTGGCCTCTCCCTAGTAACTGTGTATCTCATGAGTATCCCATCAACAGATCAAAAAGAAAAAAAAAATGCACAAAATTTCAACATTGTACAAAAAATCACTGTAAAATACTGATTTTAACATGCTAAATTACTCTGCTTTTAATCAAGCCCATGGAAGACAGAACTCTGCCCCCCAGTCTAGACAGGGAAGTCAAAGGAGAACAGATTTTCCCATCATTTGAAATGTAAACACAGAATAGCAAGGATGTGTTTATTCCACGACTATTTCAGATGTAAGTTTGCAGAAAACTGACTGATTCAGGATATGCAATCAAGTCCAGGAAGCAGAGCAGCGACAGCAAAGCAGAAAAGCGTACAGCAAGCTTACCCATGGCAACAATGAAAGTTCTCAAGCATTTGCAGGTGCTCAGGAACAAGACAACTGTTGGTAATGCCCATCTGAAACACTACTTGCAGACATGTCCAGTTTATGCCTTTTGGGCCACATGGCACTCATGAGCGGTTGAAGTAAGGTTCCCAGCCTGGGGGACTCCCTTGCACAGGAGCTTCTAGATCACCCAAATTGCTATCTGCAGGAGAAAGAGTGCCTACACTGTTGGACTGTCATCAGAGCCAGCACAGGGATGTGGGTCATGGGAGGTTATGGGCACATCTACCTGCTAATTATTCTTCCAACTCTTACACTTCTGAGGCTTACAAAATGCGGTCAGGAAGTTAGCTGCCTCTAGTCTTTTGGTGTAATCCTGTCTACCCACTCCATAGTACCAGAGCTGCCTGTCTAGCACTGTGAACGCTTTGACTTGTCACTACACCAAGCTGTACTTGGCTGGGCAATAGCTGGTTGGGCTAAGTTCCAGTTTTAGGGAAGAATATAACTACCTATAAATATAGACCAGTTTGACCGTTAATAAATTCCATCCTGAAGAGACCAAGATCTCCATACAAAGCTACAACATCCCTGCCAAAGCACATAACAATGAAAACAGCCATACTGTCATGGGGCTTAATTGCATTCTTAGCATTAAAAATAACATAAGAAAAGTTGATCTATAGCAACAACAAAGAGGGCTTTTATCTTTTTTGTAGGAAGGATGATCTGTAGCTATCAGGAACAGAGATAAGCAGGTCCCCATTTGGCTTACATTCAACTAGATTTATTTTCTTTTCCAGTTAGATATCTTCAATCTTATCATCTGGTTATTAAATGCACATTTTTGTCTTAAACCTATTTTACAGTAATGATATGGATTATGCTGATTTAGAATGCTCCCTTTTATGAAACTAAATTGTTGGGTATTTGTATGCTGTCTGTAATTTGGTACTGTAAAGTAGTAATTCTGAAAGCAAAACAATGCACCTCCTTGCCTACTGCTCTTCTCTCTAATTGTTTGCATCCCTTCACCTCCCTGAATACATAGCCATGGAAATTTCCCTTGGATTATCACTGGGCCATGGCAGCCTAATAAATAACCATTCATACTTTTGAGAATTACCCCTAGATAGATTTGTTACATCTTTTGATTATAAAGGATGTCAACCCCAGACAAAATTCCAATGCAGTAAAGTTTGCTATGCAAGGGGACAAGACAGGATGAACTTTGTGAGTAACTCCCTCCTTTAGCAAACAGAGGCAGAAACAGGCTTAGAGTCTCAGTCTGGCTGATCAGGTACTGCCAAGTGACACAGCTGAAGAGCAGATGCTATCTTCCTTTGATTTAGTAAAGCCAGCAAGGTGGCTCAACAAACCCATGCAGACATGACACAAACCAGCTGTCGGTTTTATGTCTCACTGGGGCAGCATATTAATCTATCTCTCTCAGTACCACCTGCAAAGGACACCCCTCCTGTTTTACAGGGGAAACCTTCAGGTCCATGTGTATGATCTCCATTACCCAGAGGTAGCCTGAAGTGAAAACATGTAATTAGAGGTGACCATAACAATCAAGATGTGATGGCTTTACAGCCTCCCCTTTTATACCCTCAAGCTCCCCTTCCCATGTGCTGTTATGCCACACATTAGAGTACATCTGCTCTAAACCTTGAGACATGGGGATTTTTAATCTGCCTCTGCCTAGGACCCTGCTTGCAGTGTCTCCATCCTTCTAGCAGCCATAACAAGAAAAGGGACAGACTTGTACCTAGGTCTCTATGTTCACCTTCACTACAGCCTTCGTGTCTAACGCCAGGCAAGTTACACTTTTGTCTTCACTAATTCATGAATGGATATAATAAAATCTCAGAGGTTGCTGTCAAGCTGCACTGTTTAGCACTGTAAGAGGCAGAAAGCCCATACAAAACCACAGGCAAGGAGCTCAGCTGCTTGTGTCTGACTTAACTGCTTCACTGGTGAGTTCAAGTGGTTAATCCTAGGTTTTCATTCCTGGAAATGAAAGGCACTCGAAACACACAGCGGCTTTCTGAAAGCACCCCTTTGATTATCATCAGTGTACCTGGTTATGCAGGTTGCAAGGGGCTTCTCCGAGCCCAAGTAATGGCAGAGAAGAAAGTGTGAATCTGGCAGAAGATGACACCAGTAGGTGGTGGGGGTTAATAGTATCATGCGCAGAATGAAATGATTGTGGGCTTTAAGCAGACCACAGTGGATGAGGCTGCACAGAACCTGCTGACTGGGGAACATACCACACACAGTACAGAAAGAGCAGAGAGGGAATGAAGGGTGATCTAGAAGGAGGAGCAGCAGGATTTCTTCATTTTAAAAATGAATCATTTTTTAAAGGTGTTAGTAAGGCACCTACTATAGTACACAGACACAAGTATCTAACAAGCTGTCTCTAACGCAGACAACCCCTCTTCCATGAACAGACTAGCCCAGTAATCCCAGGAAAGACGAGTGGGGGGTGACAAAACCAGATGTCAAGATCTTTTCTTTTGACAGCATGGGCCCTAATAGAGCAAACGCCATTTTAACAACATCAGTCACAGACTGAGAAACCTCCATCCTGACACTTGCATATGCAAAGAGTTTTTTTTCTTAGTCTCATACTCCATACTCCCGTCACCAGAGTGATTTTGCAGTGCTCTCAATCTGCTTCTCTAGTATTGGTACTATTTTAACTCATGTAATGTCTGTTTCAGAAAATGCTCTGTGGCCTGAGACTATTTTGAAGAAAATTCCTGCAACCCATCCCTGAATCTATCCAAACGAGTAACAAATCCTTTGATTGCTGAAGATAGGCAATGAAATGGAATTTAGTCTTGACATTTCTAGATTAAACAGTTGACAGACAAGGACCAGAGGCCTCAGTGGCACAGAGGACAGCTCCTTCCCAAGGTGTGCCTAAACTAACAGAGTCTAGATGTATGAATGAGAGCTCACCAGAGCTAAAGAAGTTTGTCACAGCAGAGGTAGAAACCCAAATTTTACATGATTCAGTTGAAGAATGCCAAGGCTGGAGGAAAACGCCGAGCTATTTCTACCTCCATGTCTCTATGGCTGCCCTCACGCTACTGTGGGTGTAATTACGTCAGATACACAATCCTTTAATGGAAGGTGGAATTATTTAAGGAAAACAGCTGGCAAATTTAGAGCTAAGTAGGAGCACAGAAATGGCAATGCTGAAACGAAGAGTGTGTCAGACATGACCCAGATACCTAATTAGAAGTTGTGCTCCAATCTGACTTCCACAGGGCTCAAGAAACAGGCTGACTGAATACATTGGAGAGGCTGCAAGAGGCACATTCCTCAGTTTATTGCTCTGATTGCATTAGATACTGTTCTGATATCCTCACTCTTCCTCAGCTTTAATGTCACAACCCTGACAAATTTGCCAGGAAAGCTGCCAGAGAGTGCGGCATTACAGAATAATAAGACAAAGAACCTCATCTGTGAGCTTCGAGGGGGTGTCAAGGCTGCCAGAGCTTGCCCCAGCACAAAGAAGTAGGAGCTCAAGGCTCTGTGTCCATCCCCGGCCAACCTGCTCTGAGCCAGCAACCAGTCATAGGGAATGAGGAGCTGAAAGGAGAATGCTACCACTCTGGGATGCTGGCTATGGTAACCCTTCTGCCTTGAACACCTCAGCCTAATGGGCCCTGCATCCCCAGAAAGCACTTAAGGAAAGAAAACTGTGGAACATGAAGGAATCTGCAAAACCTAAACACCACTGTCTTGAATTTATGTTCACATATAGAACAAGCACCTGCAGCCAAGTTCCAAGACACCAAAAGGATTAACAATATCAGGTAACAACACATTAATTAACAATGGCTCTGTGAATGTTAACTATGCTTAGTCAAAATTTTTTTAAAATACATCACTCTGCAAGAAAAAAAGCTCTGGCTATATTTATTTTATTTTTTCCCCACCAGGGCAGATAAATAGCTCCTCTATGGTTTTAAATAAAAGTATCCAAATACAGAAGAGGAATACACTCACGGATGTCTGCTCAGCTGTCTTGTACAAAAATAAGGGGAACCCACAGAGATCTTCAATTATCTGAATGAGTGAGACGATCCCCGTAGGACAGCCCGTACAAGTTAATGGGGAAGAACAGTCTCCAAAGAAAGAGTGTAATGTGCCAGAGTGCTTTCTTACTGTAGCCGACACAAAATAATGTTTGTAGACTAGGCATGCTTTTTATCTTGATGTAGACTAGGCATGCTTTTTATCTTGATGCTCAAGGACCCCTGCTGACAACAGAAGCAAAAAGCTGAACAGGGAACATACAAACTGGAAGTCATTGACAGAGATGGTGCTGAGATATGCTAGCATAATACATAAAACATGGAAACTCATTAGTTTACTTATATATATCATGGATAAGAACAAAGATATAGCACTTACCAGAACCTTTCTTGATAGGCATCTTCCTGCTGGGAATTTGCACCCAGTAGGCAGATGAGTACCATGAGTGGTCAGTGTAGTGCTTCACATCTGCAGGGGAAGGCAGTTGTGGAGCCGGATCGGGGAGGTTATGCTACCCCCTACACTTGGCAGTAGCACAACAGTTAATGGTTCTGGTGCTCACAGTTCAAACAGGTTGTTACAAACTTCAAAAAGAGTCCGGGGAAAGCATGAAAGAGCAATTAAAGGCCTGGGAGAAGTGCTTTGTAGTCAGACACACTTTCAGGGACACAATTTACTAAAAGTCCACAAACAGAAAGTGAAGTGGCTATTTCACTGCAGTGACTTAATATCTTTTGGGGAAAACAAATACCTTCACTGTCAAACATAACGCTAGGTTCAATACTAGCAGGTGATCTGGATGAAGTCAGACCAGAAAGAAGGAACAACTTTTGCGCATATTACTACTTCACAGGTGAAAGCAACTTCTTTAAAGATTACAGCAGATTTTTTATGTGAAGCATTTTTAAAAGTGGATACTTTCCTGTAAGATCTACAGTTGCAAACAGGATTTGAGGCAGGGAAGCAAGTATGTAAGCAGACCTAACCAAAGGACCACCACAACCTAGTGCTGCGCAGGTCAGTGCAACAGGCAGAAGTCGCTATCCCTCCTCTCCTCTCTCAAGGGAGCATGTGTTGCACTTACAACAGTTTGAGGACCCACAAGACTTGTGAGCCTTTACACCTTGTTATTTATTGCTGGGCACATGGCTGCACTGTCAGCCTCCTCTGAGCACAACATAGTGCCCAGACACACCAAACTTATGGCACGCAAGGTTCTTAAATCAGTAAAAGGCGGCACACTGACAAGCTCATTTTCAAAGTTTTTCTGTTGTCTTTTTGGCTGTTTGTCGGTGGCGGGTTTTGTGTGTTTGTTTTTCTTTTGTTTGTTTCTTAATACAGTTTCAAGCTGTGTGTTTTCAACTTCAAGGCAAATGTGCCTCTTCTTCCTCTCCAAGAAAGCAAGCCACTGTATGCAGGACCCAGCACTCTTTGGAGCAATAAAATAAGCTCTTCCTACATAAAACAAACCAAACAACCAACCATAATGCAATATCCATGTAACAATGACATAAATGATAAATAAAAGATGCTACAATGTAAAACTATTGTCATGGTTTAAACCCAGACAGATAGCTTGTTCACTCACTCCCAGTGAGTGGTGCCCACATCTCTCCCCCCACCCCAGGGGCTCTCCCCTTCCCAGCTCCCGGGGGGATGGGGAGGAGAATCGAAAGAATGCAACTCCCAGGGGTTGAGACAAGAACAGTCCAGCAACCGATGTACAACACAAATCACCACTGCTACCACCAATGACGACAATGATAAGAGAAAATAACAAGGGAAGAGACTACAACACCACCCGCCGAAAAATGAGTCCGACCCAGAAGACCCCGTGTCCTTCCGGGTCACATGATAGAGAGGGCTTACAATCGAACTGTAATTTGGGATGGGCATTCTCCAGTACCCCACTGCACCCAAGAAAGCTTGTGTTTCTTTCTTATTAGTTAGTGGAGACATTGCTGTTATCTTGTTGATCACATCTGTGGGGATCTGTCTACATCCATCTTGCCATTTTATTCCCCAAAATTGAATCTTCTGTGCAGGTCCCTTGATCTTACTCTGTTTTATGGCAAAACCGGCTTTCAGCAGGATTTGGATTATTTTCCTCCCTTTCTCAAAGACTTCTTCCACTGTATTGCCCCACACAATAATGTCATCAATTGTCCTGGGTTCAGCAGTAGCAGTCATTTTTCTCCTTCTTGGTAGCTGGTGCAGTGCTGTGTTTTGACTTTTGGCTTGGGAACAGAGCTGATAACAATGATGTTTTGGTTTGGCCAAAGACTTTGTGAGCCTCATGCTCTGCCAGGGAGGAGGGAAAGCCAGGAGGAAGCAGAGACAGGACACCTGACCCAAACTGACCAAAGAGGTATTCCATACCACAGCACGTCATGCCCAGGAGGTAACTGCACATGCCCAGAAGGTCTGGGACTGCAGGGTTGGAGGTGGTATCTGTCGGTGCTTGGTCAGGCTGGAAGGGGGGAGTGGGGTGGTGAGGTGATGTATTCTCTTCCCTTGTTATTTCCTTTATCATTATTATTATTGGTGGCAGCAGTAGTGATTTGTGTTATACCTTAGTTACTAAACTGTTCTTATCTCAACCCATGGGAGTTGCATTCTTTTCGATTCTCCTCTCCATCCCTCCGGGAGTAAGGGGAGGGCAAGAAGGGGGGGGGAAGTGAGTGAACGAGCGACTTGACTGGATTTAAACCACAATTGCAGGTGTTCTGGAGCTTGCCCCTGTTCCAGTGCAGACTGGATCAGTCCATGGCAAATAGTAGGGCTGTGTTTCCACCTCTGGGGCAGTCGGTTCCAAGTGAACTGGACACCCCTCCAAGTAAAAGCAAACTGTGGCCTGCACTCTGCTGCCAAAGGAATTGAGAAAAATGCATTGGCAATATCAATCGTTGCATACCACTTGGCTGCCTTTGACTCAAATTCTAGCATGTCCGTACGACAGCACTCAATGGTGGTGTGACTTCATTCAGGCCACGATAGTCTACTGTTAGTCTCCATTCTCCATTAGACTTTCGCACTGGCCATATGGGGCTATTAAAGGGCAACCGGGTCCTGCTGATCACCCCCTGACTCTCCAGTCTACGGATCAGCTGATGGATGGGAATCAGGGAGTCTCGGTTGGTGCGATATTGCCGCCGGTGCACTGTTGTGGTCGTAATTGGCACTTGCTGTTCTTCAACTTTCAGCAACCCCACAACAGAAGCATCCTCTGAGAGACCAGGCAAGGTGGACAGCTGCTCAATTTCCTCAGTCTCCAAAGCAGCAATACCAAAAGCCCACCGGTACCCTTTTGGGTCTTTGAAGTACCCTCTCTTGAGGTAGTCTATGCCGAGGATGCATGGAGCCTCTGGACCAGTCACAATAGGGTGCTTTTGCCATTCCCTCCCAGGCAGGCTGATTTCAGCCTCCAGCACAGTCAACTCTTGGGATCCTCCTGTCACTCCAGAAATATAGATGGGTTCCACCCCTTGACAGCTTGATGGCATCAGGGTACACTATGCACCGGTATCTACTAGAGCCTTATACTTCTGTGGGACTGATGTGCCAGGCCATCTGATCCACACAGTCCAGTAAATCCGATTGTCCCCTACCTCCACCTGGCTGGAGGCAGGGCCCCTCTAAGGTCATCACAACATTGGACATTTACGTCATGTTGAAAGGGATTATTCTGTTATCACAGGAGCTGGAGTAAAATCAGCTCTTCCACTCCATCTGGGAAACTGCTCACCAGAGACTGAAGCCATAGCTCTCATGGGATGATCAGTCTTGGCCCTTGCTCCCCTCTTCAATTCACTCACTCGTTCCTCCAAAGATGAAGTAGGTTTTCCATCCCACTTTGTCATGTCTTCTCTGGGATTCCGCAGGTAAAACCATAGGGTAGCCCGTGGGCATATACCTCCTGTATCTCCTCTGGTGACATTTCGAAATCTTTGCCCTCTGGCCAGTCCATGATGACTTCTAGAATCCCTGGACGACTGAGATTTCCTATTCGAGTTCGTTGTGTAATTAGTGCAGCCCATTTACTCCATGTAGCATCAGTTGCATGATGTGTAGAGGAGACCCTGCCTTTGAACATCCAGCCCAGCACGGGCAACCGGGGTGCCAGAAGGAGCTGTGCTTCAGTGCCAATCATTTCCGAATCAGCTCAAACCCCTTCATAGGCTGCCAGTATCTCTTTCTCAGCTGGGGTATAGCTGGCCTCAGATCCTTTGTATCCCTAACTCCCAAAGCCGAGGGGTCAACCTTGAGTCTCCTCTGGAGCTTTCTGCCAGGGGCTCCAGGTAGGACTGTTCTCCCCAGTTGCAGTGTACAGTAGTGGATCGTTGCCTGCTGATGCTGATCGTTCCTTTACTGCAGAACTCGTCTGGTTCTGTCAAAGTTCATTCTGTGTTGGGATGATGGTTGGAGGGAAGTCAGGGCTAGTTGCTGGTGACCTGAAGACATCTAGTTGATGGGCTATAAAAGTATTACACAGCAGGCAACTGCATACAATTAAGTTCACTGACTGTTTTCCCCTAAAATCAAATCCCCTTGAGGTATACATCGGATTTCCCCATCTTCCCGCATTACCCACCAAGTATATCCAGGTCCCTGAGCAAAAGCAATCCCATGAGTGGGTTTGCCTTTACCTGAAGCAGGAATAACCCAGACTGTCTTCCCCAGCAAATTCTTCATGTGCACCACGGGAACTTTGTCTCCCTCTACAGTATGTAAAAGTTCTGACTGGGTTGGACCAGCCCTGTTGGCAGATTCTCTGGTGTTGACCAACCAGGTGGCCTTTGGTAAATGTGTATCCCAATTTGAAAGTTCCCCCACCCATTGCTCTCAGTGTAGTTTTTAACAGCCCATTGTACCGTTCGATTTTCCCAGAGGCTGGTGCATGGTAGGGGATGTGATATACCCACTCAGTGCCATGCTCTTTGGCCCAAGTGTCTATAAGGTTATTCCAGAAATGAGTCCCATTGTCTGACTCAATTCTCTCTGGGGTGCCGTGTCGCCACAAAATCTGTTTCTCAAGGCCCAGGATAGTGTTCCGGGCAGTGGCGTGGGGCACAGCATGTGTTTCCAGCCACCCAGTGGTTGCTTCCACCAAGGAAAGCTTCCACAATGCAAGCACACATGGTGCAAGGCGCTTGCCTTGGCAGGTTGGTGGCAGTGTGATGTAGTCAATCTGCTAGGCCTCCCCATATTTATACTTCAACCATCGTCCTCCATACCAAAGAGGCTTTAACCGTTTGTCTTGTTTAATTGCAGCACATGTTTCACACTCATGAATAACCTGGGCAATAGTGTCCATTGTTAAGTCCACCCCTCGATCACGGGTCCATCTATATGTTACACCTCTGCCCTGGTGGCCTGAAGAGTCATGGGCCCACCGGGCCAAAAATAATTCACCTTTATGTTGCCAATCTAAGTCCATCTGAGCCACTTCAATCTTAGCCGCTTTATCCACTTGTTGGTTGTTCTGGTGTTCCTCAGTGGAACATGGGCCTTGATGCTTCCAGCCCGGCACCATTCACTGGGAGTGCGTGAACAAGCTGTCTGGCTAGGTTTAAACCACGACAACTATAAATCAAGTTTTAGAAGATTCAGTCTTCTGATTGCTTTTTCTACTTGACAAATAAATAAACATGGATGAATATGCCACTGTCCAACTCATTTCTTTCAGTAACAATAGTCTTGAATAGCCTTGTGATTGAAATTTTATCAGAATACAGTAACCTTTATTTCTTTTCTGTGGCTATTACTGTTCCCTTTGAAAGCTCACCTATCAATGTGCCTGAGGTTAAAGAAAAAACATAGGCAACATTTAACAAAATAACTCTGGAAATATAGCAAATATCTCATTTGCAAAAAAGTGTGTGTTTTCCTGTTCAGGAAATAGGAATAAAAATTACTGAATACTTAGAGCAAAGGTAAAAATATCAAACAAGAAACAGCCATCAGAAATTATTCACTCAGATGAATCTGACAATGTTTCTGGCACCAATAGGGAAGCAATAAAGTTTCCATAAAAAAACAAGAGGGAAGGGAGAAGATGCAATCCTATCCACAATAAAAATAGGTACAAAACCAACAGAATAAGACTTTCTATGCGATACAACAAAGCCTCCCTCCCCTCCACCCCTGCAATAACTGGATATTGCCCCTCAGTTCAAGAAGGACAGGGAGCTGCTGGAGAGAGTCCAGCGCAGGGCAACAAAGATGATTAAGGGAGTGGAACATCTCCCTTATGAGGAAAGACTGAGGGAGCTGGGTCTCTATAGTTTGGAGAAGAGGAGACTGAGGGGTGACCTTATCAGTGTCTATAAATATATAAAGGGGGAGTGTCACGAGGACGGAGCCAGGCTCTACTCAGTGGCAAACAATGATAGGACAAGGGGTAATGGGTACAAACTGGAACACAAGAGGTTCCACTTAAACTTGAGAAGAAACTTCTTCTCAGTGAGGGTGACGGAACACTGGAACAGGCTGCCCAGGGAGGTTGTGGAGTCTCCTTCCCTGGAGACATTCAAAACCCGCCTGGACGCATTCCTGTGTAACATTATCTAGGTGTTCCTGCTCCGGCAGGGGGATTGGACTAGATGATCTTTCGAGGTCCCTTCCAATCTCTAACATACTGTGATACTGTGTGATACTGTGATATAAAACCTTCCACCGCTATAGACATACATTCCTTTCTTATCAATCTTTGGTTGGTTGTTTTTTTTTCTTGCGAGTATAATTACCATGTTACATTAACCAACTTCTCAAAGCTTCATGCACATTTTATTATTCATCTCTAGGTAGAAGGTTATCTGAAAACCTTGCCATAAGTGGAGATCTCTGCATGGAGAAAATTCTTATTGTGCAAGTGATGGTGTAATTCAAGAGAATGCTGAGACACTCTTGCAAAGCAAGCGGCCGTCAAATAGGAGTTAACTGAATGAAGATCTAATTGCTTAGTTTTATTTCTTGGCAGGACCAAAATATAATTTTCTTCCCTGCATGTGGTAGTGAATCATACATCAAAAATACCCGAGCTCATCAATTCACACCATACTCAAAACAAATCCATGGGAAACCAGCATGTGATTTTGAGAGATTTCTCCACACACACACACAAAAAAGTTAAAGAAAACACATGAATGTGCATTATTTGTAATAAAGGATATGCCTGGTGAGCCTGGAAGCGTTCTCATTTTCCTGTTTGCCATTTCTGGTAGTTCTAAAGCCGAATGTATGGCACTCTCAGGTGCTACGCAGTACAAATACTTAACAGACCAAAGAACTGAGTGTTTCTACTGGAACAGGCAGAAGAAACCAAGTTATTCATCAACCATTCAGTGTATCCATGCAAACCAAGTAACAGTTTGTCTGCTCCAGCACTGTGCCAACCCCCCTCAGCTACAGCTTCTTCTGGATATGTAGTCGAGCTGTCCCCAGTGAAGCTTTGAGCACCAGTGATTTGACTGGTGTGCTATTTATTTTTGTAAAAATCAGCTGGTGCACGATGTAATTCTTACTACTATTTAAAGTAAAAAACCAAAACCAACCCTTTCTTCTTCACCCCACCCCCAACAGTTACATTAATGGTTACTTCAATGTTGTAACTGAGATATATCATACATGGAAGAATCATCAAACCTAATGTACATGTAAAAGACTAGAAAATAATTCATGAGTGTCCTGGGTTCAGCAGTAGCAGTCATTTTTCTCCTTCTTAGTAGCTGGTGCAGTGCTATGGTTTTGACTTTCAGCCTGGGAACAGCGCTTATAACACTGATGTTTTCAGTTGTTGCTCAGTAATGTTTACTCTGACCAAGGACTTTCTGAGTCTCATGCTTTGCCAGGAAGGAGGGGAAGCTGGGAGGAAGCAGAGACAGGACACCTGACCCAAACTAGCCAAAGAGGTATTCCATACCACAGCACGTCATGCCCAGTATATAAACTGGGGGCTGTTACCCAGAAGGGCTAGATCACTCCTCATTTCGGGCTGCGTATCGGTTGGCAGGTGGTGAGAGGTTGTATTGTTTTCCCTTGTTACTTCCCTTATCATTATTATTATTGGTGGCAGCAGCAGTGATTTGTGTTATACCTTAGTTACTGGACTGTTCTTATCTCAACCCATGGGAGTTACATTCTTTCAGTTCTCCTCCCCATCCCTCCAGGAGCAGGGGGAGCAAGTGGGGCTGAGTGAGCGTGTGGCTGCATGGTTCTGGGTTGCCGGCTGGGCTTAAACCACGACAATGAGACTGGATTTACAGGATATACAGTTACCAGTTCATGAGTCTGGATTTACAATTACTAGAGTTAACTTGTGCATTTCATTAGAACAGCACAGGAAATGTAACAAACTTGTGTTTTGCAATATAGGCCCTTTAATTAAAATGCAAGTAAGAATCTGCTCAGTAAATACCACCCTGAAAATTACTTTCATTAAAAAGCCAAAGAACAATAGATAAGAATGAATAGAATATATGCATGGAATAACGAGGCAGATGTATTCACCAAATAGTAAGAGGGGTTTATTTTTCTATTGGCTGGAATGGCATGAAATTAAAGCAACAGATTCCAGGATTTGCTCTTTCACATTGATAGTGGTTACCATTGGGCATTTACATATCATTGCTTTTGCAGTACCTCAAGACAGAAATGGTTTGTCTAAAGGGTCAGATCTCCACATACACCTTGGTGGGGTACATGGCTTTTTGGGCACATGGGAGCAAAGCTGCTCCATGGTGTATCTGATGATTCGCAGCCCACATCAATGCTGGAGGCAGGGCAGAAACAAAGCAAGAGTTGTGAAAAAAACAAAACTGTGTCGGCAGATCTTTCACCATGCAACTCACAGGTTGCTATGAAGTGAAGACAAGAGAAGTGAAGTATTGCAGCTTGAGTGCAGTCTGCTCAACACTCACATCCAAAAATGAAAGCCACACGGTACTTATAATTAATCTCTGCTCTTTTGCTGTGTCATTCAGATCTGGAAACAAACTTCTGTAATACTGCTGAGCTTTTGAAGATAGCAAGATGAATGCAGAAAAGCATAAATCATTCATTCCTATGAATTTCTACAGGCATTGAAATATTGTTGACTTTTCTTTTTAATGCTTTATTCATTAGCCACAATATTCATTCAGCTAAATGCTGTCTTTCAAAATAAAACTGCAGTCAGCAACAAAAATGTTCTTAATATGTAAAATTTTTTTGTTATTGTGGCTGAATTACCAATTCATCGTAACGCTGGAGTTCAGCAGGTAATTTATCATCAAATCTGTCTCTATTCCAGCTTTTAGTCTCAACTGGAAGATTGGAAAGGCCTACAAGCAATTCTTGGGAAGAACAAAACAAAACCAAATGCAACAGTTTTAACAGACCTGCTTTGTTCCAGGCTCATAGCTTTCACTTAATGCCTTCCAGGCCAGTAATTTTCATGCTCAGATTCTTCAATAAGCGAAATTATAATTTTGTGTTGTTCTAACTTCTGCCTAGGCAGCTGGAAGGTCTTCTTGGTTTTACTTTCCCTTTTGACAACATCACTTATCTTTGGTGATTTTGGTGATTTTTCATTGCATTTTTATTGCCCACAGGAATACCCACATCACATGAATATTTAAGCTCCTGATTTATCATAGCTTCAATTGACAGATGCAGAGACTCAAATCCAGCAAGAACAAGCAGGACCACAATTCTAATGCAAGAAAATTAAATTCCTCATAATATTCAGGGCTTTTAGATTGCACTTCAGAGGTCATTTTACTGACTGAATACTAAGGCTTCAGAAGGTGTTTCATAAGTATTCTGCAGTGGCCTAAGCCAAATTTTAATGCATCCACTGCTGTGATGCGATTTTCCACTGCAGGAATGACTACTTTAAATGCTGCCATATGAAAGTACATGGTTATGAAAAACATCTAGTTTTGCTAATTCTAAACGATACTTAATTTCATTTAAACGTTTAGGATTTACTCCATAATGTGTGCACACATTTTTAAGGGATGTGCAAGCTTCATGTGATGTATGAGCATAGTTACGCAGAGATTAGCAGCCCCAAAGAGTATGGAGAACTAAGAAGGAGATGCAGAGAAGTGGCATCAACAGCCAGCTATGAAACCTGCCTTTCTTCTCAAAGCTCAGAGTAGCTGTTAAATTACACATATCCAAATAACTGGGATAGGTTCATGCCACACAGGTAGGGAGGACCACTACTATATAACGAGCTGCACACAAAATGCCCCACACAAACCACCGGAGCTGGGAACACACAATATAAACCTAGCACAGCTTGTGATGAAAAGCTGCAGAGGCTGAACTGTAGCTTAACTGCAGCAGAGGGCAGTGATGCACAAACACTAGCAGCACTCATTCTGCATAGCACCTCCAAATGCAGAAGCCTGTCCTTATTTAGTTCCAGCATTCTTACCACTCTCAGGCTTATCCTTAAGAACAACTGCATGTTCTTTATGTGTCTTTAAGTGTACACACATGCAGATGCAGAGGTATATTGAATGGACACTCTAAAATACAAATTTTGGTTGCTTTCTCATATTTATTTGACAACTAGATCCTATTCAATTAATCTGCTATGCCCCTTGTCTTCTGAAAAAATCAAATCCTTTCAACTTTTGCTCCACAAAGTTGTGACTTGCATCTTAACAACAGGCAAAGAATTGCTACACTTCAGGCAGCTAATTTTTGTCTTTCTCTTCTCCATCCCTCTCATCCTTTGAAAGGTAGGAAGCTGAATACAGTTAAAGAAAAATAAGGGAGGGAGAAGGGAGCTGTGGATGTAGACAGCACAACTCTTTGGCTTCTTAACTGGGTTAATTTGTCATTTGGCACAAGAATAGAGAGTTTAAGAGAAAGCTACAGGAAAAAAAAGAATTGCAAGGCATGCATTACTTGTGTAAAAGCTGACATATCTAATGCTATGTGATTCACAGCAGCTTTGAAATACTAGATTAAAAGGTATAACAGCCTTCTTAAGGAGGGATGGTTGGATTACATTTCCACTGGGTGTAATTTTAAGAAGAGATGTATAAAAGAAGGAAATAGAAGTCGCGATGATGAAGCCCAGTCTTGAATTAGTTTCAATGGAATTTTCTCAGAGCATTTCATTTTCTCATGAGAAATAAGTGGATTTCATGCTTGACTGGTGTTTGCAAGCCAGGTTCTACCACGCAACTGCACAACTGCTGAATTTACTGAGTAGCATCTCCTGTACATAAATTTGCAAAACCATACAATACTATAGACATACATATATGTCAATTTTAACCCATAAACATGTTCTTTCTATTATTTGCAAATCAGTAAATACCCCAAATCAGTTAGGATATTGATTCAAGTTTTGCTGGGGTTTTTTGTGGGTTTTTTGTTTGTTTCTTTTTTGTTTGGTTTGTCTGGTGTCCCCCCTCTCTGTTTTGCTTGTTTTAACTAAATAGGCTCATTCATGTTTAGCAAGAGATTGACCTTGGTTTAGTTTTGAGACTATCTACACCTACTAACTTTGTCTGAAGCAGACTCAGTACCACATTTCAAGCCTCCTGTTTCTCAAAACAGGAGAGAAATGCCTCAAAACTGTAGAGGAATGACAAATGAAAGAAGATAGATAGACCTGGCCTAGAAGTTCAGACCCAGACACTATTTTTGACAAAAGTCTTAGCTGTTCAGGTTCAGAGACTAGTGCTGTCCCAGATTCAGGGATGAGTGGTTTAAACTGAGAATAAAACTACTCAAATGTTGAGGGAAATCTGTATCAGGCACATTCCTCTGGTTAAAATGCTACAGTACATGCATGCAGATGTAAGCTGCACAGATGGCCCAGAGGAGCCGAAATCCATTTGCAGCCACCTTATGGAGTTTCTTGGACCCAGTGAAATTAGTTTCTGTAAGGCAGCAAGGCAAGTTCTACCCCTGCAAAAGCATTAATAAAAGCAAACATCATGGCAAAGCACTCAGCCTCACAGCTTGCTCTCTGGGCCCTGCTAGGTGATAGGTGCTAGCTCTCAGCATTGCCAGTGCTGGTCCTGCTCCCCATACCATGACCTCTTTCTTTGTACAGTTCCTCTGAACAGGGACCTTTCAAACCCTGGATGCAAGGAACTCACTCTTCTCTCTTGTGCTTCTGGCTGCCACATCTAGATGAGATGTGTTTGATCTCCTTTGAAGGGAAAAGGCAATGAATACCCTCAGAGCAGCACCACAGGAGCTCATTTTGCAATGGTTGTATAAGTCCTCTAGCAGAAATTTTGTCCTGAACTACTTCACCAGGGAACACTATCAATAATGAAGTCTCCTTTTCCCAACTCTATGGGATTTCCAAACTCCAGCATCTTCTTTGAGTGACATTCTGATGTGTTCTGGGACAATGCCATAGGCACTTGCCAAGACACATGCTGGCTTCTTCAGACAGAGACACATGGCAGTTTAAACTTGGTTTAGATCATGAGTCTCAAGTAACGACAGGCCATCTGGCATATTTCAGTAATACTGGTACTTTCAGCTCAGAGTGGTCCAGGACTTAAATAAAACAGACATGGCAGGTCAGGAGTGAAATGCATTGGCAGGGCTGTGTGCACAAAGCTTGCATGGCAGCACTTAACACAAGGCAGTGCAGTGAGGACATCACTCATCTATCCAGCACAGCCACACAGGAAGCTTGGGGAGGAGAGCAAGAAGACAAGTGAGTGCTGGGGTAAGCTTTAAGAGCATGACCCAGATCCCAGCTAGGGGACTGCTGATGGAAAGAGGGGTATCAACTCAACAGAGTACAAGGATGAACTTGGAGTGAGTTTGAGGGCAGACTGGGAAGCATAAAGGAGGCTTTTTGCACTGGAAGCCTCAGCTGTTGCAGCACTGACTTCTTGCTGACTTGTTTTGGCAATGTTGTATAAGGTCAAGTCTGAATCAGTGGGAGCAGAAAGAATACACATTTGGTCCTCCAACCAAACAACAGGTTAATTTTAAGTTGCAATTGTATGGTGTCGTGGTTTAAACCCAGTCAGGTAACTCGTTCACTCACCCCCCCCCCCCCCCCCTTCTTTCCATCCCCCTACTCCCGGAGGGACAGAGAGGAGAATCGAAAAGAATGCAACTCCCACGGGTTGAGGTAAGAACAGTTTAGTAACTAAGGTATAACACAAATCACTACTGATACCACCAATGATAATAATGATAAAGGAAATAACAAGGGAAGAGAATACAACACCTCAGCACCAGCTGACCGATAACTCGCCCCCCAAGCCCGACCAAGCTCTGACCGATACCTCCTCCAACCCTGCAGTCTCCCAGCCCTTCCAGCTAACTCCCACTTACATCCCGGGCATGACGTGCTGTGGTATGGGGTATCCTGTCTCTGCTTCCTCCTGGCTTCCCCTCCTCCCTGGCAGAGCATGAGGCTCACAAAGTCCTTGGCCAAACCAAAACATCCTTGTTATCAGCTCTGTTCCCGAGCTGAAAGTCAAAACACTGCACTGCACCAGCTACCAAGGAGGAGAAAAATGACTGCTACTGCTGAACCCAGGACATTATCCACCCCTTATTCCATACCATTCACGTCGTGCTCAGATCCCACATTTTCAATATACCATCACTCTTATCTCAGTGCACTCTTATCTTAGTGCATGGACCAGTCCCTATAAAGCTGCTGAGTCCATCTGGTCCATGATGTCAGGCTCCATCTCTTGTAACAGTCTTCCAGAGCAGGAGAGACTGTGTGCAGTGTTCACACTCGTGAATAACCTGGGCAATAGTGTCCATTGCTAAGTCCACCCCTCGATCATGAGTCCATCTCTATGTTGCATCTCTGCTCTGATGGCCTGAAGTGCCATGGGCCCACCAGGCTCAAAATAATTCACTGTCCCCTTAAGCAGTTTCTGCAGCTTGTTGTTGGGGACTCCATACAGCTGCCTTCCATCTCCGATGCTTCCAAAGCACTGGAGGGGCCCAGTGGACTAGATACTTGCCCATACTGTCCCACACACCCTGCCACTCATGACTGTTCAGCCTTGGGGAAAACCTCTTGGTCCCCCTATATTGTTGTCTAACCCCAGACAAGACCCAAACCTGACTCTGCTTAACTTCTGAGATCAGACAAAATGGTGGTGGGTAGCACACAGCCTGTGTGTGTGCCAACATGCTGATCCCCATCACAATCAGCAGGCAGGTCCCAAGGATACCCAAAGGCCATTCAAAACCTTCAGAACTCTCAGTTGATGCTGCTGTACTTGTCACTGGGGCTGGTGTAGCTGCTGTGCTTGCCGGCTCTCCCACCACCGGCTTCTCTTTTCCTGAGTCCAGCTCTTCCTCCTCTGCCTTGCTGGGAAGTGCTGCGTGGTCTCCTGCATCCTCCTGGGGCTCGGCAGGCGGCTTCCGGGGGATGCTCTCGGCCGTCGCGGAGCTGGGATCCTCCGCGGGGCTCGGCTCGGCCGCGGGGCTCGGCTCCTCCGCCGCCTTCTCCCTCTGCTCGGCAGCCGCCTCCTTCTGCTCCTCGACCGCCCCGGCCTCCTCCACCGGCAGCCGTCCCCTCGCGGCCTCCGGCCCCGCTCCCGCCGCCGCTTGGTGCCCGGGGCCGCTCTCCCGGGCCGGTTCGGCTGCCGCCGGCTCCCGGGGCCGCTCCCCCTCAGCTCCCCGCAGCCTCACGAAGATGGAGAGTAGGGTGAGGGCCAGGCCGGTGAAGAGCAGCCGGACGGCCAGGTACAAGTCCACGGCCACGTCCGTCCCACCCTGCTGCTGGAGCCCGCCCGTATTACAAGTCATTGCCATAAAGCACAGTGAGACAAGAACCTTAGCCCAGGCCCCACACTTGATAAACACCAACACAGCAAATACCGGCTCTACGTAAGTTACAACATTCTGAAGCTGTGAGATCAACAAGAACAACTCTGAGAGCCAATAAATCAGCATTGTGACGAGTGACTATTAATCTGGTCAGATCTGTTGTTATCTCAACCCTTCGTGCCCCACGTTGGGCGCCAAAAAGAACTGTCGTGGTTTAAACCCAGTCAGGTAACTCGTTCACTCACCCCCCCCCCCCCCCCCTTCTTTCCATCCCCCTACTCCCGGAGGGACAGAGAGGAGAATCGAAAAGAATGCAACTCCCACGGGTTGAGATAAGAACAGTTTAGTAACTAAGGTATAACACAAATCACTACTGATACCACCAATGATAATAATGATAAAGGAAATAACAAGGGAAGAGAATACAACACCTCAGCACCAGCTGACCGATAACTCGCCCCCAAGCCCGACCAAGCTCCGACCGATACCTCCTCCAACCCTGCAGTCTCCCAGCCCTTCCGGCTAACTCCCAGTTACATCCTGGGCATGACGTGCTGTGGTATGGAATACCTCTTTGGTCAGTTTGGGTCAGGTATCCTGTCTCTGCTTCCTCCTGGCTTCCCCTCCTCCCTGGCAGAGCATGAGGCTCACAAAGTCCTTGGCCAAACCAAAACATCCTTGTTATCAGCTCTGTTCCCGAGCTGAAAGTCAAAACACTGCACTGCACCAGCTACCAAGGAGGAGAAAAATGACTGCTACTGCTGAACCCAGGACATATGGAAATCAAAGAGATGACTAGAAAGCCAGTTATGTTGCTTGTTAGTGCAATGAGATGTTCTTAAACAGTCTGATGAATGGGAAAAATAGAAAATTGTTGATTCATTTACAGAAACATTGTAATTACTAAGGAAATTGTTTTCTCACTAGAAGTGCAACCCCATTTATTGCAGCAACTGCCATCACATGCATTGGCTGACAGCCTAATCTGGACATGGATCACAACACTACTCAATACCTGTCCTCAGTCAGTTTTTCATTCCATACTCTAAACTTACCATTGGAAAATGTCAGATACAAGCACACAGATGTTATGCAGGCTGGTTTCATCTTACTTTTATTCTCTGTGCCTTGTCCATAAAACTGGAGACTTAACCAAGAAGATAATAGGGAGCTGTGTCCTCCTTTGACTTTGAGCCAAAACCAGGGAAGAGGATACGCAAATCTACTTCTAATGCAGATTAAAATGTGCCTTTGGCACTGCATCCCTACATGGACTCATCATACAATCAAAAAGGTTTTTTCATTTTTTTCCCCGATTCCTCTTGTCAGGAGAGGACCATTAATGATAACTCCTGGAGGCTCCTTTCCTTGAGTTACTCAATGCCTCATTCACACCTTAGGCATCAGGAGAGATGAAAGCAAACCAGATGAGTGGTTCTTTCCCTGGTATTCAAACTTTAAATCAAACACTCACTTCCTGTACTATAAACAGAGCCGCCTGTTTAGAGCACCAAGGTGCTGCTGTAATGTTTCTTTTTCTTAAGGTTTTATATTTCTCCTGTGTAACAAGCAATTAAAATAGAAGTGTCAAGCAAAAATAACCCCCTGTTAATCACAGTCATTGTGAGCCTCCCAACTAAGTCACATCTCAGTGTTGCTGTTCCATTTTTCAGGTAGAAAACTGTCTGAGAATGCCAGAGTCTAGAAATCAATCTCTTTGCAAGAGGACATCCAAAGTTTCTGAAAAATACGATCTCTGTTCATGATACTGAGTGGAATTAGATGAGCACCAAAACTGAATATACAATGAACCTAAGAATAATTCAAGTTGGAAGGATTCTCTGGAGTTCATTTAGTCTAACCTCCATCCAAAACAAGGTTAACTGCACAGTTAGGTCAGATTGCTCGGTTCAGCTGGGTTCAGGGCTTTCTGAACACCTCCAGATGCTGGTTCCACAGCCTCTCCAGGCCACTAGGCCCATGCTCAGCTGCTCTGATTATAAACAACTTTCTTCCTAAACTAGTTGGGATTTCTTTTCCTGCAGCTTGTGTACATTGCCTTTTATGCTTCCAACATGCATTCCTGAGAAAGGCTTTGACTGTGCTTTCTCCATACCCTTTCATTCCTTTCAGCTTTCCTGCCTCTATACTGAACAAACCCAGTGTCCTCAGCTTCTGCCTAAACATAGGTGCTTCTGCCTCTTCAAGTGCTCCAGCTCTTTACCAATTTATCACAAATACTGAAATATTATATAAAATTCTTTTGGTTTTGGTATACAAATAGGCAAATCCATGCATCTGAAAGGAGAAACGAGAAATGGAAAAAACTCTGGACTCTCAGCTGAGCCATTATTTTCCCATACTTCTCAAACTCAGAGGGTTTATTTGCTGCCTGGTGCATCACAAGGGAGCTGCCTCCAAATCACCTGAAGGGAATGATACCGAGCTTGTTCCCTTCTGAGAACTTTCTGTGAGCTTTGAAGGGAGGTTTTGTTCATATTTTATCTTCATCTTTTTTACTGTTTCCTGTGCTGTATAAACCAGCCATTTAAAGATGATGCAACAGCAGCTGCTGTTCCAGAACAGCAGAGCGCAAGGCAGTTTCCATCACACCAGGGAGCTGTCAACCGGAGTGGTACCCAAGGATAAGTATAATCTGTTTAAAGATGCTGTGAAGTCACCTGTTTCCTTTTTCTTTTGAGTAACGGGTGGTGACTTGATGACTAGATCAAATGTTTAATAAATGCTATGAATATTAACAGGAATATCAGAAACCTGGTTTAGATGAGTTAATCTTAAGACATCCAGCCTGTGTATTGCAGACTTGAGCTTATAGAATGAGTTTTAAAATCAGATAAATGGTTATTTTCCCCAGGAACCTTCAAGAACAGTTAGCTCATACCCAATCCAGCCATAACCTGCAATTTAGGAACACAATTTTCACACCTCAGTCTAGATTTATGTGTCTTTTACACTGTAAAATCCTAATCCTGCAACTGCCAGTTACACTGAGTCACCAGTCACATCAATTTTAGACAGAAGAGCCTGTTGTTCAGTAAAATGGGGTTAATTGTACTAAACCTCAGTTCAGTAGAAACTTCATTTCAATTTCCATATTCCCTGCCTTTCCCCAAGAAATCTGTAGATTTGTATTCCCTTCTTGTAGCTTAAGTTTGACATTTTTTCTGATGCAAGGATATCAATTCACACTCCTGAATCATTCAAACTCTGCCCCATACAACCATTTTCACTGTAAAGATATTTTTGAAGTGCATCAGCTCAGATATGCTCTACTTCAGGGAACAATGGCTTGATACCAGCTGCACTGCCAGAATCCCCATTGACAACAGATATTGTTCGATTGTTTTACAACAGCATAAAGACCCCAAGAGCAAGAACTTTGAACTGTCAGTCTTCTCTGAGTTACTGATGTGCTATATATATGCAGCAACACAATTTCTGCATTTTTAGTGATTATCTGAATTTTACTGCCACAAAGTCACAGTCACAGAGAACAAAGCCTTTCACTTTTCAAATAGGAGGGGAAACTTCCCAAAACAGGCTCAATGTGTGGATTTTATCTGATTCGGAAAGAGACTCTGCAGGACAAAAAAAGTCATATTTACAGAGATACACATCCTCATAAATTAGATATCACAAGGTATCTCATACTGGACAACAGCTTACTGGTAAGGAGCGGGAAACCAGTAGTTTTGTGCTACCATAGTGAATACTAGTATTAAATTAGTGAAAACATGTACCATAAACTAAAGTACAAATCCTCCGAGCAATTTACATCACCCCGAATAAACTCCTCATTTATCAATGGCAGAATTCTTTATTGCACTGGATGATATTCTGCCTGGAAACACATGTTGGAACAGTTTTATACTCTGACTCACAGTTTCTGCACCGTCTTCACTTTTGTACATACAGCTTTAATAAAGCAGCACACATGCATAAAATTCCTCTACCTGTACTTGAAGTCCAGTAAGAATATCTGGGAATTATATTCTTTATTTCTCTTCTCTGATATTGTCCTATCCCCATAACAGCGAATTCCTCTGACTGGTGATAATGTGATAGCCACAAAAGCTATATAACATTTTTCAATAATGCACCCCTAAAATATAAATGCTTGCTTGCTTAAACGGAATTAAGAAATCTTGGTTCAGTACTGCACCCTGTAACAGTGACAAGCAGGAAAATAAGCAGAGAGGGGCATTTTTTTTTTCTTACATTCCTTTTTTTGTTTTGTGGCTGTAGTAGTTTGCTTAGAGCCAGCAAGTACCAGCTCAAGCTCTCTTGGCTGCTACCCAGGGTCCTTACCGGTGACGACACTGGGGATTTTAGACAGAAAGCTCTTGACAGTGCGGATGGGAACTCCACCTGTTTTGTCATCCTGCATTCTCGTAATGATGTCTTCAATCTGTCAAAAGGAAGGAAGACTTAGTGTTTTATGCAAAATGGTGACTGTAATACTTATATACTATGAGTTATTTGGAGCCCTGCTGGTAAGATGGGCTTCAAATATACCATGTGTATTACTGCACACACACAGACCTAGAGACACAGCTATTGCTTCCTACATTTAAACCTTGAGACCAGAAACCACAAGACAACATAGACAAGCTTGGAAATTGTCAGTTGGAAACTTACAATCCAATTGCACTTGTCCTTTTTTTTGCTGCTTGGGGTGACAGAAAGGTGTTGTTTGGTCCACACGTGAATTGGGTTAGCCTCTATACTGCAGTCAGCTTAAAGTCCTTCCCATCCAGTCCACTTCCCCCCTCTTATCCCACTTTCGTTTGAATCCTTGGTGCTGTGACCTTTGGAGTCCTTCCATTTTCCAAAGGGTCACAGACAGTTACCAACAGCCTACGGCTTGAGAAGAGCATAAGACAGGACAGCTTCAGAATGATTGCCACTGCCTCATGCTGTAGGCTTGGATGTATGATCTGCAGCCATCATACAAAGTAAACAACCAAAGGTAAAACTATCATAGAGAAAACCTAGTTACATTTTCACAGTCAAGTTAACTTTTACTTCACATGAACACACAAAATCCATCAGATATAGAAAAACATATAATCATCTTCAAAAGCCATATCAATCAGATGATCTGGTTACTGGGGGAAGGAGCTTAATCCTCCTTCCATTTACTCTAAAATGGGAAGGGATTTTTGCTCCTTTTGAGGCTACTTCCCCTGCATTTGCTTGAAGGCAACGCCAGGGAGAACAAATAGCTGAACATAAGCACAGCTGAACGTAAGAAATCTGATATCTCCAAAAACTTCCTTCAAGTTAGTAAGGTCTCAAAAGCCCAACAAAAATAAACGCAGAGCTGCTGGCTCTGTTAGCTTGTGCAGTTGACAGTACAGCCCTGCCCACTGCTAGTGACAGGGAGCAGAGGCCAATGGCAGACAGACAGGGAGTACAGCTCTGATTTCAGATGAAGATTTTTTCCTCACATATCCTACAAAACACAACCTCAGCAAGAAAGATTGTGCGGTGCGAGCACAGCCCCTCTCTCCTGTAAAGGCAGCCTGAGAGCTTAATGAGCTCTCTTCAAATCTGGAAAGTCAGCTTTGTTTAGGGATGTGCAAGTGAGTTTTTCCACAAACTTAACACCTACATTTCAAAACAAGTTTAATTTCAAGCCTTCCCAAGGTGGTAAGGCAAGCTCTCTGCCAACTTCAGACACTGAATTTGATCACTGTGTTTTTAACCTCAGGCTATCACTTAACTGATCTGTTCACACCTTGTTTACATGTCATTTTTAAGTTAACACATGCCCTGAACAAATTCTCAGTAGGAATGAAGTCACAAAGATGAAAATATCCTGAGATATTCAATACATTACATGAGAGCTGGGTACCTACAGTTAACTTGTGATAAGAATAATTCTACTTTTCCTCCAACCCAAACACTATGAAAATTAATACCACATCTTCCTCTTTACCTGAACCTTATGCAAGGTTATTTGCTGATCAGTCCACTAAAAAGAGAAGATCTGACCCTTTCTACCAGCTTTTGTGTTCTGCTTCCAATGTTTGCAGATATTACCACCCAAATTTCTGGCTAGGTATGGAAATGTTTCATGACATAAGTAATACAGTGACAAAGCTGAAAAAAAGTGATTATTAGAGCTTCAAGTGTTGAGAAAAGTAAAGAGGGAACATCAAGCACAAAGTTCCCTTTCACCAAAGCTTTTCATCTTAACTTTGAAGAGTTAGACACTTCGCTGCAAATGATTCACCCTTCACTTTCTGCATATTTTATTAAATATCCTTTAGGTTTCCCTATCTAGCAGGCAGGGAATAAGAGCCCTTCGATAGTTCATTTCAACGGGCTAGGAGTCAGGAACTGATAAAACTAAGCATTCCTCATATTTTCTCACTCCCAAATAAGCAAGCTTTGATGAACTAACTTCTGCCCAACAGGAGTCATAGTGAGAACACAAAATGTTGGGTTTTTATGGCAGTCACTGCTATTTCAATCTGGTCTTATTTTGCATCAGTAAAGGGAACTGTTATTCTTCCCTCTCTGTAGATTCTGGGTCAATATGTCCCTGAGAAAGCCAAAGCAATTTATGTATCCGCTGTCACTGTTAGCTACACAGTGTAATGTATGCCTAACAAACTAGATCTGCCTTTTCTCCTGACTAGTTGCTGACAGCTCTACTCCCTACATTTGTCCAGAATGATTTTATTTCCCATTTCAGTACATTGAAAGCGGGGTAAAGGGCTTTTGGCTTCAGGGCTATGTTATTAATTGAGAAAGAACCCTACAGCAGGTAGTTTATGACAGTTTACCAACATACTGTTACACAGAATGTGTTAGGGATTTAACACATGTATGGGATTTGCTGGTATTTATTAGACTTTTCCATTGTCATTATTTTTACTGGCCTGTGGAAGATGAAGGCATGAAGTATGCACCAGGTTTCTGCCCGATTATTTGTAGCAGGTACCCTACACTTGGGCATTTCTGTCAGCAGCTAACCTGTGGCTGGAGAGTCTCTGAGCATCACTCATCAGTGCCAACATTAAACATATAAGGTTGTATAAATGGCTCTGTGTGATGCCAACCATCCTCTTCACCGCAGATGAGAGCACTCATGAGCATTGGTGGAGCTGGATGGTACATGGAGGAAAGGATCAGTCTGTTTTCAGCTAGCATGAGCTATATATATATCATTATGTATAAATTTTATCTTATACTTGACTGAAATACAAGTCTAAAATAGACCATTTCTCACCTTGCCAATCCCTACGGGTCTCATAAGCACTCCTGACAAAGCTCTCTGATGCTACCAGCATGCCTATGGCTCTATCTGCTGACTTCTGCCACACAGCTCCACAGCCTCACAGACAAGAAAGGTTAATTTGACAAGATGTCTGAAGCCAATTCGCTTCACTGGACCAGAAAATTTCACTCTGATAAACACAGAAAGAGAAGGCTGGGAAATAAAAAAGGGCTAATAAACCTCCCTTCCTCACCCTTGAGGGAGAAAGAACAACCTTGATTCTGAAGCAGTGCTGGAGAGCAGCGAAGCAGCACCACCAGAGAATTGCTGTGTGACCTTCAGCAAACAGTTTCATCTGTCTCTGTCCAAGTCTCCCCTTCTCTATAATGGAGATAATACCAAATCACACAGGGGCAGTGAAACTTAATTTAAAGGTGTCAGAGAGGAACTTGGAGTGCCTTGGACAGTGGATGTTACACAACTGTGGAAGATAGGCTCTCTGTCTTTGACAACCTTTCACAATCCCAACAGCAGCAACAAAAAACACGGCAAAGCACTGATGCATCAGCTGGCAGGGCCATTTGGCTGCTTCCCACATGAGTAACTCCCAACAACAGATGAGGGCAGGGACACCGATGAAACTTGTCCTCTTCCCAATGGAGCTTTTATCTGTGCTGCTTTAAATTTCAGAGCTTATTTCAGATAAAGGCAGAATATACCACACAGCTCCCTCATGCTTGAGTGTGTTTCAGGGGAGAAAGAAAACAACAATTATGTTCTTCAAATATTTAGTGGGAGGGTGAAACAGAGCTAATAAGGTCACCTTGAAACTGGTAACATGCTTTAGAGATATTTTTATATCTCTGTTGTGAATAGGAGGGTAGGAGTAAAGACACAACTACCAAGGCACTCACAATTGTTTGCATACTGCTGCTAATCTAGATACTCTGTGAAGCTCTAGCTACTCAGCAAGTCATCACTTGGAGAGACAGGTTTCACCACATCAATTGAATTAAGCAAAACAATGCTTAGGAAAAAACTGTGACACTTCTCATTCAGCTGCTGAGGTGAAATACCAGAGTCTGGGGAGTACAAGGCAGCAGCTTTTTGACCAGATTATGCTTCCCCTAGCACAGCCTACGGTATCAGCTCTGCGCAGCCCCCCTCACTCAGGCCTGGGCTGTGTTATAAGAAAATGTAGTCATGGAAAAAGAGAGTGGGAGTTATTCCCCTCAGGCAGTGTATGCACAGTTGGAAAATAGGGTTTAATATTCAGCAGAAAAACAAAGCTTAGCAAATTAATTCAGCAAACAGAGATTCTCCAAATAAGCTCAACTAATGCAATTTTCTCCCTTCCCAAAAATCAAGTTTTTCAGCCTGTCAATGTCAACAGTCAGAAGTAAAAGACATCAGTGCGTCAATGTTATGAAACTCAAATTTTCATTAAAAACATTTCAACAGACAACTCCCAAAGAGATCAAATTCTACATAAGCTATAATTGCTTAAGAGGAAGATATTTGGGCATGTTATAAAGCTGTGTAAAATACTAAACGTGAACTCTTATTTACTGATTGTGCAACTGCAATAGAAGTAGCAAATGGTTGGAACTCTGCTGCATTTTATAGCATCACAGAGGTTTCTCGTGAGCAGAGGAATGCATTTTTTTTCTCGTGCTTTCTATAGTTACGGTAAAGATGTCACATATAAGCATGTAATCAGCTTCAGAGATCTTGTACCATTTAGAGCACGGCTGCTCTAATTAGAATCCTTCTTAGGTTAGCTGCAAATCAGACCAAATGTTTACTTTGTTCTGTAGCAGAAGTATTAAGCTACAAGTGTAGGAAAGTATATCCAGGGAAGATGACGTGAATTTTAAATAAAGCATTTCAGTTGAAACCAAATGGTCATAGAATTACCACTGAGGTGTGATGCAAGCCATATTTTGGTGTAAGAAGTTATGCCATTACTGATATACAGTGTGTATTGAATAGGGGTGGGGTTTGTGCAATTTATGAGGTAGGCAAACACAAATGCAAATCAGCATACAGATTGATTCAGCCAGGAAATCTAGGGTGGAATCCTCTATAAACAGTTTCTCATTGTGCAATCTGAATTCGAGGAACCACTTTGGTGGGGAAGAAAGGAAGAAATTCTGTCCCTCTCCTCTAAACAATGCTGCTGAGGCAGTCACTGGTGCTGACAGCATCTGGGCTGTTGGTATCTGTCAGCTAGTGACAGCACTGCACCTCTCAGACCATTTCATACAAGTCACCAGCCAATCAGTACTAACTCCTTCTGACCACGCCATCCTCATCAAAATTTGTATGGATAATCCTGACGTGCTTTGCGATTACTATTGCAGATAGAAGGCTGAATCAAAACAAAGAAGCATCATGGGTTGAAGCTTGAAGTTATAATAGGAAATCTAGAGATGCACTTACGTAATGTATTCATTACAGTCCCTTATGTGAATAACCAAGAGGGGCTTGGGGGAAGCATGAGAGCATGTGCTTTCTTTCGACAAGCTTTTACTGAAGTCACTGGCTGTGGGACTGGCAGCATCCTGCTGCCTTGCTCCACCCAGGGCCCGATGCACAAGTTGCCATGGAAACAGCAGAGGTTTTCTTTTCTGTTGCATCACTGCACTGAATGTAAAACTCCAAAGGTCTCCAGACTGCTCATACAGTGATGGATGAGGAGTGGAGCAGACATGCCTACTGCAGCCTGCCCAGCAATCATTGCAAGAGGAATAAACTGTATGTGATGTGCCAGAGCTCCTTTCTATGTCTGTTCCCATGTGGGCATGCACTTTTGGGCACCTTGCTGCTCCCACCGCAGTCAGGGTACCAGGGTGAGCCCAGCCTCAGGAATGCCCAGGAGCAAAGCTGTGACCCAGCTGCCATTTGAAATAACATTACACAAACTGCTTGAATTGGCAGGTGCCAAAAGTAAGAGTTCGGCTCAGCAGCTTTGATTTGGTGGGTGCCTTTTGGGGGTTCGCTCCCACACTCCCAATTTCGCTTTGAATTCTAGTCAACTAATCTTTCTCATGCAAGAAAATTATGCTGTAACGTGCTTTTGTGCTAGAACAACTGACAAAGCTCCACAAATCTTAAGTCATTCAACTCTGGGCTGGGTTTCCAATTTCCTCAAATCGTCCATGATAATAGGTCAGCTTTTGAAGCCTGATTAGAAGTAGCACAAAATAGTTTTAGTATTACACCAGACTGCATGAAGTAATCAAGAATCTTAGCCTGTGGTGGTCTTTGCATGACCTGGTATGAGAAAGCAGCACCTTACTCTCCCCTGTGACAGTGAACTGTAGTTTGATAATCACAGTACTTCCAGAGGAAGTTCATGTTCGTCTGGAGCATCAAATATAAGGCACTTCCAGACAGAAAAAATCCAGACTTCGGTGGGTCACTAAGGGTGTCTGCTGCATTCCTGAACATGTTCTGCATAAAGAAGAAGAAAACAGAAAAAGTAACTCCCATTTAAAGTAACTATTTTCCATTTAAAACTAGAAAGCTTATCTTTGCACTTAGATTTAGGCCCAAGTGCTTGAGAGGAGATTTGTGTCCATACCCTTGTGAAAGAGCAGAAGGGATTTGCAGTGAAAAGGAGGACACATGAATCTTAAGACTTTTACAGTGTAGGCTTCTTATTTCAGTCTGAGCTCCAACAAAGGGCTACCAACAGCAGGCAAAATTGGATGAAACTTCGTAGTGCAAACTTGAGAATATTATGATTGAGTAATAAATGCAGAGTACTGTAATTTCCTATTCATTTTGCAAAGCTTCATAAACATGTGCCTAACTTCTCCTGCAGTAATGAAGGCTCTCCGAGGCAATCAGAAAATAAGTTATCTCCAGTAAGATGCAAAAAGTTTGGTTTTGCTGTTCCCTGCCAGAAAGCTGTATCACATGAACCAAATCTCCACCATTATCTTCCCTAATGAATGGATGAGAGAAACTCTCCAGCACATCCCTTCTATTTTAGTAGTTGATGGGCTCCTGTGGCTTAGCTAAAATAAATTATGCAGAAATGTGTGTACACATACAACAAATGTTTCTCTGCAAAACAACATAGAGGTGGACCTTCAGGAACTGGGAATTTTTTGCCTTTTATATGCCTCTGGCACATAATACAGTGTGACAGGTCATTTCATGCACCATTTAACTCTTTGCACTGAAAAGTGCCATACCACAATAAAGATTAGATACATCCACCCTCACCCTCCTAATACTGTGAAGTTAATGCAAAGCAGGGCAATTTATAAGTTACTGGAAAGAGAGGAAACAGAGGAAACCCTGTTGATCACCATGAAAAGGTTGTATTTTGTTTCTCTCCCTCTCCATGTCATAATGTCACCTTGCAATATTTTTTTTTTATCTTTTAAACACATAAAAACTAAAAAAAAAAAAAAATACTTCAAAAAAATGCAGAAGCAAAGTCATGGAAAAATCCGTAAGTTTTCCACCCAGGATTTAAAGGCACCACTGCAAAAGGAAATGTAATTTTCATTTGAATTTAAGAATAGAGGGAAGCAAAATACTTGGGGATTTGTTTGCTGGTAAGTGAAAGAATGGAAATTTGAATTCTTTATATATATATATATATATATATACACACCTTTGCACACTATGTCTTTTTCCATATTGCTTTTTAATACCTTTTAAATGCATATATTAAAAATTTACAATTTTATAACCAAAAAAATCCACAAGATCACCAACGCTGGAAACTAAAGATTGGTTTAGTCCACAAAGAGACAAAACGGAAGTGTTTAGCACTGTAAGACTTTCTGTATTAGCACTGGGAAGAGTTCTGGACAAAAGGCAGTGACAGGCAGGGCTGGTATGTCCACCCACCAGACCTAAACACTCTGCAACATAGAGGTGCCATTTTTTTGGTAAGGTGATAAGGTTTGTGCATTTAGCAATCATTGAAAAAAACATTTTTCCAGTGCTCTGCTTCACTTTCTCATATGTCAGCGATCAGCAGTAAAATGGAATGTATTAGAGAAAATTTAAAATGAAGCTGAGCATTAAATCAAACCAGATATGATTCTCTGCAATGAATTAAAGGCATGAACTAAAAAATGCACATACAGTTCTCATAACTTGATCATCATTACTGGATTCATTAACATTTTCATGCACCGTAACTACCATTTATTATTCTAGGCCTGACTGGTGCTTCCCCTTTGGCAAAGTAAATGTTGCAAATCAAACAGTAGGTATAAGTTCTCCTGCATCACAGTTACAGTCTTCACCATGGATGAAGTTATTTGCTTCAATGCCAATTTGTGTTTTATTCAGTGGTTCCACTACTAACTCTGTCCTTTAGTCGTAAATTGATAATGTTGTTACTAAAAGGAATACTTAAACAAAACAATTTGTAACAACACTTTGGAAAAACAGTGATTTTTCTTTGTTCACATAAAAAGAAGTGTCAAATTCTTCTTCCCTCCAACAGACTTTTCCTTCTTCTGCTAGTAATGCATCAAGGAACACATCACTTGCAGTAAACTTGTACCAAGTTAATAAAAATGATGCCATGTCTGCTTTGTTTTCAATCTTAGCCTCTTAACACATAACCAGTATTTTGCTTAACTCCTGGGGGATGGCAAGGAAGAGTTATCAGTAGAATGAAATTTAGAACTTCTACAAAGAAAGGTTTCATTTACTTTTGGTAGCTTATTGCTGTCTTCTCTACAGGGGCCTATGTAAAAGACAACTGAAGACACTGCTCACAATGCAGTTAGCCATCAAAAACCCAAGGTGCTCTCAGCTGCCTCTCCTGCCAGCAGACAGCACAAAAGCCTGTCTCTGGCCCTGTAATGCCAACTTGCTCTTTTATCCACTGGGAAAGGACAGAACAGAATAAAAGGAGCAGACACTGCATACTGTGGCTGCAGCTTGATGGCTATTTCATCAGGTGAGCATATCAAATGAGCAGGCACCCGACCTCCAGAGCATTAAATAAAAGCATCACTGTCGTGTGATATCTGTAATTGTACAGAGATGGGGTTTTGTTTGTTTTGTTGGTGCGGTTTTTTTTTATTCTACTTTTAAATGCGGGAAGTATTAACTCCAAAAGATAAATAGCAAATAATCCTTTTGTGTGACACAGGTAATTTTTTCTCATGGATTTCATGTTCAATCAGTGATGTTTTCATGGTACGGAAGGAGAACATCTTGCACAGGTGACACCATCATAAACATTAAATCTTACTACACAACAAACAACCTGTTGTACAATATGGTTTTGACTTCCACTCTGCCTTACTTTCAAAGCAATGGTTTCTGCACTAGTATATTTTTGCTTGTCTATACGTCTCAGTTGTGTAAGTCTAGAAGAGTAGTTAGCCAGAACATCTTTTCCACTACCTTTTGTTTTTTTTTACTACTTGATGCTGAAAGATGGAATTGTTAAATACACAACTGTCTTGTAAAGGTGGATATTTTTAGTTGTGAAATGTCATCTGAGAGGCAGACCAAGTGCCTGGTCATAGGTTGTATCTATCTCATGTACTGAAACAGTAACACATCAAGCAGCACACAAACAACATGATTTTTCATCACATATATCACAATATAAATCAGAGACCGTTTTAAAATCATTTACCTTCCTCATTACAAAACAGAAAGCAGCTCCACGTGCAAATGGAAAATGCATTTTATTGGGTTCAAAATGGGATCACCATTTTACAATGTTTTAATTTTTTTTCTGTTTTAACTTTTTATAAACACACCTACAACCCTCAGAAACATGACTTTGACTTTTAGATATGAGTTACATTATTAGCAGGCCTGGCCTGTACTTCCATTCTGTTAAATCTTACATTAGTGCTCAAGTTTGACACTAGTGCTGAACGGTAAATTATTAACAAAATAGTATAAGGGGTTTTCACTTTGCTATAAAGTCATCTTCTTGCCAGCTAAGGTCATTACTGAAGTCACTGAATTATCGAAACACTCACTATGGAGGCAGATTCAAAATCTCCCTATTCCATAACTTTATCTTCTTAAGAAATTATTTCCCAACTTTCTCCTCTGGCTGCAAAGCAACATCACTATTGCCAAAACAACTTAAAAAATACCTAACACACTTCTCAGCAGCTCATCTTTCAGTGGCCTTTCTGTAGTAATATAGGTATAGAGCTATCTATAAATGGCTAGAAACAAAAGCAGAATGCTTGCTGGTAAGAACAAACCTTGTAAAAAAGAAACTTCCTTAGAGCTTTCTCATATTTTTACCCATAAATTCTACTCTAAAATAAAATCAAAACAACAAACCAACCCCAAAAAACTTATTCCAGAGTATTTTCCCTTCTAGGGACCCTCTTGTGCCATTTCTCCATCCTGGCTTGCTCTATCCATCTGCCAGTTCCTGTCCCTGAACCGCCACTACCTCCCTCCCTCATTTGTGCACGTTGTCCAAGGACTTCAGCACATGCAGCTCTGAAGGGATAGACACTATATGCCCTGAAATATGGTGCCACATTTAAGCTCTGCCGTCTTCATCTTTCTGCACATCAGAACTAGCCAAGCAGCTCAGCAACCTTTGATCTGAAACCTTTTCCAGGGAAGGAGAAGAGTACAGTAACCATAAGTCCTTTCAGACTGAATGTTGACGGGGGAGTCACGGACAAAGGCAATGTTGATCAATGTGATCAAGCGATTGCCAAATTTATTCACACACATCAACAGCTTTTATAGTTTATAGGACTAGTTGATGTAACCAATATAGATTCTGCATAGTTCAAAAGTGCTGTCCACACATTTTCAAAGTAGATAATAGGTTAGCTGAAAGCTTGTCCATTTGTTACTTTTTGCACACATCTTACAGTTTTCCCATCCCGCTTCTACATCTTGTTAACCTTGAGCAAACGCCAAGTTCCTTGTTCTACTGCACATAGCTGTCCTTTAGTAACCTAAGGTTAGGCCTTGCAGCCTGGGTAACTTGAGTTCAGGCCTTACAACTTAACTCAGAGTCTGGCTAAAACCAAACAGCTGGGATGCCTCATATGTCTATTGTTCAGCTGTATCCTTCATAACCACCATCTCCTAAGGCTAAGACATCTGGGTTGGTCATGAAATGTCCGTCGCTCCTTAGCCAATCCACAACTGAACACCAAATGCAGTAGCTCAAGCCAGTGCTGCAGCAGATGACTGCTTCCTCCTGGACTGCTAACACTCAGGATGAAGATGGACCTATGACAGTAAATGGTACATACAACCAAAAGGTGCAGGCACTTGACCATCAATTACAAGGCAAGAGAAGAGCCTTGGGTTACCTGTGTCCAGAACTGAACAGCAGAGACTATAAAATGACTGGCCTCTGAGCTCTGTGTTGCCACATGAACTGACTGCTTATATAGGTTTTGGGAGCCTACAATAGTATTTCTCCCTGCCTATTACCAGGAGATTGACGCAGATGTGCAATCAAAAACGTAGTGTTTGTCTCTCACATTAGTCAAGCACCATAATTAGATGCTAGCTTTTAAAATATCTTAATAATAGACTTACAAGGGGCTTTGGATTTTAGCCTGTTAGCAGAGAGCAGATAAAAATGTTTAAGGTAGAACCTAACTTTGATGAACGCTTTTCATTGTGACCAGCTCCTGAACCTAAAATTTTAGTCATATTCTTTAGGTAGTTTCAGTAACAAGCTTTGCCGTAAGATCCAGCAATTATTCAGGGTTACTGAATGTAACTCTTCTACCATTTGATTTCTACAACCTAAAAGAATTTCTTTTTTTCTCTGACATGTCATCATTTTTTCTGCAAGACATAGAAAGACTAAATGTGGAACCTTCTATTAATGCATGAGAACTGCAGCTTACATAAAGCTAAGAATACTTGCTTGAGTAAAACGTTTCTCTAAAAACACATGCACATCATTCTTTCCTGTGTGAAAATGCTTGGCTAATGAAAACACATGCATGTGTACATGTGTACACGGAAAAAAATCAGACTTCAAATATGAGTGAGTGGGAGTGAAATGAAATTTGTTTTGAGACTCCACCACCTTTGAATGCTTTTTCTATTCACAATTCCACAAACACAATTAAATGCAAAGGGTATACAGTGAACTTGTACTGTTTCTCCTTACTATTTTTGATACAGGGCATTCCTTTAAAAGTGACATTTTATTTCCTGTAAAAACGTGACTGAGGAACTTAAGAAACCTCTGAAATAAGTAGTACCAACAGATTCTTCTCTAATTATTTCAATGTAAGTCAAAAGTGAGTGAGCAGAATTTGGTACTTAACACTAACAGCTTCACCAAGAAAATCGCAACAAAACAACACTGGTGAAAAATCAACAGGAATTTGACAGTTAACCCTCTATAACATGTCTTACTTGTCTGAAAGCCCAAAGGCAGGAAACAACAGACTGCACAAATCTGTTACTTAAACAGAGTGGTGGATTGGTAACAGAATTCTCTTATACCCACAATCAGCTCAGTAAGATACAGCTCTGCATTTCTTACTCAGCCAACCAGTAAGATATTAAAAAGAAAATTAGTAATGATTGAATAACTGGATAATGAAAACAAGAAAGACTCTTTGCAAGTCCTCTTCAGTTTCTGTGCCAGTATGAAGTAGTCTGTATTAGTGCTAGGAAGTATGCATGAAAAAAACAACACCTGACAGCCTGGAGATCAGCCCCACAGGCTCCACGCTGGTCTCTGCACCTGCTTTGGCTCAGCAGTGCACAAGAGCTCTGCAGGAGCAGGGTGAGAGAGGATGGTGGAAGGCCATCAATAATACATGTCTGAACAGCCAGAGGGAAGGAAAAGGGAACTGCACACTGCATGGCAAAGCTGGAATTCCTGAGTGTATTCGAGGCCAATTCTGTGCATACGGCCATGCTGTATTTACCGGTGTCATCCAGTACATAAATGAGCAGCTGGAAGGGGCTTACTCTAAACTGCATCCCACACCTGAGCAATCCAACATGCTTGCAGAGAGATAGGACTCCACCAGAAATTCAACACCAGTTCTTCCTCTTTCACATTCAGGACTTGAGTTCATGTGCAGGGAGGTCTGAATTCGACAGTGTTATCACAGTTCAGCTCCTGATGTACAGGCTACTGATAGGTTTGCAGATCAGGCACCTTGTCGTGGTTTAAACCCAGTCAGGTAACTTGTTCACTCACTCCCAGTGAGTGGTGCCGAGCTGACAACAATCAAGGTCCGTGTCCATCTCCCCCCCCCCTGCACCGGGGCTCTCCCCTTCCCCGCTCCCGGAGGAACGGGGAGGAGGATCGAGAGAGTGCAACTCCTACGGGTTGAGACAAGAACAGTCCAGCAACAAATCACCACCGCTACTATCAGCTAAAACAATGATAAGGGAAAATAACAAGGGAAGAGAATACGATACCACCGGCCAAGAAAACGAGTTCCACCCGGAAGCTCCTGTCCTTCCGGGTAACTCCCAGTTACCCCCCACCCCGGGCATGACGTGCTGTGGTATGGAATACCTCCCCGGCTAGCCCGGGTCAGGCGCCCCGTGTCTGCTTCCTCACAGCCTCCCCTCCTCCCTGGCAGAGCATGAGCCTCACAGAGTCCTTGGTCAGGGTAAACATCACTTAGCAACAACCGACAACATCGGCTTCACCAACACTGTTCTCAAACTAGAAGTCAAAACACAGCACTGCACCAGTTAACACAAAGAAAAAAAAACATGACTGCTACTGCTGAACCCAGGACACACCTAACACTGCAAAAGCTTTCCAAAAGCCAAATAATCCATAGGTCTCTATTCTCTGTTGCTCATAATCGTTATTCAGACAGAGGATTTACCACCAGCTTCTACGTATCATTTGTCTGGTCATTTTTGCTATCCTGCATCCTGATGCATCCTGCTCCATGGAGTCAGCAACAGCATTTTTCATCTTCCTGGAAATAAGAACTAGCACTCTTTAACATACCTAAGTGCAAAGTTTTGTAGCACACAATCACAGGGCTGTCAGCTCCTGAAGTCTCATCCTTTCTTAGGTGTGTTAATGTTAATTTTCCTGGTATTTGCTGTTTCTTATCCTGTCTAGATTTCTGACCTTCCTACTACCCTGTTGATACCAGCAAGTGATTGGACACAAGCATTTTGCCTTTGCTTCCAGATGTACTAAAAGAATAATTTGGATCCTCTCATTTCAGTACACACAGCTGCTCACCATCAGTTTCCTGGGCTTCAGGAAAGGTTACTTCTCACTTTTCTGCATCTTTATTCCTGAGCACAAGATACCCCTTCACATAGCATTGATACAGTTGATACTGCATTGATACTGCCTCTTTCCACACCATCATTTCATGTTTGCAGATTTAAAAACAAGTGACACTAAATTTTTGACATCTCCAGGTAACTTCAGTAAAGCCAGGGCTCCTCCCTGGTTTTAAACTGCTCACTTACACAGTATCTTTCAGTAGTTCTTTTTCTAATTCTTTGTGGGTTTTCATGTACATGGGAGTTTCAGTAGGAGTCTGGCCATGAAGTTTTTCTAAACAAAATACCACAAAATATGTTAAAAAATTATTCCTTTATTATTTTAAAAAATAACTCTCAATGATAAAGTCTCAGATTTTATGTATAATTTTTTTATTCACAGCTGCAAATAATTTTCTGATGAATTTCACTGATCAGTTTATTGAAGTTTGTTTATGAGCATGTCTATTAAAGTGCTTGCCACTGGAGCTGAGTGCATTGCTTGCTCACTCTTTCCAGCTCTGTTCCTACGCATGTTGATCTTACACATACAGCAAACTGCAGGTCAGCTCTGTACCAATATGTACAGTATATTGATTGATATATATATCAATATATACAATATATTGATAGATATAAACTAACAATATATTGATATCAATATACTGATAACATACTGACAAAATAATAAGTAGATATTTAGAGTATGTTGAGTATTACCCAACTGAACAGAACAGTTCAGAGGATCTGTGACAATAAGGAGGAAGGGATACTTGCATGTAAAACCACTGAACTAGACTGGCTCCCACTGCCAACAGCTACGCTTTGGTTGATGAAAAGTCTTTGAGCCAACAACTATTACTATATGCTCTGTGCATGGAAATACAGAAAAGAATTATCCATAAGTAATATTACTCTGCGCTGCTTTTGGCTTTTACTACAGCTTCCCCCAGATCTCTTGTGTTATTTAAAACCATTTAAATGGCATTGCACTTATTTAAAAGTGCTATGTGTAACCTAGTGCATTTGCTTCATCTGAATGATGCTAAAAGCAACTCTTGCTGAGCTTAAAACAAACAAGTGATGTTTGCACGAACATTCTCTGTGTATCTGTTCATTGCTGTATAGCTTTGTCCTAGGTGGAAACAAAAAAAAAAGGCACAAGAGAATCCTGTCTTTTTTGAAGGAGTCCTCTGTTTTGTTCCTCCAGGAACTGAAAACTAAAGCAGCAGAAAATATCCTTCTCTCCCCTCCTTTTAAGTCCCAATAAGACACTTGAGCAGTGTGCTCCCTAAGGGGTAATACTGGGCCAGTATTTTTAAGAGTTTGCACTTAGGCTCTAATACCTGTATACCCATCCTCGTTGCTGCTTTATCTGCTATTCTTTATCAGAATTTCCTCCTGCGGAGAGCAAAATGAGAAATCCCTCCCTTTCCTGCAGTTTATTCATCCAACCAGCCCCAGTGGTTGAGGTCAAGTGGGGATAAAGCCACAGCTCCTCTGCCAGCCCTCTCCCGTGGCATGTGTTGCTCTCCAGAGCAGGGCAAACAGGGCTGCCTAAGCAGCATCTGGACTTGAGGTGCTGTCTCTTAAAGCATGCTGTTGAGGGATCAGTCTTACACTCAGTTTTCTTGCACAGGGTCAGGTCACAATCTGGTCTCTTAAATCAGTAGCAGCTATTCTACAAGTTTTTTTCTCAATAAGGACCTCAAGGAACTGTAAAGACATGCAACTTAAATGTTTTTCTCTTTCTAAACAGAAATTTAGGAAAATCAATGTTCTGTCATTTCAGCTTTCTCTGCACAATTTTTAAAATAACTTGTGACTACACAAGTTACAGGATGCTGTTTCATACAAATTCTGCTGCTTATATTGTACTGAATCACGTTTATGAATTGGGAATATCATCACTAAGGCATAAACAACCTACAAAGGCAAAAGCAACTGCTATTATTGTTAGCACTGGGAGTCCAAACATAGACATAGTCCAGGGACATTTTTAATTGCAATTGACATGAACCTTGGTTTTTTGCTCTAATTAACTGAATGAGAAATGAGTGCAAAACTATCTTGGGAGAAATAGTCAGTGATCTGCACAGCTGGCTGAGGAGTTATGGAAAAGTGAACCCCAACATGACAGAGCCCCCCTGACTCAGGCACAGGCTAGAAATTTAACCTGCTGTTTTTTCCAAGTCATAGACAGCAACTGGAGATGAAGAGAATTGCTTGCTCATCTTCTCTTTGATTTTAAAAGGTGCTTCCCTAACACATTTAAAATCAAATGCCCAAACATGACTTGGATAAATAAATAAAAGCTGAAGCAGGCAAGCTGGGGACCCAGGGACAGACTGTGCTGCATCCTCAGCCCTGCTCAAACCTGCTGCATGGGTTAATGTGGGCAAATTGGTCAGATTCACCTGTGCATGTGCAACAGCTAATGGAAACAGATGCAGCTTCCTGCACAGACACAGCAAGTAAAATGGCTCTTACCTAGCCAAGCAAAGGATCTTTAATTACAAGCACACCTTCACGAGAATCCTTAAAAGGAAAATTCAATTTGCACCTAACTTGGAGGCTTTTTACATTGCTTAATTAATAGCAACTATCTTAGCTAATGAAAATGGAATATCTTCTTCACATGCTGTTACTTGGGAGGTCATGTGGTGCAGCTGCACATGCTTTCACAAGAGCACTCTGGAGACAAACAGTGAGGAAACCTGGAGTTCACCGATGGCTGATACTACTGCTGCAGCAGCTGCCTGCAGGGTGCGTGGCCAAGCCCTCTGCGTAGCTCTCCCCTCTCCAAAGCTCCTCTGACAGGTTCTTCCAAGAAATGAAGAAATGGCATTTCTCATGCAAGAAATGTCCCAGTGGAAAGAGACAGATTACCTCAAGCATAACACCAAGATTCAAAGGGAAAACTGCTGCATTTCCTTGCCTTGTCTCCATCCCACCTGACTGAGCATTAGCTTGGTATTTCCAAGCTCCTGATCTTCCCTGAGCAGAGAACATTTACAAACACTGTGGGGTTGCTACCACAGTTACTTTCACTTATGTCTTGAAATCATGCTCATAGTTTCTAGCAGTCATAACTCCCTCAGAAATGCCAATCAGCACACAACCATGCTTCAGGGATTGCAAGTTCACAGGAGGATTATACTGAGTGCCTGTCGTACACACAGGTCGCTTCAACTCACATTTGCTGAATGAACTGCTGCAGCAGCTTAGGATATTGTGCCCCCAGCTCTGTGTGATAGAAGGTGCAAATTCCCCCGAGCAAAGTCTGCAGAAGCAAATCTATACTTACACTCTTACACTGCAGTTCACACTGATGTCTTAGCACCAACACCATTTCAATATAGCTTATGGTGTTATGCTGGGCTGTGAAGGAGTGAGCTAAGGCTAGAGACCACAAACTCCTTCCAGTCTCTCTTGTACAGGGGGTAGCATCCAGAGTAATAATATTGTGAAGCCACCATAGCAAGGTTCCCCTCAGACTCAATCCCAGCACTCTCATCTTGCCATAGCCTGCACTGGACACCTGCAAACAGTCATTTTTGTTTACATATCTTCCGTTCCTCCTCTAGATCTGACCTGCAGTGACGCACCGGTAAGTACTTCTGAGGAGAACACCAGTTTATCAGCTAAACCCTCAGCTCTCCTCTTTTCAAGCCCTTAATCACTGGCAATCATACTTGAACAAGTATGGCTGTTATACATATCTTACTTGCAGGTGACTGCGGAAACATCAGCCTTTAAGGCATGAAACATGGTAGTCAGTTAACTTTGGCTCCCAAGTGGCAAATATCCCAAATTTAACAACTTGAAAGCCTCAGAAGGCTGGATAGATCAAAGCAGAACAAGTGTGTCTGCAGTATGGGACCCTTCACCTGTCTTCTCCCTCAGGAGAGAGCCCACCAGCTGAAAGCAGACTCACAAAAAGTCCAAACCATAACACATATCTAGGATCTTCTTGTCTTATATATGGCATATTCCTTCTACACAGTGATTGGAAAAACACATACCTTCAGCCACCTGAACTTCCTCTGAGTTGCACAACTTAAGCAATTTTGTTTTGAGCATGTGTCCTTGAGAGATAATCTGTCCAGTTCATCAAAAAAGCCTGCACTAGCAAAAAACTCAAGTGTTTCATTTAGAGACTCAATTTCAGAAGATTTTCTTGTTTTCTTTAGCTGCGTGTTTTGTGGGGGTTGTATGTACCACCTTTGGCAAAGGTCTAGCAACTTTGCAAGAGTCTTTGACAATGTAAGAATTGACTTACTAACTGATCACAGCAGGACTGCAATGTTGGTCACATCACTTCCCTGACAGCCCAGATGATGAAAAAGGTGCTGTATTTTGTTCTTGTTACACTTTAGTTCCCCCTTGGTTTTATTTTCATCGCCACTTTTCCATAACTTTCAGCTTCTTCCCACTCTAAACAGGCATTTTTTTAATTATTTTTTTTTACTTTAAGTACTCATTTACAACAACAAAGGAAACAATCACAGAATCATAGAATGCGCATATGCATTATATTACCCTGAACACTCTTGTTTTATTCAACACCTAGATAACAGGTGTTTTCTCATTCAAAGCAGCATCTGAAAATATCATATTTATTTTAGATGAGGCATCAAACTATATAAGTGTACAACAAAACATGAAAGGCTACCGTAGAACTCTGGTCCATCTGAGAATAGAATGCATTTAAACTACATAAAGCTTAATGTAAAATTGTAGAGTTAAAAAAGTACCTTTTATGTGCAATACACACTTCCATAAAAGTATTGACAAAAGCTCTCCCTCCTGTGGTAGCAGTGACCTAAGAAAGCATATTTGTTGTATCGGTACTCCTGGTCATATTCAGAGCAAAGCAAAGAAAAATCAAAGCTGGAATTTCACCCAGTGTTTCTTCAGTGAAACTTGGAAAGCCTAAAGCCAGTCCATGCCTTCACTGGCAGGTGGAAGTCAGCTGAGTCTACCACAATTTCTCTTGACCTACAGTTACAGCAACTGAACCATGATTACGTACAAGGGATTTCCTAATTTCAGAACAAAAGGCAAAAATCACACCAAATTTAGTCTGGACTGTTCAACAGCACCTTCTTCCTTGGCATTATTTTCCCTGCAAATGGTCAACATATTACCCTTCTCCATTTTCAGTGCTGCAGTCACCAATCATAAATAATAAACACACAAGTGCACAATTCAAGGAGTGCTATGCTGCTTCACTTTGTTATAGGCATAAATTTCCACACTGCATTTTTCCTGGACACCTCATCACTAGTACAGTGCCCTGTCATTCCTGATCATAATTCTGTAACAACTTTAAGGATGTCTGTACTTTCCCAGCTTATTTAGGCTAATAAGACCAGGTTATACCCCTTTTCTTCTCCATGCTAATCTGTTGTGTCCCCTGTAACAGTACTGCAGACCTGGATGTCAGTGAAGTGATTTATGAGCAGCAATAAGCTGTGCTGCAGATCAGATCTGAGTTAGGTTGGCAGATCAGTTTGGAAGCCTGGGCTGGAATAAAAAAATGTCATAAGAAGGGAGGCACACTGTCAGAGCTGTGTAGCTATATGCATCTGTTTATGTGCTTTGTGATGACCATGGTGGGGAGGAGGTCCAAGACTGAAACAGCACAAGGAATTGCTAAAAATCAGGATTGGGATGCATTGGCAGAGCTGCGAAAGAAACTTTGCATATAGGCTGCCTACACTGTGACTGACTCAAAGCTCTTAGTCACATTTGTATGAATAATATCAATCAAGTATTCAAACGCAACTGTTTGTGGAACAGTATCAGTGTGACTGGACCAATTCAGTGTAACCAACTGTCCCCTCTCCAAGTAACTTCAGGGTGAATGTAGTGTTTACAAAACCTGCAGTGTGCATCAGTTTCAGATATTCAAGAGGCAGATAGGTGCTAGAAAATACATTTTTATGGTCCTTTAACTGTTGTATCTACACAAAAAATAAACCATGGAGGGAAGTGCAGCGAATGGTGCAGCAGAGGTCCAAGCTGTTCTGCACAGAACTCTCCTCCTTGATCTATTATTACCCAAGACTGCTGAAAGCACCTTTTTGACCCATCACTAAAATTTACATTTATTTGTGAACCCCAGACACCACCAGCAAACAGAAGACTAGATCCTACAGGAAGTAACCAAATGAAAATGGTACGGTGGGAACAAGACACACAGTGGCAATGGCAAAGAAACCAAAAGGTGTGCTGGGAGCCCACCACTGTGGCTTCAGGGAGGCTGCAGGCAGCCAGGGAGCAAGAGGTGGGAGGCCAGACTCTCTACAGAATGGGGTACAGTATGTGCTGAAGCTGTGATGTGGGCCTAGACACTGAGCCACCACACAAACTCATTAATGAAGCTGCAGAGGCTTCTTCTGTTCCATGTGTCACTGTGGAGTCTGTCAGTGGTCTGTAAGTGCAAAGTACTTCATTTTTGTGATCAGGGATCAAGCTCCTCAGGCAAACACTGCTCAGCCCTAATGACTTATCATGTGAGACCCCATCTGCCTTGGCTTCTCCAAATTTCTGCCTCTGACAGAAACTACCCTTCTTTTCTTTGAAGGGTAACCCCAAGGCAGGAGCCTCCTCCTCACCTTTAAAATAGATAACTTGTCAACTCCTCCAATCCTGCACTTAATGTGTGCCATGAATCTGAAATGACAGTTTTGCTCTGCCCTGCACATGAACATGAATACCCAACACAGGATTTTTGTTTAATTTTTAACCATAAACCAGGAGTCAGCTTGGCTCTGTAAGATCTTAGCAGGGGGCAATGGGAGGACAAGCAAATGCCTGAAAAGCTTATACCTGCAATCTTTTAATGATGACAGCACTCATCCACGTAGCTTCTTTAAATAATAAGAACTAATATATTTTATAATAGCTACAGTACAAGATGATCCCAGGGGATACAGCTACTATGGAGTCATCAGTCCCACAGGATTAGAAGAAGTCTGCTGAGCCTAATGCCTTAACATCTGAGAAATTTTCATCATCTCATGATAACCATATTTTCTCTAATGTATTATTACTTATATGTTAATGGCACCCTTACAGCATTTAAAAGCCTGTCACACCCAGGATCACACTGCAGTTTATTTCCTGTATAGACACCACTTGCTGTCATCAATGTCTCTTCCCAAGCCTTTTTAGCTGTTGACCTAATTTAATGCCTTGCTGGAGATTGTGTTCCCAGCTGTAATTACAGTAAAAAAGGACTGCACAAAAAATGCACTTCTCCAGCGCCCATAGCATCTGTTAACTTTCCTCTCAGTGTTTGCCTGCTAGACATATTTCAAGAAGATACACATTTGGTAGCATAAATTCTGTGTCTTCCCAGTACAATTCACCTCAGAATAAATATTTAGATCTTAGTAACAAAAACCCAGCTAATGCTTTAGCTGGCATTTTGCAGTGCTGCGCATACTTAGAAAAGAACTTGGACATTATAGCAATTTGTAGCATTACTCACAGCACTGCAACCCAGCTTTACCTCAGTGGTGATTACAGCATGGCCAGCAGTCAATCTAACCTAATTTGGTTGCTCTTTCTGTGACAGCTTGACACTAAGATTGCAAGAAGGCCTATCTACAACACGGCAATTAGCAACACACATTAGAATAAAACAACTCTTACACTGTAAGATTACTTCAGCTAAATGACCTTCAGGTATAGCCTGATTCCATAAAATAATGTATGTTTGGGGTTTGAGTTTTCCTGTGATTTCCCAGGATTTTTCCCTTTCTGCAACTCAGACCTACATTTGAAATAGATAATAATGCTGACAACTTGCTGCATAATCCTGGTGTAAGTGACCCTTCATAGTATCAGATCAGGCATCTCCAAATATTATAAAAAAATAAAAAATAAAAATCAAGTAAATAAGTGACTACTATTTATTTCCCATCACTCTGTACAGAAGAAATATTTTGAAGGGAAAGGGAAACTGCACTGAAGGTGTGCTTGCGGATCTTCTCTTCTTGTGTAGGACAATGTAGGAAGGACATTTTCCACTCTTTGCCTTTCTTCAATGAAAAGTATTTCCCTGATCATATGAACCTACTAGAACTTACAAAACAATCTGCCATCGCACCCAGCCTTAGGATTTCCAAAGGTGGGGCACAGACCTGATGGGACCATGCTGTCCGGTGCAGGTAACGGACACCAGCTTTGAATGCAGAGTGAGCATGTCCAGCCAGGATCACACATCTCGTGCCATACAGACTCATTTGATGCATAATCAAGCAATCGGTAGAAGTCTGTCAATCCCAACACCAGGTGAAGGTATCCTTTGACATAAGGACATTCAAAATAGAAGGATGCAGAGCCTTGTACACATCCATATTTGTTAATCTGATCGGGATAACACCAAGAAAGTTTACTGCTCACTAACTTGAGAGAGACAGAGGAAAGGGAACAGGGCTAGATGCTAGCAGGGAGTGTTGAGAACAAATCAGCCATGACAGTCCCCACAGCATGTATGGCACTAGAAAGCAAAGCTTAGATGCAACTGTTCTTTGCTGTTCAGTAACTAACACCTTTTTTAGGATGGGAATGCAAAGTAATGAAGCACTGTCAAATAAGGAACAAATATTAAAAATGAAAACTCACAAAAAAAAACAACCAAACTTGTGCCAGTCTTGCAATAGCTCTTCTGTTTACTTCAAAAGCAAATAAAAAAATCTTTTCCATCAAATAATTAATAAGTGTTTACAACAATATAGTCCCATTAGGATCAGTGGGAAAAAAAAAAGAAAAACTAAAAACCTAGCAGTCATAGGTAGATAAATGTTTGATTCTGACACAGTCTTTGTTAATACTAACAACAGTTAACTCTGAAGCAAGAGACATCCATTCACTTGGCAGGTAACACAGAGGGCTTCCAGCCATGCTTGCGATATTCCTGGGGAGGTATAAACACCACTCTAGGACAATTAAGTGAGAGTAGCTCACTGAGCATTTGTTGATCTCTTGTATCCAGACATAGCTTTATGATGTACAACTAGTTCTGTAACATCAGACTGACAAAGCGCAGATTATTCAGCCTGAAAAAGAGTATTGTTTGAACTTAATTTCCTCAGACTTGACAGGTGGTAAAAAGGCTCATCATGCCCTTCTACATTTTTTACATGAGGAAATGCAACTGCTCAGAGAAAAGAATCTTCAAAACTTATTTTCAAGAGATAAAATCCTTTAAGTTAATTATTACAGTATTCCAATACTACTTACTCTCATCCTATCTTATTTTACTTTTAAATGCATTATTTTTCTTCTTGAATTAAGCTGTAACCTTTTCGGGTCAAGCACAATCTTAATCTATTCACATATAAATAGGGCAATGGACACAATATTCCATAAAATATAATTCAGTTTCTTGAAGCCCGTGATTTCAACATAGAAGGTTACGACACCTGGAAATGCAGTAATTCTATGTGACAGTGATGAGCAATCATAGTAGTCTCTCCTGAAGCCTACGCTTTTGGTAGGTGATCCAGTTTAAATGTCAGACATAATATACCATTACACAAAAAGGATGAATTGAAAGAGCACTCCATGGTAAAATTGGGCATTACGCACGAAACACCTTAGACAAGAGCAACAGAGATCCTTCTTACTTCTCTTTTTTGAGGAAATAAATCCTACAAGAAATGATAGTGAAGAGGGAAAGGGAAGAGACCTTTCAGTAGTCAGCAAAGGAGGAGCAGAGACCAGACGTGACCTCCACTCGGTAGCTTGTGCAAAGAGGGAGCAGTGGTTCTCATATAGTCTATATAAAGTGCTATAGTGTTCTCCTTTGTGATGACCCAAGAGCTGCTATGCACAGTCAAAACATCATGGCCATGTCTCTCCAGTGTCAAAATGCCAGGATGTAACACTCACTACCACGAGATATCAAGCTGCATTCAGGCACTGCAGAAAGTGAGTACAATAGTCAATAAAATTTGCAGCTGTGCAATCTTATACAATGGGATGGGTTAATCAAATCTCATGCTTCAAGGCATAACATGATTGCCTACAGGATGAAGAAAGCACTTCTTGCCCACGGCATATTATTAACAGTTGTTCTTATCTTTCTCCAAAACAGGAAGAGAAATAGGTGTTACAAATACAAGCAAATTGTGCAAATTATGACAAATCATATGTAGGACACCAATTTCCACAAAAAAAAAAAAAATTAGAATCTTTTTATTACTTCTAGTTGCTTCTTTTTTAGCAAAAAAAAGTTAGTTGGAAAAGCCTGCAGTTCTATGAATTACTCACAGAAAATCAGTAGAAAAACATTCTAGTCTCTGCCTTCTCTATTTTTACCATATATTTAACTCAAACTCATTCACAGCCTGTTGATTAAAACTGTTTACATGCAAGTTTTGTTTCACCTCACATTAAAAGATTGCTAGTAGCTATGGCACAGCTAAAAAATATCCTCCTCTGCTATATGAGCAAGTATGAAATAAAGCTTTTAAGCAGATTTTTCTGGAACTGAGGCAGTATTGGCCAACCTTCAGTTATAATTTTCTCCCCAAGTGGCTAGGCTAGATTTCTTTTTTAATGTATGCCTTTTCTGCAACAGGCCCAAGTTTCCTGTCTTGTAGGCATGTCCTGCTGTAAAGTCAGCCTCTCTGAAAATAAGAAATTCCAGAAAATCAGGAGACTACAACTAATGACTATTTGTTTCAAGCAATTTGCTCACCACCACGCAGGAACTCTGTGTCAGAGGCAGGAAGCAGCTACATGAGCTACCATTGCCCTTGTTATCTTCCGCCCATGAACCTCACCATCCACGCGTCTGCTGCCTTCTGCAACAAGTCAGGCAGAGACATACAGGTGAACTGCTAAGGTGCAAGAAACTCCACAGAATGTGGTAAAAAAGGTGCAATTGCAGGCAGAGCTAAGATTTGGAGATGGAAACATTTAACATCCAAGAGCTCAGGAGGAAAAGCTCCGAGATGAAGATACCAAGTTCTTTAGGAAAAATATGAAGTTGAAAGATCACAAGTGAGCACCAGAGATCCACTTCCAGGGGGCTGCAGAGCCCATCCTGTGCCTACTTGCTGACAACTGCTCAGTTCACCACATACTTTACTAGGACCACTTCACTTCACAGCTACCAAGCTCTACCTATCTACTTTGTGTATTGTCTAATAAATAACTGCTTTATGATTTAATATTGTGAATATTCTGCTTGCAGAGTCTTTGTGCTCAGCAAAATGTACTTCAACAAGCTGACCCAGACAGGAATGGTTACAGGCTTGCTGTAGAAAACTTTAAGCTTGATTAAGTATGGGAACTGCTCCCACAATAATATCTCCATGCACAAACTGTGACTAGATATCTAGTTTTGGCAAATATTTTTGTGGAGGAAAGAGTGGAAGAATGTAAATTTACAATGAGCCTGAAAATTTGTCAGGTTTCCATAACAGTTAACAGATAATATCCATATGGGAAACATCCCCCAGAGAAGTTATTTTACCTCTCAAGCATAATATGAATAACGTGAAAGCGGGGCAGAAAAATACACCTTTTTTTTCTTTACAGCATTATCACTGCACATATGGCAAGGAGGTCTTATTAACCACAGTAACAATATTCCATCATTTACACAATAATCTAAAACTCTAAGAGCAAGACTTTAATGCCAATACTGTGTAGCTATCCACAGTTATTGCCTGAATTTCCAGCTAACTGGCAACAAGATCCCTTTAGTTTTGGAGAAAGAAAACCAGACACGATAGTGAACACATACTGGATAGAGTTATTCCAGGCTGTTTATCAGCACTATGTCATACAAACTGCCAAGAGGTTTGCTTAGATAAACTGAACTTCTGACCAGTGATGAAATTCCTAGGGGGAAAAGGGAAAAAACAAAACAAAACAAAACAAAACAAAATCCAACCCCAAAACAAACAGGAAAAACTTGTCAAATCAGCTTAGAAGATACTCATGTGAGATGCTAAGGTTCTGCTGCTCTTCAGCTACTGTCCACTCATTGATCTGAGTGACTGAATGAGATGAAATCATTTGGGGAAAATAGTTGCCAGAAATAACAGACTTTTGCTTGTATCCTGACCAAAACTGGGGAAAATTTCCTGTGCTAGGTATAAGAAGGTAATACAATAGAATTAATGTATATAGTAGGTAATTAGATACACAGAGAGAGAGTAGATAATATATATACTGTAGATAATTTGGGACCCAATTTTGAAAGGGTCTCATGTGGGGAATGATACATGACAGGGTAACATTGCAATTGCAAAGAGGATGGAAAAAAAATGTGAATGCTATTCACAGCCACTTCAAAGCCACTGCCCTAGAACAAGAGGTATATGGGACCTTTGTGGATACTGGAACCCTGTGCAATGGTTGCCATTAGATGGACACAGAAGGACACAGAAGAAAGTATAAAGTTACATTTGGTACAGGATCAGGAATCGTGCTTTAACTCCCAGGGCTCAACTCTAAGCACTGATAAGGCTTGCTCAAAATAAAACTTTGAACGTTATCATAAACTGATCTGAAGTTCATATCTGGTTCCAAAGACTTATGTGTCCATTTTATTTTTTATCTATTTCTGGTGGAATGGCTGAAAACACATATTTTTAGATGTTTAAATGATCCAAAAGACAATAATTAAGCTGTTTTCTAATTTCTGCCAGAAACAGAAGACAAGCATAGAAAATGCTGCAAGAGAAACTATTACTGTTTATGTATTATTTGTTGCCTCAGAGGAGGAGAATATGCTTTTTCCAACACGTTGATTTTCTTCCCCACCTTCTTAAAACACATGTAAAGCAGATTTTAATTTGAAACACCGAGGTAAAACCCCTCATGACCTTCTAAATTCAGGAAGAGGCAAGTGCAATGAGTGGTGCAAGTCCCTTCCATTATCCTCCACATTTTTCTAAACATGGCCTAAAATGCAGGTTTGGTGTTTTTTTCCAGTTGCAACCATAGTACACATTTCATAGTACACAAAGCTAAAGTTCAGAGTTCCTCCCTCTGTGGTTGTATAGGAAGCTTCTCCATTTAAATTCAGACAATTTTTTTGGTGAAAAAAGTGCAAAATTGGCAGCTAAGCAGAATCCAAGACAGCAGAGAACATTGTTCTAAAGTCTATCAATACTGAAACCTGTGAGAGAAACATTGAGGGCTTTTTTACTTTCTGGAGAGAGTGCACTTCTAAGAATTCCTTCTTTATCTGTCAAAGCTCCCAGATCATCTCTCATGGGGCCAGCTGGCATTTTAAGGCTCTTTTTCTGCAGAGTTTGTGAAATGAGGTCATTCTTTTTACTATTGTCACCTTTTATCAGAGTGAAGTTTCTTTCATCAAAACTTTATCTTCTCACAACACCTCCAGAGAAAACTTTCCAATGACTTTTCTTCAGTTTGAATTTTGTAGGGAAAACTTGTACAACTACTGAAAGCTTTTCCAAACATAGTTTCTATATTAGAAAAGAAAAACCACCACCCCACTATTACCCAAATTACTGTGCTTTGAATTAATGTATTTTTCCCCTAGAGCAAAACATTTCGGAGCAGAACAAGCTCCCCACACTATCTGCACCATTCTCATTAGACTTAGCTGGTATGACATTTCAGAAAGCCACTGAAATAGTAGGAATGATTCTGACCATACTCATACCACATCACTAGTATTTTATTGACTTCACCAAACTATACCAAACTTGTATCAGCATAGGTGAGCTAGAACTCAGGGCATATGCATGAGGTGGGAACAGGGATACCTGGGCTTATCCTGCACTGAGATTTCTGGGATCTTTATCCCAAGGCAGCTGGAACCTGCAGCACAATGCCTGGCTGAACAGGTAGCAAGCCTTGCAGTGCTGCACTGCATCCTGCTGTCTTGGCTCCCTCCTTGTGAGTGAATGCCATTGCTCCACTATCCACTGTAGACATTCCCCCATGTCTTAGATGAAGTAGGGGGACTCATGAATGACTTCTCCTGCCTTTTAAACAATACAACAGAAAATGCAAGAACACAAAACCAGCAGTGCTATGTCAGACCACAAATCCACCTACTCCTGTCCACAACAGTGGTCAATAGCACATGTCTAGAGAAAAGCACGATGACTGCAAATATACTTCTTTTAAATCTATTTCTGTGCACTAATTTTTGCTCCTGGACATTTTATTTGGTACTCAGGCTTCAGAGACATTATAAACATATATATTTTAAGGATTCCTTTCCATTAACTGCAGAACATCAGCTTTAGAGGTGTCAGCTTGACAGAACAATTAGCATCTTTGCTCCAACTGCCCTTTTAATGCAATAATCTTACAGCTAATAATTTCATGCCACTTCATAATTAAGGTATGAATTCCAGCACTCAGACAAGTTCATAAAGCTACTTTGACAACTGGAAAAAAAAAACCCACCAGAGGGAATCACCTGCCCACAGCTACATCAGCTGTTAGCAAGAAAGTTAAAAGCAAGTCCACAGCTTCAGAGTTTTGATTCTGATTTAGAGCCATTGAATTGCTACTTTTGCATTTTACTTGTGAAGCATTCAAAAAAATCTAAAGAAAATAAAGACTGTTACTGCCCTCATTATTATGTTAGAGTACCATTTTAATGGCTGTATAGACAACAATGCACCAGACGGTGACAAAAATCAAGGTAATGGTATGTGAAGTTTTGAGAGTACATGTTTAACTGTCCGGTGACATAAGGTCTCCATTCAGAAAAGCATGGAAGCATGTACCTACACCATTCCTATTAAGTAGAGCATTTCAGTGTGTATTTAACTTTAAGCACCTGCTTAAGTTCTAAATCACTTATTTTGGGACTTTGGTATATATTACTGCCCTTTCAAAGAGGGATGCTTTGCTGACACAGTAACTACATAAAATCATAAAATGTAACCCCAATGGAAATGAATTCAAAGTCTTTCAGGAATAACATCATCCCCCCTGCAAACTAGCAGGGTAGGGCCTTACACGGGACCAGCAGAGGGAACCCAAATGCTGCACACTCTGGATGTCGCCCAGCAGAAGCAAAGTTACTCATATGCAAACACAGAGGTGAGAGCTCCCTGCTTTTAAGCTGCAGCACTATCCACTGAGGCTGCAGCATGCTTGCTCCTGCTAGAGCGACCTAGAAAGACGCACTATTCTTATCTGCCTCATGGTCTCCAAATGATACATGGACATTTCAGTCTACATATGTTGAATTTCTTAATTTTGAAAGGACAAATACACTGAGCAGTGTGTTTATACAGCCTAATCTAGACAATTTATATTTTCCAACTTCACTTTTTCATTCACATTATGCCTCTCTTCTATTACACCACATTATCTAATGTTTGCAGTGGGCACAGTAATGAACACCTAAAAGGAGCACACATAAGGATCCAATCTACAACTTTGCTATCTTAATTCTTTTCATATATAGCTGTTTGGTAGCACATTTGTAGTGTTTTCTCACTGTATATATTGGTCTGGGGGTGAGGGTTGTTGCCATTGATATAGGTTTTCCTGGCACCAAAAAAAAAAAAACAACACAAGTAGGAGTTTCTCCCCCACTGCCTGAGAATTTCTGCTGCTTAAGTGTTTTGGAAAAGGTTCAGCGGGTTTCCCATGAGTTTTCTGGCAGCCTATATGAATGCCTTTTCAGCATCTTTAACTGGATTTGCATGTGAAAACAGATTACCCTAAGACAATTACAATGTCAATGATTTAGAAACTCCTGCACTGTCTAGGGTTGTGAATTTTATTTTAAAAGGACAATGAAGACTTTGTGGACAAGTGAACACACTTGAAAGACTTTAGGAAGCTTGAAAATTGCTTATTTTCCTATAGCATCACACTTTGCAAGAGAGCACTATTGACTTCTCTGTAAGTTAAATTCACTCAGCCACACACCATCTCTTTCCTGTTGGATTGTCCACAACAAAGTTTCATGTCCTCTTTCAACAAGAGCACATCTGTATCCAAGCACTCAATAGATAATCCAGAGTGCTAAAGGTAGCAGAGCCACTGAAAAGAGTGCATGGAAGCAGAGGAATCCTCCACCAAGACAGACCAATACAGATCTGAATAGTAACTCTACACTGACTTTATCCATCACCCTCATGACTCTGTAAAACATGATCAACCCTCCTTTAGTCTTCTTTTAAAACTGAGGAATTTTAACTATTTAATCATCTTCTCATAAGACAGCTGCTCTATTTGAGTTGCCTTTCTCCATATGTTCTTGAACTCTACCTTGTCCTCCTTGAAATCTGGACACCAGAAACATCAGCTTGCTTAGACATTGTATGAGGAGCACAAGTATTTGCTGGCTTGCCTCATGTCAAATGTCAAAAATCTGTAATTCCCTCCAGCCCTGTTTCCTCTATGAAGATAATCTGCTGCCAACACTGATTGTCAACAGTGAGGGTAGTTTAACAGGGGACGAACATCATTTAGTGAAAATATTCTCAAGGCCTCACTGCATGCAGCTGGATTTCTAAAACTGCAAATGGGTTATATCCCCCCCCAGCCCTAGAAAAAAAGAAGGGAAAGAGCAGAAAAGAAGGGTTTTTACATAGATGCAAACCCAGCAAATCTGTCACAGATGTTACTTGCACAACTCCCTGATTTGCCTGGGGACAAAGGATGAACTCAAAGGGATGTGGGAAGTTCAGTCTACCAGTACTTACATGGAGGAAGAAAAGTACAACCCTCTTGTATTTTTAGACTAGAAACAAGACACCATAATTCATTATGTCAAGCACCAACGTAGGTTTGGGGAGGGGAAAAAAAGTAGGTTCTGCCTTAATTTGAAAGCATATCGGATGAACCAAAAGCAGGTCTCTGCTTCTGTGATTTATAATAGGATATTGTAATAGCTAGGTGGAAGTAGATTTATGTGGTCTGTATATAATTTAGATCCAAAAAGAGAGGCAGTGTCACTTATAATGAGTCTTAGCTATGAGGTATGTCCCCATTCTCTTGCTTGTCAGGCATTTCAATTATCTCCCTTGTACTTTGTTATAAATAAAGCTGCAAGGACATGTTCCAATACAGGCTGTCTGCAAAAAACACAGGCTCGAAGAGCCAAGAGTCACTCCTATGATAACGAAGTTTTAACTCAGAACTATTGAAATCAGTGATGGCATTCATACACAGAAAAAGCCAAAGTGTTTTACTACCACAAAAATACAGTTGTATTTATCCCATCAGCCACCACCATCTCTTGATTTAAAAGGCAAAACAACTCTAAGATATATGCAGTGCATGCTTCTTAAATACCCAGTTTCCAACTACTGCCTTTCTGGCCAAGGAAAGTTCAGCCTTACTCTCAAAAGCAACCAATTTCAGACACTGAGAACAGTGTTATTATCTGAATTGCGAGACAGCTGTACTAACATTGACATGGTTATACCAGACTTTTTCCTTTCTTCATCTCCTTTCCACAGTTTGTCCTGCACTTTGTCACATGCAACATTTCATTTCAAAAGATTGTTGTATTAATAAAATTATAGCTTTCATAATACAGAATATATCTATTTTATGCTTCATATAGTACTGTACATACATGTAATAGGACCACTTCTACATTGCCAAGTTAAAGGGACTCTATTTTGCTGCTTCGCAAATGTATTTCCTGGTTAGTCAACAGCTTTTCATGAAGAAGGTTACTTTCCTGAATGTTAAATTCAACCTACACTAACAGGAATATTCTCCAGTCCTTCCTCATGTTCTTACTTGCAGATAGCCTTTGCTAAAACTTACCTTCTGTTTGGCAAAACTCTTTCTAGCTTTAATAACCTACAGCTTCAAAATACTAACTACGATTACAAAATATGAAAGTCAATTCTTAAACTGAGAAAACTACAATTTTCTCACCTGTACATCCATCCAGATCACTGACATCCCAAGAAATTCAGCTCAGAACACTAGTCTGTGCACAGAGCATGCCTAAGAAAAATAAGTGGAATGAGCAGAAGGGAGTAAATATCATATCTGAACCACACTCAAAAACAGGGCAGCCTCATTTACCTGCATCAATTTCACCTGAGCAGGTGCTTTCCAGGAGCTTTCCTAGAGATGATGTCTATAAGTAGCTAGCCAAGACCCATGAAGTACAAATAATTTTAATTTGGGCAGATGGCCACCTCTACCTTTAAAATGTCTAAAATGCAATCCTAAAAGGTACAACACAATTTTACACTACCAGAGGATACCTTCTGTTTTCACATCCTGAAATTCAAAGAGCTATTTAACAATGTTTTGTTTTTCTGTGTCTGGAGGGCAGGTTAAATTTAACCTAATTCATCTGTCACAGAAGTTGACAGTATTTAAAGGCACCAACACCAGCATTTTCTTGCTCTCAGTTACTTATGCTTATGGACTTACAACATACTGAGATGGTGGTGAGGCACTGGAACAGGTTGCCAAAAGAAGTGGTAAATGTTCCATCCCTGGCAGTGTTCAAGGCCAGGCTGGACACAGCTTTGGGTGACGTGGTCTAGGGTGAGGCATCCCTGCCCATGGCAGGGGGTTTGGAACTATATGATCTTAAGGTCCTTTCCAACTCTAACTATTCTATGATTCTAAGCATGTACTCCTCCGCTACTAATTTGTTTCAAATTAAATCCCCCATGATAACCTCAGACATCACACAGCACTTTATTGAATGCGTATCTTCCCAACAGGAAGACAATACTTGGATCTACTGTGTACTTTCCATCTGATATTGCTGTGATTACAAAATTTAATTACCCTTCCAGGACGAGATGGGAACTACTACATTAATAACCTGTACTACTCTGGTGTCATTTGTGTCTTCAGAACCATGATAATGGTCTGGCCAGTTATGTTTCTTTCCAGTCTGGGGGAGGTTAAGCACTGGAGAAGGATGCTCTCACTATGCTAGCCAAAGGGTGTCCTAAAGTGGTAAGTAGCCAAGCTAAGGCCAGGCCAGGTCCCCAGAAAGGTGTTTTTTTTTTAAATGGCTTCATTAGGACAGCTGTGTGTATGCTGACAGATTCCTCACACAAAGGGTGCAACCTGTGTTGTAATTGTAAAAATATTTTTCAAGAGTGCTAGTGTTCTCAGAAATTATGCTTTGCCTTAAAAAGCTGCTGAACCACTGGCTATTACTGGCACACAAAAAATAACATAAATAATAACTACCATAGAGGTGACCTGGTTTCACCAGTTTATCAGCTATGCTGGTAACCTGCCTCCTAAACTAGCTGCTGAGCAAAATAAAAGGTATCTTCAGTCCAGTACAATATTTATTCATGTACATAATATTGCTAGTTGTGTGGTTGCCCTGCTAGAATAGAGAGAAGAACGGAGCTCCCTCATACTTTCTTGAGTTTGGAGCATACATTGGAGTTCTGCTAAACTATGAAAGAATAGGGACAGCAAAAGGATGTGAAGGAGCTGGCTGTATATGCAGGGGATCCCCTGGAACATACCATGAGCTTCCCGACTTTGCACAGGTGATGAACAAGCACATGCGTACATGCATGCATACACACACCCCTCCAGAGATATATATGCATTTTGTAAGGATGAAAGTGCGCACCTCTTTAATGACAGCTTTACAAGGAAGGCAGGAAGCAGAGAGTTTGCCATTATTCCATTTTAAAGCATCTGCCTGAAAACCTTTTAATTGCTTACTAGCTACAAATAAATGTATTGTAAGTGAACAAAAATAGAGATTCATTTTCAGGCAATTGGCATGATTACTTTCCTTAAGTGATGAAGACGACTATAAACAAAAGTCATAAACAGAGTGCAATGATTAACTCCCAAAACACCATCCAAGCACTAAAATCTCCAAATTGGTAGTAAAACACTTTTATGTTCAAGTAAATATGTCCTCCTTCTACTGATGCTTAAACCCAGGTGGAAATTGTTACCATTGGAACTTTTTATCAACAAGATTAATAATGAAAACAACAGCAAAAACAACTGCTAAATGTTATGCTACAAATTTAATTAACATCAATGAAGAAAGTGAAAGTTTCATTGACTCAAGTGTCATACACGAGTGTAATATAGGACAGTCAGGCAACCATGGGACAATATTAATCACTTGTGATAATAGAAAAATGGGAAGTGAGAGGGTAGGAAAGACATATTTCTTTGAAAATCATACAAACACCAAGAATGCAATCTATATTATTAATTTTTATGTGGTCACTATAAAAAGCTGAAAGCAAGTTAAAGCTTGATTAGGTGCTGGGAAAACATGTACAGAAAATACCTTATAAAAGTATAGAAAATATAGGAGTCATGTGAAAGCCTGTTGCCTTCTCCCTTTTGGAAGCAGGAAATTTATGTTCAGGTTCCTCTGTCATGCTTATTATCTGGAATTCTGTTTTCTGAAACCTCAACTGATTAATTAAAAAGAAGCTGGTAATTACAGAAATAAAGTTTAAGCCTGAATTATTTCTTGACTGTGGTTTTAGTTATTTGCTTATTTAAATCAGGGGCCTGCTATGCTCCTTCCAGCTACTCAGCAACTCAGAGGTACATAGTAATAACCCTGTCTTGCCGTGCTGAAGGGACCCATTTTGAGGGTTTATTTCCCTACAATATTCTACATCATCATGTCACCAATTCTTGATGAACAACTATTTACCTCCCTGACACAGAACAGAGGCAGTTACTGGAATCAGCGCAGCTACTCCAGCTCCAAGCACAGCAGCTTCACCACACCCAGCGACAAGTACAGTTGCTACTCAAACTTTGGTTGCAATGAACAGCGCAGCTACCCCAGTGGCAAGTACAGCAGCTGCTCAAACTGAGGGAATCGGCCATCGTAGAGATCATCTATCACATCAAGCCGAATAACGGGGATACACCCATAGATCCAGATGAAGTTGAATGTACACAACCCATGTGGCGAAAACTTACACGGAATGCACCGTCGTCATATGCCCATTCATTGGCAACAGTAACCTGGAATGACACAGTACCACTAACAGTGGATGAAATGGTTCATAAACTCCGAGAGTTCGAAGACAACCTCACCCCTTCCATCATCTCAGCTGTGAAAAAACTGTCCCAGGACCTCAAACAATTGAGGGACGATCTATCTGATTTATCCAGCTCCTCACGTGTACCAACACACATCTCAGCTATTAAAAAAAGGCGTCCTATTGTTCAAGAGAGGAGATACAGGAGGTATGCGCCACGGGGTACCCTATGGTTTTACCTGCGGAATCACGGAGAAGACATGATGAAGTGGGATGGAAAACCTACTTCAGCTTTGGAGGAACGAGTGAGTGAACTGAAGAGGGGAGCAAGGACCAAGACTGATCGTCCCATGAGAGCTACGGCTTCAGTCTCTGGTGAGCAGTTTCCCAGATGGAGTGGAAGAGCTGATTTTACTCCAGCTCCTGTGATAACGAAGAATAATCCCTTTTGCCATGACTTAAGTGTCCAGCGCTGTGACGACCATTAGAGGGGCCCTACCTCCAGCCAGGTGGAGGTAGGGGACAATCGGATTTACTGGACTGTGTGGATCAGATGGCCTGGCACATCAGTCCCACAGAAGTATAAGGCTCTAGTAGATACCGGTGCACAGTGTACCCTGATGCCATCAAGCTGTCAAGGGGTGGAACCCATCTATATTTCTGGAGTGACAGGAGGATCCCAAGAGTTGACTGTGCTGGAGGCTGAAATCAGCCTGACTGGGAGGGAATGGCAAAAGCACCCTATTGTGACTGGTCCAGAGGCTCCATGCATCCTCGGCATAGACTACCTCAAGAGAGGGTACTTCAAAGACCCAAAAGGGTACCTGTGGGCTTTTGGTATTGCTGCTTTGGAGACTGAGGAAATTGAGCAGCTGTCCACCTTGCCTGGTCTCTCAGAGGATCCTTCTGTTGTGGGGTTGCTGAAAGTCGAAGAACAGCAAGTGCCAATTATGACCACAACAGTGCACCGGCGGCAATATCTCACCAACCGAGACTCCCTGATTCCCATCCATCAGCTGATCCGTAGACTGGAGAGTCAGGGGGTGATCAGCAGGACCCGCTCACCCTTTAATAGCCCCATATGGCCAGTGTGAAGGTCTAACAGAGAGTGAAGACTAACAGTAGACTATCGTGGCCTGAATGAAGTCACACCACCATTGAGTGCTGCCGTACCGGACATGCTAGAAATTCAGTATGAATTCGAGTCAAAGGCAGCCAAGTGGTATGCCACGATTGATATTGCCAATGCATTTTTCTCCATTCCTTTGGCAGCAGAGTGCAGGCCACAGTTTGCTTTTACTTGGAGGGGTGTCCAGTTCACTTGGAACCGACTGCCCCAGGGGTGGAAACACAGCCCTACCATTTGCCACGGGCTGATCCAGACTGCACTGGAACAGGGGCAAGCTCCAGAACACCTGCAATACATTGATGACGTTATTGTGTGGGGCGATACAGCGGAAGAAGTCTTTGAGAAAGGGAGGAAAATAATCCAAATCCTGCTGAAAGCCGGTTTTGCCATAAAACGGAGTAAGGTCAAGGGACCTGCACAGGAGATTCAATTTTGGGGAATAAAATGGCAAGATGGACGTAGACAGATCCCCACAGATGTGATCAACAAGATAACAGCAATGTCTCCACCAACTAATAAGAAAGAAACGCAAGCTTTCTTGGGTGCAGTGGGGTTCTAGAGAATGCACATCCCAAATTACAGTTTGATTGTAAGCCCTCTCTATCATGTGACCCGGAAGAAGAATGATTTTAAATGGGGCCCTGAGCAGCAACAAGCCTTTGAGCAAATTAAACGCGAGATAGTTCATGCAGTAGCCCTTGGACCAGTCCGGACCGGGCCAGATGTAAAAAATGTGCTGTACACTGCAGCTGGGGAGAACGGTCCTACCTGGAGCCTCTGGCAGAAAGCTCCAGGGGAGACTCGAGGTCAACCCCTCAGCTTTTGCAGTCGGGGATATAAAGGATCTGAGGCCAGCTATACCCCAACTGAGAAAGAGATACTGGCAGCGTATGAAGGGGTTCGAGCTGCTTTGGAAGTGATTGGCACTGAAGCACAGCTCCTCCTGGCACCCCGGCTGCCCGTGCTGGGCTGGATGTTCAAAGGCAGGGTCTCCTCTACACATCATGCAACTGATGCTACATGGAGTAAATGGGCTGCACTAATTACACAACGAGCTCGAATAGGAAATTCCAGTCGTCCAGGCATTCTAGAAGTCATCATGGACTGGCCAGAGGGCAAAGATTTTGGAATGTCACCAAAGGAGGAGGCGGTGCGCGCTGAAGAGACCCCACCATATAATAAACTGTCAGAAAGTGAAAAGCAGTATGCCTTCTTTACTGATGGCTCTTGCCGTATTGTAGGAAAGCATCGGAGATGGAAGGCAGCTGTATGGAGTCCTGGATGACAAGTTGCAGAAACTGCTGACGGAGAGGGTGAATCGAGTCAGTTTGCCGAGGTGAAAGCCATCCAGCTGGCCCTGGACATTGCTGAACGAGAAAAGTGGCCAGTACTTTATCTCTATACTGACTCATGGATGGTGGCAAATGCCCTGTGGGGGTGGTTGAAGCAATGGAAGCAGAGCAACTGGCAACGCAGAGGTAAACCCATCTGGGCTGCTGCACTGTGGAAAGATATTGCTGCCCGGGTGCAGAACCTGGTGGTGAAGGTACGTCATGTAGATGCCCAGGTACCCAAGAGTCGGGCCACTGAGGAACACCAGAACAACCAACAAGTGGATAAAGTGGCTAAGATTGAAGTGGCTCAGATGGACTTAGATTGGCAACATAAAGGTGAATTATTTTTGGCCTGGTCAGCCCATGACACTTCAGGCCACCAGGGCAGAGATGTAACATATAGATGGGCCCGTGACCGAGGGGTGGACTTAACAATGGACACTATTGCCCAGGTTATTCATGAGTGTGAAACATGTGCTGCAATTAACCAAGACAAACTGTTAAAGCTCTTTGGTATGGAGGACGATGGTTGAAGTATAAATATGGGGAGGCCTAGCAGATTGACTACATCACACTGCCACCAACCTGCCAAGGCAAGCGCCATGTGCTTACCATGGTGGAAGCAACCACCGGGTGGCTGGAAACATACGCTGTGCCCCATGCCACTGCCCGGAACACTATCCTGGGCCTTGAGAAACAGATTTTGTGGTGACACAGCACCCCAGAAAGAATTGAGTCAGACAATGGGACTCATTTCTGGAATAACCTTATAGACACTTGGGCCAAAGAGCATGGCATTGAGTGGGTATATCACATCCCCTACCATGCACCAGCCTCTGGGAAAATCGAACGGTACAATGGGCTGTTAAAAACTACACTGAGAGCAATGGGGGGGAGGAACTTTCAAGCATTGGGATACACACTTACCAAAGGCCACCTGGTTGGTCAACACCAGAGGATCTGCCAACAGGGCTGGTCCAGCCCAGTCAGAACTTTTACATACTGTAGAGGGGGACAAAGTTCCCGTGGTGCATATGAAGAATTTGCTGGGGAAGACAGTCTGGGTTATTCCTGCTTCAGGTAAAGGCAAACCCACTCATGGGATTGCTTTTGCAGTCTTGGTGGTAATGCGGGAAGATGGGGAAGTCCGATGTATACCTCAAGGGGATTTGATTTTAGGGGAAAACAGCCAATGAACTTAATTGTACTCTGTTGCCTGCTGTGTAATGCTTTTATAGCCCATCAACTAGATGTCTCCAGGTCACCAGTGACTAGCCCTGACTTCCCTCCAACCATCATCCCAACAGAGAATGAACTTTGATAGAACCGGATGAGTTCTGCAGTAAAGGAACGACCAGTAGCAGCAGGCAACGATCCAATACTGCACACAGCCTTTCCTGCCCTGAAAGATTGTTACAAGAGATGGAACCTGACATCATAGACTGAATGGACTCGGCAGCATTATAGGGATTGGTCCATGCACTAAGAAAATTATTTTTTTTCTCTTGGTCTGTATGTATATGGATGTATATATGCGGGAGAGCGATGGTGTATTGAAAATGTGGGATCTGAGCATGATGCGAATGGTATGGAATAAGGGGTAGATAAGGTCCTGGCTTCAGCAGTAGCAGTCGTGTTTCTCCTTTGTGGTAGCTGGTGCAGTACTGTGTTTTGACTTGCAGCCTGGGAACAGTGCTGGTGAAGCCGATGTTGTCGGTTGTTGCTAAGTGATATTTACCCTGACCAAGGACTTTGTGAGGCTCATGCTCTGCCAGGGAGGAGGGGAAGCCGGGAGGAAGCAGAGATGGGGCGCCTGACCCAGGCTAGCCCAAGAGGTATTCCATACCACAGCACGTCATGCCCAGGGTGGGGGGTAATTGGGAGTTACCCGGAAGGACATGGGCTTCTGGGTTGGACTCATTTCTGGGTGAGTGGTATTGTATTCTCTTCCCTTGTTATTTTCCCTTATCATTGTTGTCGTTGGTGGTAGCGGTGGTGATTTGTGTTGTACATTGGTTGCTGGACTGTTCTTGTCTCAACCCATGGGAGGTGCACTCATTCGATCCACCTCCCCATCCCTCACGGGAGCAGGGAAGGGGAGAGCCCCGGGGGGGGAGGAATTGCTCTCAGCCCGGCACCACTCACTGGGAGTGAGTGAACAAGCTGTCTGGCTAGGGTATAAACCACGACAGCCTGTATGAAGCAGGCTCTGATAAGAGTTCTGGGTTCCCATTCTGGGGATTGGGTATAGTGCCAATCCTTACAAAGCTCTCAGTTACTCCAGTGACTGACAAGCTACAAAAGCCATCTTATAGCTACAATCATCTGTGACACAGAGATAAGTGAGCTGCTATGAACACTGAACAAGGATTTGTCAATTTTTTACTTCTAGCATTAGAAATATTCCAATGTTTTGATACAAAGAAGAGGTGTCTGACAGAAGAATAACCGTTCTCACAACAGTTTAATGTCTTATACACTAAAATGTTGGTAAAATGTTATTATAACTTCTGACACAATATTGCATTTCAGCACATTTGGTGGTAGAGCACAGTACTTCTTCAAATGCAAGCACTTCATCACAGGAAAAGCAAGCTTTAGACTTCTCTTTATATCTCTTTTAACGTAACTATGAACACTAAGGCACTTCAGGCAAAATCCCAAAGGGACAAAGAAACCTCAAAGCAAAAATAGCTGAAGCGTAACTAGATATATACAACAGAGGAAACCTACTGCTATGTAAACATAATATGCTTGGATAGATTTCGATGCTTTCCAGTTACTTGAAACAATTTGCATTATCTTTGAAAGGATGCAATAATGAAGATGAGCAAGCTTATTGGATACTAATACTATCATGCCTGTGATATATTTTAGATTTAATAAACAATATTGTAATTCTACATAGTTTAAAAATCTCTTGAAGCAGACCAAAATGAAAGGTACATATCAAATTCATACAATTACACATATCAAATAATGTTGGTCAATGAGAAACATAATATGAGCCGGCAGTGTGCACTCTCACACTGGTCCTACACCTGGGTCAGAGCAATCCCAGGCACAGCTACAGGTTGGGCAGAGAAGAAATTCAGAGCAGCCCTGCGAAGAAGGACTTGGGGGTGTTGGTTGATGAGAAAATGAACATGAGCTGGCTGCAGTGTGCGCTTGCAGCCCAGAAAGCCAACCGTATCCTGGGCTGCATCAAAAGGACCATAACCAGCAGGTCGAAAGAGGTGATCCTGCCCCTCTACTCTGCTCTCGTGCGACCTCACCTTGAATACTGAGTGCAGTTCTGGTGTCCTCAACATAAAAAAGACAGGGAACTGTTGGAACCAGTCCAGAGGAGGGCCACGAGGATGATCAGAGGACTGGAGCACCTCCCGTATGAAGACGGGCTGAGAAAATTGGGGCTGTTCAGCCTGGAGAAGAGAAGGCTGCGTGGAGACCTCATAGCAGCCTTCCAGTATCTGAAGGGGGCCTATAGGGATGCTGGGGATGGACTCTTCATGAGGGACTGTATTGATAGGAGAAGGGGTAATGAGTTAAAACTTAAACAGGGGAAGTTTAGATTGGATATAAGGAAGAAGCTCTTTACTGTGAGGGTGGTGAGGCACTGGAATGGGCTGCCCAAGGAAGCTGTGAATGCTCCATCCCTGGCAGTGTTCAAGGCCAGGTTGGACAGAGCCTAGGGTGACATGGCTTATTGTGAGGTGTGCCTGCCCATGGCAGGGGGGTTGGAGCTTGATGATCTTAATGTCCTTTCCAGCCCTAACTACTCTATGATTCTATGATTATATTCTAAATAGTTGGCTAAAACATTTTAAACTTCCTCTGATTTCTGAACACAATTTCCACAGATTTAAAATGAAAGAAAACATTCACACTTAAATTCAAACACCAGAAAGTTTGTGGCTGTTACATGTTTCTCCTTTTTTGCTGTCAAACAGAAGCAAAGAATACTTTGAAACTGGCAAGTCAATTCTTGCATCAAAAATGCAAAAAATTGTTCTAGTGTGAAGCTATTAAAATAAATAAATGACCAAACAATGAATAAGTAAATAAATATAAATTATTTGTTGTTCCTTGCCATTTGGTAAGTTAGTGTTTTCCAAACACAAGATAAAGTTAGTTAGAGGACAACTTAGCAGCCTTCTTGTCCTGAATTCCATCAGACTCAGTAAGTTGTCCTGACAGGATCCATCTCCCAGCCCTTTCCTCAACTTTGCTCTGCAACCCCTGTCTCCTCTCACCTGCATTTTCTTTGAATCCTGGGATTCAGTAAACTCCAACTCTGAATGCAACAGTCTGTCATGGGCTTGGTAATGTCAGCTTTTTCTCAGTGCCATCATCTGACCACACTGATGGTCTGTGGGTTTGAAGCAAAGCAACACAAGACTAGATAATTTTAAAGATGCTCACTCTACAAATAACCAACTTGAGTAGAGAAATTTTGAGCTAAGAAGGCCATGACACCCACAGCTTGATAACTAAGTAATGACTAAGTGGTCATGATGAGACAGTCCTACAATCTACAACCCCCTGATCAAATTCAGTTTCTTTCAGGTTTCAGTTCAAACACCTAACTCTATACAGCTCACTCAACTCTCACTCAAATTCCTTATATAAACATAAATCAGGATTTAATATATCAAACTCCAGGCCTCAGGACTTTGATATTGTACATATTTCTAGAAGCAGCAAGGGGTACAATATAAACGAATTTACCTTCTTTCAGTATGCAGAAAATCTGTTCTATGCTGAATAAATTTGCTTATCAAGCCATGTGATTTGGCTGAACCACCCTTCTGACCCACTGTGCATAAAGCAACTGGTGTGTAGATCGGAGACTCATCTGCAATGGCAGCCCTGCATATTGTGCTCACAGGTGGTTGGTAGAAGGCCGACCAGGCACAGCAGCTATTTTTATTTGGCCAGCATGCTCCATAGAATCATAGAATAGTTTGGTTTGCAAGGCAACTGAACTCCCCGTACCACAGGCAGGGACACCTTCCACTAGACCACTTTGCTCAAAGCCCCATCCAGCCTGGCCTTGAACATTTCCAGGGATGAGGCAGCCACTTCTATGGGCAACCCATTCCAGTGCCTCACCACCCTCATAGTGGTGAATCTTTTCCTAATGTCTAATCTGAATCTCCCCTCTTTCAGGTTAAAGCCATTCCCTCTTGTCCTGTCACTGCATGCCCTTGTGAAAAGTCCCTCTCCAGATTTCTTGTAGACCGCCTTTAGGTACTGAAAGGCTGTTATAGGGTGTCCTCAGAGGCTTCTCTTCTCCAGGCTGAACAACCCCAACTCTCTCAGCCTGTCTCCAGGGCAGAGGTGCTCCAGCCCTCTGAGTGTCTTCGTGGCCTCCTCTGGACTCACTCAGGTAGTTGTGTTGGGGGCCCCCAGAGCTGAATGCAGGACTGCAGGTGTGGTTTCATCTGAGCAGAGCAGAGGGGAGAATCAACTCCCTTAACCGGCTGGTCACACTTCTTATGATGCAGCCCAGCATACAGTTGGTTTTCTGGGCTGCGAGAGCACATTGCTGGGTTATGTTGAGCTTCTGATCAACCAGCATCCATAAGTCCTTCTCCTCAAGGCTGCTCGTACATAATTTATTTACATGTATATGTATGTAGATAAAAACCTGATTGTGTGCACAGGCAGAAATACTGGGAATAGTTGAAGTGTGTCGTGGTAGCACCAATGTTAACACCATCAGCCACCCGTGACATGGTCCCAGCCTGTCTCAGCATCCCTGCTCTCACTCTCCCAGGCATGGGGATGTCAACCACAGTTATGCTCTGCACTCATTGCTAGAGCAGATTGTATGAAGGTGGCACCACCTGCTACAAGAGCTTTATTTCTTGTCAGCCTACCCCTGCAGTTCTTGAACTCTGTGGTTTAGAAGTCTCTTCTAAGCAAGAAGAAACAACATAAAGGGCAGTGGTTGGGTTTTGAAATATTTAGACACTACTATCCTCAGAAAAATCATTGTGAATCTGCCAAGCTGCTGAACACAGTCTGGCCACTGCAGGCTTCAGGCTTGTTATTTCTGTTATAGCAATCTTTCATGGGAAGACAGGGGAAATACTCTCAAGTAATGTGCTTCCTCCCATGTCACTGGTGTATTTCTGTTGCTTAGACAGTAAAAAAAATAGAGTAGGAGTTGCAAATCAGGCACTAACCAGCTAGCATAGAAAGTATGAGTCTGGCACAGCCACAGCCACCTTTGTCTTCCTGCACTACCAGTGCTATTGTTGGTGATCAGCTGTGGTTCACAGGTTTGGAAGAGTCCAGGAAAGGGCTGCTTTGCCACCTGAGGCATTTGTGAGCAGCCAGGAAGAGCACAGGGTTGCAGTGTCCTCCAGGAGTCCCAGAGCATGAGCTGCTCTGGCGTTAGTCAGATTCTAGTGGGGCAGAGACTTAGAAAGGGAACTCGCATTAAAGTGTCCTGCCAATTTCAAGTGCACCAACTTACAAAGTGAACAATGTCTCCAGAGGTACAGGAGCTGGCTTGCAGTAACATGGATTACCTGCTTTCCCAAGCTGAGGCCTGACACCACGAAAAGATGCAGTCAGATCCCAGTTCCAAAATGAACACACTGAGTGAGCACTCTCAAGTGATTCAGCCCAGCCAAATTTGCTCTACAGTTTATTATAAAGGGACCATTTTACATGACAGGAATGCCACCACTCTGCAACTGGCATAACTTGATTTCAGTAAACTGGTCTTAGCTTTAAATCAAACCAAGTTTTGCAAATATTTCTTGCTTGAAGTATTTGTTGCTCTCATCACACTTTCCCTTCATTTCCCTGAGCAGGCTGGGTATCCTCTCCAGGTAAGTGAGAGTCTCTACAATCAAGCAAAAGCATTATGGGTTGATAGATAACATGAGGGCATCTGAATGGAGTTTTTCCAAAACCTCCACTGACCAAGCCTCTTGCTGTAACAGGGCTGTTCCCCACCTGCATTCCCCGCTTGTGGTCCATCTACCACAGAAACAAACACTCCCGTGACGTCTTGAATGTAATAAGCCCTATCTACACTTATTGTACACTCCTAAGACAGTAATTAACATTTAATTAACATTTTCTGGCAAAAAGCAAACCTTCTGGCCAATAGCAACTTACCAATAGTCTCCAGGGCTGGCAGCTTAGAAAAAAACCCATCTTACCATGCCCATTTCCACTTCAAATCTGGGGAAAATACATAATAATAATAAAAATGCACAAATAAACACTCAGTAAATAATGCACTGAAGTGCTGTGGTTGTCTTGTATTACACGTATTTAGTTGTCAGATGTGGCTTCTGTGTTTGGAAGACTCATGGAGAAAGGGAAATTTATCTTACAAAATACCCATGGATATGATCCAAATCACAGAATATGCTTTTATAAATATTGATTATTACTTATAACAATAATTCAATCTGATAACTAAAATATTATTCTCTAAAGGTTATCTTTCAGTTGCAGTTATGATCTCAATCAAAAGCCCAGAGCTTTGCCTGGAAGATAACTAAAGGTGAGGAGACCAACAAAGCCACGTTACTTATGTGAACTGTCAAAACACAAGGTTCAAGAGATTTTGCTCCTATTCATACTTCTTATTTAGGACCTTTGCTTTTGTATAGCTCTAGAATCAATAATTACATAGGCATAACAATTCAGATGAGATTTTTCTACACTGACCCTTACAACACAAGTTAAGCAAGACTGCATATTTTAAACATTGTTCTTTAAATGTGGCATCTGCCCTCCAAAAAGCTTTGCAATAACAAGCCAGAGGAAAAATTTCCTCCCATTCAGTTTCTCACTCAATATATCAAAATACAAACCCTGAACAACAGTGTAAAGATAAAGAAGCAACTTTGTAAAGCATGGGAGGAATTTAAATAAACTCATTACACAAATCATTGTATTAGGCTTAGACAGGCCAATCTTTTATTTAAAGAAAAGGAGAGTTATATTTAGTGAGTGGCAAAGACATGGCAGCATAAAAGATTGCTGTTGAAGACAACACACAATTATCAGACAAATCGTAATTTTGCAAAAAGCTGCGATGAAAGCCCTCAGCCTTCATGTCCAGAGGTACAGCAATCCCACAGTGAAGCTAAAAGCTTCCAGAGCAGACATGGCCTCATCCTCTGACTCTCTCCAGCTGGGAGGCACCTCACACAAGCTGTGTTTCCCCAGGGAAGGTGGTGGGTCTCTCTGGCACCTGAAGAGACTGAGACCACTGCTAGGTCCATTTCTGTCCTTCATGCCCTCTATCTACAGGCAGAAGTACCCCTGTCCCTGTGCAGTCATACGCATATGGATGCTGTAGCAATTCGTGTTCTGACTGCAGGAGCCAGCTTCATGCTCCTGGGTAGACAGGCTGAATTTATGAGCTAACTGCATATATAGGGACAGAAGGTTTCTGTGAACTGGTGTAAATGGTATTTTTATTCATACATATCTAAGAGGTATCATTCACATGGGACTCTGAGCATTGCTAGGTGTCAGACTTCTCCTCCCATGTGGGCCTTTCCCTTGTTCCTTCTCTCATGTCATGAGAACAAGGAATAAAACTCAGCCACCAAGCCCATTATATCTGACACTCAGAGCCGTCTTTAAGCTTTTAATTTCTTGTGCTCCCCTGCAACCAAACCATTCTTATAGCAGACCTTAATTACTGTTTCCTTATCATCAGGCTTACATGCAGTCTGATCTGTGTGTCTGTAAGCCCTACCTTGGTGTCCGTTTCTTTATTAGCTAGTGACTAATTCAAAATGTTTCATTAAGCCTGAAACAAAAGAACTGAGGCAGGAGGTTAAACTGTCACTGAGGTGCTCCTCGCTGTCTGACTACTGTTGGTATTTGAAGAGGAAAAAGATCTTTTGGACACTGCAGATGCAGTCAGACAGCCCAGCCTCTCCCCCATACTGAATCTACAACTTCCAGTTGTAGCCTTTACAGTTTGACATCCCTTCAATCCCTTTGTGTGTCAGAACTGCCACATACAGTTCAGGCCATGCTCTTTAAAGCAAGCCATGTATTCCTGACAATGTAACAGAGTATGCTACACATCATCTTCTGCCTGAGCAGGGCCACACACTGGCTTTATGCACAGATCGTTGCCTTGGCTAAAACCGACACTGAAGCAGGATGGGATTTGTTTACAAGGAACAGTGTGGCTTCGGTATCTTATATCCTTTAAAAACCCGGCTAACTTCTTAGGCACCATCTTCCAGGCACCCCTGAGCCACAGCTCTGGTGTTGGCTATACCAGATACTTCACCTTCATACTTTACTAATAAAAGCTGCTCTATAGCTGTCATTTTATATTTCTACAATCTTCCATCTTTTGTGCAAGTGAATTTGTGTGAGTACAGTGCATGGAAAGATGGCAGAAGATCCTCTTTCTGTTGCTCTTGTTTATTGAGTAACCTTTTCTTTGGGGGAAGGGATGGGCAAAGAGTCATGCAGAGGGGAAGACAGATCTCTCCTCATTATTTTCTGGGTTATAGCAAGGGAAGTATTTGACCTGATAAAGTCCTGTCTGCTGCTTCCTGAAGTGCTAAAGACATGACCTGACAACCACGCATCTGGAAAATGAATATTTAACAAAACTTCATGAAAATTCCCTGCTCTAAAAAGCATTTTCAAAACCAGCAAGCTACATGCCCTGTCATTTTGAACCCATGCAAACGTCCAAGTAATCAGTAAAGGGCCTACAGAGTGCTGTTAAAATCAAATGAGTCACAGTTGCTTTCCATTTACAATGTGCTCTATAAATTACATGTTTTTTTAACTTATCTAGAGAGGTATGACATGACGCTAGATCTATTAAATTGGAATTTTATTGTAAACTATTGGGATTAGAACTTTAAATTAAGCTGTCAAGTACACTTTTCTTTTTCCTATCTCTAAATAGATACCAAAGGAAAATACATACCTCAAAGACATTAAGCTTCTTTGATTTAGCACATGTCCTCATTTTTGAAAATGGAGGACTGTAAATTTACCAATATTAACATTTTCTACCTAAGTACACATTTAATTCACCAAAACAGGTAACTAACAGAAATCCTGACTACGGCAGAATTGCCTATCAAAAGTGGTTAGGATTTTGATGTTCCCTTCTTTTGCCTGTTTCTGTTCTACTCAGAAATCAGCAACATCTCCATATTACTACAGTGTGACCCATAACTTTCTAATTTAAAAAAAAAGATGAGAAGTCTGAAGAATAATTGTTAATTTCCTTTTCTGAAATTGGCTGTCATTATTATGCTCTGCTGTTAGTTCAGTTATTTGTAAGCACCTTCTCTAGCTCATCAGAACAGTAATAGAAAAAAGGTCTGTGTTGGAAGCAAAGATTTGTTTCTTCTAGAAATCCAGTATCTGTTCTGCCCCGTCATTTATCTTTTTCCACAGCATTGCTGTGCTGTGGAAGCTGAATGTTCATACAGATTGCCAATATTTTCACCATTTTCAACAAGTCATAAGGTTAACTCCTTTCAGAGGAGATAGTAAAAAAGGCAGAGAAAGCTTTTGAAAATTTATTTACCTTCTATTTCACATTGGTTAGCATTCTTTTCTGCTTGGACTACCTGAAAATAAAACCTCAGACACAGATAATCTATTTTCAAATGTTTTAAAATAAATGTAAATGCAGGAAAGTTTAATACAATGAAACAAAATGTTTTCTGTGACAACAGGATCTATCCCGAGAAACTGTGAGGTAGCACTGCTCAGATTTTCACAGAATTCTCCACTCATGTTGAACTCAGCACCAAGAGCAATATCATGTGCTGGCATTATAATTTGGTACAGTGTCAGCACAAGACTCACCTGCCTTTACAGATGTTAATGTGCCTTTTTCCTAGGCTCTGAATAAGACCCTCCATGAACCTGGAGCCTTCACTGATGGAAGGACAGTTGTCAGGGTGTGGGACAAGCTATAAATGCTGCTTGGAGTTGTCTTGCTCATTGCAAATGCACTTCTAAACAGCTTGCAGGGTTTCCAAGAGACACCTCAGCAAAGGGAGCAACAAGAGATCAAGGTCAATGGAGAACTGAGAAAGCAGGTAATTTTTGCTTCCTTCTCTCCTCAGATGTGCAGGCTAAATGAAACTCCCGCAGGAGTCTGCTCCTACAGACTTTCTTCCAGCTCCCTTGAAGAGAGCGATTCAAGAGAATTTAAGCCTGATTATGCAGTATACATTGTACACTGATGTGCACTACTTTCCAGACACTTTCTTTCACAGAATGCAATATAACAACAAGATATACATATTTTTTCTTTGAATTACCTGTATCTGAAGTCACAGTTACAGATGCACAAATTCACACAAACACACACTCTTTAAGGAATTTTTTTCCCCTGGAGGCAGAGAAAAGCAAGGAGGGAGGCTACAGGTACAATTATGACTGGCAGTAGCAGTGTTGCAGCACTAATGTAGGTAGTTGCTACTCCTACTTTTTTGGTCTTTACAAAAAGGAAGATAATGACTATCAGTTGCTTTTAAATATTTGCAAGGTACTTCAGACACCATGGCAAATGCTATACATAGAGAGCTCTTAGTAACCCTATAGCACCTTTTGCTGTTGCAGTGGAGCATAGAAAAGTTACGTGCTTTACCCATCCTCACAGAGGGAATCAGTGTTACAGATAAGAGTAAAGAAACAGGAATACTGGCCTGTACCCATTTCTTTAGTCCCTGCATCACCATTGTGCTTTCATACTCTGAAGTCCTTTCATTTCACTACTATCAGCTACCCCTCTGTGATACCACTTAAATCAATAGCGAAAATATATTCTCACTGACTCATTTTCCTTAATGAGACAATCACTCTTGTGCAGAGCAGCATGCCTGGGCTAAAAAAACACACACTTATTGACTGCAACCAAATCATGGCCTACACTGTGAACAGATTTATTTTCTTCCAGATCCTTCTTATAAATAAAAAAGCAGTTGCCACTTGCATTGATTACGTATGACTACCTCTGTCACTATGTTATCCTGCATGACGCACATAGTGTTTTCATTGCCTTCATTAGGATGACTGCAGGTAAGCCTGGTTGGTAACAGCTCTTAGAGCAACTGCAGGGCATAAAAGGCTTGCTTAAGTGGGGTTTTCAGCTTTCTGAGAACTCTTCTTAATCTATGTGACCCACTGCACAGTGGAAACTGCATTTATGCAGAATGAAATTATGCAGAACCAAAATATTTCCACCTCAGGAAGCAATTTCATAGCAGCAAAGAGGCATCCCTCAGGGACCAAAAAATTCATTAAGCAGTTCAGATTTTAAAACAAGACTACAGTTTATCATGGCAGGTTTATTGGGGGTGGCATCCTTTGGTACAGAGAGAGAAGGGACTGGGAGGTCACGTAAGACCATATATTATTTGGCTAAACTGAGAAACGTGGTCTACTAGGCAACTTACTGTCCATGCTCAGATTAATCCTAACTATATCCAATATTTCCCAGCTCTAGGTACACAGAGTGAGGCAGGAGGAATATCTGGAATGTGTTTCCAGGGTATGGAGCAGAAGGTGTTCTGGGGAATGTTTATTGTGCCGTGCTATTCTGGAAGCCAGCATCTGTTTTAGAGGGTTCTTTACCCTTGAAAAACAGCAATGAGATGGTTTTTCACACTGCTCAGGCCTCTCAGCATAACTGCACTAAACAGAGTGATAACAACTACACTAAACAGAGTGGAAACAACAAAAAGAGCCTTTCCCCAGAGCCCAATTTGTGCACTTAGCCAAGCCTCAGCACTCCCCTGGGGCGTCTTTGCACATGGGCAAAATGCTTCCCACCAGCGCACTTCAGTGTCTGTGAAAATGGGAAATACAAAGTTAATCATGGCTGGCAAATTGTAAGACTTTGCCTAACTGAAGTCTGGGAAAACCTAAGCTCTCTTTACACTTTACCCATTGTAATAGGACCATATCCAGAAGTGGTTTTCTTTTTTAAATTCCCCTTAATTTCAACTCAGCACATCTTTGCCTAACAAGCATTCTTCCCCTTTTGGTCTTGCTGTGTCTCTGTACCGGCAGGATCATTCTGCTTCTCATACTTTTAGGTGAAAGTAAGTTAAGCCTAAATGATACTTTGTACTTTATAGCAGATAAAAGCAGTAGCTGCCTATTAAATAAAGCCATCATCCTCCACAAACTATACTACTATGAGACAATTTGGTAAGTTTAGGAAGGGATCCATAAAAGACCCAGACATGGGTGAAAGGCCTGTGAGAGCCAGAACCACAGTAGGGGCCAATCACAACCTGCTCAGAGCAAGTGAGCCTGTTAGGAATCAGGACCTGACAATGTATCTTTTCTTTAAAGGAAAATGTGTGAGGAAAATAAGAGATCTACCTCACAAATTAAGTGTCGAACTCATCACTGCTATATGACACAATGCCATACCCACTTTCTCAGTCTGGACTGCACTCTGGTGTCAAGGTGAAGACCACAGATATCAGCCCAATTTCACATGTTAATAAAAATATTTATCAGTAATGATAGGAGATGGACTGACAGCTCTGTAACTCTTTATCTGTTCACCAAAAAGACACCACATACATGCAGACTTCTCTTGTGAATCACAGCCCCACTGCTAATTTTCTCAAAAAACAATGTACCAGTGATGTCCTCTGATGAGATGGGGACATCCACACCATTTACTAGGCAAGACTTGCAGGCATTCAGCACTCCATGCTTTAAGATAATTTGAATGCCACTTATTCTATGAATTGTGCGAGGCTGTTGTACTTCAGACAGCACAGTATGTGCAGTTCATAATGTAATACTTCTATGTACAAATCAGAATTTTCCTTTGAATGAAAATCTGGGGAAACAGCAGAGATTGGTTTATTTTGTGTGCTGTGGAAGACTGCTTGAACAAGGTTAATTTCATTTTTAAAACCCTGTTTTTTTATGGGACTAACAATAAAAAATTGCTACTAGTTATAAATAGCATTTTTTTACTTAAGTAAAAATGAAACCAGAGTATTCCTATCACACTTTTGGAACTACTTTCTCTTTACCAGCCTTTGAAAGAAATATAAGCATCAATACAGTTGTTAGATAATAATGAGATGATATTTACCTTTCTATGGCATTTGAAATCCACAAGACTGTCTGCTGCAGCTGGGAACTGCATCCTAAACTCTTGAAGGAAAACATGCAGTGAAATGAAGACCTATGACTGATTCATCTGCGTTCAATGGACTGAATTCAGACCATCAGCTATTTTCAGCATGACTCTTTCCTAATGCTCGATAATGATAATTTGTCCAGCAAACTAGAGTAGCTGTATGAGACACAGATGTTTAGATTTAATCCTCATGACAGTTCTGAGAGCCAGGAGAGAAGATAAAATAAGTATTCATGATAAAATTAGTATTCATGTAGTTGCAGATGATATGGAAAAGGTAAGTCCCTTGGAAAAGGTTACCCCTCAGAGCCTGGTGCCGGTAGTGCACATGGACTGAGCGAACGAGTGTCACTGTACTTGGACCTCTGGTGCCATGAGCAGTTGGACTGAAATAATTCACAGGGCTACAAATAAATCACGCCCACAAGTTAAAGAGTATTTCTTTAGGTAGGAAGCATTTGTTTAACATCAGGCCAATGAGCTTGCTCTGTAATTTGCCATACACAAGAGGAAATCCTTAATTTATCAATTTCCAGTTTTTCACTTCCCACACATCACAGGTTTCTCTCATTAGGATGAAGATGATGAATCTCTGCTACAGGTGAGGAAAGTTGCATGAGCTATTCTGCTTTGCAGTGACTCAAGGATATTCAATTGCCTGATTGAAGTAGCACTTTTCACTTCCAAAGCACTTTACTGTTGCAGAAATCAAAATGTTTCATGAAGATGTAGCTTAAAAAATTCCTGGCTCTGTATGAACCTGGGAATAAATTAGCATATTTCTGATCAAATGCTCTTGTGATTTTAGGCTGATGTCCACCAGTGTGTGCAATTTGAAAAATTGTAGCTCACAGTTACAACTTCTATAAGGAAACCTTAATTTTTCTTTTCTGATCTAAGTTAAAGGGGTCTTTGTTTCTTTGTTTTATTCAAGTAAAGGGAATGCAATATATTAGTGAAGTGTGAATATTATTACCTAATAATCTCCTGGTGAAGTGTGGCAATAAACATCTCTGACACCCCACACACACACTGCACATGAATGACTTTCTAGAGAGTCACAAACTTGTAGCACAAAGATGACCCATTGGCTAATAAGGAGGATAAAAGTGACAATAACCACACTGACTGTGTGGCTTAGAATCACAGACCCACTGAACAGCCCAGATTGCGTGGTTTTAAATAAGAACTCAGACAAGCTTCTCTCAAAATTCGTTGAGCTGACATGATTTTGGAGCTCACTGTGTCTTAGTGACCTTCTCCTTCCTCCACTTTCTACATTCATAGAATCATAGAATCATAGAATAGTTAGGGTTGGAAAGGACATTAAGATCATCTAGTTCCAACCGCCCAGGCCATGGGCAAGGACACCTCACAATAAACCATCTCACCCAAGGCTCTGTCCAGCCTGGCCTTGAACACTGCCAGGGATGGAGCATTCACAGTTTCCTTGGGCAACCCATACCAGTGCCTCACCACCCTCACAGTAAAGAACTTCTTCCTTATATCCAATCTAAACTTCCCCTGTTTAAGTTTTAACCCATTACCCCTTCTCCTATTGCTACAGTCCCTAGTGAAGAGTCTCTCCCCAGCATCCCTATAGGCCCCCTTCAGATACGGGAAGGCTGCTATGAGGTCTCCACGCAGCCTTCTCTTCTCCAGGCTGAACAGCCCCAACTTCCTCAGCCTGTCTTCATACGGGAGGTGCTCCAGTCCCCTGATCATCCTCGTGGCCCTCCTCTGGACTTGTTCCAACAGTTCCATGTCCTTTTTATGTTGAGGACACCAGAACTGCACACAATACTCCAGGTGAGGTCTCATGAGAGCAGAGTAGAGGGGCAGGATCACCTCCTTCGACCTGCTGGTCACGCTCCTTTTGATGCAGCCCAGGATACGGTTGGCTTTCTGGGCTGCAAGTGCACACTGAAGCCAGCTCATGTTCATTTTCTCATCAACCAACACCCCCAAGTCCTTCTCTGCAGGGCTGCTCTGAATCTCTTCTCTGCCCAACCTGTAGCGGTGCCTGGGATTGCTCCGACTCAGCTGTAGGACCTTGCACTTGTCATGGTTAAACTTCATGGGGTTGGCATCAGCCCACCTCACAAGCATGTCAAGGTCCCTCTGGATGGCATTCCTTCCCTCCAGGGTATCAACTGAACCACACAGCTTGGTGTCATCGGCAAACTTGCTGAGGGCGCACTCAATCCCACCGTCCATGTCAGCAATGAAGATGTTAAACAAGACCGGTCCCAACACCGATCCCTGAGGGACACCACTCGTTACTGGTCTCCAGCTGGACATTAAGACATTGACCACAACTCTTTGTGTGCGGCCATCCAGCCAGTTCTTTCATCAAAGTGGTCCACCTACCAAATTAATGTCTCTCCAATTTAGAGACAAGGATATCATGTGGAACAGTATTGAACACTTTGCATGAGCCCAGGTAGATGACATCAACTGCTCTACCTCTGTCCATCAGTTCCGTAGCCCCATCATAGAAGGCCACCAAATTGGTCAGGCAGGATTTCCCCTTAGTGAAGCCATGCTGGCTGTCACCAAGCACCTTGTTGTTTTCCATGTGCCTTAGCATCCCTTCCAGGAGAATCTGCTCTGAGATTTTGCCAGGCACAGAGGTGAGACTGACAGGTCTGTAATTCCCCGGGTCATCCATTTTCCCCTTCTTGAAAATGGGGGTTATATTTCCCTTTTTCCAGTCGTCGGGAACTTCACCGGACTGCCATGATTTCTCAAATATGATGGCCAGTGGGTTAGCAACTTCATTCGCCAGCTCCTTCAGGACCCGCAGATGGATTTCATCAGGACCCATGGACTTGTGCACGTTCAGATTTTTAAGATGGTCTCGAACCAGATCCTCTCCTACAGTGGGCCCAAGGTCTTCATTCTCACAGTCCCTCCGTCTGCCTTCCAAGGCTTGGGTGGTGCAGCCAGAGCCTTTGCCAGTGAAGACCGAAGCAAAGAAGTCATTCAGAACCTCAGCCTTCTCCAAATCCTGTGTAGCCAGCTCTCCCGAGAACTTCCAGAGGGGGCCTACATTCTCCTTAGTCTGTTTTTCATTTGCTACTTATCTGTAGAATCCCTTCCTGTTATCTTTAATATCCCTAGCCAAGTTTAATTCTAATTGGGCCTTAGCTTTCCTAACCTGGTCCCTAGCTTCCCAGACAACATCCCTGTACTCTTCCCAGGCCACCTGTCCTTGCTTCCACTTATTATAAGCCTCTTTTTTTCATTTGAATTTTCCTCAGGAGCTCTTTACCCATCCAAGGAGGTCTCCTGGCCCTCCTGCTGCCCTTCCTTCTGGTTGGGATGCAACACTCCTGAGCTTGCAGCAGGTGATCCTTGAATATCAACCAAGAGTCTTGGGCCCCCCTGCCCTGTAGGGCTATATCCCATGGAACCTTAACTAAGCAGGCTCCTGAAGAGGCCAAAGTCTCTCTTTTGAAGTCCAGCACAGTGAGCTTGCTGCACGCTCTTCTCACTTCCTGAGGATCTCAAATTTGACCATCTCGTGATCATTGCATCCAAGGCTGCCCTGGAGCATCACATTTCCAACCAGCCCTTCCCTGTTGGTGAGCACGAGGTCAAGCATGGCACCTCTCCTTGTCGGCTCCTCTATTACTTGCAGAAGGAAGTTGTCTTCCACACAATCGAGGAACCTCTTGGATTGCTTGTGCTGGGCCTTACCGTCCTTCCAACAGATGTCAGGGTGGTTGAAGTCCCTCATGAGAACAAGGGCCTGTGAGCATGAGGCTTTTCCTCCCTAGGATATTTTGAACAAGGAGACTCCTCTGGTACAGTAAATCAGCAAGTTCTGCAATCACAGCTGGCAATGAGCAGAGAAGCAGCTCAGTAGCTAGGAAGATTTTGCACAGTCCTCAAAAGGTATCATCCAACATGCTTTAATGGCAAGATCCACTGGGCTCTGCTGCTGCCTCCCAAAGAGAGCAGCAGAAGCCCATCACGGGACACATGCAGGATGAGCCTACAGAAATATGGGGAAACAAGACTGCAGGGAACAAAATGGTCAGGCTTGTGGTGACTTGGTATGATGGCTTAGTGGGTTTGTCTCATTTTAATTTCTGGGATTCTGAACCATTGCGTGATTGTATATAGAAGCTTTGCTTTTAACAATCTGCAGCAATAGGTACAGTACAAAAACCCATATCGAGTCCGATTAGAGTGTCTTACAGCATACATTAATAAATGCTTCTATGGCAGACCAGTATTCTTTTCCTATCACCTTAAAAGGTAGGTCTGTGAAAAACCTGGAACAGTCTGATGTACTGCTGAGTAGTTTTATTCTAACCAAATGAAGAATGTAAGAACAAAAGCAATGTAATTTTAAAGAGACAATGAGAGAGAGCCTGGAATACACAGATAAATAGCCACCCTGTTGGCAGATGGTAGTAATGAACAGTGAAGCACAGGAGTTTAATTTCCTTTTCAATTAGCAAAAGGAATGTCATCACAAGTGGCTCTTCTTTCCCAACCCTATTTACAGTGGCCTGAGCTGTGTGATGTTTCACTTGAACGACACAGCATTCTTACACAAATAAGGTATCTGAATTCTTAGCCAGGGGATGGCTTCACAACATGCAAAGCAAAAGCCAACCCTCCTTATAAGGACTGCATCTACAGCACAAAGGCTTAAGCACTGATGGTTATCACAGCATCCTCCCCACCAACTGAACTCACACCTGTAAAGTGTTGGTTATCTTTGACACTTCCATCTCTTCAGGTGTTCATTCATTTTAAAACCTGCTTATGCAGATAATTTCTGCTTCAACCTCCACCTAGCTTGGACCTACATCAAAACCAAAAATCTTGCACTTTATAGAAAAACAAATGGAAAATTATCCAAAAATATCAATGGAGCTAAGATTTTTTGAGTGACACATGGATCAAACCACGGGTAGGCTAATCTAAGAGCAAAATGAGAGAGGCAACCAATTAAGTTACTCCATTTCCTATTCATTTTACTCAATTTTTATCTTTTACATCTAAAAATACCCAAAACCCCAAGCTCAAACAGAACAAGAAAGGGTAGCACATCTTTCAGTGGACCTATTGCTTTTGCCTAATGCTTGTCAATCAAAGAGCACAGATTACCACCCAGAACTGATGTCAAATGATTCTTCAAACTCATTCACTTTCCTTCTCTGACTCTCGAAATACTCCTATTGCTTTTTGTTTCTGCTACCAACCACAAAAACCATTTGACAAAGAGATGAAAAATAAAGGCATGGAGCCTAATTCATCTTTCCACTGCATCAGTTTACAACTTGTGTGGTACTAAGTAGGATGAAAGTCTGTGGTTTTTATGTTCTGTTAGGAAGGAAGGTATGAGAATTCCTCATAAAATAGGGAGCTCCTACCTTCTGTTGCTGAGGCCCAGTTTCCAACCAAGACTCATTTGGAGCTCTATATAGCTACACAAACACATGAAAGCATGCTAAATATTCATTTGTAATTTATACCTTTCCAATTATTTGATCTTCTGCTGGATTTCTATCTTCTGCCTTCTAGTGGACCAAAATGCTGTATTTTCACTCTTCATATTTCTCCTTCACTGTATTTCCTCAACCAATAGCTATTACTTAAGTGTCAGCTTTTACTTTTATCACCCCAATGAATCCCAAGGGTTCAAGTGTTGGCTTACATTATACAGCCCTGATGATATGCAGTTTGGCTGAGTGAATAGCCTGCTTCCAGATCATACAGACAGCCCTGCAATACTTAACATTTTGAATAAAGAACAGAATAACATCTCTCTATTTTAATTTTAGACATATGAAAAAACACATAATACCTGAAATAACTGAATGCTCCTAGACCTGTATACAAGCAATGGTGATGGCAAATGAACATAAAAACTGGAGTACTGTATCATTTGCAACTCAGGTACAAAATATTACGAAGATAATTTTATTTCTGACAATAATACACACTTTAAGAAAAATATACGTCAACTCAGTTTCATTTCCAGATCCCAGGCTGAATATGAGAATCTGACAGGTAGGAACATTATCTTGTGTATGCGCACACTGATAAGAAAATATTGAGGGGAATAAAAAAAAATAAGCAAACAACAAAGAAAGCAAAAACCATGCTGTGTCATTTTGTAATGTTTAATTTAACACATGGAAGGAGCAGATCTGAAGGCACAAGATATTGATTAAGGAAAACAAACAGGCTCTAAGACCTACCACAGTCTCAGACTGAGATCTATCATAATCATGTCCTCCTGTCCTTCCCTTTTTCCTTGCTATTACTGAATTGCACTGGCTCTCAGCTAAAATGGGTTCCAAGCCAAATACCTCCACCTTCTGTTTAACAAAACTATTAATACAACCTTGCTTTCTTTAACTGCTCATTGCTCTCCTGCAGCACTTACTATCCCCAGCTGGGTTGCTCCCTGCATCTTAGCAGCACCTGTAAGTGGCCAGCTGAGACACAGGGTACTTTTTCTGACTCAGGCTAGAAGGGACAAGATCCCACAGTATTTCTGTGGGGCACGGTGAAGGCATATACCTGGGATGGTGGAAAGCAGTGAATAAATGATGGAAGGCTGGCAAAAATACCTCTTGGCTTTGCCATAGCAGCCTTTCTCCCAAGCCGCTAGCCATGACACATAAAAGGGATGGAGAGACACTCAAGCTGTCATGCAGTAAGAGGGGAGACGGGGGACCACACTGCTGGATGGCAACATCTCACCAGTATTTCTGCACTAGAATATGGCAAAGAGATGCATATAAATGTACCCAATTTCACAGGCAAGTATTTAATGAGACTGGGAGGATTCCACAATCTTACTTTTGAAGCCTCACCATCCCATGTGTACTCCCCATCATTTATCTAGTGTTTTGTCTAAACATTGCAATAAGCATAGGATTTACCTGTTATGAACAGAAATATAATTTGAGCCACACCATCCTCCAGTAGGTTGTGAAACAAAAAGCACATGCATGGATCACTAATAACTGCTCACCTCCAACCCCATATCATTGGAGAGGAGCTCACTCTTTCCCCTTTCATGGAGGAGGACATCCTCAGATGCATGCATCATGTCCATCTTTATTCCCATCTCAGAACCAAGAACTATACATGGAGCAACACCTGACCGACATGTCTTGTTGTTATGGTTTGGATTGGGGAGCATCAGGTATAAAACAAAATATGGCCACTCTGTTCTTTGCAAAGAGTTGGTCAGCTCCTCCCGCAACTGTTGGAAACATTAAAAGGAAAAGCTATTCTGCTTGCTAACTGCTAGGTAGCTGGGTAGGCTAAATAAACACTGACACCATGACAGACTTCACTGAGTAACACTGGCAAATGCACAAATTTACATCTGTATTTAAACCTGAGTGCAAACTGAAACACTGCTATTACCATGAAAAGAAAAAGCCCGAATGTGATGATAATACCATAGACCTGGCAAATGGAAATAGGGGCAGATGGATTTTTCTATTTACTTGGCAAGCGGACATGCTCTGTCCTCGAGAGAGTTATTTTCAGACTTAATTCTTCCTGAGGAAGCAATGCTCATGTGGTAGTATGGTATATGCACCAGTCTGTGCCTGTCTTCCAAACCTCGTACTCTTCAATAAATCAGCCAGTTTCAACCCAGTTAAGCAGACTGATAAGTATCCAAAAATGCCAAGCTTACAGATGTGTTTGGAAAATATAAGTGAACAGGTGCAAGAGTCTGGGAACCCCATTAGTGGCACAGTGAGGGAAAGTCAGGGATGGGAATGCAAAACTCAGTATCATCAGACAAATTGCCATCAAAGCAGATTTTGAGGGGTTTGTCTCACATGACTATTTCTAAATCATCCCCTTTAAAGAAGGATAATAATTTCAAATACTACAGAAAAAAAAATTAGATTCCACTTGTGCAGCAGAAGACATCTGAAAGCCAATACCTTGAAAAGAAAATCAAGAAAATATTCTAGCAGCACAAACATGTACTGACAGTGCCAACAAAAGTAAACTTTTCTGTTTATTTTCCCTCTGTCCTTAAGGTGGAAGGTAAAGAAAACTAGTGCCATCTGCCAGAGCTAGTTCTAACTTTCCAAGACCACGTCATGGTCTCTGCGTTGTCAGTGAAGAGGAGTAATTTGCAACAGCAACCAGTATCAGGAGGCTTTCTATTGGGCAAAATACATTACCCAGGCAAAGACTAGCAAAGATTACAGGAAGCAGAGATTGCTTTGCTTGCTTGGCGGAGCTTCATGTAACACTTCCAGATGGTAGACTTACTCCCTCTCCCAAGGTCTGCAGTAAAGGGTTATCAGCAGTTTGCAGAGCAAGGTTACAAAATAAAAAAGCAAAAATACCCCATCCATCTTCACAGCTGCTCTCTTTGTGGATTCTCCCATGACATTGCTTCAGGAGGTGTTCCTCTTAAAAAAAGTATACATATCAAATTATATATTCAAATAGCATCACTTTTAATTAATACGGCAATAGTAGTCATGCTTGCTTTAAAGACCACAGAGTCAAAAGTCACCGGAATTTGCGGTTCAGAAATTTCACAGGTACTGAAAGTTATACAAGAAGGCATTATCACCAGCTGGGAACACTCAGTTGCACTGCAAAGGCTGAACTTGAAATTTCAAAGAATGCTAGTCAAAAGAAAAGATATTTACCCAAAATAGTTAATTCAATTAAATGGATAGATAAAATTTCATACTAAATGGCAGAGTGTTTGTTCCGGTTTTGTAATTTTTCTTCATCTCTAACTTGTTATTTTTCTAGTGTTTTAGACTTCCATGTGTTTGAAACTTATTATAGTGTTTCAAAACCTGTCTCATGGTAAATATCTAATACAACCCTAGCCAAAGTTAGGAGAAATCTAACAAATAACAGCATAGAATCATGGAATAGTTAGGGCTGGAAAGGACATTAAGATCATCTAGTTCCAACCTCTCTGCCATGGGCAGGGACACCTCACAATAAATCATGTCACCCAAGGCCTCGTCCAACCTGGTCTTGAACACTGCCAGGGATGGAAAATTCACAACCTCCCTGGGCAAACCATACCAGTGCCTCACCACCCTAACAGGAAAGAATTTCCTTCTTATATCCAATCTAAACTTTCCCTGTTTAAATTTTAACCCATTACCCCTTGTCCTATTGCTACAGTCCCTAGTGAAGACTCCCTCCCCAGCATCCCTATAGGCCCCCTTCAGATACGGGAAGGCTGCTATGAGGTCTCCACGCAGCCTTCTCTTCTCCAGGCTGAACAGCCCCAACTTCCTCAGCCTGTCTTCATACGGGAGGTGCTCCAGTCCCCTGATCATCCTCGTGGCCCTTCTCTGGACTTGTTCCAACAGTTCCATGACCTTTTCATGTTGAGGACACCAGAACTGCACACAATACTCCAGGTGAGGTCTCATGAGAGCAGAGTAGAGGGGCAGGATCACCTCTTTCAACCTGCTGGTCACGCTCCTTTTGATGCAGCCCAGGATACGGTTGGCTTTCTGGGCTGCAAGCGCACACTGAAGCCGGCTCATGTTCACTTTCTCATCGACCACCATCCCCAAGTCCTTTTCCACAGGGCTGCCCAACCTGTAGCTGTGCCTGGGATTGCTCTGACCCAGGTGTAGGACCTTGCACTTGGCATGGTTAAACTTCATGAGGTTGGCATCAGCCCACCTCACAAGTGTGTCAAGGTCCCTCTGGATGGCATTCCTTCCCTCCAGGATATCAACCGAACCACACAGCTTGGTGTCATCGGCAAACTTGCTGAGGGCGCACTCAATCCCACTGTCCATGTCAGCGACAAAGATGTTAAACAAGACCGGTCCCAACACCGATCCCTGAGGGACACCACTCGTTACTGGTCTCCAGCTGGACATTGAGCCATTGACCACAACTCTTTGTGTGCAGCCATCCAGCCAGTTCTTTATCCACTGAGTAGTCCATCCATCAAATTGATGTCTCTTCAATTTAGAGACAAGGATGTCATGTGGGACAGTGTCGAACTCTTTGCACAAGTCCAGGTAGATGACATCAACTGCTCTACCGCTGTCCATCAGTTCTGTAGCCCCATCATAGAAGGCCACCAAATTGGTGAGGCAAGATTTCCCCTTAGTAAGGCCATCTTCTCTTTCTGGGATGTATAAAAATCTTATAAATTAGTTCCAGTATTTATTTTTTGATATTTTACTAAATTGCAAGTTAATCTAAAATGAGACTTGAATCTTGTGTATTACTGTGCTGAGAACACAGTGTTAAAAGAATACAGCAGACCAAATCTGTGCTTCTGTATAAGTGGAAGCAAGGACAGGTGGCCTGGGAAGAATACAGGCATGTTGTCTGGGAAGCTAGGGACCAGGTTAGGAAAGCTAAGGCCCAGTTAGAATTAAACTTGGCTAGGGATATTAAGGATAACAGGAAGGGATTCTACAAGTACATAGCAAATAAAAAACAGACAAGGGAGAACATAGGCCCCTCTGGAAGCTCTCGGGAGAACTGGCTACACAGGATTTGGAGAAGGCTGAGGTTCTGAATGACTTCTTTGCCTCAGTCTTCACTGGCAAAGGCTCTGACCACACCACCCAAGCCTTGGAAGGCAGACGGAGGGACTGTGAGAATGAAGACCTTGGGCCCACTGTAGGAGAGGATCTGGTTCGAGACCATCTTAAAAATCTGAACATGCACAAGTCCATGAGTCCTGATGAGATCCATCTGCGGGTCCTGAAGGAGCTGGCAAATGAAGTTGCGAAGCCGCTGGCCATCATATTTGAGAAATCATGGCAGTCAGGTGAAGTTCCCAACGAATGGAAAAAGGGAAATATAACCCCCATTTTCAAGAAGGGGAAAATGGATGACCCAGGGAATTACAGACCTGTCAGTCTCACCTCTGTGCCTGGCAAAATCTTGGAGCAGATTCTCCTGGAAGGGATGCTAAGGCACATGAAAAACAACAAGGTGCTTGGTGACAGCCAGCATGGCTTCACTAAGGGGAAATCCTGCCTGACCAATTTGGTGGCCTTATATGATGGGGCTACAGAACTGATGGACAGGGGTAGAGGAGCTGATGTCATCTACCTGGACTTGTGCAAAGTGTTCGACACTGTCCCACATGACATCCTTGTCCCTCAGGGATCGGTGTTGGGACCGGTCTTGTTTAACATCTTCGTCGCTGACATGGACAGTGGGATTGAGTGTGCCCTCAGCAAGTTTGCTGATGACACCAAGCGTTGTGGTTCGGTTGATATCCTGGAGGGAAGGAATGCCATCCAGAGGGACCTCGACTAGCTTGTGAGGTGGGCTGATGCCAACCTCATGAAGTTTAACCATGCCAAGTGCAAGGTCCTACACCTGGGTCGGAGCAGTCCCAGGCACAGCTACAGGTTGGGCAGAGAAGAGATTCAGTGCAGCCCTGCGGAGAAGGACTTGGGGGTGCTGGTTGATGAGAAAATGAAAGGTAGATTTGCCCCATGGTAGCCGGGTATCTCTTTATTTATTTACCTGTTATCTGCTCTTCGCAGCGTAGTTTCACTATTAAGCAGCTCTGCCAGGTTAAAATGAGGTCAAGCTCTGATGATGAACATGTGGCTGAAATGGTCCTGCACTCCAGCCAGAAACAGGTCATCTCAAAACACCTCCCCATTTTTAGCTCAGATTTTTTTTAGTTTAAAAGAAACAAGTCTTGCGTAATTTCAAAGACTGAATTTTGCAGTTAAGATGAAATGTGAGCCAAGCTTTTCCTAGTGAGATGATGGCTGTATAGACTCTGAAATCCACCTTCTTTCTGGAATGGGAGAGATGAGAACCTGGTGGATCAGGAGTACTTATGTGTTTCAGCCACCAAACACATGCCTAACTCTATATGGTAGTTTTAACTTGCCATGTTGCAATGACTGTAGTTCATTGATGGTTTTCTTATTTCTTCCACCAAGTACTAGAGCACAGACCCTATGCCAAGACAAGTGAATGTATCATGCAACAGGGCTTCAACCATCTCCATGATAGTGGGCTTAACATTCCCATCCTGTTCCCCTTTCCAGAAAGCCCATAGAATAAAACTTCACTTCAAACACCTGATCAGTTACAGTTGCTAATTTCATACTTCACAGTTTAGGCAAAAGTTACCCTGTTTAACCAGATATTGTTCTTTTAACATAACTTCATAGAAACATGTCTAAAAACATGTTGGACTTGAACTGAGGTGCATCACTGAATATATGAGCATTTAAATGATCAAATGGTTTAGAGAAAGACATTTTACAGCACTGAATATTATCCTTGACTATTACTGAGTGTCAGCATATCCTCTCAGACACCAGACTGGCACCAATCATGTTCTGCTGAAATAGAATCATAGAATAGTTAGGGTTGGAAAGGACATTAAGATCACCAAGCTCCACCCCCCCTGCCATGGGCAGGGACACCTCACACTAAACCATGTCACCCAAGGCTCTGTCCAGCCTGGCCTTGAACACTGCCAGGGATGGAGCATTCACAACTTCCTTGGGCAACCCATTCCAGTGCCTCACCACCCTCACAGTAAAGAGCTTCTTCCTTATATCCAATCTAAACTTCCCCTGTTTAAGTTTTAACCCATTACCCCTTCTCCTACCAATACAGTCCCTCATGAAGAGTCCATCCCCAGCATCCCTATAGGCCCCCTTCAGTTACTGGAAGGCTGCTATGAGGTCTACACACAGCCTTCTCTTCTCCAGGCTGAACAGCCCCAACTTTCTCACCCTATCTTCATACAGGAGGTGTTCCAGTCCCCTGATCATCCTCTTGGCCCTCCTCTGCACTTGTTCCAACAGTTCCATGCCCTTTTTATGGTGAGGACACCAGAACTGCACACAATACTCAAGGTGAGGTCTCACCAGAGCAGAGGGGCAGGATCACCTCTTTCGACCTTCTGGTCATGCTCCTTTTGATGCAGCCCAGGATACGGTTGGCTTTCTGGGCTGCAAGCGTACACTGAAGCCAGCTCATATTCATTTTCTCATTGACGCAACACCCCCAAGTCCTTCTCCGCAGGGCTGCTCTGAATCTCTTCTCTGCCCAACCTGTAGCTGTGCCTGGGATTGCTTCGCCTCACCTGTAGGACCTTGCAGTTGAAATAGTATCTCTACGTTAGGCATCACTATCATTCAACCACGAGACATGGGACATTAGTTAATCTGTTTTCTGGTTTTCCTGCACAAACGTGTTCAGGAGCAAGATGTGTCCTGAATGGCATCTGTTCCGTCTCATCCTGGTAAGTTTAGGAGCAAGCTTCTGTTTCCGTGGAAAGACAAAGGGGAAACAACTGAGCCCATAGATTTTTCCCTCTGTATGCAGTTGGCCATGGATATGGCGAAATTTATCACAAAGTCCTTGCTCAAGCCAGACACTTTTTCTTCCCCCAAGAGAGCACCTGTTGACATATACAGCATTTATGTTCTCAGCAGGTTGTAGTGGGGATAACCCAAGGACTTTCCAGAAGAGAAAAGAAGGCATAAATGTGTTGTGGGAGTTGCTTCTACACCAGTAGCATTGGGCATTTGTGCTAGTAACAGCTAAGGACGGGGCTGGTATGGCAAAAACTGACTACTTACAGCACAGCTTAGGGAGAGAAAAGGATAATGTTTCATTAATGACATGTAACATAAAAAGCACTCATTATCTTGCTTCTTACTACTGACACAATAGTTACATGTTCTACAAGCTCATAATCAAGTCTAGAGTTTCAGAGGTACAAAACTTTGCTATAAACAAGAGCTTCCCAGCCCCTATTTTTGTAGACAGGCCATTAACTTGGTAACAAGTTAAAACATTTAGTTTTCCAATTTGACCATGTTTTGGCAAAATGCATGAGTGTCATAAGCTCTTTTGTTCTGTATATCCTAAAATCACATATAAAAGTCTATTTTTTAAAATTCTTATAATAAACTCTTGTCAGCCATTACTCTGTAATTTGGTTAGCGATCCCTGGAGGGCGGGAGGTGTAGAATCAATCAGGATTCTTCACAGCACCTGTAGTGAAAATTCCTGACATCTCTATGAACTCCCCAAGCCTTTGCTTTGTTGTGTCTTTTAGAAATCATTATATACTTTGCAAAGGCAAAGAACTGAAACATGCAGAGCTTACATCTAGGCAGAATGGAGATGAACAAGGAAGAAGCGCACTCTCTGCATCAGTGCAAAGGCCATACAGTTCAGACTGCTTATTGTTGTTATGCTCTGCTTTTATCTTTAATTGTGTAAATCTTTTGTTAGATTACTCATATCCTTTAAACTGCCTTTTTACCCTACAATATTATAAATTGACATAGCACTTACATGCAAATGGTGAACTGCACATTGTGCCTTTGGCAGGAATCATACTTAGTAATTTTTCCTCAATAAATGAGTGATAAAACACTGCTGTTACTAAATAACATAAAAATGCAGTTTTTATTACCAGCCTTACCGCCTGCAATTTTTCCTGTTAGTAGTGTAATAGTAATTCACAGACCTGTGCTGCCAGTTATAGGTCAGATCACTGGCCCACTAACAACCAAATATACAAGAAAGTCTGCAGATATAAACTATGACTTCATGTTTTGATCTAAGGTAAACGTGAATACACAGTTCAGACATAAGAGGCAGTTTTGAGGGTAGAAGCAATTCAGATAGATCCAGACACCAAAATCAATGCACAGAAACGGAACATCAGAGATGTAAATACTGAACATTTTCATTTGAACCTTTTATACTGAATGGTACTAACTTTGCAACTTTACCTTTCAAATGTTTAACCTTTTCTCACATATAACTTTTTTCTGTGTTTCTGTTTATGTGCATGCATAAATGTAGGAGGCTAGATGGAGGGATTCACACATCTCTTTCCCTGATCTAGGGTAACACAACTGCAGGAAATGCAGCCATTGCTTTGGCCCTTACACTATGCAAGCATTCTGGGAGACCTGCAGATGTTAGATGACAACTTCCATTAGACTGGTATTACATTTGGTTGCTTCACATATTTACTTCTTTCAAAATTCTGGGCCTTCCGACTAAGATGGGCAAAGAGGCATCTTGATGATGAGGGGAAGGGCTGAGGTTAGTGCTCCGTTCAATGACTGCACTGGTCACAGGGCAGCTCCTCTGGAAAACACCACAAACTTTCAAATCATGTGTGTGCTTACCTTTAGCTTCCCTCATGACTTTTGAAGACAAAGAGATACATGTTACTTGAAAAGTAAACTGAAAAGAGGTCCTACTAGAAATCCTAACATAAAGGCCACTATTTTTCCTTCTCTTTTATGCTTGCAACTCAGCACCTCTTCAGGTGTTGGACTTCTCCTTTACCAGCACCTTCCCCATCCACTCTTGATTACAACTCCCCTTTCAGATTTCAGCTTGAGTAAAATGGTAAATAGCCATTCCCTTCATTCTTCCTTGCACAGAGGCATGACCATGTTGCACAACTCTCAAACAACTTCAAAGTCAGACAGTGATTTCAAGCTGTAACTCATGACAATTTGTATATTCAGCATGTGTAGTCTCTCGGCTCCCATTTTGATTTAGCATTTTGGTTCTTGTTGATCCATTCAGTTGATCTTGTTGCTGTGAAATACAGTAGCCTCTCTCCAGAACCTGCCATCTGGAACACTGTTCTACTTATGTTTCAGCAAATGACTTGCTTTTACAAATCTGGAAGCATATCTTGTCTCTCCTTGCTCAAAACTAAATTCCTTTTTTTATCACTAAGAAAGTGATACCACTGCAGGGCTGGCTTGTCCCTCACTCTCAAGCGTACTACTAAACTGCTGTCATAAAGCACTCTATTGAAAACTAGACACACAAAGCAAACCCCAGATCTTTGAGATCAGGTTCAATTTTCTTTCATTTTCTCCTCTTTTTCTTTTTTGTTTTTTAAAAAAGACCATATGACAAAATCCTGAGGCATCTGGGAATACAGTTTGCATGAAAGCTTTTACACAAAATAAAGCTGTCTTAATCTCTTAACTGGCCAGTTTTGTGTATTCTTGGAATTACTTGTGATGAAGCAAACAGCCTCCAAATAAACAGAGGAGGCAGTTATTTGCATCGTCTACTTTGAAAACATTTGCTGGAAATAGAACAATTAGTAATTTGTCAAACAAATGGTGACAGCTCATAACTGCTGCTGATATACTGCCTGGAATTACTCTCATACTTTAGAATCAAAAAATAGACAGTAATGTACATATATTTCAAAACTTTGTGCATTACTAAATATTTCCTTCAAGATTCAATATACGATCAGAATTTTCACTGAAAGCCCTCACTTTTAAAATATCATTATTCTGTAAACATGGCATTACAATAATTCAGAATATTGCTCTAGCCCTAGCTAAAGGGTAGATAACAACATAACCTTAGGATGGCAATGGAAGATACCAGTGAAGGTCTATCGTCAATGCTCTGTGCATTAAGCCAAAGATTTTAACTCAGAGTGATAAACTGAAGAGCTAATTTCAGAGAGCATCCACTATACTGCTGAGTTAGGAACTGAGAGCTGTGAAAGATATTTGATGCAGCTATGACCAGCTGTCAAAGGGAAACAACAGCAGCTTTAAGCAAGTGCTGGAAAGATGCAGGATACTAAGCCCTTCTCCCAACTCCCAGAAAAAAAAGTTTTATCATACACTCTTCTCCAGTTGATCTGGCCTTCAACCAGGGTATGCTGACAAATCATTGCCATGGAAATAGGTCCATGTGTGACTTAGCACATTGTGCAACTCCAGTGAGACAAAATGAAGTGACCATAGTAAGAGAAGAGAGATAGCACCAGCTCCTGCTACAGGTGCTGAGGTGCATAGTGCAGCCAGCAGTCGGGATTTTTTCTGGAGAGTTGCTCCATCCTGGCCTTGCTTGGTGACCTTGTCAAGGGAGAGTGCCTCATGCCAACATGTGTGGCTCTGGCTGAGATCTGATGGAAGACTGCAGAAACCTTCCAGCTCTTTTCATAGGGTCTTCAGGGCAGGCTGAAATTATTTTTATCTTCTGCCCTTTTAAAAGCTGCATTCATTTTATGAAGTTAAAATATTAACTTGGTTTCCCTTGCAGTTATGGTACCGAAAAGTGGTTAAGACACTACAGTAAGAGGTGTATTTTCTACTTTAGTTTTTCTTATTTTTTTTTTAACTTTTAACTCTGTAAATCACAAAATGTAAGAATCACTTGGTAGGATATGACTATGTTCAGTCTCAAACACAGGAACTAGGAGTAGGAAAATAACACTCAAAGTCTATTTTCTGCTATAGATGTGAGACAATTTAGAAAAATGCCAACAGAATAAAGCTGCCTTTTTGTCCTTTGGACACACAAAATTCATTGTTAAAATTTACAATTAAAGAAAGGATCTGAAAGCAATATAAGTTTTAACAGTATTACATGTATTTTGCCTTGAGTCTAAATTTCTTTGATGTCACAAGAAGACCTTTTCCCCTAGGGATCTAGGGATTATAGCTCTATGTACGGAATGTTTCTTTTGCCTTAGAAATTAACCTGAAAAAAAGATTTAGAATCATAGATTCACAGAATCATAGAATAGTTAGAGTTGGAAAGGACCTTAAGATCATCTAGTTCCAACCCCCCTGCCATGAGCAGGGACTGGCCTTTAACACCACCAGGGATGGAGCATTTACAACTTCCTTGGGCAACCCATTCCAGTGCCTCACCACCCTCACAGTAAAGAACTTCTTCCTTATATCCAATCTAAACTTCCCCTGTTTAAGTTTTAACCCATTACCCCTTCTCCTATCACTACAGCCCCTATTGAAGAGTCCCTCCCCAGCATCCCTATAAGCCCCCTTCAGATACTGGAAGGCTGCTATGAAGTCTCTACGCAGCCTTCTCTTCTCCAGGCTGAACAGCCCCAAATTTCTCAGCCTGTTTTCATACAGGAGGTGCTCCAGGCCCCTGATCATCCTCGTGGCCCTTCTCTGGACTTGTTCCAACAGTTCCATGTCCTTTTCATGTTGAGGACACCAGAACTGCACACAATACTCCAGGTGAGGTCTCATGAGAGCAGAGTAGAGGGGCAGGATCACCTCCTTGGACCTGATGGTCACGCTCCTTTTGATGCAGCCCAGGACACAATTTCAGGTCCTTTTTACAAAGTAACTTTTACATTATCATTTATAGATAAAATGTTGCCACTGGCTGAGAGTCAGAAACTATTCATTCACTTTCTTGTAAGTACTACCTGACCCATTACATGGCTTTTCTTTCTAAGAAAGGAAATCCCAGCTCCTCAACTCCATCTCTACACTGAAAGTAGTAGTCCTCAATCAGATGTGAAATGGGCAAAGAAATGAATTAATGTCACACAAACAGGAAAGAACAAGGGAAATTAATTAAGATGATGAGTATTTCCTGTTCTCAAGGCAGCAAATTGCAGGTTGGCTGAATACAGATAAAGAGACAACACATTCTAAAAGATGGCTGATTGGTTATTCTGACTGCCAGAAAGCTGTTCAGGATGCACCAAGAGAAAATTTCTGCAGCCAGAAAAAGAATTTTCTGATGCTGGTAAGAAGAAAAGAAAGAAACCACTCCTCTCCATAAGTTTACAATTACACTGAGTCCAATCCACTTAAAGCTAACTTAAATGAGTCAGTTACATGTATTTCTTGATTAAAAAAAAATGCTGTTTGGTGACTTAAGAATTACTTTAAAATGTTGTCATGGTTTAAACAAAGTCAGCCATAAATCATGCAGTAGCTCTCTCACTCCCCCCTTTTTGCCCTCCTCCTACTCCCAGAGGGATGGGAAGGAGACTCAGAAGAATGTAACTCCCACGGGTTGAGATAAGAACAGTTTAGTAACTAAGGTATAACACAAATCACTGCTGCTACCACCAATAATAATAATGATAAAGGAAATAACAAGGGAAGAGAATACAACACCTCAGCACCAGCCGACTGATAACTCGCCCCACCCCACCCAACCAAGCACCCACCCATACCTCGTCCAACCCCACAGTGCCCTAGCCCTTCCAGGTAACTCCCAGTTGCATCCTGGGCATGACGTGCTGTGGTATGGAATACCTCTTTGGTCCGTTTGGGTCAGGTGTCCTGTCTCGGCTTCCTCCCAGCTTCCCCTCCTCCCTGGCAGAGCATGAGGCTCAGAAAGTCATTGGCCAGACCAAAGATTTGAGCAGTAACTAAAAAAATCGGTGCTATCAGCACCGTTCCCAGGCCAAAAGGCAAAACACAGTACTGCACCAGCTACCAAGAAGGAGAAAAAAAATGACTGCTACTGCTGAACCCAGGACAAATGTATATTTTAATATACCTTGGATGGACTTTCTGGTATCCTCGTGTACGCTTCTTCCGAAAGATCAGAATAATACAGCTTGAGTTTTGTTCATGTTGCATATAAAATGTTATTTCAGTATCTTACTGAAAAGACACTGAAGCCTTTCTGTTAGGAAACTTCTAAAGGGGAAATTTATTTTAGCCAAAGGAAATGTTTTAAGTCATACCTTTTTTAATCTATTTGCAAGAAACACCACTAATATTACTGGAGTGTTCTACCCACAGTCCAGTACTAGAAGCTGCCCCTGTATGAAAGGAAGGAGACAAGAAAATCAGAAGAACAGCGCATCCCCCAAAATAGCTAGAAATTCCGTATTTAAACATTTCACCCACTCCTACTAAAGCCTGTAAAAAACCACAAAGGTCTCCTTTAAGCCTTGCTAATTCTAGGCTTCTCTGTAAAAAGAGAGGTGGAAATATTTATGCAACCACATAACTTTAGGACACCAACATACCTTACGAAGGGCACTTCCATTGCACAAGCATGCTCTTGGCAAGTTCAGCCGTGACATTACACTTGGTGATTAAATGGAGCTGGCCAGCAGGATCCCAAGCAATGCCAACCACTTGAGCTAAGTGCAGCATGATGGTGCCCAGATCCATTGTGACTTTGGGCAGAACAGTGAACTCAGCGTTGCAGCAATCCAATTCTGACAAATGATGTGTTCAAAGCACATAAACTTTGCTGACAATAATGCATGTATTTATAATGCACCCTTCCTCCAGGAATCACAAAGCACTTTACAAATATCAATGCATTCTCTGTACCATACTTCTTGTTTAGCAGTCCCAGGATTTATATCCCAGTACGATTGGCAAACAAAATTTCACTTGAATGAGAGGTACTTTAGTGGCATCATCCCTTGCTGGTTTAACATAACTACTCCGTTTTCCTTCAAACTAACATTCAGACACATTCCCTGTGCTTTTTGAAAGAATAAAACAGCTGAAGTCTCATCTCTGCCTTAAAGGCTGTTGGCTAGGTTGAATGAAAAGGCTATTTCACTAGAATTCATAACAGCTGGGAACAAGAGTTATCTCACAGTAACATCTGGGAATACATGAATACCCTGGATTTCTTCCTGTTCTTTCAGTGGTAAAACTCAACCGAAGCTGAAAGCCTATAAATCCAAGTAGAATAATTGGACTATACTGCCAAGATGTTTATTCTCTTAAGGCCACCTAAGCTTAAAAGCTAAAGGGACATCTGCAGCGTGATTTACTGAAATCACAGTTCATTTCAGCAGAGTGATCAAGACTCCAGAAGTATTTTGGACACTAAGTTGCTTGCTATGGCCCATATTTATACCTGGAAGATACCATTTGCCCTCAATTATTTTTCCTCATGCCCAAAGAGTGCCTGATCTAGACAAAGTGATTTTTTTCCATCATCTCATTGACTGGTGTGTTTTCTAGCCAGCCAACTATAGGCACAAAAGCTAGCATCTTCTTTATGACCAACACTTGATGACCTTGAAAAAGCTGCAACAGCAGCCCGTGGGATGTCTGAAGAGATCAAAGAAACAATTCAAGTTTGTATTCATTTGAGTGCTATCCTACGTCTAGCACTGTCTGGAGTGATGCTACAAGAACTGCATATTACTATTATGCTCAGCAAGAACAGTAACAGAGCTGCAGAGGCCAATAAACAAAAGGCACTGTGCTGTTCTGAGGGCTCTATCGCTGTCAGCATATTGCCAGAAATCCCCCGAGAACAAAAATGATACTGTATTCATCTAGACAAGTTTCTATCCACAACCTCAGCTGATGTAAAAGCATTATGTCAATGTATATTTGAAATAGATGGTGCAGGCTGTGTAGGTACCACTTCACCTATCAATCAAAATAAATTGCTTCTAGGGTGATAGTACATGGAGTGCTGTTATGCAGCTGCTTAACATGAGATTTGGAGAACAATTTAACTCATTTAAAATGCCAGGAGATTTTAGAAAATTAATATGAAACTGAAGAAAAGCCCATCTGTAGATTTAAAACTTCCTTGTTTACAAAGCTTCTTTAATGAGAGCTGGCATCACAGACCTCAGTTTTGTGTTTCAGGCAGGAGATTCTGCCTTTTGCAACTGTGGCCCAGACAGGCTAACCTGTCTGGAGAGATGAGGAAGTAGAAGCAAGGCTCATTGATACATCTCAACACTCACTGCATTATTGGTTATCAATAATGAATAACTATCTAGCATTGATACTGCTCAGAGGATTTTTAAGTATTTGTCTAGTCCTATCTCCTCACACAGCACAACAGACAAGCACCATTGTGAACAGCAAGAAACTGGGAGGACCTCTGGGATGCAACTCAACTATATAGATCCTTCAGTGAAAAATAACTAAAATCCATGATGGGATAAGGAATTCCAGCCAGAAGTGTCCATTCACTAGTGCAGGGACAGAAAGTTTGCACTTTGCTTAGTGCAACCCATTTTGTACCAGTCAAGTGGTGCTTCAAAATCGTATCTGGAAAGATTCCCAGATTTGATCCTTTATTTTAAGACTCTGAGAATGAGGGCGGCCACAGAAACTATGAGGAGGATTAAAGGACTGGTTTCGTTCTCCATCTCTGATGTTGGTAGAAGAGGGTGACTCACGTACATCTTTTCTTAATCACTGAGCTACATCCCATCTCCCCCTTTTTTCTTCTCCCACCTCCCCAAGCCTCTCCTCCCAGACCTGTCTGCTACAACCAGGTAAATAAAAGACCAGCCTTTCCTGTGATAGATGTGTGCTGTTGTCAGTACACAGCAGTAAAATAAGCTGCAGTTTCCATTTTCCATGATGGATCCTATAAGTCTGTGCTAGATAGTTACACAGTTCAGTACCCTTCCTGGAAAGGAAGTTCATTCACCCAATTAAAACAGAAGGTGAATCAATGATGCCGTTATCACAACTGAAACATGGCCAAGACGCTGAAATGAGCATTCTTACTGTCACACTGAGGGATGTGTGTGTGATTTCTCATGTTCAGGACACAGACAGATGCATTTGCAATGACTTTGGTTAATTTGAGAACGCCTTCTCTTGTCACTGACAGAGAGGCTGCTCCAAGGGGAAATTCAAAACAATGAAAGTTAATCTCTTCCTCTGAATTGCCCTTTCTTGGAACCCTATGTGTTTCTTCTGATGGGCAAAGTAATATCCATCACCCAGGTTTCAAGGTATCCCTTGTACACATGCCTTGGAGAAAGATGACAGCATTTGTGATTTTCTAACATCTATAGCGGAGCTTGTTTTGCCATATTCCAGGCCTCCCCAAATACTAAAAGCCTATTTTAACTCTTTATACTTTGAAAACTATTCACGCTGATTTTTTCAAAAGGGTCTGCAGGCTCACTGGGCATATTTTGGAGTAAGAAAATAAAAAATAATAAAAATCAGTACTTCAGCTAAAAAGACCAAGGGTTATAAAATAATCAAACTGTGCGTAAGACAGAATGAGAAATTCACTGCCAAACTCACTTGGCAAAAGTACTCATGATCTCATAGCTATTATAGATGAAATAGTTGTTTTGATAGTGAGTTTCTGGGGTCTTCAGGAACAGAACATACATTCTCTATCCCCCTAACTTCTTCCTAGTGAAATGAAACCAGTAATTCAGTTCTCAACGAGATAAACAATGTGGTGTGTCCCATCCAGTAAAGGGTAATTTAATGCTTCAAAATATCTTAGGAAAGTACTTGTAGATGCTCTGATGCCTCTAGAAACAAGCGCCCCAATACAAGTATCCCATTTTCTAATGCACTAAACACAGAGCTAGATGTGCAGAATCTCCAAGCAAGATTATCCTGATGTCTTTAAAGCATGCCCATATACAGATATGTCAGCAAATCTGGACTCCTTAGCCTCTTCATTTTCAGCACCATGTCAACTCTAAACGATTCTGGCTGAGCGAGATGGCAGGTTGCTGAAAACAGTCAGCAACTGGCAAGCTGACTCCATTAAGGTATTCAATATTACTAACATTGGTTCAACAGGACTTAAAAATGCCTCCCCTGCGAAATCAAATTCATAAGGTTCTCCCTCACACTGCCCACAGTGTGAAGAGATCACACATTTCAATCCACACAAGCACAGGGCTTAAGTGCTCCCCTGATCACGGACCATTTTATATTCAGGGTTCAATCAAAAATAAAATTGCAAAAGGAAAAATGACTGAAACTACAGAGGGTATAATTCGGACCATTAGTCAAAAATCTGCAGAAGTCCATATAGAACACAAGGTGATTCACACACCAGGTATGTACTGAGATTCATAGAAAAGCTGCGGGTGGAGAGGATGGGAAAGGAGGTTCCAGGTTTTAATGAAAGGTCTTTGATGAACTATGGCAATGTCAGACTTACCTGCCTAAAAAGCAGTTTTAAGGCTTAGAATTGCACTGTCAATTCCACAGGTGGATGAAGGGGATGATGGCACCCAGAGATGGGGGTCTGTGTTCAAATGTATTTAATCACTGAATTTCATTTGGATTCAAACTACAAAAAAGTTTTCCTGATGCTGGTAGAAAATCACCAAAAACATGTACTTTGTAAAAAAAAAAGGTCATTCCGAAATTAGCAGCTGTAAGAATGTAAGAACATCTTACCCCTTTCCAGAGCTAGAAAGGCTCCAAGGTGAATGGCCTTGGAAGAGTCTACAAACACAGAGAACTAGACCAGTCAACTACTCCTCCCTCAATCTCCACTTCATAATACTCTCTGAGATCAAATGAAACTCCAAATCCTCTACTTGGTTCTACCACATGAAGCTTTATGGCCTGTGACGTGTACAAGCTGGAACAATGTTAATGACCCAGCTTTTAAACCTACTTATTTCAGCTTGAAAACTGCATGAGGAAAACATTTCCATCATCTCACAGGGAGTGTGACATTTGGTTCACTAAACTCCTCAGAGGTGCTCATGCCAGCTGCAGGAACGTAATGCCTAATTTATCTCTGTATCGTCAGATCAATAACATCAGCAATCTACTTCAAGCAAACCTGACTGTAGCTTGGTAAAAGTTCAAGCTTACACTACCTTTCTTCATCCAAGACATTTTGCATTCTGCTGCTGCTTAAGCTAGACGCAAATATTTAGCTCTTCAGTGGGATTGCTCTATTTCTGAATGGTATGAGCTCCTTGAAGAAGGAAAGCATATAAAATCATATAAATCTTCCACACCTTCCATTTGAATTTATATACAAGTTGTAAATGGTCAAGTCATAACAAGAACCTTATGAGGATAGTAACTTCCTTCTTTTTCCAGAATTCATCTGTTCAGTATGTATGTGAATGTCTGAACAGGATCTCATCAGACAGCAAAGAGGACAAACATAGAATCACAGAATAGTTAGGAGTGGAACATGGTGTATATAATTTAGTATCAATACATTCCACTGATAAAGAATAAATTAAACTTCAAAATGCAGGTCATCCACATAGTACCTCATCCAAAAATTTCAAGCTTTGGAAGGCTGGAGCTTCCCTCCACAGCTTTTTAATGATTTTGATAGCATGACCACATTCACAATGAATTAATTGTTCTGTACACACTCCATCCTAACTTTCCTGCTGAAGGGTAAATCTAATTGTGCAAGAAATAATTTCATTGTCTTGGGAATCTGTTTTTCTGAACAAATACCCAAGGAAGATTAGCAAATACTTCAGAAAAGTTTGCTTTGGAATTTGAAGGGCAAATCTGTAAATGTCCTTCTAGGTAGATTCATGTGGACACTACAGGATATATAGATTTGCTGGATTAAGTCAAGCTTATCTGAAACACTGACAATAATAAGCTGTACAGCAGCACAACATCAATACACAGAAGAACTGAAATGGTAATAGCTATCACCACCACCATCTTAAAGAACAGACCGCTGAAGCAAAACTCTGTGATAAGTAAATGAGCTCAATCCACCTTCACGCTCATTATGAATGATTTCCCAAGCAGTGGTGAGATGTTATTGCTTCTAAAGGCTCCATCACACCTAACATCATTCCCCAATCTCCCCTTCTAACCAGAAGGCAAAAAAACGACACTGCAGTTAGCAACCCAGTTTGTTCTTCATGCTTAATATCACCTCAGCATATCGTTTTGCTTAAAATCAAGAATCTTCTTACTAGTGCTGTAAAAAGAAAGACATTTCATCCTGGAACTGACAAAGAAGTCTCATTACCAATTTCTGAAACAGAGCTAAAGCTGGTCCAATCTTCATGACCTTTAAAACAAATTTCAAGACAGACTTACTTAATTAGAAGCTGTCCTGAATTCCTCAAACACCTACAATGAATACAAAACAGGAAACATTTATATGAATTACAATTATATTAATTTATGGGCTTATGCAAGCTTTTGTAATTTACTAATTAATATCAAGAAGTTAGCTACTCACTACCTGGCAGTAGCTCTGCATGACCCTGCCCCAAAACAGCATCCCACTTGGCAGTGCCCACTGTCGGTGTCCAGTAACTCCCCCCCCCAATGCTACCATCATCTCACCTCTTTGGCCTCCAAAATATGCATCATACTGATCCCCCTAGGACTACCTGGGCTTCTCAACCCACTGCCCCCATTCTCTAAAGCTCTTTAGTCTGACAATTACTTCCTAACCCATACACCTGAGCTCTTGCTCCAGACACCCCCATACCTCCAGCTCTCTCTCAGCTCTTCCCATCCCTGGCTTCCTTCAGCTGGTCCAGAGAATTCATCCTTCTTCCCCCTTCTCTTCAGGGGTTTTAAGGGTGCTCCAAAAAGCCAGAGTCAGGCTGCTGCTATGAAAAACACACCAAGGCACAACTTAGAGAGCAGAAAATCAGAATGGGCCTGGGGAAAACCTCAGGCTGTATGGCAGGCCTATCTGAGAAGCAGTCTTTGTTGATGCCGCTGCTGCCTGGAGAGCCAGGCCAGGAATGAAGAAGGTGGCTCACAGCTGCAGATATAATTGGAGGCATTACATTGCAAGACTAGGAGCTGGAATATGACTAACACATCTAAGAAAGCCAATGCATGTTCTGGTGGCAGCAGTACTACCCCAAAGCAAAAAGGGAGCTGGCCCAGGGAAGGAATGATCATAGACACATGCTCTCCTTTATCCTGACAGATTATTTTATTTCCATAGGGCACTTTGCCAGCATAAGATTCCACCCCTGCTCTATAGCCTGAGGATTAGAAAGCAGCCTGGCAGTTTACACAAACGCCTTCATCTGACAGTAAGACTCCTTAGTTTCATCATCTTTTATTATCTTTGTCTTTTTTTTCATTCCTTTAACCCTGCTGAATTATTTTCTTAATGGCAATCATCAAAGAATTAAAATTATTAGAACATCATCTGGAAATTGGTATGCATCATACTAAACAAGCTATACAATAGATTCCTGTGTTACTCACCTTGATTTATTTTATTATAGTAGATCAGACAAGTATATTTTATTCTGTATCTAGGCCAAAGTTTCAAGATGAGGTCCTGTGATAACTAGCTAGTTAGGTGCTCATCAAACCTCAAAAATAAAATTGGTGAAATCGTGCCAAATGCAATTGAGTCAGATGAAGCTGGAACAAAAACCTGCACAGTGGCAGAATACAGTTTATGTTCTTCTGAGTCACACGTCACTAAAGATATTTAAAATATAATGAGACTTCATGCATTTGGAAGATAGAAGGCATTCAGTTTTTTTAAATTATACCAGCTTTGTAACAGAGATGCAATGAAAATTGGCTGTGTTTCCTGACCACCAAACTTTCTGTCTCATTAATTAAAGCCTCTTGTATTACTGTAAAATAAAGGTTATCTAGATTCAGGAGCTTTCAAAGCAGTGGGTTTCGTATACAGTATGAAGCATGTAGTAGATATATAGAAACCCTCTTCCATAAACAATACTCCCAGATATCTGGACCCCCTATAGAGATGTGCATGCAGAGACTTTATTGGCAATAGTATCTGGAGGTAAACATCTGGATCTACTGAACGCAAAGAAATAAATGCAAACACAATTCTCTTTCTCCCCGAGAATGAAGAAGATTTAGCATTTCATAAAATTATAGAAGAGTTTGGGTTGAAAGGGACCTTTAAAGGTCATCTAGTCCAACCCTTGCAGTTCTTTCATTCCTCCTGTTTCTGAAGCACTGCCAGTGGTCGCTTTGGAAGAGATGTGCTAAACAGGGATGTCCAAGTGCACTGTCCTTCCCATCTCACCTGTGGCTGTCTCTCCTCCAAAGGACCTCCTTCCTCCAAGCACTGCCACTCAGGTATACCATTGTTCATATCACCTTGTCCTCACAGCCAGTCTATGCAAACAAACCAATAGTCCAGGATACTCATCCTGATGTAGCATCAGAAACACGTTCTTTAAATAGCATCATAGGTCTACCAGGCTTCCAGATCTACAAGAGAACTGTAATCTAATATAACACATTCCAGTAATGGTTGTAAAATAGTAGAGTTGTCTCTTTGACAGCTGAAAACCTTGATGAGAAGCACTATAGTGCCTACCCCTTTGGCCTTCTAGAGACTTTAGTGAACTTGATTCTGGACACTTGATTGAACTAAAATGTCAATAAGTTACTCCATTTATCCAGGAGAAATTGGAAAACCAGTTTTAGGCCAAAACAAATACCCTGGTACATGACAGGCACTCTTAGGGAGTCACGGCAGCAGAGAATTTAGAAAAACAAACCCAACAGCATCACAACTATTTCTCATCCTCTGTTCTGTGAAAAACTGCCACAATTAGAACAGCTTGAAATAAAACTCTTGAAGGAGTTGCAGTGTTTTAACTATCCTAATCCTCTAATACCCCACACTTCTCCATCTTGTGAGATGTGACTTGCATACCTCTGCATTTGGAAAGTGAAACACTACTCAGTTCCCCAAGTATGTATAATTCTTCTTGGGTAAGACAGTAGAGGCTTGTATCCGGAATGTTTATAAGATAAGGAAATGTAATTCTACAAAACCCCTCTTGCTTCTGTTGGCAGGCCTCTTTGTTAGCTGCAGCCAGCTCCAGTAGCTGTCAGGCAAACACTTCTGATCGAGACTGAGTTTAGGAGAAACTTTCAGATCAGCTTCCTTTCTGCTGTTGACTATGATTGTTTTCCCAGCGTAACCCATCTCTCATAGCCCAGCAATGCTCTCATCAGGAGAAGCAGGCTTGACAGCTTGGAGTCTCATGTAAAAGAAATCTTTCTGCTACTGAAGAAGTGCTGTCATTTTCCATACGTCACTCTGCTCCACTCTAATTGCATCTCTCTTGTGCAAGAGACCTGGGTGAATTCTGAGGAACAGACAAAAAGAAAAAAATCAAACAAGCACTGCTCTACTAGTATTTACCCAGTGCTAAGAGCAACTTCCTTTAGTGCCATTCACTTCCTATTGAGCACATCTTGCACAGGTGCAACTTCAGAACCCAGTTTGCAGGAACACACTTCCAAGTGCAAGTAGAGCAGACAGGTAAGAGTTCAACTGTGCTACACAGCCTCATCTCCAAAGGCTGCTTCTGCATCAGTGACACTGCTGCTGACAGAAAAAGTGCCCAGCAGAAACCATGCCCATCTCACAAGCAGAGTACTTCTTGTCCCATCAGGGTGAGACACAGAAAGAACATCCACTAAATTCCCCTTGCTTTCACCAGCGCCATCATGCTGAGTCTGCTCCAAAAGCCAGGAACGGGCCAGCTAGCAAGCCTGTTCCATGTTTACGTAGTGAGCTTCCTCTACGTGATAAAAACAGACTTTACACCACAAGTGGCATGTTTTCAGTTAGCACTCTCTTATTTTTTAATTATATTTTAAGATGCAGAAGTTTAGCAGCCTTCCACTATCTGAAGGAGACCTACGAGGATGACAGAGACGAGCTATTCATCAGGCACTGTAGCGATATGGACAAAGGGTGATGGGTTTAAACTTAAACAGGGGAAGTTCAGGTTAGGTATAAGGAGGAAGTTCAGGTTAGGTATAAGGAAGAAGTTCTTTACCGTGAGGGCGGTGAGGCACTGGAACAATTTTCCCGAAGAAGTGGTAAATGCTCTATCCCTGTTAGTGTTCAAGGCCAGGTTGGACAGAGCCTTGGGCAACATGATCTAGAGTGAGGCCATGGCGGGAGGGTTGGAACTAGATGTTCTTAAGGTCCTTTCCAACCCTAGCCATCCTATGATTCTATGCAGATATGTGTTTATATTTTAAGACATAGATTTTTTAGCCATGGATTTGGTCATGTCAGCAGATCTTCCCTAATTAGATCTGCCATAATTTTAAACTCAACACATGCTTTTATCCTCTGCAGAAACTTTGGAAAGTTTCCCTGCTATTACCTCAGCACTTAATCCTGTACTTACTTCCACCAAAAGGCTTTACTGCTCACCTGAACAATTACTGAGTTTCAGAGAAATTTTCCATTTCAGATTCAAATACAACCTCACCAGGAAGCAACCTGTAACTTTCTTAGTAATTAATTATCTAAGTTAGATACTGCTTTTTGTACTCCACCTTTCAACTCTAGTTCATGCTTGAGCTGCATAAGTGCAAGAACAGAAGCTAATGAATAGCAGCATACAGGTCACCTTTCTTATGAATGAAAAATGCTAGAAATTGGAAACATGTTAATTTTCTGCACACACAATTCATGGGATAATTAATCAGATGCATTTTTCTTTCATAAATTCCTCCCCCATTTCAGTCCCCAGTTGCGGGGGGGACAACACTGCATTAATAGTTGAGTCTCACTAGAGACCACAGATGGCCCCAAGCCTTCCTTCAAACCCTTCCCTTCACAGCAGGCATGCTGTAAGTAGCTACAAATTGAAGACACTCTTCCAAAACTGAACTTTCCTCCAGGAGATGGAAAGGAACTTGGCATGCAACACCAGGACAAGTTGGTGATCCCCTGCTCTGGGCAGGGCATGTAGGCGGCCACCTGTGCTGACCAAGTTCCCACAAATGGTGTGAGAGGCCAGAGTAAGGAAGGAAATGGATGTCCTGGGTTCAGCAGTAGCAGTCATTTTTCTCCTCCTTGGTAGCTGGTGCAGTGCAGTGTTTTGACTTTCAGCTCAGGAACAGAGCTGATAACAATGATGTTTTGGTTTGGCCAAGGACTTTGTGAGCCTCATGCTCTGCCAGGAGGAAGCAGACACAGGACACCTGACCCGAACTGACCAAAGAGGTATTCCATACCACAGCACGTCATGCCCAGGATGTAACTGGGAGTGAGCCGGAAGGGCTGGGACCGCAGGGTTGGAGGAGGTATGGGTCGGTGCTTGGTCAGGCTGGGGGGGGCGAGTTATCAGTTGGCTGGTGGTGAGGTGATGTATTCTCTTCCCTTGTTATTTCCTTTATCATTATTATTGGTAGTAGCAGTAGTGATTTGTGTTATACTTTAGTTACTAAACCCATGGGAGTTGCATTCTTTTCGATTCTCCTCTCCATCCCTCCAGGAGTAGGGGGAGGGAAAGAAGGGGGGGAGTGAGTGAACGAGTTACCTGACTGGGTTTAAACCACGACAATGGATTAACAAGAGAAGAAAGAAAGAAAATAAAGAGCCTGGTTAGTTTTATAACCTCTTTTGACTGGTTTCTATTTTTTAAGCTTCTTCTAGGCCTTTACATTGGTAGTCTAGTACATTAAAGGAACTAAAAGTAAGTGACAACATGAACCACTTTCCAGCACCAACTTCTATACAAACAAAACTTTTTTAAAATCAGGATGAGCTAAGCAATATAATTCTTACTTTGTAAGTGGGAAACAGTAACAGAGCAGTGATTTATTCTCAGAAAAGTTGAGGAGACAGTTCCCACACTGTTCAAGCCTATGTCCATCCCTAAGCAGGAGATAATAATGCATAATGTGGAACAAGGGCTGTTTCTCCCTCTCTAGATAACAAACTTCTGAGCACATTTCAGCACAATCTAAAATTCCTCCCCTCCCCCAAGTATTTAAACAAAACTTATAAAGACAGTGAAATGAATCTGTGAAGGAAGCTCACTAACCGCTAACTATTCTAAAATAAAAAACAGAGCCTGTCTTCTGTTACATCAAGCCCAATATTTCACACACCTCCAACACTGTTTGATGGAACATCCAGAACAGTGCTGTTTATTCATTATGGCAGGAGAAGAAGAAACAAACTCTGCCTGTAAATCACTTTGAGCAAAACTACGTGTTTTGTTCTAATAAGGAGCTTGATTCCCTGTGGCCTTGTATCTTCTGCAGTCATTTACATCAGCAGGAAGCACATCAATGGTCTGAATAAGCACATCTTTGATGTAGCAGCATTTTACCTACATGACAGTCTTCTGCATTGCTGTAAGTGTCTCAAATGGTGCAAGCCTCTTGTGTTTTGGAAGAAACAATACAGTCAATCGGTTTGACAATGCACAGGTGTACGTATATGAAAAAAAAATTGACAATAAAAATCTGCCTATAGATGAAAAAAGAAAGTTAGGATAGGAAGAAGACAGCTAGAGTGGACAGAGTCAGCTTTTATTAATACTGTTCATAAAGTTCACAAATATGTATTACACATGAGAACACTATTAAAAGACCCTACATTACATGACCATGTGACCATGCAAGTTTAAAGCTTGCGTTTTAAAGCTTTAAAAGATATCAGAATTACAGCTGCTTCAGCAGCCTTAATCCAGCTATCAAGCATACTCTGGACTACAAGCTTTAAATGCTCAAATATAGTTTACTTTACAGGGTCCTTCCTTCAATCAGTACATAGAAAGTATAGTTTCTATAGCTACTAGACAACTATTAAGTGAGAATGCTTTCTCATCATACTTCTACATTCAGCCACAGGCCTTGCATACTGTGTGCACTATCCACATTGTGCCTGAAGTATTAATTTCCTGCTGACCATGCCTGTATTACCATCACAACTGAACCCACCTGCCTCACAAATATTATTTTTTTGCACTGTATCATCCTTGTTTAACATATTTGTGACTAATTTAGAAAGAGATAAAGGTCAAAAATATATCCACTGACTTTCAGGAACCTCAGCTGAGAAGCACAGGACATGATTTCTCTGGTTTAGTTATGACTTTATTTGGCATTGTGGTGCTTCATCTTTCTGCAAACCAGGACCCAAGACTCATCCAGTAAAAGAGAATCTTATCATTACTAATGAGTGAGAAGTTTGGTTTAAGCTACTTAAGGAAAATGATGCAACAGGCAGAAAGAGGATGCAGCTCTCCAGGGCAGCACTCACCTGCCTTTATTTCCTGCCACAGTCGCTCGCTTCAGTCGCTGTGCACTTTTCAGCTCCTAAAGCAAATAAAGTGCAAACAACCTCTGTTCAATACTATAAATGAGAACAAAGTATTGTGGAAGACTCAGAGGGCAGTTATAAAGACTACATTACAAGTTAGAAACAACAGGGGGAAAGCAGGGTCATGGAGATACCCTTCCTTCTGTGATTTCACAGTCTCGTAAGCACTGGCATCTATAGCCTTATTAATATTCATTGGAGCTACCTTGTTACCTGTGTAACAATCTAGGAAGTTCTGTGGGGTTTTAATAGAATAAATTTAAAAGAGACCCAAAAATTCTATCATGTGGCATAAAATCAATACCCAATTCTAGTTTAAATCTTGTGGTATCTGCAATCAAGTTAGCTCTTTCCTAGACACTGCATGGGAATCCAGGAATGAAGGAGGCTTCATCCTCAGTGTGGGTTTTAGAATGAGACTCAGAGTTGGAGCCCAGGGCTGCAGAAGTACAAACAGTAATGGTCAGTCCTGTTAAATCTTAGTTATTAAATTAAAAGAATTTAAAGCATACTGCATGGATTTTCACCTAGGTGACTCAAAGACCAAAACCTCAGCTGAAAATCATACTCTTGCTCCAAAGCAGAGTATTGCTACAGCTCTTCAAAGGTAAATTAATGAAAATATTTACATGGGGGAGAGAAGATAGTCTTTAATTCTATTTCAGAAATGAGCCATCCATTCAGACCCATAAACTTTAGCATGGAAAACCTGATCCCAAAGTGTGACAAAAATTGTAAGTACCTGAAAATTGGGTCTTAATAATTAGTCAACACAGAGAGTCAGTATATGTTTTCCAACCCTTAATGTGTTTATATACTGTTGTTTCTGTAGTCTCTTCTGATATATCTGATTCAACTATGACATTAGTCCTGCTCTGAGCAGGAAGCTGGACTAGACACCTTCAGGACGTCATTCCAGCTTTACAAGGAGAGTTTTCAATACACGACGTTTCAGGTAGAGAGCAATCCTGCTTTTTTTTTCAAGAGAACAAGTAACACCAGCACAAACTCAAGTATTATAAGCAGTGACTCTAAATTCACATCAACTCCAAATTCACAGCATGGGAAGCCACCAAATAAAACACTGACAGGCTTAAAATCATCGATGGCATCAGTTTTCTGAAATAAGTTGCTTCACAGCAGGGAATTATAGACAGGACACTGTTCATTTTTAAGTACCACCTTGTTATCCGGTAACTATGGCTAAAAGTAACTCAACAGGCTTACCTGATCATTCTGAATTACTGAGAAAAGCAGAACTACAGAACTGTCTATTTTCTCAATTTATTCAGAAGAAAAAACAATCCAGGAGGATTACTATTTCAATGCTGTTTCCCTAAACCTATGGAAGCCATAATAAGGTTTGCCCTTTTGTCATTTGGTTCCCTGTACACTTGGAGACAAAGTGTATTTATTCTGTATGTAACTGCATCCTTAAGCTTGCCTGAAATGTGCTTTTCATCTGACATCCTGCAGAGAATTTAAACTCAGGTGTTTCATTACTACAAGTGGCTATGCAGCTAGAATTTCAGATCAAGCCCCTGAAACATTAGGAATTGTTATTCTGTCCTCAGGCTTGCTGTAAACAAGCAGATCATGAGGAAAAGGATAGAAGGAAGAAGAATGGAAAAGGCGGGGGGGGGGGGGAGGAGTTAATTCAAGTATGTCTTTCCCATATAAAGAGGCCTTTTTGTGCTCATAAGTGTGTTGCCAGACCTAGAGTGTATCTACAGTGTGAGCTAGACACATTATTTACAGAAAGTTAAATATACAAAAATCTCATGATTTTAACTTTGATGACACAGTACATTTTCTGTCAGTAAGATAAGAGAATAAGGAAAGGAATGTTTTTCCAACCAACAATGATGTTCTCCAGTTACAACAGCTGGATTTCTTGATGTTAGGTGTATTGATGAGGGGAACTTAGGTACAGAGGTAGGAGAACAGTGAGGGTGCACTCTGAATGTATACATATTGAATCAGGATTGCTGCTTACTTCACTCACTTTATTAGCATGATTTCAAACTATGTGTTATTACTGTGATTTTCTTCTTGTTTCCAGACACCAGCAGGAATGAAATACACTAATATTTTTAATACCGTGGCCTGAATCCCACTGCTATTAACTCTTTCCAAGCAGAAAAATATTTAACTACAGCAATGCAAGTGAGAGAGTGGGAGATATTAGTAAATCACCATGAATTAAACAGTGTCGGATGGCAAACTCTGGAAATGCAGCTCTGGGAGAGTGGGGAACACAGGATAGGGTCTTCCTTCACAGCAACTTGGAGCAGCATAGGAGGCACTTATTAACCTTCCCAGCTAGCAAGAGGTGGCTGGGGCAGGGTGAGTGGGAGGGAGGGAGCTGCTGGGCAATAATTACAGCCACTGAGTGCAGCGTGGAAAGCAGAGCAGCATGACTGCCAGCATGCTGCAGCAGTGGAAAGGCATGCTTGCTGCCTCCTGTCTTGTCCCAGTGCTCTGTGCTCCCTGAGTTTGCTGTTATATGTTGCAAGAGAAAGAAGGAAGCATTGCTAAGGAGGAAAAAGCAGCAGAAGGTGTCAGAGACAACTGGTGTTCCCTCCCCTCTATGGTGTGACTGTCTTCCAGTTTGGAAAGCTGAAATGCAATGCAAGAGACCAGTGTCAAAGGGGACCACAGTTGCCAATTTCTTTGTGTGAAGTCTGGCAAATGTTTATGCTTCTCACTTTGAGGTCACTGACAACTGTACTTTACTTCAGAGTCTTCAAGAAATAGACTGAATAGATGAAACTGAGCATCTGTAAACTATCACACCTTTCAATATCAGCTTTTGCCCATGCTAGGAAAAAATATGTTTAAAGTTGCCCTGGACTTGCTGTGCTGTAAAATGGTGGCGTTCATACCCACAAGAACCTGTATAAAGAGTGAATGATTCCACAGCATTTTAAATGGACCAAAAATGTAAGCCTGGAAGGAACAAAAAAACCATGGTTCTCAAGAGTGGATGCTGTCATGAATATTCCCTGTACAACACACAGCCTTGCTGCGCTTTATTATCTGTTTTAATTACTACATTTCTATTACTACAGACATGAAAACCACTGCAATCAGTGTCCCTCTGCCTATAAAAGCCTCTGTTATGCAGAGAGGTCTCAAAGTTGAGATCTCTGCCTGGTATTCACAGATCTGTCAAATTCCTTGTATCTGACACAAGACAGAGTTGGCTCCTTTCACATCCATCTGCAGCACAGCCTGGACCTCATCCATTTAAATCCTGTCTCCTGCTCCAAGGTCCCATGCCACAGCCAGCCACATACCCAGGCTCAGGGGGTGATATATTACCATAGAAGAAAGATGCCAAGTCTGCATTTGCACAGCAACCTATGCTAGGGAAGGCTACTAAGGGTAGAGAAATAATCAGACAAGGATAATCAGGGGACATAAGACTACAAAATGGGTGCAGCCTTTGCATGCCAGAGTCCCTTCTTCCAGCAAATACCTACCTGCATCAGCAACAATGGGTAAGTCACCAGAAAAGCCTTACTTTAGAAATGGTGCTCACGTATTTGTACTATTAGCCCAGCAGGCTGCCAACTTTTATTGCTTCTCTCATCTTAGCAGGATTCACACAGCTGATCTCTTGAAAGCAATTAATCAGTGTCCCAAATTCCACCCACCAATGAGTCCTTGCACACAGTTTTCTTAAGAGAAAAAAAAATTAACTTTTTAATTAATTTTTTCCATCAAAAATGCAGTCCTGCTGATAACGGTCAGAAAGGCATGCAAAAGTAATTACTCACACAATCTGTTTTTCACACACTTGCCACTCTCTTCTGGGGCACCTAGCTTTTCTTTTCGAACTCATTAGCACCACTGCCCTGCCCACAGTGCCTCAGGAACAGCATGCTCCTCTTTTCCTTCTCTCAGATTAAATGTACGTTCACAGGTCAAGAATTTGGATGCCTTCCCCCTTGCCACAATTGCATAAATGCATCTACATTTGTTGCCTGTTTACAGAAGCCTGAGAGCAGAGGAGGAATCCAAGCCACTCGCTTCCCTGGTGAGTTTAATTAGCATGTCAGACAAAAACCAGGGGGAAAGCAATTTTTAAGAAGCTATTTTCAAAATTGCAGCCACCTGCCAGACAATGAAACTCTTCAGCCTTTCCTCAGACAAGGAGGGACTGCTGGGCTTGGAGCAAACTTCACCTCTTGTCTGCCAAAGGTACAGCACCAGACAGCACTAACTCAAGTGTGAAATGTTGTGACTTAAGGGAAAAAAAACAAAGGCAATGTGACCACCTACACCACAGTTATGTGTCTCCTAGATCTTTCAGGGGAGATGAAAGCAATCTATAAAAACTCTTGCATTTTACGATGACCATTTAACTTTCAGTATTTCCTACAGCAGATGATGGACATCTCAGTGTATTATTTTTGTCAGAAAACACTACCCTGTATGGGTTACTAACCTGTATTGTTCACCCCTGTCAAAATGAAAGCAAGTTAAGTCATCAGGGCAATGTATTTGCACCTCACCAGGTTTGACTTCATTGCCTGCGATGAAACCCCTTCCCTACCTGGGAATGATAAGCAGGGTGCTCAGTATGCAGATTTTGCAGGTTTTTACAGGAAGAAGTGATACCACTTCAACACATTTGTGAAATAAAAAAACATATCTTCCCCCCTGGGGAGGAGGGGCTGCCATAGGAACTCTGCTGTAGGAACTCCTCAGCCCTCTGGCCAATCTCTGCCCTCCTTTATACGGAAGAGACTGTGTCAAGAATCAGGAAGTTATGCAGCAAGGTATGATTTCTCACAAATAAATCCAAGGCATACTGTCACTCTGGGTATCAATACTTGCACTGAAACAATCCCTCACGAACTGGAAACTGAAGTGCCTACCTGTCAGTTTGAATTTGTATATCTTTCTTACTCCACAAGCATCTCACAGGATCAGACTGGCAGCACCACAAGGTTGCTCATGCATGTGTCCATCATGCAAACGTAACTCAGAGAGTGGAAGATTCTGCTTGTGAAATCATGGCCATAAAATCTCCAGCAATGTTCCTACCCAGCTTCTCAAGCCAGGCAGTCAGGTAGCCAGAGCAATACTGGCTGTTAATTGTTAATTGTAAATTGTTAAATAAGGACAACATCTCCCAGTCTTTGAATATTTCAAAAGAGAGACTGAGAATTGATTTGGGCTTCTCAAACATGACAGGAAATATACAAGTTATAAAGAAGGATGGGAGCCATTTCTTATCCCTCAAAACCTTTTTGACCTTTCCTGAACAATCCATACATCCTGCTTCACTATCCTACACAAAGCACCTGAGAAAATACCAGAAATTCTATCACCATGATTTTAGCTTTGAACTTTGAAGAAAGCTTTTGGACAGAAAATACAGGGATCTCCATTTCCCTACTTGTTGCTTCTCTTCTAAATTGCTTCTGCTGACGAATCTGGGCACTGTTTCCCCAAATGTTCCTTCACACTCAGCAAACTGCCCACCTTTGTGACAGCTGGTACTGTGTTTACACCCCAGAGTGTAAGTGGAAGCAACGGGAGGCAATGTAACCTACTACCATACAGAGGAGATTCCATGTGTCCTCCTGTTTTCAGAGTCCAGAGTCTACAGGTTCTTGCAATGAAACCTGTTTCTGGAAACCTATGCAAGTGGTCCTATATTTGGGAAAAACAAGTGGCACCTCTCTCTCCACAGTTCAAAGCCAATTCAAGTCAAAAGCATTCAACCAGCACCTATATGAAAGTCAGGCTACTCAGGCTTTACCATTTAGAAATTTGGTCTTAGTTCTTATGAAATAAGACCTTTAAGGACAAGACATAAAACAAGGATGGAGTGGCTAGAGTTAGGTTTGCCACTCCAAAGTTTCATCCTGTCTACATTTCATGTACCAAAAGTACTCTCAGTCTCTTACTCAAATCCCATCTTCAGGGTTTCTGTTTAAGGCAGTTTCGGCGTATGGTATTCCTTCTATGTCTTGTTTAAGCTTTCAGACTTCCTGGCATTGGAAGGAGAGTCTGCAAATTTGAAGTCCATAAGGTAGCTATTAATACATTATTAATATTGAGTTAATGACTCCGTGTTCATCTGATGCATATATTTTTCTAGCCACCAAGACTGATATTAAACACTGCTCGTACACTTGCTACAGCTTTCTACATAAAATATTCTGTAGATTATGGGTCTATATGCATTGCTAGATCTTAAATAAGATTAATCCCTTTGAGGCAAAAGTAAAGGAAGGATGAAAATCCCCTGACCTACTTTTCCCTTCTAAACTTGAAAGCAGTATTTTTACAGTACCCTTATCTTCGTCTTCCTTAAATAACACTGCAAATATAATGACTTTGACCGAGCGACTTGTTTTTTAAAAATACAGCTGACTTTGCATCTTTGACTACAGTTACTTTCAGGAAAGCCTGCCTCACTGATTCTGATTATTTTTATTTTATAGACTCCAAATATGTTCCCTGACCCTTAAACCCCTCAGCACCTTTGTGACTCTTCAAAGAGGTTTATTCCACAAACTCATAAATCCATCCAGAGACAAAACTGCATCAGGGACATCCTTTAGGTGGTTTCTGCCTGCTGATTTTTGCCCTTTCTGTCTCATTTTCCTAAATGTTCATGTTTCTCTAAATGAAGGGCTTCATTGTCTGCTACCTGACACTTTTTATATATTGATAAGATTTTTACCTTGCCTTTCTTGGATAAATAAGAAGCAGCTATACAAGATCCTAGTAAGAATGAAGACCTTGGGCCCACTGTAGGAGAGGATCTGGTTTGAGACCATCATAAAAACCTGAACGTGCACAAGTCCATGGGACCTGATGAAATCCATCTGCGGGTCCTGAAGGAGCTGGCAAATGAAGTTGCTAAGTCACTGTCCATCATATTTGAAAAATCATGGCAGTCAGGTGAAGTAAACAACCCTCAGAGACCAACACCACAATTCTGTACGCATGCGGGGAACTTTCTGGAAAATTATGTAATCCATAAGTAGCCTCATGTATATGTATGTATGCCCAGTGGCTATAAAAGGACGGCTTGTTTGGCAATGGGGAGACACACGTTAGGAGGAGCTATCCCCAGTGTCTCCCGGCACCGCAATAAAGAATACCTGCTTGTCAGCTTGAAAACTTTGTTGGCACGTTTGCTCCTGGAGTTTTTTCCGTATCACCAGCAGGGTGAAGGAGGTGATCCTGCCTCTCTACTCTGCTCTGGTGAGACCTCACCTGGAGTATTGTGTGCAGTTCTGGTGTCCTCAACATGAAAAGGACATGGAACTGTTGGAACAAGTCCAGAGAAGGGCCACGAGGATGATCAGGGGACTGGAGCACCTCCTGTATGAAGACAGGCTGAGAAATTTGGGGCTGTTCAGCCTGGAGAAGAGAAGGCTGCGTGGAGACCTCATAGCAGCCTTCCAGTATCTGAAGGGGGCTATAGGGATGCTGGGGAGGGACTCTTCATTAGAGACTGTAGTGACAGGACAAGGGGTAATGGGTTCAAACTTAAACAGGGGAAGTTTAGCTTGTATATAAGGAGGAAATTCTTTCCTGTTAGGGTGGTGAGGCACTGGTATGGGTTGCCCAGGGAGGTTGTGAATGCTCCATCACTGGCAGTGTTCAAGGCCAGGCTGGACGAGGCCTTGGTTGAGATGTTTTAGTGAGGTGTCCCTGCCCATGGCAGGGGGGTTGCAACTAGATAATTTTAAGGTCCTTTCCAACCCTAACTATTTTATGATTCTAAGTTTTTGAATTCCCAATTTAAACAACTAAGGATACCTAAGTGCTCAGCAGTCTCATAAGTACAATTCTGCCACAAGTTGTTGCTATTTAATGAACTGCTGATTAGAGAGCACTCTTTCCCTCTGCCTCTCTCTTTAGTAGTCCCTAGATGGCATTTACATACAATTTCCTTTCCAGTAACTCAAAGCAGATGGTCAGGCACCACTACACTGCAAGCATTCGTGTGAGCACACATATACGCATGTATTTGTGTGGAGAGAGACCCAAGATATCTATAAATAAAAATGAATGTAAATCAAAGATATGAAAGACTATTCTATATTGGACTTTGATGAGGCAACAGCGCAGCATGAAGAAACAAGATGATTGTTCATAGCTATCCATGGACCCAAAGAGAAAAAAAAAAAGAAAACAAAACACTGGGGGCACAAGAGAGCATTTTAGGGCTGCATCATCTGTACACAGCATAGGAACCTCTATTTTGATCATCACTATATTAGTATTCCCAAATGCACCCTCCATCTCCAAAAGTAAGTGATTAAACACAACAGAACCACTTTAGAGGAAGGAAGGAAGAGAAGAAGGAAAGGAAGGAGGGAGGAAGTGCTAGCATGAAGCCACCAGACCAATTCAGGATCACTACTAGTGTTCCATTTCTCCTAACATCTTTAGATGTTTCTCAACACCCCAGTATCCCTCTGGCAGGCAGCAGGCATGGATGGCTGCAAGGCAGCCATTCCCACAAATGAGGGCAGGGGATCACCCCTCAGCTGCTCTACCCACCTCCTGCCAGAAGCATAACAATGTCAGAGAGAGCAGCCCTTAAATGTGCCTCTTTCTCTCCATTGACTATACTTTGAGCAACCTGGACTAGTGGAAGGTGTCCCTGCACATAGCAAGGTGAGTAGAACAAGACGACCTTTAACATCCCTTCCAATCCAAACCATTCTCTGATTCTATGGTGATTCTATGGTGATAGAATCACCATATTTTTATTGTGTTTAAAACTGTGCATTTTAAACACAATAAAATTATTAAATAAAAGTGGGACTATTCAAACACCTGTCACAGATGTTTGAAGACAGATGAAACTAATTACTTCATGTGTCAGAGATCCCTCCCTCTCTAAAAGAGCACTTATTTGTACATTAGGGAAATTTGACCAAAGACCTCTGATGCCCTCAGATGAGCTGCTGTGCTGCAGAACTGCTTGTTTAAGGTATGAACTTTTCCCACCACACACTGTGTAGTGGCTGTTGCCTCAAAGCCATTTGCTTTCAACCTTTACCCAGGAATGGATTCTGTGATTCTGTAATGGATAATGACGTGCATCTCAGCCAACGCCTGTGAGGTTCTGGACAGGTTTCTGCACCACTTCAGCAAGCGGCTCTCCAGATAACCAACCCTTCCCCAGTCACCTGAATCATTTTATGACCAAGTCAGATGTATGCAATTTGCTTTATTCTACAGATGTAGAAAAACTGTTATACTTCCATTCAAGTCCTTTCGTTTGACAAGCTCAAAAATACTTCATTAGCATCCCCAGTGAATGACGAGAACAGGGATAGAAAATTAAAAACTGTACATGTAAACAGAGATTTTTATCATTTCTGATCAGCAGGAAAACAAAATTCTCCTGCTGTGACCTGATTCAAGGGATTTAATTCATTAGGAAATATTCCACCTCCTGCACAGAGTAGCAGGAGCCCCAGTGACAGCTCCGTGTAGCCGTTCAGACGTTATACCCACCCATTCCACTTTCTGCCAAAATCAAGTCTCTTTCCTTAGGCAAGAAGATTTCTCATGAAGTGGTAAGTCAAACACCAACTCTACAGAGAAACTTGAAATGGAGGCACTAACAAAACTAAAAGGCAGAAACTTTGAAAAGAGATAAAACCCACAATACTCCTTAGGAGAGCTGAGGATTAACCAGGGGAATTCACTGCCAAAGGACATCATTCAGGCAAACGAATTAGAGGGATTTAAAAGGTTTGAATATTTGTAAGAACATGACTAATATCTTCATTTGAATTGTAGTGGGCTCCATTTAAAAGCATCAATTTTTAAATAAATTAAAATTTACACACAATGGCTTTATTGAAAAGCAGAGCACGCAGCCATGGGGAAGAGGGGAAAAGACTCACTTCATGAGATGTGGGATGCAGCTCTGCACCATCACCTGGCTATAGCATGGAGCCACTGGTAGTGAGAGCAGAACAGTACACATCTGAATGCCATTAGATATACCTACTCTGCTCCAGTACTGCAAAACACATAGAGTATTTAAGTTTCAGAAACTCAATTGCTTTTATGTGATTACATGTATGACTGCTGAGCTGCGTATACTTGCATATTCACCATCTTAGTATAGGAACCTGCAAAATTGAAATTCAGAGTAAAAGCTTCTTTTATCTTTTATTTCCCTGTGTTACAGTTATAGCAACCTTCTATCCCATAACAGCACGTAAGTTTATCAGCATTTATAAATTGGTTTGAGAATTCACTTGCAAGAGAGGATGGCGAGAAGGCATTCAGCTCCTCAGGGCAAAACAAAAATGGGCAAATTTAAATTCAGCAAAAATAACTCTCACAGAGAAACCCCAATAGCAGCAATACTATGCAACTTGATTACCCCTCCAGAGAAACCAGAGCTACAGGCATGACACTGACCTAACTAGATCCTACTAATAACCATTCTGAACATGGCTTGGAAAAGCTGTGCACTCACAGCGCTCACACAGCAGAGAACTAAACTGCAGTTTGGTTTCTGACAAGAGGCAAATATTGATTTTTATTTTTTTTTCTTTTAAAGATCCTGGATATTAATCATGGATTCTAGACAGTTTTATGGAAATAAAGAGATTTAGCTGAGCAAAAGTCCTTATATTTAGCAGCTGTCCATGAAGCCACTGTGTCTAAGCTTCCTTATCAAAATCTGAACCCTTCACTGAAGGGCACAGCCAGGGAGACCTGAATTGCTGTTTAAGATCGCATATTCTGGTCAGCTATTTGGCAGTCCCTATGCCAGAAATTCCAGTTCACACATGATCTTGCACAGACAGTACCCTTCAGTTTCACAGTGCTGAGTGCTGTGAAACTACTGAGCTTACTATGAAAGTGAGGGAAGTAGCATAACATTCACACAACTACATGTTGTTATTCATGTTATGCTTTAGCTCAGCAATCTCAGCATAGCTCCTCAGCAAATTTTGATCATTCAGAAGTTCTTGTAGGCATGCATGGAGGAAGGATGGGGAAGAAGGCACTTTCTGCATGGTTCACCTCCCATTGTTATTTGGGCACTTTCTGTTTTAGAGTATACAGAACAGACACAGAACAAGGATTAGCGCAAGCTGCCTGTGCACAAAGGTTTTATTTTATTTCCTTTGTAATAAACAAACAAAACCCCCTAACAACAAGAAAATCCCCAAAACATTTATTTTAATGTGACCTTTTCTGGGCTTGAATGACTATGGAATTCTCACAGGGAAAGCAGCAGGACAGGACAGACTGGCACAGTGAACTGGGAAGTGAATTTTGGCCCAGCAGCTCCCTTCCCACATGCAGAAGCCCTGCGTGCCAAGGAATGCCATTCCTGACAGGGGAGCTGTAGCCACCCAGCTCCTAACTTTCCTTCTGAGCTCACAACCTCCAGGGCCAAACTTTTCCAGTTCCACTACATAGGCAGGTAAAGAAAGAAATAAAAACGCACCTTTCTTGTTTCTATATGGAAGTCTGACACAAGCAATGGAAGAAACCTAAATATAGAGATTCTGATGAAACACTGACATAAGCAATTTAGAAACAACCTAAATATTCTTTCTTTAATCCTTTTCAGTTAGAGTTTTCCTATTTAGCTTTAACAATGTTAAAAAAAAAAAAAACAACAACAAACTGGTGAATTTTTAAAATGGCAAAGTAATTTTACTATTAGAATTTCTACCCCCTCCTTTTACTTTCTCTCCCCCTCCCCCTCTTCCATTGGTAAAACAAGCCTCAGAGTCCCTCAGGTACAAACACTAGTCAAATTTTATTTTAACATTTTGCAATCCATTTATCCATCAAACTAAATGAGATTTGGGGTTTTTTATTCAAAAAAAAAAAAAAAACAAAAAGAAAACCAAAAGAGCCAAAAAAAAGCGTCAAAAACAAAACACCAAATCAAAACCAAAAAACATGCTTTCTTGCTTGCTAGTTCGAATTCCTTCCTTTTTTAAAAGCTTAATGTGAAAAAAAAAAAAAAAAAAAGCAATGCTAGTTTAACATGCTAAATGTTAAACATTTAGAGTTTAGAGCAACTTTACAGTAGAAAAAACTTCCAAGGCTCAGCAGGAAAGCAAGCAGCCCTTGATCTATGTGAAATCCACCTGTCCAGCACAGTGACTTGTTACATTGAGAAGGGAAATCCCATTGTCCTCCTTTATCTTTTTTTCAAGTCAGTCACAATAATTTGTGTAAAATTCATAAATGTCAAATATAAAGAAAATCTAAAATATTAGATCTCGGGCTCAAACCCCCCATAGAGTCAGCATCCTTCCACAGGGTGAGAGGAAAGGTTGCATCAAAACACTGAAACACAGGAGTGGTCACCCGTGGTGGAGGCAGGAGTCTGACCAGCCCAGCACTGGTCTTCTGACACAAGACAGGCTCAAACGTCTGAGGAAGAGTGAAAAGGCCAGGATAGGGTGTTTGTTGGTTGATGAGAAAATGAACATGAGCTGGCAGTGTGCGCTTGCAGACCAGAAAGCCCACCATATCCTGGGCTGTATCAAAAGGAGCGTGACCAGCAGGTCGAACGAGGTGATCCTGCCCCTCTACTCTGCTCTTGTGAGACCTCACCTGGAGTACTGTGTGCAGTTCTGGTGTCCTCAGCATAAAAAGGACATGGAACTGTTGGAACAAGTCCAGAGAAGGGCCACGAGGATGATCAGGGGACTGGAGCACCTCCTGTATGAAGACAGGCTGAGGAAGTTGGGGCTGTTCAGCCTGGAGAAGGACCTCATAGCAGCCTTCAGGTACCTGAAGAGGATTGAAACTAGATGATCTTAAGATCCTTTCCAACCCTAACTATTCTATGATTTTATGATACCTGGCCAAAATGCTCTCCTACTCTCAAAAAAATTGTCATTGAATTTCTTTTATGTTTGATGGGAGTAGAAATAGAATCAGGATTCAGAGACAATATGCCTTTAAATAACAGAATAATAATAACAAGAAAAAAAAAACACACCCAAGAATAAATGGATTTTCTTATATCAGAACAGCTAAGGGGCAGCATGGCTCACAAAACACCTAATGTAAAACCCTCAAAAGAGAGAATAGCGTTTGTGCTGCTTGGTTTAATGCAGGACCTATATATAGA